>NC_137737.1:71193708-71878160 GCF_963264785.1 Psittacula echo | reverse complement strand
AAACCCTCCCATGTTCTTAAATCTACTGACATCCAAGCCTGCCTTATACAGCACTACAGAAACATCCTGCACCCATGCTGAGGGCAGCCTGCTTCTCTTCTAGAGCCAAAATCTGCCGGGCAGACATCACATTCCTGGTCACATCAGCCTAGTTAAGATTAGGCTGAGAATGGCTCTTATTTACTCTCCTGTCATGAAACTATTACACCGGTGGCAGATGAACAACAGCCTTGCTGTTCTCTGCCCACCCTGAAGGCAATTCCTGCAAAAGCTGCCTTTGCCAGCCTTACACAGATGTGCTAGCCCTTCCAAGACAGGGAATCTTCCCACAAAGCAACTTTAGCCCCTTTCTACCCATTGCACTAACACGAAATAACATGAACAACATACCCAGAGAGAACTGCATATATAAGAACAGAAGAGAGAAACAGCAGTCCTTGGGTGAGGCACTTTCAGGTAAATATGCAGTAAAAACACAAGAAGCTCTCTGGAAAACTTCGTGGTGAGACTCACTTTGAGGCAGCACAGAGAGAGAGAAAGGGCTACTTTTCCTCTATGTAAATGACGAGGAAACTCAGGTTTGTGGAAGAACTGCCTGAAAGGACAGGGAGCTCAAATCCGTACAGTAAAGCACCAAGCAGGGCTAGGGAGACTTTGGTTTTCCTTGAGATATAGACAGCAGCTATCCCTGAAGCACTAATACAGTATCTGAACAATACAGCATCTTGAGCAATTCTTGCCACTACCTTCCAGCCTAATCCACAAGACTGCCATGATTTACCTCTTGAACAGAAAAGCAAGAGCCAATCACTAAATGGTTCAGCATCCTGCCTAGCTGCTTGGTATTCATTTGTTGGGTACAAACAGTACAAAGTACCAAGGAAGAAACAGACATCACAGCTGAGGGGAGGTGGTGTACAGATGCACAGAATGGATCATATTGCCTACAGACAACAGGAACTGTTTGTTTAGTTATCTGCCTCCTTGACCGGTACAGTTTTGAGACACAATATCTCATATCCTGTTTTTCATATAGACTGCAGCCAGAAATACTTCAAGTAAAAGAAGTGTGGACTTCTGCTGAGTTGGTTTTGGTTTATGAGCCTTTAAAAATAATGTAAGTGACTGGCAATCCAAAACCAGCAGGTTTGATGGATTTTTCAGTTCAAAAGATCTTGGTTTATTGTCCGTATTAAACAAAAGGAAAACTGCCATCTTAAATGGATACAGCCTCATGAGCTTGCAGTAGGCTTGGTTCTGGATCTGTTTTCTTCTAGCAAAGAAGTTGCTGCCTTTAAGCCAAAGGAGAAAACATTATTCCTCACCTAAAAAGAGTCTCAACTGCCACCCAGTGGAATTAGAAATCTCTGCATTATACCAGTTGATCCTACTGCTTCCTCATCACTCCTGGCTACAAGATTTTAGTGACCAAAAAGACTTGGTTTATCTGCAGCATTTCCTGCCTATATATCATTTAGCGCTTCAGAAAAACATCACCATTTCTATTTCTCAAAAGGGAAACCGAGGCACAAAGACCAAGTGATCTGCACAGTCACACTGTGTGCCAGAAACAGAGTAGACCAAGCCTCATTACAATGGATGGCCTAAATATAGTTGGCTTCCAATACAAAGATGATCTTATGGTTTCATAGCTTGAAGAAGAGGGGACAGAGCAGGAGGAGACAAACACAGTGGGGGCTGGGATTAAGCCTGTCACATTTAACCTGGACAACTGGTTGACCAGTTCCCTTCTGTGTTCTTCTGTGTTTCCTTAAAACTAAAAGGAGCAAACAATCTGGTTTAAGAAATCCTGTGCAACTTGCTCTAGGTGAACCTTCTTTGATAGGGGGGTGCACTAGATCATCTCCAGAGGTCCCTTCCAACCCCATTCTGCAGGGATTTTGCAAGCTGTCACCAGCTATTTTTCACTCTAGGACAGCAAGCTCCAGTTACCTCAAGACAGACCTGGAAATATGGTGGGCTGCGAGAGGAAAAGTGCAGAGCTGTCTATACTGCTGGCAGTGCAGCTTCCTGCTATTGCAGTGGGCAGCCAGAAAGTCAGAGGTAAAGAGGAAATGCTACACAGAGCCAGGCACAGCCCTTACAAAAATGCAGACTGAAACTGTCTTTGCATGAGGCTATGACCACCTTGCGTGCAATAGGAACATAACCTATCTATCAGGACTCATAGGGGCCCTGATGTACAACAATCCCTCCTTTGTCCACCTACAATTAATATAAGCTTTAAGCCTCTATGACCCTTTTCAGTGAAAGAACAGAATAGCTGGAATATTTGTTCCCCATCCCACACAAACACATAGTTCTGAGCTGCAGCTCTCTGATAGCAGGGACAAGAGCTGTTAAATGCCAGAGACTGGAAAGGCCCATAAAAATTGGTAGCGATAGAAAGAGTATTTATTTTTAAAGACAGTGTGTATGCATGCATGCATTTGCACATATATACATATAGATGTTGATTGGAAGACGAAGAACAATGTCACATATACAACAGATCAGATTCTGAAAAAGTAAAGCCCAACCTTCTCTGACCTAACTTAAAATGGCAGGATATACATGTAAACAAGTTGTTTTTCAGAAGAGGAACACTTTGTGCCTTCTGCTATGTTGCTGAACAGCACTCAGCAAGCAATAATCATCAATAAGAAGTACAGATCTTTTCAATAAACCTACATCTTCCTCCTTGAATAGATAGATAGATTTGAAAAGCACATCTCCAAAGCCTCATCTAGAGATCCAGGTAGCTCAGAACACAAAGCAGTGACCACTGGGATATTTGGGATTCAGGGAAGGCTACTCAGCAGCCATCAACTCAGACTATTCTTGATCAAATGGGAGCCTTACCTTTCAACCCACTTTCGAATTTGCTGTGCCTTCACTCCCTTTAAAAGGAAAGGTGCAGCAGGCACTGAGCCAGAAGTGAATATGCATATTCAGCTGTTCACCAAGGTCATTGAAGACCCACTAGAGTTTGATATTTTCATTTGCCTACTGAAAGTTCACATCACTGGAATCTACTTCAAACCAAGATCCAACAGTGACCCAGTGCCACAGAGTAATCCCAGATTGTGGTAGCATTATTTCTGTTTCATGGCATCATCAAGCAATGACAAAAATACCGCTTGCTGGATTCACCCAATGGAGACCATTCCAGAGGAGTGTTTTCAAGCTTTACATTTTAAAGATTAAAATGACCCACTTAACTTTTCAGCGTACCTGTGGAAGAAAATGCACTTTCTGTTGCTGCGTGAGGGGATTTTAAAAGAGTTTCCATAAAAAAGTAAATCACTGAATGGTGTTTACAGCAGCAGCAAGCCCCCCTTGGTATTATCTACTTAACTTCATGCACTGCTACATCAAAACCACAACTGGCGCAAATCACTGGCTGACTGGCTTCACTGATCAGAAGCCAAATAGTGCTAATTAGCAAGAAGAAAAGAATGACCTGTGGTTTGAAACCCAGGCAGCCTCACACAGCCAGACCTAGGTACAGACAAGTCTAAGCAGAGCAATTCCATGAAAGCCCCTAAAGCACAAGGGGAAAACAACCGGGGAAAAAAAGAATCTGTGTACATAGAAACCTTATTTACCACACTGACTTTGTTATTCAGTCTGTTGCTCTGGATGCACAGTAAATTAAATCCAGAGAATGTACTCTGCCAGACAATCACGTCATGCTGGACACTACATCCAGGCACACGGGCTGCTAAACTGCCACCAAATCTTCAACCTGGAGCCATGTAAGACACATAGCTGATGGACCTATTTTCTCTCTAAACAGGCCTTGACAGGTAAGAGAAGATCACAGTCATGCTCCAACTAGACAATCACAGCAGGCTGTATGTACATAGTGCCATCTGTCTTTTCCCTGGGGATGTGCATCTTTGCGTATCCAATTGCACTTCCACCTGCTATTCCTGCCTGAGCCCATGGAATGACTTTCCTACACATCAGTGTCCAAAGTGCACTGATACTCTCACATGTGTGTTTTAAGCTTTGCACATTAAAACTGATATTATCCTGGTGTTATCAGCAATTTAGCCTCCTCATTCTTTGATAAAAAGAAGGAAGGAAAGTACACTTGCTTGTCATGAAAGCTGAACTGTAAGAAACCAAGGAGGCACTTTACAACTGTCCCACAAAGTAAACCATATTTACTGCTTGGCAGGGTACTACCACAGTGAATGCACTTGCATAGACTAACTGTGAATGCATGTTAAATAGGGATACAGAGGAGAACTGAGATATAGGAGTCAATATGCCTCCCCCAGCAAAGCAGAGCCTCCTTATACTAGTACATTTCCCTGCACGAGAGAGGTTTCACTTGGCCCAATAAATTCATGGCTATTAAGCCTCTATAAGCCTTTTCAACACAAAGGGATACCTCTCATTTAGCTTGGCATTATTGGAGAGCTGCTGTAACAGTTGCTGTAGCTGTTGTTACAATTGCTTATTCACAAACCAGAACTGAGGGGTCAACAGACCTCAAGCTAACTCCATCTCCACTCCCAGGCAAAGGCTCTGGGCTGTGGAAGGGGAACCCATTTAGAGGGCTTTCCGTTCAAACCTTTTGGTTTCATCTGCTCCATGCAGTAAGAATAACTGCTGCATGGGTGTTAGGTACCCTCCTCACCCCTCAATCTGTCTTCCCATTCACTATTGGATCCTGGTGCTTGTTGAGGGTCCTCCAAACACAGCCTTGCCAAACCAACAAAGTCCAAGATTCCTGATAAAAAGGTGAGTGGGGTTTCCAAAATAATTTCCTATAACAAATAGGTTATTCAAACAAAGCTACTTGAAGTTCCAGGCAATTGCAATTCTCCAGACTGCTGTTAACCAGAAAATTCAGCTGTAGACTGCTACTACATCCTTATTTTTGTTCTCAATCAACCACATTATGACAAAAATATAGGTGCAGGTCAAGCTCATTTTAGGAGCTTTTTCTCTACAAATACACTATTTTTTTCTCTAAAATATTAGTCTCCTTTTCATCATACTCAGACTTTAAATGTATGATCTTCTGTTTACAAGCCATATGAGTTAGAAGGTTTTTGTTTCAACACTGTTTTCCTCATGTTCTAGAAAAGTCAGGAAAAAGTGAAAGACTGTTCAAGTATGAGTGTATGGTTCAGCTCTGTGTTTAACACTAGCTGTATGCATTGATCTTTGAATGAGAGTTATAGATAATATTGTTAAACACATTTATGAAATCTCTTTTAAGGCAACAAAGCACTTAAACATAATGCACCTTGATCGATGAAACTGTAAGATGCTGCAGGTATTTAACTTTCTCCATAAAAATCACACCACAGAACACCAACTCTTCACCACTGATAAGACAGGGTTTGAGGCGTCTAACTTTAGACATCCAAAATAGGCAGCTTAATACATCCAGTAAGAATCTAGCTTCCTCCTAGTCAGAGAAAGTACCTATGGATTGAAAGGTGAATTTCAACTGCCTGTGTCCAAAAGATCCAACTGGACTGCATCAGATGCTTCAGGAACAGCGGGAGACCTCATGGAGTCTGGCTGCTGGACACTGTCTTTGTAACTGTGAACATGACATAAGAGCAATTTAATTTTGAGTGTGGCTTTGTTCAAAAACAATGTCTGGACAAAAGCCTAAGACAACTTACCTGTCCTTCTTTGTATTGTTAACCTGAAAGTCAATAGAGAACAGCAAATATGCAGCTAAAGTGGAAAAGACAGCTGTGAAAGGATTTAGAAAACTCAAATGTGGGTACCAGGGAATTACAGTTTCAGTGTTTATCTGCAATATTTTGTTTAGTGCAGAAGAGTCCTTCTGAAAATACAGGAAAATAAAAGAGTTACCCTTTGGAACCTTTTACTCCAAATCACACATCAGTGTTTTGCAGTTATTATGATGTCCTGGCTATGAGGAAGGATTGCCTTGTATTAACTTCAGTACAATCTGATGGTTCCTGTCTCAAACATGCTTAACAAGTCATTAAATTATTGAACATACAGGCTACAATAAAAACATCAGGAATTATTTGGTTTTGAAAATTAGTGTAATAACTAAGAAATAGCTAGTCAATATTAGCAGCAAATGCCAACTCTTTTTTTCCTGCATGAATATTTCTGTCAAGATTAAGAGAGAAAGCTGACGCTAAAGAAGGGCTGCTCTGGCTTGGTTCAATGACTAGAGGAGGGTGGCTTATTTCCAGAGTCTGGAGCAATTTCTTTACACTTCGGGGGAAAGAAAGTGTGATTCTTTCTTGTAGCACTTTATTGCCTTCCCTATGAAGTGCTTGTCCAGTGGCTCCAAACCAGTACACAAGATCGTCATTCCTATGGCTGATTTCCCCACTTTCAGGCTAAATGCAGCTTTGGGGACAAGTAAACAACACAGTCACAGATTCCAGTAAACAGAAACTGACATCACCACAGACTTCTCTGCCTGAGGAGGTGAAAGCAGGCTTCCCAGGCTATATCTCCTTTTCGCTCACCTTTGCATCATCTTATAGCCATCCTGCTTATTTGAGGTTGCTAACCTTTTTTAATCACTCAGTTTGACATTGGTCTTCATTGTTATTCAAATGACTTTTAGCACTGAACCTCTACTCCTGATCAGTGTAAAGCACAGTTTCTGCAAGCATTTCCTCATGGTTGTAACCTCTCACCCAAAATCAGCTATTGCATGGGCAAATGAGGTTTTGGAGTGCAGCAGTAAACAATGTACAAGCATGACCTACTGAAAAGCCTCCAACTAATGCTCACAAAATATACCTCTTTCTGGTAGGTTATTGACAGAACAATATCACATTCATGAGGCTGAAACAGCTGGAATTAAAACGATGAATTCACTGATTGCTTCAAGCAACAAGATGATTGCTTTTTCTCTTACAACTCCCACTACATTCACAGCCTCCTACAACTATCACAAAGACAGATTTCTTTCATACTAACAACATTACTGGTGTAAGGTAATGAAGAGCTATCAGCCAGCAGAGAACTACAGAAACGAACCTGTTGCTCGATAAAAGGTTACAATTTTTCTCTAACTTCAGCTGTTAAATCCCAATCTACTGGGATTTGTGACAGGCAAGTAAAGAAAATCTGCTAGAACTACTGCAGTAATTCACCTGACGTTTCTAAAACTCCAATGCACAGACAGACGAGCAGCTAGTGTTCTTCCTGTGATACTAGGTGTGATTCTCCATTGCCTCTTTTACTGCTGTGTTCTCACAACTGCCTGGGATACCTGTGCAGTTATGTGATGAGGCATCAGCAGCAACAACAAGAAGTAGTGCAACACAATAGTCAACAAAACTGTTTCTCTGAAAGCCAACACACAGAAGCCCCAAACTCTTGTAAACAAATAAGATTGAATTAGCCCATTTTGGATTTTGGACTGTCGCAGAAATTCATGCACTGAAGTATCACCTACCCCCTTCAATTAATGGCCATAGAAGGGACAGAGAGTAAAAGCTGTTTCAAGCCACAGGGTCTCATAGATCATTCTGAGAGGCAAGCTATACTACATATTTAAGTCTATTGAGAAGGTCTTTGTGGCTCTGAACTCAGTTGCAAGAGCTTTACCTGCATAAATAAGGCTAGCTCCTCCGTCACGTGCCTCAATGCACACTGCTGCCACTACATGTGAGGGCACAAATACTGTCAGTGAAAGCAATACCTTTGAGAAATTAAATCAAGGCCGTGCTTTGATACACATCCTATTTGAAATAACAGGTTAGCTGTATTGATTGAGTCTTATGATCCTTTCCACAGGGACAAATGCAAAGCAGAAGCAGCCAAGAAGCACAACGGTTTGGACAGGATTAGTGAATTTAACTGATTTTAGTTCTGGCCCAGTATTTAGATCCAAATTTTCAGATTTTTCCTTTAATGTGTAGTGCTTCTTCAGCATATGGAAATGCTGGTGAATATTCAAATACATAGATACACGTATATACACATATATGCCTGTGTACATATATTTAATTCACCTATTTCTACTTGGCTGTATGAAAAGTTTTATTCCTTCAATCACACTAGAAAAAGTCAGTCCTAATGCAAATTTTCTCTAGAAACAGCACTAAACTGATAACAATTACATAGTGGACTCTTTCCAGATTGCCATATTGTAATTATTATGGCATAATTGCAAACAAGAACAACGTGTCATCACAATATTGAATATATCACCTAGTATGTTTTAAACTCTATTCCTTAAACAGCTGAGGTAATAATATATTAGCTAGGAAGTAATTCAACATCACAAAAGTCCTTTCTTATGACAAGGAAAATAATGACAGCTGTAATAAAAATGAGAAAATAGAGCTCAGGAAGCCAGACCAACAGTTAATGTCCTGCCTGTGCTCCGTAAGTCTTCAGCTGGAAGTACAATAGACAGAATACAAATACAGATGTGAGTACTGTATCTGTGAGTAGTGAGTACTACTGTAATATTAGTCTCTCACTATGTGACAGCTACCCTTTATTTAAGGGCGCCAGAAAAGTAAGTGCATTGGAGGTAGGCTGAGTCTGATGGCAGCAGGAGGGCACACAGTTCTGAAGGGACCCCAGGCACACATGCAGTTTGTAACACACTCCTGCACTCATTGGAGATCTCCACTGACTTTTATTAACAGAGCTACTTGCACCACTCAGTAACATCACCACCACTCCACAGGAGCCATGCCTTTAAAAATAAATCTTTCATCCCATACAGTTTTGGCACCACATTAGTGTGTATTTGAAGTAATTAAGAGCTAAGCAGAAAAGCAAAAACAGAGCTGTTAGAAATCACTGAGATCATCAGAACTAGTTCCCTGCAATCACAGGCTATCAGGACACAGATACTAAATTTAAAACATCACCTCCACTTGCTTCCTGTGTGCCAAGGTCCACAGATCTTACTCTAAAGTCCTAGACTCTCACCCCAGGTGAGAAATAGGATTTTTCCTTTTCAAATAGTAGTTGCCAACTTTCTCTCCCAGCTACAAGTGTTTGCTATGCACAAAGCACATCTAACAACCTTGGAGAAGGTGAATGAAATCTTTCGGGAGATGCTCCACACAAGTTATACACAAAAACTGAAAAGACACAGGAAGATTAAACTCCCACAGTACTTTACTAACACAAACGTGGCAACCCGCTTCATCTTACTTGGCAGCAATCATGCATTAGTGTATTTGAGCAGGTACTTCTGCCAGGATAAGGAGCTTTAGGGCAGACGATGGTATGAGGTAGTTGCAAGCACTGCAATAGGAAAGGGGAGGATTCAAGCAAGAGCCCTGGCTATTCTTACAGCGTGGGCACAGAACAAAAAACTAGGGGATAAGCTATAATGCGGAATACAGCCACTGAATTGAATGGACATTTGAAGCAAGGAAACAATGGTAGCATTTGTTTTGTATTTATTTAGTGAGGCTGCTGTCCTGAAAAGCGACAGGTCAAATTTTGGAAGTCAGATTACAGACCAGGTTTGGAATTCCTCACCCTCACAAGTAACCAAAGAGTGACCATTTACAAGAGCAGCTTTACATTTTTCCTACCAGGCAGCCACAGCAGGCTCAAAGCCTCCAACCTAAGAAGCACCAGTTGTAATTTTTTTATTTAGTAGGTTTTAATAGAAGGCTCTGTCTAGCATGAACGTGGAAGGCATTAATATTTATGTCCAATTGAAAGAGAGCTGCTTGTCAGGTAGTGCCATTCATCTACTGAAAGCCTTAATCTCTCTAGTCACTACTGCTCATCTTTCTTCTCTTTAAATTTAACTGCCTTTCTTGCTGTGACCTATTTCCTAAAGAACATGTACTCAGCTAATACTGGTAGATCAAATCAAAACTGTAGCTATACTTCCTTTGAATCGAGAGACATCCTTTGCATTTGAAATAAAACAATCAGATTTTTTTTCTGGCATTTATTTCTAAAAGGAAACACTAGATGTGATGGGATGCCAAGCTTAATCTGAGAAGTTATTCTTATTAACAAAACTATTTTTGGATTACAGCAACAAAGCTCATTATTCTCCTCAAAACAGGTTGGGATACCTCCGCAAGTAATTCAATTGTTATCTTTTGTCTACAATAACCAATAACAAGCAGATGGGAAAAGCTCTGCTGATCTGATTTTGATACTTTTCTCCCCTGCTCTACCTCTGTGGGTTTGCTTGCTGCTTCTGAAGACTGTTAGACCCTTACCAGATACATTAACTTAAATGATGAAGCTGAATCCAGTGGGAGGAAATACCTTTCAGCTCAGCACAAGACATGCTCAGCTCTGCTTTAACACCTGGTTAGACTCACATTCTTTCTACCCTTTAATATGTTGCAAGAGTATTTACCTTCATTGCCCAGCAGCAGCCCATGGCCTAAACATTGTATATTCCTCTCTCAGTTCATACCCTGGGATGACAAGGAGTTCATTGCATCAGGCAACCCCAACAGAGCACTTTGAGTCAAGGACCATATACTGTGCTCCCCACCACTGCAGGAGAGCTGTTAAACATGGGAACTGCAGGAGCTCAGCAGGTACCAAACCATCCCCCACAGGAAAAAGGTGCTACCGACTGCAGCAGTGATTTGCAGAAGAGGCAGCCTGATCCACAGCAGCTGTAGGAACCTGGAAGCAGCTTGCAGCTGGGTAAGGCAACAGGATGTCTACCTGTAGGGGGCCAGCAGGAATAGGATCTCTCTTCCCACAGAAACCAGTTTCTCCTGATAGCCTTTGCTCTCAGATATGACTTGGACCACTTCAGCTGGAGGCAGTGAAATAAGCTCTAAGTTACACCCTGCAGGGACCCCATGTCTTCCAGAACACATGCATTTTCCCCAGCCTGAGCCATGACAGGGAGGCTGTGTTCCGGAAAAAGAGATACAGACAGAATTCTTTACTGTGAGGGTGGTGAGGCACTGGAATGGGTTGCCCGAAGAAGTGACAAGTGCTCCACGCCTGCCAGTGTTCAAGACCAGATAGAGTCTTGGGTGACATGGTCTAGTGTGAGGTGTTCCTGCCCATGGCAGGGGGGTTGGAACTTAATGATCTTAAGGTCCTTTCCAACCCTAAACATTCTATGATTCTGGCAGGTGAGTAAGAACAAGTTTCCTTCTGGAAAAGTTAAACCTTTGCACCCATCATTATTGAGCTGCATCCTTGGCTGTATGTCACAACACTGACAGTACTGGTCCTTAATGAGTTTAACAGAGTAGGTTTTCTCATTACTTAATAGCTGCTCCTTGAGCCTGTGTCTCTAGGAGTCCTATCTCCATCATTTCTCCCTAAAGACTGTGCTTTTCATAGGCTTATACGCACAGAACTCTCAATACCAAAATATTTGGAATTAGTTTAAAAATGCCTGTTTCCCATTCCCCCAAAAGGGCACTGCTGATAGTCTCTGAACTGCACACATAAGAAAATAAAGAAATGTGGGCACATTGATGAAAGAAGAGCAGTCATGCAAATATGATCTTTTTTCATATTTGCTTTCAAAACTGCTATTTAAGTGTTTCAATCAGAAAACAGGAAGTTCTGATTTTATGTGTCTTTCACTCTCAACTGGGACAATTTTCAGCTTGCACACATATACTGTAAAAAGTTGAATGTTTGAGAAAAACCTATAAAAAGGACATTTAAAGCATTTCTTAAAATTAGCTTTTTTCTGTGCCAGAGGAAAATGTCAATACAAGGCCAGATGAAAAAGACACAGTTCCTTCTTGTTTGTATAATGCAGAAATCCTGTTTTCTAATGCAGTGTTGTGCTCTAAATCACAGCTGTACATGCTCTAGTACATTTTCTATTGATTTCCTTCTACTCAGTATTAGATACATCTTAAGAAGTGTTTTCTGTAAAATGAAAATCAGGAACTTTACTCTTTCCATATAATTTCCAGTGCAGGCCAGATCACAGCTCAACAGCTTTGAAGAATTTGACGCAATGTGTTTACCATATAGCTGCAGACATTCACTGCAATCTTGATCTCCTAGTGCTTCAGTGACCATCTTTCAAATGAATTGTAAGGTACCTTATATTCAAGAAGTAGTGGCACAGAGGACTGAGGGTCAAAAGGAACAACAAATGAAGGAATGAAAAAAAAAAAAAAAATAAAGCTAGCCTTACTATGTTCTGTAGTTTTGCCTTTAGACAACCAGAAGGCCTTCTAACACAGTTCTGTGCCATATGGAATCTGGAGTGCAGCTTCTGAGCAAGAAGCTCAAGTACTGCAAGTTCATTTGAGTGGACACTCTCAAAAGGAGAGTTGATTCTGCAGTAGTGATTCAGTTTTCAGGTGCAGTACTACTCCAGAATAGTCATCTGTGTTTTGGGGGAAGGAGGAGCTGAAGGAAACCCATCACATTACTCCAGTGATAACCAAACTCACTATAGCAGAATAACACACTTAAGCCAGTTGACAGCTACAATGCAGCCAGGCCTACATCCCAGTTTACAAAAGTAAACACAGCCACTGCTGTTTGCATGCCATTTTAGTCCAATTAAATGCTTTGCTGTCTCTAAACTGCTTTTGGAAAAGCAGAGGTGAGCACCTCAGTCACTTAGATTACTGAAAATTCTACCTCACTTATATTAACAGGAGAATAACATTCATTACAGATCCTAATTAGCACTAGATTTGGCAGAGGGTTCTCTACCATATATGTATGGTGTTTAATGAGTATGTGGTAGACATTAGTCATCTCATTTAACACACATCTGGCAGAGGTTCTTCTTAAAACAGAGTAAGCTGGTGAAGACGAACCAAATACGAGTACTGCTTGTACCTAAACTATCCTTTGCAGAAGTGTTTCTATGTCACTGAGCTGTCTCCCCTCTCCACTCCATCACTGATTCCTAGAGGTGCACCTTACTTTTGCGAAGCTAGCACAGCCCCACTTTTTCCCAGGGCTGCTATGTGACTCTCAAATACGAAGGCAAATCTGTAAGAGGCTATTTTCATGACGCAAAAGAGATAAAACCCCACAGAGCCAGCCAACTGCTAGTTGACAGAAGCACGTATAAAATTCTCTCCAAATTTGATTTGACTAGAGCTGAGCCCTATGGTTGTCACCACTTGTAAGGAGCAACCATCACGGACACCTCTATCAGGTGATTAAAAAAACCTCAATAAACATTTGTCAAAACTCTCCCCATCAAGGGGAGAGCCTCATGGCTGGCAGGTAGCTGTTGTGGTGGCTGAGCATCCAGCAGCAAGCCCCAGGCACATGCTCAGATGAGAGCCATTCATCACAGCAAGTAGTTCCTAACTCTTCAGCACTGGCAGCATTACATGAGCACTCTATTAAATATGAATATCCTCTGGTGTTAAGCTGCCACCTGCTATAAATAGTGAGGTTTCATTTTAATCATTTTATTGCAATACAGAAGCTTGGAAATGTCTTGCTTTGGGATTTGAATATTTATTGCCATTTGCAATGCTGCATTGCTCAGTAAGCTCCCCTAAATGGTTAGCCACTTCTTCCATCAAAGACTAATTATATTTTTCTTAAGTACTGTAGAGCTGTACTGTAGAATTTGCAAACAAAAAGGCATCTGCAACTTGGGCTTTGTAAGAACAACACATTTAAAAAAGTGGAGTGGCTTTTTTGGGTGCATTTTGCCAAAAGGCTCGTTTTTAACAGTAGTTATATGAAGAATTTATAAAAATTAATGAAAGTAAAACAAATTAGAATAAATTCTTTGATAGTATTGCCTGGAACATCAGTTAGTCCCCTGAGTGCTTTCATCAGCATCCACGAGACTTGGAAATTTTGTTGATGCTTGCTGAAATAAACTGTTCTGTGCTAAGGTGGAAAAGAACTACAGTTAAACACTGCAGAGGAGAAGAACAAGGAAGAGTCGCCAAAGTTTAATTTCTAATGTAGAATTTTTCTACCTTTGTTGCTTTTTCTTTCCCCTTTCTCTTCAGTGAGTACAAGACACAGTTCACCAGTTACCTGATTGGCAATTACCACTTCAGATTAAAAAGTTTTGTTGAAGAGTGGCTTAGTTATCCCTTAGGGATATAAATGTGTGCAGAGACTCTGTGTCAGCCTCTTCAGACAGGCCTGCTAACTTACCTTCTGCATTTGTAGAAGGCTTCCACAAATCTTGTAGCAGAGGCAATGAGTTCACCAGTGACAGTCACGGGACCAAGGCTTGCTCCAGGTTTACAGCAGACTATGTGTAACAATACAACTTCTTCCTAAAAAGTTTTCTGTGCACAGTAACAACATGTTCTGCACTCCTGTAGATGTGCCCACCACTGCTCCTGGGCTCAGCAGATAAAATGCTGCACAGAGATGGTCAGAACCACAAGTACTTGCCAAAGTGTAAAGGCAAGGAGAGATCTGTTGCATCTCTCCCAAAACTCCAGACTTTTCCTCCATTTTATTTGGAGGAAGAACAAAATGGAAGTGTATAATTCTGAATAGGAGGGAGAAAGCATTTTTCTTTCTTACACAAAAAAATTGCAAAACTTGGTTTAGTATCATAATTTGCAACATAGCCTGTTTCCTGCCCTTTAATACTCAAGAGACCACAGAAATCGGAGCACTTTCAGCAATCTAAAAAGACCTAAGGGCAAAGAACAGCTCTGCGTTTACCAGTCAGACAAGGGGGTTAAGAATAACATCTATTTCTTCGATTTCACATTGACTTTTACCTAAGGTGGAATGGCCATTACGTATACAAAGAACATTTCCTCTGTCCCAGATGCACTGGTTTGTGTTTTGCTTTCTGCAGATTTCTTAATCCAAGAGCAGCTGTATCCTTGTAACCATGGAAACCGCTCATGGCAAATTCCTTCGAAACACAAAAGCAGAAGGATGGAAAGAAACAAGCATTTTAAGAAGGCTGCACACAAAGAGCAAGACAGCACCTTATCTTCACAGAAGCGTTCCCAATGGCTTGGGGAATATCCAGGACAGGAGAAAATCAGTTTCTTGATGCTGGAGGGTCAGCTCTTGGGCTGCTTACCTTCCTCACTGAACAACAAAAGAGGACTTCATCTAATGCTTTTCTTTAGGATCACAGCTGTACTCTGTGAAGACTTGCACACATGCAGTGTCAAAGCTTTTCTGAACATTTGGCAGATCAAAGGACTCAATACTGAATTGCCATAGCAGCATATGATAACCTTGCATCATGTAGGACAGGCACTTTGAATTAAAAAAAAATAAAAAAATAAAAAAAAAATAAAATTTTGTCTTCAAAAGTAAAAAGATAAATTTATACTCTTGTATAAAATCATAACAACAAAGGAAGAGTCATATCTGAGCAGACCTTAGTCCACCTAGTTCAGTTTTCTGCCTCTGACAGTGCCTGTAAATGAGGAAGAGTAAGTATTACTGGGGAGGTACTTTCACCCTAATACTCTCCTCATCTCCAACTCTCCCCAGCCTAAGGGGACTCTGAGGCTTCTGTGGTTTGTCTAGATAGTAAACCACGAAGAAAACCTATTCCAAACACTTTTCCAGGCTCCTTTCCAAACCATCCTTTGGCAGGCAGCACAACAGTTCTCATTCATTCCACATGAACAACCACCTCCTGGTTGCATTGAATCTACCTTTCAGTGTCACTTGATGGCCCCCTGTTGTCATGCCAGAGGAAATAAACAATCAGTCTCTATTTATGCCTCCCATGTCACCCATGGTTTTGTAGATCTCTGTTATATCATCCACCCATCCTTGGAAAAGGATAATGGAAAGTTCAGCCTACTTAAGTGTTCTTGAACAGATCATCTTTCATACCTTTACTTACACATATTGCTTTTCTTCAGACTTTCTCCTGCTGTAATACATCTTGAGATGAAAGATCCAGAACTGCATGGAGGGGGTGAACCTTGGAGTCATGCAGTGGCTTTTTTATTTCTAGTCTTCTCCCAACAAAGTAATAATATTTCCCTTTTTTTTTTTATTTTTATGGTTACTGAGTGCTAAACTGTTGGTCTCATGGGCCTATCATAAACCCGCAGTTTCACTCTTAAATGACAATAATGAAGTCATAGCTCAGAATATTATACACAAGACCAGATTACTTTTACCCAGCAGTTACATTTACCTGCACTGAATTTCATCTGCTATCTTACTATCCACCTCCCAAATTCAGCAGGTCATTCTTCAGCATACCCTTGAGCTCCTCCAGTCACTCAGATGATTAGCACCAACCCTGGCAATCAGTTAATTTGGTTTATTTGTACCTCAACCCATTTCAGAATCACTGCCAACTTTAGGCTGAATCACTGCTAAAAAAATTGGCATAGGGAATCTCCCCAGCTTCTTCTACAGCAAGCAGGCACAAAGAATTATACTCCCTGTAGTGGTCTTGTCCACACGGTTATCAAATCACTCAGACAACTTTCTGGTGAACTTTCTATTCTTGGTGTCAGTCCCTGCAGCCTCTCCTCCCCAATCTAGGGCCTTTATAACCATTGCTCAAGGCCAGCTCTGATAAGGCACAGCTGTGTGACATTGGACCTGACTGCTAGAACAGAGCTGGGAAAAGCCTTACTGGGGGCCTGTGCTCCTTTCAGGGTATTAAGCCCTTTCCCTTGGTCCCTGCTAAAGCTATGCTGTAGTTGCCCGGTGCCTACCCTTGTACACATAGAGGCACAGAAAGCTAGAAATACAACTCAATCTAAGCTCTATAACCATGTTTCAGCAAGTTGTAAATGAGCTTCTAACAAAGGCAGCAGAAACAGGGAGAGCACGTTGGAAAGGCAGGAGGTCAGAATACCAGGTTTTATTGACATAAACCTCTCCTTTAATATTAGGATAACTTGACAATTTTCCTGATTTTAAGAAAACTAAGGCAGTTTTACAGGGTTCTACATTTTAAATGGCATACGTTTTCCATTCTCTCCATCTGTCTTCTGTTTCACCTTTTCTTAGTGGTTAAGTGACAAGAGAGAAGCAGAGAGAAAAAACAAGGATACAAATATCTGGCAGGAAAAATATATGAAAAATTAGAATATGTCTTACTATAATGAAACTGTTGAGGGTGAAAATTGCTTTAAAAGGAAAGCTTTGCTATAATAGCATAGGAATACATGGAAAATCAGGACTGGAAGTTGAAACAATATTTGTGGGTTGTTTTCTTTTAAACCAATAGACATAGCTGGTAAAGTGATTAGTACTTATTTCTAGGAACACAGTAAAGCTTATGAAGGAAGTCTGTACCTAAAAGCTTCACACACTCTCCCCCATTCACATAATTTTCTCTTAATAAAATAGAAGTCCTACAGATTTTGCTTACAAAAACTTGGCATACCTACATTCATATCTATTGATTCTTAGCTCTTGAATCAGATTCCAGTGTTATCTCTAAGATTAGGTAGCAATGGCAGTAACAAGATAAAATGAAAACAAATATGGTAATTTCCTCACTTCAACATTTAACATTAGCCCTGCATTTGAGTGTCCCAACTTGGCTTCTGAAAAGGGAATTACTCCATATAGCATCTACCCTGAGTATAGACAAGTTTCCTTATACTACTAATGGCAATGGATCACAAACCACTCCTCAGCTCTGCAGATTATGTGGAACAAGGACTTGGAATCCTATTAAAAAAGGGCTTAATATTTACTACATAATCTTAGATCATAGTCAAAGGAAAAGGCTCTAAGGAGTCACTGCTGTTCGCTGCATGCCACATCCTTTCTCTCAGGCCCTTGCCATTCAAAAGGTTTAAATTGTGCTAGATCTAAAGTGAGAGATGAACAAGCCTTACCTTAAATCTGCAAGGTGGTGCATGGAAGGCAATGCAACTACTTTGGGTGACTGAGTAGAATATGCTGCTACAAGCCTTTGCTAATTTATAAGTGGTTTAATTAGAAATAGCTTGGTTGTCCAAATACCACGCAGGAGTGTGCAGAGCAGAGATATCTCAAGTCCTGGTCTAAGCAGAAACTCTGTTTCACCACTTTTTGAAATGTGGTAACAGCTAGGTGGGAAGATGGCTTTTCCCACCTGGGGAAATCATTCTTATGCTCTAGAAAGCCCACTACAGGTTTTAATTGCTCACAGTAACACTTCTTCCAAATGCATGCCATATACATCTCCTTTAACCAAGAATTTAACATCCGTAAGTGTTATTGGTGCCTATGTTTCTAGGTTGTAGCTGCTGCAGTCCTAAGTGGTAAGCAGCTATTTTTAGCACAGCAGCCTGGAGTCCCATTTGATGTGTGTTATGTTGAAGGTTGCTTCGCCAACCAGAATAACAGTTCTGTACACAGGGAGCATATTTTCTCTCTTCAGGCTTATTAAATGTGCCAGGGGAGGTTCTCAACTGAAAGTGTGTAACTGCATATAAAATACGAAAAGATACCAATCTTTCTTCACAGCTATTAACGGGTCACCATTTAGATGCCTCATAAACTTGCACATTAAATTCTAATCACATCCTGCTTCCCTCATTAACCTGGAGCACTCTACCAGTGAAAAATCCTATTCTTCTAGAAGGCTCTGCAGTGCCCGATGCTCCATGATCAGCCTAAAACTCTGAATCTGGACCTGCAATCTCAGAGCTGCCAAAAGTGATAGTTCCATCTTTTCCATTTATCATGGCCACGCAGCTGCTCTGCAACTCTTCTAACTCACTGAGCTTTATATTTCTGTGCTTTGTTGCTTGCTTCGTAACAATTCTGTCTGGCACTGTAGCTTTATGGAAAATAATGTCTGTTTTACATGTAAATGCTTCAGACGTTTTAAGCCAAACCCCAGTAAACTCATTTTATGTCTCTATAGTACCTGTTACTACATCCCTCAACTGGCATTCTTGCTCCTGTTTCTCTAACATCTGCTTATGCCCATTAGCAGCCATGTATTTAATCACCCACCCTCCACAGATGGCTTGCCTCCTTCATCATTTTTCAGGTTATTAAGCACAAAGGAGACAGATAACGAGTCTCCTTACAGCCTAGAAACTTCAGTTTTGCCATTCAATACACATTGGTTAAACATCTGTATTGTCTCCTCAACTTCAGGAGCACAAATCCCAGCCCCCTTAACCTGCTCACAACCAAATTCCAGGGTATTATGATATTTTCCCATTTGCACTTCAGCAGTGATTAAGTCAAAAGAAGACCAAAATTGTTCTTTCTGAGAAGTGTATTGCTTGCACATTCAATGTGACCAGCACCAGCAATGACTGCACAAACTCCATACTGGTGTCCCACTGATCAAAGACCTGGCCTTTATGGGTCACCTTTCAGGGGTCACCTCCACCCTTCCTCCTACAATAATCTTATTTACCACCTGGAGCCACAGAGTATATGGCCAGTATAGGTATAAATTTGTGATTACTATAATGCCAGCTTGTTTACTGGATTGTACATATACTCACTCTACAGAGAGAGGATGCCAATAAGCCATTCCAAGTTACTTGCCACTTGATAAAGTCTATACTAATACAGGCTGGAATCAGAAGAGAAACACAAGCAAAACTCCCAGTCATCAAAGCCTGTAAGCTAATTATTTCTGGAAGTTACATGTGAACAGATTTTTGTAATTTTACTCTAAAACCCAGAACATCATTAATTCATCACTAATATCAATGTCACATCAGTGTTTCCATCAAGCATCTATACTCTCCAGAACAAGCTAACTATGTTATTAGCTCATGTGCTGCACAAAAGAACATATTCCCAGGCACACAGCCTCTTTAGGCATTTCTGGGAAGTGCTCCCCTATAACAGGAAAGTTCATGCTCATGTCAGGAAATGTTTGTGAAGATGAGGTTTATCACAATAAGTGAAACAGGAGAACTCACTGTGAGTGGAGCAGGGTGGTAACAGCAACAACTTCCAGCAGTCATCCAACAAGTATCAGGCAACACAGACACCACATCAGAGGGCAGCCTAGGAAACCCACATAACAACTCAGGAGCAGGACTAAGGGCAGCCATTCTTGTAGCCCATCTTAGAAAGAGCTAAATCCCCTGGGCTGAGCTAAGTAGATCCCCTTGTGAAAGGATTTGGGTGGGATCCCAAGTTAGGACAGTGAGGGCAATCAAAACCTGTTAGTGCTCTCATGACCCTCACCTGCAGCCAAGTGCATTTTCAGTCCTACAAATAGGGAAATGAAGCATGCAGTGTCAGGTGCATGGGGAAATATCTGAAACAGAATCTGGATTGCTAAACCTTTCCCATTAGCTGTGCAGTGCTTTATAAGGGGCAATCACAATAATCTTTTTCCTCTGCAAAATGTCTTTCCAAAAAGTTCAGCACACTTGTTTTATACAAGGGCTCCTCATCAGACACAGACATCTCCTGCTTTCAACAAAATCAACTAAGGCTTGTACCATTCCTTGCAGGGTGAAGAACAGCATGACTCAATGCCCAGATACTACCAATAAAAGTGCACGCAAGCCCACTCTAGCTCTGACAAAGATGTCTTATTGCAGCTTCACAACTGAAACTGTCCCTGGAGATCTCATCCATCTGCACTACAATCCTTCTCTTATTTCTCCATCATTCTCCTTACAAGCCATCCCTGTGCCTCCTGCCCCCTCCTCTACATACACCCACTGCTTGCTTTTCTGTCTGAAAGTCACTTCAAGATAGCTGAATGCTGCAGTGGCAGCACTGCACTCAACTGCTGAGGCCAGGTCCCAGAAGACAAAAGGGAACTTGGCAAAATTCAGGCAACTGCTGTTTTGAAAAGAGCGTATGTTCATTCAGAAGTCATGGACTGTGTTCAACTTAATTTTAATAGCTACAAGGGAAAATAATGGACAATGGCTGTTTTGCTGGTGGTGCTGCTGATGGTTTCTTTCTTTTTTTTTCATTTTACATAACAAAATTGGCTTCTGGTACGTGTAACTATTGCTGTCTCCAGCCTGCATGGTACAAGGTGATACAGCTAAACAAGAGGTTGTGATTACTTGCAGATGGTTTCCAAACTGAACTACAATGCTAAATGAAGCTAACTTACAAATGGAAATAACTACAGCTGCTTGGAGTGGCTCCTGGGTGCTGGAGGCACTTTAAAGTCATGACACAAAAAGGACTAGTGCCTGGGAGGAGCTGAGAGCTCCCATGAGATTAAGGGGAGCAAAGGAGGCTCACAGACCTTATAAACATACACATTGCGACTGTGATCAAGTACTGACTTTTGCTAGTTTGTGTCAGCAGTTTCTGTACCAGAGGGACATGCAACGTCTTACATGGAGCTCCAACAAATGTTGTAAAATATTTTAGAGAAGAATCCTCTATTTTTTGATGTTTACTTGGAAAACACACACAAAGCTGATGCTGGGATGCTTTTAATCAGGACTCAGTGTTCCCATTTGGGTTTACTTCTTGCCAGTATATCAGCTGTCATTTCTATCTAAAAGTTTCAGAGAATTGTTTAGCAGAATTTCAGGACTAGAAGATGGATGTTGATGCTTCTCTGCAGCCAAGGCAGGAGTGGGGGTCTAAACCAGTCCTCTCTAGCAGTAGCAGGCCCTCCTGGAGCTGAGTACTAGCTTGGTACCAGCTAGCTCTTCAGTTCAGACAGGTAGCAGCCTCACAAGGCAACAGAAAATGAATTTTACTACTATGCAAGGTTTGACACGGCACCCTTAGAGAATAAGGAGCTTTTTCCTAAACCCTTACCTGAGCAGGTTCCCTTTCAAGTGAAGAACAACAACCTAAACCTTTGTAGCAACTCCCATCCTACGATGCCAGGCATCTGCCTGCTAGATGTCCTGCTAGGACAAAAACTAAGCATTGCAAAATCCTATCTTGGTCACCTCTTGGTGTTCCATATCCCCTTCTGTGATACAAAGTTTAAGCTGTCCTCTATCTCAGCAGAGCATGGTGGGCTTATATACATGAATTGTAAGAAATACATGATAATGGGGATTGGGAAACCCCAAGAAAGTCTGAATTCATACAATACAATTGTAAATGCATTCAGGGAACTTGCAAATCTTCTCCGCTTGCTATGGACTTTTAGGTGAATACAAATTCTCCATTTATGAAATTTAGATGTATTAGGTAGAATATTACCTTGGTATTTTTCGCTTACCTAAATCCCCCAATGTAAGTATGTATGACTAACAATGTTAATTATAATGGGATTGGTTTTAGAGCAAGTAGAAATTACCTCACAAGACTGAAAACAGGAATGCTCTGTGTGCTATAAAACTTGGGAACTGCACTTTAGGGTGTGAATATTTCCAAAGGGCAGCAATTACACTGTCGAAAGCTGACCAATATGTAAGCCTGAATAATTTGTGTATGTGTGAGGAAGGGAATTCAGAGATAGCTGACTGGAACAGGAATGAGCATTATTATAGGAAGCAATTAGGAAACTTTTTTATTTAAAGAGTTTGATGCTGAGCTACAGATTGTTGCTGCTATAAAGAACGGTCTTAGAATACAAGGCTGAGCTTTTGAAAAGCATTTGCTATAACAAAAAAACTGCAAAAAGACGGGTTGATAAGACATAGCATAGTGTGATACCCTTTCTTCTCCCTAACTCTATTAAGATTTGGCAACATTATAATGCCAGCATATTTCATGACTTGACTTGAAAAATAAAAACCAAATGATTTTGTCATCGCTATCCCTGCCAAGAGACACATACTTCCTGATCCTTCACTAGATACCAGCATACTTCAACTCTATTTTGCAGCTAATAGCAAGGACTGGAACATGGGAACATGGGAACTGGTATCACACATGATCCCCATGCCATGTGCCAAAGGGAGAAGCCAAATTTGCAGAGAAAATAAAGACCAGCTTCTTAACATGGTTTCTGTAGGAAGCAGCTTTGCATTACAGAGAGGGGTTTTGGGATAAAATCCTTGTGTCACCCATTTCTCTTCATAGACTAGTCTGGGTTGGAAGGGACCTTCAAAGATCATCTAGTCCAACCTCCCTGCTATGAGCAGGGACATCTTCAATTAGATCAGGTTGCTATACATCCCTTCCACACCTAAAGTGTTCAGAATTACTATATCAGCCCGTATACTGGTGCAAGCGATGCTCTCTTTATAACTTTGCCATGACAAACAGAATGGAAACTGAAGCACAGTTGGAAAAGTTGAGCATTCTGCTAAATCAAAAGGCAAAATTTGATGGAATGATACCTGGACAATGAGTTTAGACTGTTTTCTTGCAGGATGTTACCAGTCTATAATTAGAGGTAGTTGAAAAGAAGAAGAAAAAAAAAGAAGTATGAGTTCCTTTTCAATCAACAGTCAGGTATCTGTACATATCAATCAGCCATATGCATAATTCATACTCTGAAGCCCTCCTGGCTGTAGAGGCCTGATCCATATGAGAAAGTTGCAGCGATTTAACCAAAGAAGGGTTTTTTAATTGACTCTATGGACAAAGTAATACACACGACCATTTGCATTCCTTTGATTTATCAAATAAACATATTGCAGCTAACAGAAATAAATCACATGACATCATCCCCGGAAAACACTTGATCAAAATGGCTTTTGAAAAATCCAAGTGAAATGGGTGCAGCTTTGGTTTGTAGATTAGTTACCTTGCATCAGACTCCCCCTTCCATGAAGACTTTACTGTACATGTGTCTTAGCTGGCTTTCATATGAGGAATGTGCTTGTACATTTTTAAAATGGGCAATATTTCTCTATTTATTTTTAATCCAGGTATTTTAAAGTGCTTTGAAAAAGATGGTTTCAAGTGGTTAAAAATCCATAGGAAAATTCAAACTAATCAGGAGACAATATTGCATCAAAAGCCAATGACACTTGCTGCTTTTCAAAATACTATTCAAGGGAAACTCAGGGATAAGGAAATAAGAGTAAAATTACCTAAAGCAACATGGTAGGATGACAGCAGGGCCAGGAACTGAAATCAAACAATTGAATTCCCAGTCCAATGCATATGTTTACTAGATGCCATTTCTACCCCATCATGCATAATTAAAAGCACTGAAACAAGAGTTAAAACTAATGACAGTAAATAAATAGACAGAAACCTTCCCATTCTAATTCAAGAGGCTACTCAGAAAGCCTTTGCGTAAGTGAGAACATCCCTTTCTATTCCAGAAATCTATCATAAAAGAATCTGCTTTATCTTCAAAAAGAATAACTGCCAGATTCGATTTCACTTACAGTCTTGAAAGTGCAGAATTCCTCCACTAAATTTAGTGGCATTAAACCACATACACCTAGACACAAGATCAACAGTTAGATGGAGAGGTTTGACAGGGGAATACACCGTATCTACAGTATGGACAATTCATGGAGCACAGAAAGACTTGTTCAAACTCGGCATGTTTCCAAAACTACTAGAAAAAGAAAGCTGGTTTGGCATGGCTGGGAAAGCATCTTCAAATGAACAAACAAAAAAGAGGAAGGCACTGTTTTAAGCTGCAGACATGTACTGAAGGTGAGCTATATTTTATTTCATTAAAATATATTTTTAAAACATACTGTGTAAAAGAATTAGGATTCTCAATAATTTATTATTTACATTAGCAAATTCTGTTTGACTGTTATGCTATAGATAGAAATAGAAAGTCTGCAGAAGGGAGATGTATCAACTTCTTCAGGACCAAGCAAGCCCTTTTACCAAGAAATAAGTCCAAAATGCATTCCTTCCCATTTTGATCCATCCTAATTCATGTTTGCAAACAGATTGCAAAAAACTCAGTGAAAGGTCACGTTTATGTTGAGCACTCACAGTGAGAGCTGGGATTTCAGAGTGCTTCACGAGAGAGACCCTGAGGAGATTTCAACATTGCAACTACTCAGTAGTCAAGAGGCTGCAGGGTCCAATCCCGCTCTTGCTCCCACTGTTCTGCCTCCACTAAAATCCATGGCATTACATGACAATGATGGCTGCCCCCGGGCCCAAGGGCAGATGTTGAAAAGCTAGGCAGACTCCTTGAGCCAGGCTGGCAGCAGGGAGAATGCTTTTCCTACCACTGTAGAAACACTGTAGCTTACCATTCTTTTTCAGTCCGAAAACAACATAAATCTCATTACTTTTCTTCCCATCCTCTGGGAAGAAATATGCATAAGGAATTCTCTCTCTGATGTAAACAACTGTAAGCACCATTCACATTTGCTGGTCCACATGAAAAAAAATCATATCCAAGTGCCTGCCACAGCCCTGACCCTTTTTAGCAGGGCAGCTCAGCTTTCCCGTCAGCTTTCCAGATCTCTGAAATCATATAGGTACCCCAAAATCATGCACAGTCCATTGCAATGCCAGCTGCTGTCTGCTTTACTCTTCCATGAAAGAGTAGTTTCTTCTTCAGTAATTATATAAAACCCCATGATTAAAAGAAGTAAAGCAGTCAGCTCGTGTTCTGTTTCCTGTAGGCACTCAATGGTATTTCTGACGTCTTGTGTAAGGCACCAGTCATCCAGTAGCTGAGCAAAAAGTGACCCACAAGACCTCTATTAAGCAACTGCAGAGGAAACTGACAAAACTCAGCTGGTTTGCCTGCCTTCTTGCTTACATAGCATAAAAAGTGTTGTCACACCATCTGGGGAAGTTTCTCGTGGTATCCTAAAAGAGGAAGCCTCAACTTGCACTGCAACCCAAGCAGCATGGGTGACAGCATACTACAGCACAAGTTTCCAATGGCTGTGCCAGAGCGGCAATTCCCACAGACACAGCAGAGATTTCCTTGAGCTCCAAGAGGCCTCTGCTGGCTTGGTTGCACATAAAATGAGTTTGTTGTCAACAGCAAAGCAGTTACCTCCTTACGAGATGTCTCCATAACACACAACAGAGGACCAGACTACAAAACCAGCTTTGTAGTGCACTTCGTGCAGCTTCTCTGTTCTTGGTCTTGCCTGCACAGCCATATTCATAGAGATGCAACACCGGTGATAGCAGAGCCTATGGACAAAGAGGTCAGCTGGATGCTGGCTGACTGCATCACTGAGCAGCCTTCAGTCCAGAATATCAGTCTCAAATGGGACCAGGTGGTAGTATGTCAAATTGGTGACATAAGCTGTTGGATCATCGCTGTCTTCTAGCTCTGAGGTAAAGTCGCTAACACTTTCGAACCTAAGGAGAAATAAATAAATAGAAAACATGAACACTGAAAGGCATTAAGTCACTAATGTTCATTCAGAAAATCAAAGTCAAAGGAGTTGGAAGAAGGGTACTGAGGGAGAGGGAGAAGTCTAGGTTATCTGAAGACTGACCCCTGGGAATTTTGAGAAAAGATATTTGCGATGGGACTACTTGGAAAAAGGGCTGCAGGCAGGAATGCAGTATAGCAGCTGGTACTACATGTTAATATTATGAGTAAATGAAATATGTGGACTTGCTTCACACCCGAGCAGTGTTGCAGTAGAAGTGCTTCTAATGCCGGTTTGCAGCTTCAGCTTTGTGAAGCTCAGTTTGCAAGATGAAGTTCTAGAGTCCTAACTCTTTCTCCAAAGCTTCAGCATTTCACTCCCTCTCTTGGCAGCCTGACACTCAAATTCATACTAGAAGATGTCAATTAAGATTCATGCAGATCAGCTGTGAATCATGAAGCTATAGTTTCTCAGCCTACATATTGTTAAGCTAGGACACACTTGCAATGGCATCTACTGTCACTTTCATGAACCAAGACTCAACTCTTCTAGAGAGAGTTGAGAAGTAAACGGAAACCATTGCTCTCCATGTCCTTAAATAAACAGAAAGCCTGCTTCTTTATAACCTATGGAAACAAATAATCTGAAGATTTTGCTTTCAGTAAAACAGGATGACTTCCCATTTAAAGCTGTGCTCAAACACAGCTGCACAGCATACTAGGAGAGCAAGTTTTCTTCTCTTAAGATAGCAGTCTTCAGTAAAAGGGACTTTTGTGACTCCTCTCTAGTATTAAACTGACTCTTCACAGCACTGGTTATTATAATACCTGAACTTCACATCTCACTGTTTACCACACTGCATTTAAGATGAGCCAGATCAAAAACATTATTAATTTGTTTTCAGCCCCCAGGGCTCCCTTCCTACTAACAAATGAATCATTTCCTGGGACACCCTTTCTTGTCTGACAATCCTGGATACCTCTACAATGAGATTTTTATAAGTCCAGAATATTTTTCTCTGTGGAATGGGAAAATCTTTACAGAAAGTACTCAGAGTTGATCCCATCTGCACCTCCTCCTTCCCACACCCATGTATATATGAATAAGCCACAGGCCAATGAGAACCATGGTGCACACAAGCAGATCATCTTGTTACCCCTGACTTTCAAACCTACTAGTGAGAGATAAAGAAGCAGCAAGTGAGCCCTGGAAGACTGAATCGTGCAGCTGAGGTATACATCCTTCCATTTTGTTCTCACAGCATGTAGCGACAACACAAAATGACTCAGTTCCCACACAAAAGTGGAAAGGAAACTGCCATTGTTTCCGGCCTGAACTTGAACTCTCACCCTTTCACTTCACAGGTAATGAAGTGTCTTCTCTGGGTTTGGCTTTTGTATGAGGTCTAATGTCTAACACGAATAGGAAACAATGAATAGTGTCCTTCCTCCAGAGCCTCATTGTTCTCCCAGTGGCACAAGATTTAGGTTTTGACAAGCAGAGACCATCCAAATATAGAGAGATTCACACATTTACTTTCACTTGCTTTGGTATTTTCCTTCTCACTTCCTAACTCCTGTGTTAAACCTGAACTTCAGCAAGGATTACCCACAGTCTCACGCCTGCTCTCAACCAGAAAGCACCAACTTGTTAAACCTTCCTCATTTATACCATTCCTGTTCCAAGGAGGCTTAAATTTTTGGAGTAAGAAGACATTTTACATCTTCTCAGATAGCCTAGCAGTTAAAGGTAGTCACTGCAGGCCAAGGATTAAATCTCAGCTCAGTTCAAGCAAAGGACTTGAAGAACTGTGAGATTCCTTTTTCTCACACTCTCCCTTTAATATTTTGACAGAAACTGCATTCATTCTGCACCTCTTTTTTAACTATGAGGGTCACAACGTTTTTGAGCAGAAACACATCGATTTTCTCCTGCAGTGCTGTTGCTATGCTCTTTACTTACAATGAAACAGAAATGAGGCTGAACTTTGAATGTTTATTACCCTCATTCCTGTACAGCCCCAGGCAGTTTGCCTGCCTGCATGTGTGGGAACACGTGCAGAAGACTTGGTATCTTGCAAACACTTCACAGGTCACGTTGTGCTGTCTTAAGGACTGCTAGTGATTCAGAAACAACAGATTATGCATATCAGTGGGGCAGACAGAAAGAAGAAAGCAGAACAGGAGTCAAGAAGGTTATTCAGATTCTGCTCTCTTTCTCTTGTCAATTGTATAAAACTAGATTATTACAACAGGAAGGGCCCACAGATTCTGTGGTTCTTCAGTCTCACTGATAGGGTACTACAAGTGGCATGTGAGGTACAAAGCAGCTGTATTCATATGCTGTGGTTACTCAGAAAGCCTTCCTTGCCACCAAAAAGGAAGCATGGGCACAGAGTCTGCAAAGCATTGCTCTAGATTGCTCAAATGAAACCAAGCCAAATTAACCACGACTGCCTACTACAGCTAGCAGCTGTATAGGACACCCAACAGTCAAAATGCTTGTGTACTGTTCCCAACAGGTCTTTTTCGCAAAATAAACTTTGCAAACTACTATGGACAGTCAGATTCCTAAATGCCTAAACTGCTGCCCTTGCTACTTTTTCCCCAAAGTACTCTGACAGACACTTCTTGTGCTGTAAAGATAACCTTCCTTATCCTTTTAATCCTGGCTCTTATTCGCCAGGAAGAAGAGAGAAGCAAGGTACACAGAAGCTAATGGCTTGGACAGGTGTAATCTTTGCCAGATAAAAAACTGTCTGGATTGCCAGGCCAAAAGAGCTATGATGAATGGAGTTAAATCCACTTGGCGGCTGGTCACAAGTGGTCTTCCCCAGGGCTCAATACTGGGGCCAGTTCCGTTTAATAACTCTATCTATGATCTGGACAAGGGGATAAAGTGCACCCTTAGTAAGTTTGCAGACACCGACTTGGGTAGAAGCGTTCATCTGCTTGACTGTAGGAAAGTTCTATGGAGGGATCTAGACAGGCTGGATCAATGGCACAACTTCAGGCCATTTCTTCTCATCCTGTCACTTGTTACTTGGGAGATGAGAGCAGCACCCACCTCACTACAACCTTCTTTCAGGTAGTTGTAGAGAGTGATAAGGTCTCCCCTGAGCCTTCTCTTCTCCAGACTAAACAACCCCAGTTCCCTCAGCTGTTCCTCATAAGACTTGTGCTCCAGACCCTCTTCTCTAGACCAGCTTCAGCACCTCAATGTCTCTCTTGTAATGAGGGGCACACAACTGATCACAGTATTTGAGGTGTGGCCTCACCAGTGTCCAGTACAGGGGGACAATCACTGCCCTGCCCCTGCTGGCTGTGCTATTTCTGATACAGGCCAGGACACTGTTTGCCTTCTCGACTGCCTGGGCACAAGCTGGCTCATGCTCTTCGGCCATCAGTGAGCACCCCCAGGTCCTTTTCTGCTGAGCTACTCTTCTCCAAGCCTGTAGCATTGCATGAGGCTGTT
Source organism: Psittacula echo (assembly GCF_963264785.1). Classification (NCBI taxonomy): domain Eukaryota; kingdom Metazoa; phylum Chordata; class Aves; order Psittaciformes; family Psittacidae; genus Psittacula; species Psittacula echo. The sequence continues at coordinate 71,848,698 of NC_137737.1, read as the reverse complement.
GTGGCCCAAATGCAGGACCTGGCACTTTGCCTTGTTAAACCTCTTACCATTGGCCACAGCCCATCCAGCCCATCTAGATCTCTCTGCAGAGCCTTCCTATCCTTCAGCAGATCAATGCTCCCAGCCAAGTTGTTGTCGTCTGTGAATTTACTAAGGGTGCACTCAACCCCCTCATCCAGATCATCAATGAAGATATTAAACAACACCAGCCCTAATACCGAGCCCTGAGGACATCACTAGTGGTCAGTCACCAACTAGATGTGACACCATTTACCAGCACTTTTTGAGTTCTGCCATTCAATCAGTAATTTACCGCCTTTCCTTTCAAAAGGAATGCCAAGGACTCCAAGAACCACACTATTTATGTCCCATGGATGCAGAGCACACTGGGTTCACCACATTTTCCAACAGTACAGTGTACTGCCAACTAAAATTAGAGAGAAAATGAAGGAAGAAGAAAGCAGCTACTTCAGAACAAGAGTAAGCAATTTCAACTTGCAAAAATGTTACAGTTTCTTTTGCAAGAAGTATGAGACTTTCCAGCTGGTGGATCACTGGGTAGGTAGCACTGCAGGTTAGAACAGCTAAGCAGTGCAGCAGAACATCGGAGAATGAATGCTACCTGTTGAAACTCCAAGTGCTTCCCCAAAAAATACAGATTTGCTTTGCAAAATGTCTGATTCAAGTACATCAGCAGCCAAAACATAGAAGTCACACAGCATTCAATGCTGATGAAAGTAAAAGGTCCCCATCTGAGGATATACAAGTCCACTAGGAATTGACTTATTTCAGAATAGAAGACACCGATCTTGTAAATCTAATTTTACGCAGACCAAAAAGGAACTGCATGAGATCTTAAAAGATTTTAAAGTTTTAAAGCTTCCTGTCTAGTCTACTAACCTACATCGAAAGTAACAGCATAGAAAACTTCTGCTTTTTAAAAAAGTTCAATTTTTACAGAACAGTTGTGCTACACAAATGCTATTGTCTCCTAGCTATTACCTCTCAACAACGCAGTACAGCTACAGGATGAGCAAATTTAGGGTACCATGTAAAGTAGGCATTTAAAACTTATTAAATTCTTTACTCTTGATTTAACTTCCTTCAGGGAAGATAAAATACAAATGCACAAAGCCAGGCTGTTTTCCTAGATTTATTTCTTTCACTGCAGTTTCTGGGAAACCATGCCTACCACACAGTTTTTATATTAGTATTGTCTGCCCTTAATATTCTCTGACTTCAGTGGGGTGACAGTTTCAGATAATGGCAGGTTTTGCTTCAGACCAGTAAGTTTTGCTTGGTCTGCAGCCACTTTAATTTCCAGACACTGGCCTTACAGAATTACCTCCAGTGTGTTGCTTCAGCCTCACTAATAAAAGCTCATAATCCTAGATGCTGTTAGCAAGGTCAAGGTTCAAAACACTAAGTGACAAATTAATAGAAAGGCTTCAAGAAATCACACTGGAGACAGAGATACACTCCAACCCCTGACAAAATCTTGTCAAGCTATAAACCTTTCCACAGATTGGCAATGGCCACATTTCAGTTGTGGCAAGACAAAGCACCTTATTCAAAGATAAAGCCCCCATAAGGCTTTCAGTATTCTGTTTCCATCATTTTGACTGCTCTAATGAAAAAGTAGGTCAGTGTTTCTCATTAAAAATATTTAAATGCTTCACTACCTGAAGCTTATTGAAATATCAATCACCTGCTACGACAGAAATCTGTGGGAGAAGACTTCCATCAATACACATCTGTCAACACAGTCATTAACTTAAGACCTACATAAAAGCCCTCTGACCCCAGAGGTGTGTACATACACACCTACATGCATTAGGAGGCAGAATATACAAATAAGACTAGTCTTAACTTCCCCCTGCTGCAATGAAATATACATGCTTCACCAAATCTCTGCATCACAGCACCTGAGCAGCTGCTGAGCTTCCTTTGATTACGTTCACGGATGTGTGTCCCTCTTGAGGATGGTGTTTTGCTTCCCAAATAAAGCATACTTTTTGCTGTAGGATATTCCATTTGTAAGGATGTTTGTCAGGAGCTCAAAATAGCTCTCATCATAGTCATGAGAGAAAGAAAAAACTCCTCTGTTCTCACCTGGCAGGACAACTATGCCAGTCACAGCTGTTTTTCATACACAGAGGACTGACTGAGCTCCTTGGTGTCAATCATTCTCACCAACAGCCACTGTATCCATTTTAATAGAAAGAGTTGTGAAGCTGTAGCAATCAGGCTCAGTAATATTTAACCAGTCAGAATGACAGCTGTACCTGTCTTATTCCTAAACAGAGGATAACATTTTGCTGGGAGGACAGGTTCAGTTTATCCGAAGCTGACAGCATTACTGATGCACAAACCCCACTTACAAGTGTTCTGCTGAATCTACATCCAGGTGCTTCTCTTTTCCATTGGGTATACTGTGGTCAATGACTATTGTTTCAGTGTTGGCTAAACAAAATCCATTTGATCGCATGATTTCTGTCAGGAGAAGAAAAGAAACAAGATAAGAATAAAAAAAAAGCTGGAAAACAGCTGCATATCATAAGTAATTGACATGGTTAGGAACTGAGATGTGTGTGTGACATTGAAGATCTGCACATGAAAGCAGGAATAAACAGAGTTGGTTTCACAGCTTCTTACATCTGCAAACTGCCAGTGCTTAAGCAATTTTATGCACGTAATCAATTTGAGGCCCAGTTTCAGCTGCTATTCCCAGTGGCAAAATTCCCATCACCCTTAGCAGAATGGCAGCCCATCCATACATTGCAACCTACCACTACCAAAACATAATAGTGTTTTTGCTAGACAGTCCCAGGCTTAAGCCAATTAAGCAAAAATCAAAAAGACAGGAAAAAGGAAATAAAAAGTGATCTTCCAAGCTAATTCAACCACCATCCTGAAGTCATGTAAAGCAATACCATCTTCTATACTGCCTTCAACTCTGCTTATTTGTTTTTCATTGTGTAAGAAGTCTTCAATCAAGAATAGCTAAAACTTACACTTAATTCCACTGACCTATTACCATCAGGAGAGTTTACAATCAAAGAATAGTATTTGATGTGAATGAGAAGTCAATCCACATTTATGCTAGATGGAAAGGCAAACTAGCCAGCCACAAGGATTTATTTTGCTCACACAATCTTAGATGAAACTGAGGCCACCACAAAATGAACATACATCTCTACAGAAATAAGCACTGACTTAAGTAAGTGTCTCAAGGCATGAGAACCCTGTGTTACAGCCTTGTTATCAGCACAAACAAAAGGAAATTAGCCCGTGACAAAAAAATATGATGCAAGACACAGGGAATCCTCAAACAAATTTCAACTGTAAGTAATGAGTTCAAGTAATGAGCAGGAGATAAGACAGGAAGAAGAAGGGAGGTAATCTTTTCAAATGTACATTTACATGTTCCTACATTAAGGTAAAACCAGAACTCACTTCCATGTGTTTCTTGAGAAAGTCATCTTTGACTTTCAGTCTGTATTTTACTGCGACTCACTTTAGGGGTGGTAAGAACACTGAATCCCAGCAGAATCACTCTTCATCCATGACTCATTTTGGACCAACATTGTACTGCAGAATAAGACTTGTACTATCAATTCAAATTCAGTTTTCCACCTAAGAGGGCAGCCCTTTCTTCCCCATTACCTACCACCCTAAGCAGGACCACCGCGGGACAGTATGGGTTTTCTTCAGAAAATACAAAACCTTTTTGGCTGCTTTTCTAAGCCTGCAAGCCACGTAGAAAGCTGCACTCTAACATGAATGCCAGTGTTTCCCTAGCGTCCTTCACATGACCTAAGAGTTACAGCATTTCACTGCTGTGTGAACGGCTTCAGGCGCTAACATCTACCGCCATCTACTGACGACGCTTGCAGACACTGAAACCATTTCCAGTGAGCAACATGCAGACCGGTCAAATACTAATTATCATCAAATTTCTGCCTATGTTCTTAAATTCTTTGCAGCAATAACTTAAATGATAAAACTAGCTACCAAAAGATGCTTTTGGATAGTTGCACAGGTAGGAAAATCTTCCTCCAATTAATTAATTATGACTCATTTCTACCAAAATTAATTCAGAATTAAAACAAAACATGTAATTATTCAGGTAACATGGTTTCCACAGCTCCTCTATACACAGACTTGCAGGAGGGGTCCCTTTGCTGCTAGGTTCTGTCCATCAGCCAGGTACCCTCGTTCTGATTTAGATTAGATATTAGGAAAGAATTCTTCACTATGAGGGTGGTGAGGCAGTGGCGCAGTTTGCCCTGCAAAGCTGTGGCTGCCCCATCCCTGGCAGTGTTTAAGGTCAGGTTGGATGGGGCTTTGAGCAAGGGAGGTGTCCCTGCCCATGGCAGGGGGTTGGAACTAGATGAGCTTTAAGGCCCCTTCCAAACCAAACCGTTCTGAGTCTATGATTCACTTTGACCATCTTCTCTCTGTTGTACCCATCATGTGACATACTCAGTCACACAGACACAGAGTACATGTGCCCTAAGCGGTACACACCCTCCCCAAAATTGTATTAAACCCTTCCAAACAGCAAAAAGCCCTGAGCCAGAGCAATGCTGCAATTCCAAATACATATACAAATATAATGTCTTTTCTAACCAGTGCAATTCCAAAAACATTTATTCTTGATATTTACCTGTTAGAAAACAAACAAATAAACCCTGCAAGGTGCCACCGACAGCAGCCACCCTTTGAAACATTTTTACAGCATATAATTTGGGAATCTTTCATTTCATAATGGGCAGGTGCTAGGACCCACTTTGCAGCTCCAGTCTCACAGGGTAGCAACGTATTTCAGACAAAACCAGCCAATATGCTCTTCAGGGTCAGAGCTAAGAACACATCTTGGTGTTCAGGAGCAAAACAAGTAACCACATTCACCCTTTGGGAGATGACTAATGTCAGGAACACGCACATGAGGAATTTTACCTGAGGTTTCCACATCAACTTAAGGCAACATCCAAACCTCCCAAGGCACAGACGGGGGCATGAGGCACACATGTCAGCTCCTGTCTATTGTTCCCGGAAGCCAGACCTGCATCACCCCACTTTGCAGTACAGCCCTGGGGACTTTTCTTTACAATCCCTGTGCTGCACCGTAGACAGGGCTCAGAGTGGCCATACAAGAAGGCACTGGCCTAGACAGGCTGGCAAGACCACGCTTCTCACTGAGGCTTGGTACACTTCTGAGGAGTCACCGGTGGGCTTGTAAACCATTTGCCATTTAATTTAAAGAGTATTTATTTAATGGAGGACTAGTTCACTTAGAACTAGAGCTTGGGGTCTATTACAACACGTCCACCCTGCATATAAGACCAGTCCTTCAGGACACACTGTTTGTGTCTTTAGCATGTTGACACACTGATTGGCCATTACTGATACACTGTTAGTACCTAAGAAAACTAGTTTTACGCTAAACACTTTATGCACTTTAGAGGACAATGTAGTGTTTCACTTTATTTCTCTCTCTGAAATACGCTCTTTTGCTGACACAAACCCAGCAGTTGCCATTAGGCTCAAACAAAATATTTGAGCATAGAAACACAAACCAGGCACACCTAAGGCTCACAAACTTTTAACTATGGTCAGTAGCAGATGAAGAAGGAAAAAAAAATGAAAGAATACGCAAGGATAGAGTAATGCTGCTCTCCATTTCACCCACTAGCAATCTGTGGTTTAGAAACTTTCTATGCCTCCACCTGTGACGTCTCAATGTACTTTCCCTCCACTTGCTTGTCTAACTCCTTTTTGAAGTCATTCATGCTTTCAGTTCCACCATATGCTATGGCAATGAGTTCCACTCCTCAACTGTGTTCCATATGGAAACAAAACAACATCATAACCTTTCTTTCTTCTGTTTAAAGCCTTTTGTCTGTCAACATTATTGGATAACCTATAGCTCTTGTTTCATGAGAAGTACAGGGTAATTGACCTCCTTCTATTCATAGCTTTGTAGACTTCCATCATATCCCCACTCTGTCATCTCTCCTCAAAGTTGAAGTGTCCTTCTTTGTTTAACCTTTTTCTTAGAGAAGCTGTTAAACGATTTGAATCCTTGTCCTTTATTTGCATGCTTTTAAATTCTACTATATCCTTTCTGAGATAGAGAAAACAGAGTTGCGCGCACTGCATTCAAGTTGGGGTTGTGCTCCTTTCCTAATAATACCAAGTATTCTCACTGCTGGTTTTGCTCATCACTTGGTACTGAGCTTACGTTTTCACTGAACTGTATCAATAGCCTCAAAATTTCTTTCCTAGGTGGTAATAGCACTATCATACAGTGAGAACTGCATTTTCCTCACATCCACTTCTTTGCCTTAATCAGCCTTTGATTTCACCTGCCATTTTATTGCCTGAATGCATGTTGCATAGTACATCATGTCTAATTTTATGTTCTATATCATAAAGCAAACTATTGAGAAGTATCTTTGGAATTGCTGATGGAGAAGAATAAGGGGAACAGAAAATAAAGTAATTTTCATTCTGTAATTCTTACGTAGACCGTAGGAAGCTAAGAACTCTTACCTGATATTTTAACTGGACTTTGAAAGCTTGGCTGAATTTTATGGACATTGTCATTTTTTAGAACTTGGTCCAAAGGAGATCTCTCAAAGAATGTGAGGACGACTTCAGATCTTGAATACTTAAAAGACAAAAAGAAACAGACATACATTTTTTGCCAGTAGCTTGTTTTGTCCCTCTTTTCCCTTTCTACTCTTTCTCAGTACAACAGGAAGACTTATTACAAGCAATAGCTTGGAGACCTTCTCACACAGTTCTGGCACTCGCCACTTCTTCAAGATACTCAATAACCTGCTGATTTTTTCCAGAGTTTGGCAAAGCCCATCACTTTCTACCTTCATGAAAGTGCATGTCACCATGAAGGAGGAGTCAAGCTGGGCTAAATGTGGAACTTGGCTTACTCACCTTCCATGGCATGTTTATAATAGTCTTCAAAAGCTTTTCCACCTCATTAAGTCTGGCTTCTGTATCATGGGCTTCTTTTATTGTGATGAGCCCTAGAAACAAAGTAGAGAGATCATGAGCACAGACAAAAGCACACTTCCATGTGTACACACATTTCAGCAGCCAGAAGCAGCCACTCATGAAGGTGTGGAACAACCTCAAATATCATGCCTCCCGGAAATGTCTTTTAACCCACACTGATTACAAAGCATGTACCCCAAACAGAGATGGTTATAGTTACAAGCAGAGTTGCAAGCCTAAAAACAGATTCAGCTGTTTATGATCATATTTAAGAGTTGCAAGACAAGCAGAAGTAGAACCACCTACGCCCTCATCCACAGTTTCACTACACAGCATTTACAGCAGTGATAATCAAACAGCCTGTTTTCTGCTTCCAAAAATACCATGATTCATCCTTTTTCCTGTCAATACAAAGCAAAAGAACCCAAGAAAGAACCCAAATGCCACAATCCGCAGATAAGAGTTAAAACCTAAACACAAGCTAAACAAAAGGCTTTGAGGGCAGTCTTTTATTTCTCTGCATGTAAGCTGCAGTGAGCGGGTCAAAGAAGATTTCTCAGTATCATGTTCTTCAAGCGCAAAACAACTTTGTGTGTGTACATATATATGTATGCACTAATCACTGAATTATCACAGTGCTGCAGAAGGGATTAGAGCGGAAATGTGCTGTCCAGTGTCCAGAATGATGCATTACAATCTTTCTAACTTCGAATTGCTCAGTGTGGGATCTTCAACTGTAATACCACATTTCATATGTATAACATGCAGGGCACCTGTAACTTCCCCCTCCTCTAGCAGACTCAGGGAAATATAGCACAGGTTACGTGAACGTACAGGGAATATGAGAAGAAGTAAACCCCCAAATCCCCCATCCCCCTAGCAGCTTTTTTATTTCTGATCTTTGTAACCTACTTTTTCTAACCCAGTCATCATTTCACCTCCACATTCATGCATCTTTTCCAAGGAGCAGGATACACAAATGAAAATTAAATACCTAAGAGATTATTAAACTCAACAAGCTCCACTGGTAAACCAAACCAAGACAAAATCAAAACCAAAAAGCCACAAAAAGCCTAAAACAAAAAGCAAAAAGCTGGAGCAGAAAAAGATCCAATAAATCAAAACCATCAAACTAAAAATCTGCAAAGCAGCCTGTGAGAATCACTTGTGTGTATCACTTCAAGATACTAAACTTGCGTTAAACTAAGTGCTTCTCCATCTCCCTACTGAAAAGACAAACGTACAGAAAGAACAATCAAACATTCAGTGTAGGGATAACATCCACAGTTTCAGTCTGCACCAGTCCTTGCTGCTGGTTACCGACAAGATATGATCCCATGCAAACTTTCCAGACGAAAGTGTGACTTTGAAGCTGTCAGCTCTCCTCCAATTACAGCTTTAAATAAAATGGGGATTGTTTCTGGAGCAACCAGGTTTACCTGATGGCTGTCCCACAAAAGTAGCCTGGTTGCGTAAGCCCTTCTACTGCTTGACAGTCCTTTATTTCCCTGGTTTTGCCAGCATACACAACCGCACCCCGGTACAGCTCACTCCCTCTTCTGACAGTGCAGCAGAGCATACCAGCAGGCATATAAGCTGTGTATCTTGCTTTGACCAGTGTACATGACAGTCAGGTAGCTTTGCATGGAAATTCTCTGAAGGGATAGAAACGTGAATTAACTCATCTGCATGGGTCCACAGCCTGTGTATTAGCTGGGTTGTGCTTGACATTACAGACCTCAATTGCAGACCACCACCCTTCATTTTCCTAACTGCTGGGTGTGAGCAGGCCTGGGTGGATCTGCTTTGCCCTTCCACAAACACGTTCCCATCCCACATTTAAACAAAGTTCAAACCTTTCAAAAAAGGTGTTTTCATCTTCCCTTAAAAAAAGAGCTGCCAACGGCCCCACGGCTTAGACACCCACCTATGATGTTAGAAACATGCTGTCGCCCTGCAATAGCCCACATCAGAGAAAACAGATCTAGCCACCCCGGTGCCAGCTGCCATGGGATGCCTCCACTTCTCCTGCTAGTCCTGATCCAGTCTGCATAAATACTGACACATCAGAGCAGAGACCGCCCGACTGCAGCTCTCACCTTGCAGGAAACACCTCATTGCTGACCCACCCAGGATCTGGCATTCAAACGCTCTCTCTTAAATATGCCTTCCACCTCAGACCCTTTCCCAAATAAGCATTTACTGTTGAAACTAGTATTTTCAGGAAGCGGGAAACCAGGAAGAGGGATACTTTCAAACAAATGAAGATATTCAGATCAGAGCAGGGGGGAGGTAAGGAGAGGAAGAAGAAAAAAATACCTCACCAACAACACTGAATATTCATCCCCCGAGGAAAACCAGCCAAGCAGCTAGGATTTTCTCTCATTAGTAATCAGGCAGAGCATCTGCAGCTCCACACTGCCTTTTTATGCTGCAGCAAGAAAAGTCCAACAAGGCCGTCAGCCTGTCACACTGTCACAGATCACCCAGTGGGAGGTTTTACAGCTTCTTGCATTCACCAGGAATTTCCAGCCCTGGTATATTCCTCCTTCCAGCTCTTGGAAAGGCACCAGCCATGCAAACCCACGCTCTGACTTGGAAACTGGTACAGATGACTTGTAACATCTGACACTGTTTCTTACTGCAGCTTTTCAAAACCAAAAGGCAGACAGCGTAGGATGGACAGTAAATGATACAGCTTCCTATATACGTGCTTAATGATTACAGATGCACAGCTTTGGGATCTAAAGCTGCTGACCTTACATGAATTCCCTGTACAGAGGCTAAAGCCTCTCTTTTCATACATCTACAGTCCAAATACACAGTAATTGCGTGAATGTGTATATATATTGAACCCTGTCATTTCTTCTGCAATAGCCACAAGGTTTGTAAGGCCCTCATTTATCTTAACTCTACAAGTCTCTGTTTTTAAGAGTTAACAGATGCCCTTGTGGTTTTCAGTTAGTCCTAGTCTGTGATCCCACAGCCCAAGGGATTGCTCACAACCCTACAGCCACATTAACCAGAGCAAGGCACTGCCTACCCAAGCAGCCAGGAGGAGCAGAGGCCCCTGTCCCTCCTCTTGATCCCTTTCAGCACTCAGTAACTGGCTGCTGTCACCCACCACAGCACAGACACACATGAGGAACACTGTGGTTTTGCAAGGTGAAGTCTCTGGTGGCAACACTGCTTCGAAGGCCTTTCACCCTCCCCTGCAACTCATTTCCTCTCCCACACCGCAATACAGGGCTGCCTCTGCTTTGCCAGCACAATTAGGTGAGCAGTAAGGAATGCCTTGAACTGCTCTTGTCAAAGGCTCCACCTCAGGAAACCCCAGCCTTTGCAGAAGAAGTAAGAGACTACCGGCTAGGGTGCCCCATTCAAACTCCTCTCTCACCCAGGCACTATACTGAGTTTGAGCAGGAAACAGGACTTGTACAAAGAAGCTCACGGAAGCGCAACCAAGCTTTCCAGCTCTATTCTTCACTTTGTGGGGTTTCTCCCCTGCCTGTCTTCTCCCTGTTCATAAGCTTTGATGAGGCAGAGAAAGAAAAAACCAAAAGCCAGAGACCGGTGTAGAATCTCCAGATGCTGGAAACACCTGAACAAACAGACACACACGTGCCAGCTGACTCTGCAGACAGAGCCCAGCACCTCCACCATCCATTAACCCTGACACAAACACACCGCAAGCTGGATGCATCTGGAGTGCGCAGGACTCACTGGCCACGTATGCAGCATCTGTACAGCAGCTACAACACGTCTTGAGGCTGTTGTCTCTGCCCACAGACTATAAATATGTGCCTGTCTTTCCATCTGGAGCTTTTAGACCCCAAGAACCCTTATTCAGAGAGTTTACTATAAAACAAAAATAAGACTCCAGTAAAGAAATCAGTAGCCTGGAACTGGTTGTGCTTTATTCCACTTGTTCAGCCATGCCACAGAGCTGAGCTTAGAGCTGGGAAATCTCCTAGTGAGGTCATGGCAAAAGGCTGCTCTCATGCCTTTTCCTCTGCTCTGGCCCCTGTATGACTGCTAATGGAAAACATGCACAAATTCCTCCCACGAAAACTTTGCTCTCTGTTTTGCTACCCATACTGTGCTTGGACAATTATGATTTCAAGTGATTTAAATGACATAAACACCTATGTCTATAAGGCTTGAGTCCCACTGACTCCTTTTTAACCATAAAACCTGTTGCCAAATATCACAAATCTCTAAGATTTCATTACCCTGTGCACAAGGGAGCCCACATGCTGGGTGACAGGAAGGACGATACAGGCACACCACCTAACCCAGGGTGGCACTCACCTGTACCTGGAAAATACCCTTTCAGCAGGGTTCTGCTGTGTGCACAACCACCCTAGTCAGTGATCTCATTCAATACCTTTGCCCTCTTCTCTCCCCCCTTCCAGATGACGAGTCCCAGGATTTGCCCACAGTTTGAGACCAAGCAACTTTACACACAGCAACATGTCTCTGGAAAAACACGGCCCATGCAGCACCAGAGGCCTGCAGCATCCTTCCTGCTCTGGGACTCTGGTGCCGGAGCAGCTGCAGGAGGCTGAGAGCAGGCCAGCAGCTGTGTACCTGGCACACTGGCTCACGGCGTGGGAGAGGGGCCCAGAGCTGCAAACGACAGGAAATAAGCTTAGCAGAGGGGGAGGAAGAACTGGGAGCCAGTTCCTGATGTCAGCACACAAGCCATGGAAGGCCTGTCCTATTCCTGCCATGTGAGCCACCAAATCTGCAACTAATGACATTTTGACAACTGCAGGTAACACACTGCATGCTTCTACCAAACAACAGCAATCATCACAGCATGTGCTCCTTGGCTTGTAATGAAATCACAATGCAGCCTTGACAGTCAGTGTCCACAATGAACACCTTCCTTGGAATGCACTCAATCCTCTAATGCCTCCAAGGAAGAGTAAGTTCATGCCTAGGTCAAGTATGTCTCATATGCCATCTCTCAATGATGACACATAGAAGTCTGTTCTTCTAGAGATGTGTTGCTATGTACAAGTCACTATGTATACATGATCTCAAACTGCGGGCAAACCCTATTTCTCCGATCTGAAGGACTTCAGGCTTGTGGTCAGGGGAGAAACAAATTATGCCAAAGGAATCTCCTACTTTCTCAAAATCAGTTCAGTATGTATAGGAGGCTGAGCAACAGCTGAAGCCAAGGTGTACTTTCTGAAGATGCATGCAAGACAGAATGGCAATACTCCTAAATGCTGTGTATTTTAGTATGTACACGAAGATCAAAATATTGCACCTCACCTAATCCTCTCTCCATCCCCTATGGGATGACTGCACAGTAGGTATCCTATGAAAAGAGTGGCAAATAAATCCAGGGAGAAATCTTATTGCATTCTGCTAACCTACCTGCAAGAAAGTTTTAAGGCCTAGAGATTCAGATCTGGAGCCCATCCTTCTCTCTTTGCACAAGCCCATGAGCAGCAGTTAGGGATTTCAAATCATTAGGCAAGACACTTAAGCTCTCTTGCACAGGAAAACGCTACTCTGCTGCCTCTCCTGATCAGGCTGTATGGCTTCAATAGGAAATATGCCACTTTCCCCCAGCTACAGTATTCATTAACAGTGCAGCACTCAGTCTTTTTATCCTGTACCCTCATTCTGCCTTTCCCTCAGATACGTTCTAACCCATGTGCACACATACATAATTTTGGATGTAGATGGAGCAATAGAAGGAAGACCCCAGCCATGAGAGGATGTATACAAAATCACGGAATAATGTCCAATGGAAGAGTTTCATCTCATTCACCCAAAGAAAGACCAACTCCAAAGTCAGATCAGGCTGCTTGGGGACCATGTCCAGTTGACTTCTGAATAACCCCGTGGGTAGATATTCCACAGAATCATGCAGGAACTGAAGCTACTCAGGGACATGGATCAGGGATGAAAGGCGGTAACTCAGCCCAATGTTTTCTGCTATTTTGCTCCTTTGCACTGCTTTGCATTTCTCCTTCTGCTGAACTGGCCTCTCCTCTAGACCACTTCAGTTGGCATCTTTCCCTGCTTCATGGCCATGATGCCTCTCTCTCCCAGCAGCTGCCACGGTAGAATCCCTCATCCCTGCAGATTCATGTTTCCTCAGCCTTGCTGCCTGGGAACTATGGCATTAGCCATCTCAGACTGGACTCTGATGAGAGCAAAATAGCTCCCATTTACATCTGCCTCCTCTGATGGAGGAGAATAGGATAAAAGGTCATCAGAAGGACAAATGAATACTCAATAGTATGTAAAGGCAGGAAATTACAAAGAAACAACAGATGGGAAAGCTTTTTTCACACAACTTTTCTTCACTAACTCTGCAGAAATAACACCACAGGAATCCCTTAAGTCCAAGTCTTGATAAAATCCAGAGAAAGGCAGATAATTACAGGCAATCAGAGATATCAGATCTCCAATTACTTGAGACCAAGACTGTCACTTTTCTGTTCTCTGCTGGTTACTCATGCTGTCTTCTGCAGCATCTGGTTCTCATCACTAGAGGCAAGATCCCAGAACTAGCTATGGCACTGGCTTGACTCTGTATGGCAGTTCCAGCAACAACTCTTAGATGCCTCTTGCCTAACTCTACCACACCCCTCTCTTGGGGCAGACACACTTGTCCCTTCCCCTCGTGAGGAAATTCATCCATCAAACATGACAAGAGTCACTAGAGTCTCTAAAGACTTTACAAAAGGTTTACTATTTATGCAGTACCCCTGACAAGGCCCATCTCCTGGTAGCATTACTCAGGGAGCAGCTAAAAAGATACGACAGAGTTGAAAAGGGAGGTGCAGGGAGGTAGATGTTTTTTTGTTACGTGTTGTGCTGCCCTTCTTAAACTTGATGCTGGGGAACAAAATAGGGACAGGATTTTTTAAGAGGTACAACTACACAGCGTGCATGTAAGTCACTCCATACTTTTAGAAGTCCCAATAGGTAGCAATGAGCATATTGAAGACACTAAAAGAAATCTGTTAGATGCAGAAAGATAGGGAGCTTTCAAAACCCTGCCCGCACTGCACGCACCTAGCTCTAACATGGGCCATTTCTTCCTTTGCAGTTCATATGCAGCAGATGTAAAAATACAGACAGAGAAAAGTCCTATCCAAACAACTGCCCAACCAAAATCCTCCAGAACATAGGTTGTGACCATGACTACCTGATGACCCTGGCACACTCGAATACCCATGCAAAGCAGGGAGGCAAGTTAAAAGCTGAGAAGTCCAGACTCTCCAGCTGATGGTTTTTCCACACATGTATTTTTAGTTACAGGATCTCCCAGGATCTGGATGGGAGGTGACACCTCCTGGTAACAGTCAGCCTCACAGAGCTCCCTGTCTTGATGCAAATGAGCCACAAGAAAGAAAAAGATGTCAAAGAAGCATGAGATAAAAGTGAACATAGCAGTCAAAGCCTGATGAAAAATGCAGTGCTTATTTCTTATCAGGTGAGAACTGTCATGAAAAAAAACACCTCTTTTCCATCATTGCAATTCCTTTCCACCAAAATCCTCCCGGACACATTGCCTCTATTCACCACAAAAAGACAACTTGGGCTTCTCTTTACAACAACACAGCCAGCTTCATTTATCTCCATCATTACTGATGAACCATGAAATTTAGCTAATAGAAAACAAACCCAGAAGCCCCGAACTTCATTTTGGTTATGTAGCACTGTTAGAGCCTGATAACCAAGAGCTGCATCTTTTGTCTGCTAGACAGAAGCCCTGAGCAAGCTCCACTAATGAACTGTTGACAATGTCAACAATCAAAAGAGCACAATAGATGCAGTGTATTTATCTGTATTGTCACGGCACCCGAACAGCTGCTGTCTGTGGAAACCACTATGCTGCCTCTGTAGAGCTCCCTCTTCTCATAAATCACACTCCCAGATGGTCCTGTAAACAACAACAACACTATAATATAGCATATAGAAAACCATAAGTTATGAACACGACATTTGCAAGCAAACATAATGTTCCTGGGCTGGCTCTTTAGAAACTGCCTTCTGCGTTGTGCAAGTCCTTCCAACAGCAGCCCTGAAGGAGCTTCCCATGTGTGCTTCCTGGAGCACAGCCACTCGGACACTGAAAACAGCTGATTGACTGCTTCCTGTATGAGGCAACCAGGCTGGAGGGCAGAGCCTCAGACCTAGAGCCCAGTGTTAGTCATCTGGGAGAGACCGCTCAGGGTCTGCTTCAGGTGAAGTGACCACCTCTATGCTATGAGGCAAGCTACAGACACAAAGTTTCTAGAGGTAATCTCCACCACTACTGGAGAACCATGGATGGACAGTGGCTGAGCCCCAGCAAAGCAGAATGAAACAGAAAAGTTCTGGAGAGTCACAGATAATCACAGATGGCACCAAGATGGTGAGGGAAACCTGGAGGCAAGCAAAGGGAACAGAAAGTGGCTCAGGGAAAGCAACTTGGAGAAGCAGAGAGAAAATAACAGAAAGGAAAGCAAGGGGAAAAAAGGCCACAACAGAGCAGAATGAGTCAGAGGAGGCATGGAAAAAAGGAGGCGCAGAAAAATGAGCACTTTGGAAAGTGAGAAAAAAAGTAGATCTGTAAGGCTGAAGAAAGTTTCTGATGGCTCAGAGTATGAGAGCAGGATCAGGCGCTACATGCAGGCACAATATGAACAGTGACACTGGAAGAGTACCCGAGCATCTGTTCTGATGACAAAGGCAACAAAACAGTGGCAGAGGAGGCCTGCCAGAAACCAACCTGCCACTTCAAGGGCAAAATAAATCCCAGCTTTGAAAGGCTGCTAATGAGCTCTTCAGGCTTCCTGGTCCAACGCTTAAGGGGCTGATCCTGCCCACACAGAAGTCAGAGGCAAGTGTCTGACTGTTGACTGCACTGAAGCTGGATCAAGTTCTGGGATAAATCTTAGATGAGAACTCACCAGAAGTAATATTTAGAGAAAACAGGAGGGGAACAAAGAGCACTTTTCCAGGTTTATACTTCACTTCCAGTGTCTATTGGCCTGTTGCATTATTTTTAAATCTTTAATTCTAAGTTGGCTTCAAAGTCCATAGTGCTGCCTTTCTCATGAAGACTGATTTACATACAAAGCTTGTTTATTTTTCACATAGAAAGACAGTTTAGCAACATGAGGCTGTGTTATAGCTCTGCTAAAAGTGAACTAGCCTGTGTTTTTCTGTGATTCTCTTCTGTGCCTTTGCCTAGAGCAAGGGATGGGCATGTTTCAGACACAAAATACTAGCAAGTTACTAGTGACACCACAGTGAATCATATTTAGTCACCCTGCAGATATGCACATATTTAACCTTGTTTACCAGCTTACTAGAAGGATGTCCTGTGTTGTTGAATGTGCTTGGCCCTTAGCATCATAGCAAGCTCCAGATGCCAAGGGTGCACTTTGCCACGTGTTCTTATTAGTTATCAAAGACAAGACCAGATTGTGTGAATGCCATATTCCCCCTGGGGACCTCCCCTCTTCTAGTATCAAGAAAGGGTAAGATGAGCAGCCACTGCAGAAAACTATACTTCCCATTCTCCCCTCTGTAATCTCAAAGCACTCAGCAGCTCCGAGAAATACAGAGAGGGAGAGCATTGTGGAAGTCAGTTCAAGGGAACAAAGGCGGAGAAAGGAATGGAGAGGATGGTTTGCTGTTGCTGAGCAAGGAAAGCAGCACACTCCTGCTCAGTATGAGCTGTTTGCTGAAGCCAGCAATAATGGTAACAACCAACGCTTTCTAATATTGCTGATGTTTAAAAAAAAAAAAAATCTTCTTTTAAGAAGTTAATAACATCAAATAGCTCAAGCTTTCACTCCTCAACCATATCCCTTAAACGTTAACGTACTGCAGCTTGACTGAGCTGTAGGATAATGCTTGTCCTTTTAATGCTCCTTAGGCAAATCTGTAGGGACTCTGGAGTCCTTCAATGCAATGCAAATTTGGTTTGCAACATTTTACCGCTTCCTCCAGATAAAAGGCACAGCTAATAATTACCTTCTTTCAGAAAGACCAAGATAAACACACACACATATACAAACTCACATACATATGCATATACATTTGTATGTATATAAAAATACACACAAACACATATGACTGAACGTACAAGGGTGTGCTTTTGTCAGGTGTTTTTGCTGGATTAAGTACATTTGAGCTTCGCTGTAGGCTCTAGGATGTCTGTTTTTAAACAGGACATTAAGAAACCATGCTTACCACATGAGTTTTGTAAAGGCCGGACACGGCCCATGCAATCTCTTCTTACATCCAAAGCTTTGCATCAGTGTCACCTAGTTAAACGAGATTTTTACATTTCAATTTTGTGAAGTTACACACGGCTGTGGCCGGTCGCTTTAACATGCTGGTGTGATGAAGTGTCCTCTGTGCAGAGAACATACTCTGCAAAGTCATCTTCTTTAGAGCAGGAGCAGCGTAATTTTAACCAGAGTATTACTGACATTGTGAAGCGCACTGTGATTGCTTTGACACTACTCTTGATTCTTATTCTGTCTCTGTTGCACAGTTAACCCCACCCCCTCACCAAGCTGAACAGATCATGGTCTGCTTATATTGAGTTTCGATTTTTTAAATTGTGGACTGACGCTTTGCTCATTCCCAATTCTACTGAGGTTGGTACGCCTGTTCCTGAGATAAGGGTAAGTGAAGGTTGCTGGCTCCAGGTCGTAGGCAGGAATTGAGTGTTGCAGGCTGAGGATGCTTATGCTTTCCCAGCTCTTCATGCACTAAGGGTGTATATTACCTGGGACTGCCAAGTAAAGCCAGCGCAAGGGACTGTAATCCCATCTAGCTCCAACTGCGCAAATGATGCCTTAGAGAGATGTGAAAACAGTTTAATATTTTGCAAAAGCTGTGGCAGGTCTTGAAACAGGAGAGAAACCACGCTCACTTGAGAGGGGCACTGAGGGATGAGAATGGCTTTAGGATGCACAGGGGCTCCTGTGCCTAAGTGATGGGGAGGGAGCATGCTGGGAGGGGCTAGATGCCAGCGGCAGCAAGGACTGAGTCCATCTGCGGCCAGACCCAGCACACGCCCTGGCACAGCTGCCAAGCTACTTCTCAGGGCCCAATAAAGCCAACAAGTAAAAGGACTACTGGCACCCTGGGAAGACAAATATTTAGTCACAGTAACCCTGGCTGTGCCCTGCAGGCCACAGGCAGGCTCACTCCGGAGCTACCCTCAAAATGCAGGGCCCAGCTGCCAAGCGCACATAAAGGCCATTTTATTTAGAATTTACTGCCACTCAGCACTTGGGAGTACTTTAGGTAGGGCACCTGCAAAGAATAATAATTTTTCACAATACTTGAGATCCCTGGTCAGCAACCTAGCTGGGTGAGACACTGTATAAGAACAGTGTGCCCAGCACACAGCAGTGCTGAGGGTATGGGACAGGGGTCTGCAGGAACAGCCAACGGACTCTCCCATTCCCAGCCTGCACCCAAGCTGAAGGAAGACAGCCCCCCTCCAGCACCCAGCCGCGCAAGCATATCCTATCGGAGCGGGCAGCTAGGGGCTGGTGAGGCCGCCGCCACGCCGGCAGCCCTGCGCCCTTCCCAGCCGTCTGCAGAGGGCACTAGGGACCTGCGAGCAGCGGCGGCGGAGCTCCCGGAGCCGGCGGGGCCGGGCGGCCACTCCCGGCTGCGAGAAGGGAAAAGTCCAGCGCCGGGAGTCACCCGAAGAAGGCAAAGAGCAGGAAAGGTATGGGCAATTTAGACGAAGCATCAAAAATAATCACCCCCCCACCCCACCACCAGGGATCTGGCAGGACTGTAAGAAAATGACTTTTCTCACTGGGAACACACGTCAGAAAACATCCTTGGAGGGTCAGCCTAGGGGGAGGTCGACAGATCTCCGCCCTTCGCAGGGCACAGAGCCAGCTGCCACACAGGTAGGGCCCTGAAATAACTCCGGTGTCCAGGGTGGCAAACCACCCCGATATCAAACGCAGACCCTCTTCAAAGGGATCCCGCTAGCAAGGTGAGACGCGAAACGAGTGCAGGATTGAACTTCGCCATCCTCTTATAGAGGAAAACACATATGAAATACCGGCCTCTCCCCGTTCCCATTCAATAAGATCATTAATGTGGTTACTGAAACAGCTGGGGAGAGGGGAAGTGCTGCACCACACATCCATTTTCAGATGAGCGAATGCTCCGCACCACTCTACACACTTGAAATATTTTCGAGCAAAACATGTAACTGTACCTAAAAAACACCTCACACAAATTAAAGCCAAACCCCAAGACAGCTTAACAGGTACATTCTGCTTCTGCACACAGAGACGTGAGAATAGCCAACATCCCCTGAGCTGGGTTAATCCACCTCAGAAACGAAAACGGAAAACACGGTTCTAAACGCTGGTGCAATTCCCTGTTTCGCAGAAGTTATGCGAGGAATTATGCCAGCTCCCAGAGCTGCTCCGACCGCTGCCAAGCGCCGCAGCCTCGGGTCTATTTTCCTCTCCTTGTGGCAAACAACATACCAACACGCAGAGATTTTTCAGCTACAGTCCTCCTGCCAACAACCCCTCCAGTCCTCCCTCGGGAAGCCTTGGGTAGGCCGGACGCATCGGGGAGGAGCAGCGCGGACGGGGACCCCTCTGCTCCCTCAGCCCAGCTCGGGGTCCCAAGTCGCCGCGCAGCTGCGGACAACGGCGGGGCTGGGGACTCCTTTCCGCCCGGCTCGCTCCCCGGCTGCGGGGCTACCCTTCATTCCCCCCTTCATTCCCCCCCCCTATATTCACCAAAAACATTACAACAGAAATCAACATCTCGGGAGGAGTTCCCGACCACTAAAACGCAGCTTCTCTGCCCCCCTTCCCGCCCCGTAAGGTCCGCTCCCGCCGCGGATACGGCTCCTCATCCCCTTCCTCTCCCCCAGGGGGGACCTTCCTCCCGCCCGCCCTGCCACCGGCACCCCCGGGAAAGAGCCCGGCCGCCCAGCAGTGAGAGTGGGACCCGCGGAGGATGCTCAAACCTTGGAGCAAGGGGGATCGGGACAGCTCGGGCCGGTCCTCGGGGAAGGAATCGAGGAGCCGCTTGAAGAGGCGGCCGAGGTCGGAGTAGCTGCGGTGCAGGTAGAGGATGTTGCGGTCCGACCACTCGGTGCGGATCTCGTAAAACTCCTCCTCGTCGCCCCGCCGGCTGATGATGAGCCGCCTGATCCCGTTCACCCAGCAGCCCCGCACGTACATGTTCACCAGCGAGGTGCCCTCAAACACGGCCGAGGCCATCCCGCCGCCTCCCGCGCATCCCCCGCCGCCGGCGGAGGGCGAAGCGCACCGCCCCGCGCCGCCGCGGCCAAGTTAACAGGAGGAGGAGGAAGAGGAGGAGGAGAAGGAGGAGGAGGAGGAAGGGAGAAGGGGGTTCCACCCGCCGCCCGGCCCGGCTCTGCCCTGCCCGCCGGGGCTGTGCCGCCACCCGGCGCTGGAGGGGGATGTCCTGCCGGCGCCTCACAGATGACGGCTCTCAGCGAAGGGCCGGCCCGGGCACTCCGGCCCCTGCTCCGCCGAGCCCCAGGCACAGAGCGGAGCGGCTCTCACCCCTCCCGGGGCGGGGAGAGGGGTGGCCCGGCCCCTTCTTCCCGTTCACCTCGGGGGGAGCGCGGCTGCCCGCGGCCACTTAACTACCCCTCCCAGGTCCCGGCCGCGGCCCAGGCGCCAGCGCCCACCCCTTGCGCCAAACACGCGCTGTCCCCGCGGCGGGATCCTCCTCTTCCTTCTCGGGACGATTTCGCAGGCGGCACAGACATCACGAGGACATTTTTTTCTCCTCCCAGTGGCCCCTCGAGTGTTTTGTGGTTTTTTTTTTGTTTGTTTGTTTTGTTTTGGTTGGCTTTTTTGTTTGTTTGGTTGGTTTTTTAATAAATTTAAAAACTTCCATCCGGGCCCGCCGAGGGAGGAAAAGGGGGAATCTGCTTACACGTCTGCGAGGTTGTCAGCTCCCAGCAGCGCCTCACGGTTGAGGAGCGTTCCTCTGTGCCCTGGGAAACCTAAACCGAGACCTCGGCAGTCAAGACCCCGGCATCTCCGAGGAGAGGGAGGTGCACTGAGGAGAGGAAAAGCAGGAGGAAGGGAGTACACCGCTGGTGCCTGGGACTTCTTCGGCCTTTTGTTAGTAGTCTGGTGGGATGCCATCCCTGAGGGAGCCTCCAGCAGCATCGCATACGGAGGGAGATGGGGAGGTCTGCACTTGCAAATACAGCCTCTTCTTCCAATGGGACCCCAAACTGTCCTAACGCACAGAAAGCAGGGCACTGGGAAAGCAGGTGGGGTCTGCACCGGTTGTTTGGCAAAATCAAAAATGCACTGTGGGAGGTACCTGGATACCTGAAAATGCCTAGGAGCTGCAGGGTTAAGATATACATACTGAAGGTGAACTGAGTGACAGTGCGGTGATGTGGGATGCATCACCTCGACTAGCCTTTGCTTGAAGGCTGTGGCCTCTGGCTCTCAGCTTTCTGCTGCAGGGGGGCTTGGCACAGCAGAGGGAGGCCACTTCCCAGGGTCATGCCATGGCCTGGGGCAGGAGAGACCATTCCTGTTTGTATAATTTGGGAAGGTCAGAGGTTGTCACACTTGCATGACGTATTATCAAATTTAAGCCAGTTTTTGCCAGTGTGATATCTGGGGCTCAGGAGGCTGGGAATTCACATGGTAACAACCCAGGTGCTGTTTAACTGCTCAGAAAAATCAGCAGAGCCAAGAGACATGGGTATCAGCCAAAACGCGGGGCTTGGAGAACACTGCAGCTGGATTGGCTTGGGACAGTACAAATATGCATGGTGAGGAGAGGCATAGAGGTGAAAGATACTTAACAGTTTTCTGTAAAGTGCATAATTAAATAACTAAATCGTACTCTTCAGTAGATAGCATGCTGCTAGTAACTGTCTACATCACCCAGATGATACATGCCTCTGTGGTAAACCAACTCCAAAGCAACAAAAGCAATGATGTCACAATCTCCCTATTCAAATACATAATTGTATATTTTCTTGATCTAACTTCTACATAACAAAACTGGTTTTAGTTCACTCTGAAGCACATCATATTCTTTACATATGACTGCTTCAGAGTGATCTGAGCCTCATCTCTCCAAACAAAAAGACACATGCCTGTTTACCGCAGCCTCACTCTACAGCACCTGAAGACATTTCTTCAGAGAAATCTGCATTTTTCAAAACAGGACAGGTGATAGTCAAGATGTTGGAGTGGATCCTGAGGTGCTCAGCACCAAATCCTACCAAACCAACTTCACTGAGAACAGCGCTGGTCTCGGAGCTGTGGTACACTATCAGGCAAAGTGAACAACATGAAGGCACACGCTTTCCAAGGAGAGCTCTGTACCCCTGCCCTGGGCAAAGCAGAGGCCCACCCACTTCACCTTGGATTGCCACACAGAAGGTTTTCACACCACTGTTGGGCCAGACATCTCCTGGGTACCCCATGTTAGCTGGTCAGAGTATTCAGTGTGGTTACACAGGAAAGGAATTGTTATGAGCCTTTGTACTGTAGGAAGATCTCCTTTTGTTCAGGGTGGGCTTTTCTAATCCCTCCTCTTGTTCCAGTACACAGCCCTGCACCAGCTACTAGGAAGAAAAATAGCCGTTACAGCTGAAACCAGGACGGTAGTTCTTCCCAGTTCTTCCATGTAAAAACAAAACAAGAAAATAAAATGCCTTCTCTTCTGACAGTTGCTGTGGTAACTCGAAATAACCACATACCCTAAGGAAGTGAAATTTCTAGGAAGAGAACTTCAAGGGTAACCCCCCTTTTATTTATGATGTCAGCCTTGCATTGCTTCTATTTAAGCAAGGAAAGCATTTGACTTCTGCTCCTTCTGACTGGTATTTTCTGCCTTTGCAATAGAAATTTTGCCAGCTTGCTCACAAACTACATGCTGCTCAATAGACCTCCAAGGCTTTCAGCACCTTCTCAGAGCTCTGGCTTCAGCTGGGTTCTGCAAGATCTTGGTTAGAGATCCTCAGCTTCTGCTGGGCTAAGGGTGGTGTGCACCAGCCTGTAGGTTTGAGTATTAAATGTTTGGTTCAATTTTAATCTTTCAGTTTGACTGGTGCCAAGCTTCCAACTTAATTAAAATACTCAGATCATGCAAGACCCTGTGTGCCTGTCACTGCCTGGTCATGGAAAATGAGCCTATGCCAAAAATTCTACTTCTAAAGGGCTTGAAGCTGACATACTGATGGCAGATCCTAGGGTTTAGGAGTATGAAAGGTCAAAGTACACTTATGCCTAATGCTGCACACAGAGGATCAGTTTGTTGTTCCTCTCTAAGTATGATCCTGTTCCAGGAAAAAAAGAATCTTAAACCAGTAAGTACAGAAGTACAACATCCTCTTTTTGGAGTGAAAATTAAAACTTTTCACTTGGCGCAGCTTTAAATCCTGCCACTGAGCAGGCCACCCATAGGCAGGGGGAAGGTTGGTAGTCCATGACAGTTTAGTCTTGTTCTCAGTGCAATTTAATCTCATTCCCATCCTCTCACCCCCCAGGTATGCTCCTGAGCATTCCTATTCCAGCAATGTAATGCCAGCCAGCCATTAAATCTGAGCACAAATCTGTTCATGCAAGTTGGGTTAGTAATAATCATCTGTTACTGTCCGGCTCCAGAAAAGTCTTCCCAGAAAATAAATGTTTGTATTATCTCAGTGGTGTGCTAAGGAGGGCGGTGGGACTTACAAGATTATCTGCAGTGTGTAATGTGAAATGGATGTGCAGAAGAATGGATAGTCCCAAAGGACATCAACATCTAGTACCTTTCATTATCAGCACATTTTATTGTTGCTCTACAAATTGTATCTGTTGTGCCCTTTTAAAAGTACACAGAGGGTGGGCATTTGCATTTGACAGGTTTTTCATGTGTATGCAGCATGGGAAGAGGCACTGTGCAGCAGCTGCTCTTCAGCAGAAAATGGGAAACATGCATCTGCCTTTCTTTAAAGAAAGGTTTTTATTGAAATACGTTTTATTCTTTCTTGTGTGACATGTAGGGTTACTATTTTCCATATTTAAGTTTTGAGACAAAAGTAATTAGTGGCAATTGCACCTTAGAGAATAAAGATGCTGACTGAGTATGTGTTTTATCCCCTTGCACTTTTGTGATCTTACTGTCTCATTGGAGTAATAAGATATTACAGGAATGCATGCATTTGCTTGGCCATTTATTAGAGTTCAACCTAACAATTTCCCAATCTTGCATTTTACTTTCACAAACTAGTAAAAAATATAATTCATTTAAAATACATGCAGAATACCTACCATCTGCTGTTAATCAGCTTGCTGAAAAGGACTCAGGCCTTCTGAAGTTTACTCTGTCCAAAAATTCACTCTCAAGTCTTCATTTGATGCAAACACAACCAAAGTGATGCAGTAAAATTGCCTGAATTTGAGTAGAGGCCACATCCAAAGCATAGGGCTTAAGAAGCCTAAGGGCAGGTAGCCCTTGCCTCTTAAATTTGTGATGTGAACTATGGCTAGAAACACAGATAAAGTTTAATAAACCTGTGGTTCTAATCTTGTGCTGCACTGTGACATGTGAGCCCTGTTTTTTCAGGTTTCTTCATTGGTGTAGTGGAAATTATAAGGGATCCTTGCCTTCTGTCACATACGAACAGGCTATGAAGACTTCTGAAAGCTATTTCCATATTACCTATCCGATTTATTCATGTGTCCTACATCTGTCCACTGTAGCACCTTCTTTCACCCTCACCAGTTATAATCCCCAACAATTCTTGTCTCCCAGACTGCATCTGTAGGGAGGGACTTCATTTAAATGTCTCAGATCTGTTCTTGTTATTGTTTGGAAGTTATTTTAGGGCTCCCTTTTGCCATTATGCCTTCAACTATCTTAGCAGAGAGGCATGATGACTCACCCTCTTCCTGTCCACATCCATGAACTATATACTTTGCAGGGTAGGAAGAGGCTTTTGCACTAAATTTGTAGTTGAAGTCCTCATTTTTGTCAATAGGCTTTTTAGTAGGTAAGAAGGAGTACCCACTAGTGCAAACAAGGGGTAAAGAAAGTAGTTTTCGTCTGACTGAAAAATAGACAGTATCTTTTGTGAGCGGGACCAGTGAAGCTGTAAGGTTTCACTGCTTCAGCTTAGATCATTAACCTATTTAAAGGAAATAGATTATTGAAATAGTAGCAGCCACTAACCAGCCAACATACATCTCCATCTGAAACAGAGGGAGAGGTGTTGCAGAATCTCTCTGGGGCAGGAACACCTAAAGGTGATGGCTGTCATGGAAGGGCCAAGTTGGAGCTCAAGAACAGAGGCAGGCTTTATCTGAAGGCAATCTAGCTTTGGCAGCACTGTCAAAGAGTTATGTTTCCTGCACTGGAGTGACTACCCCTGCCAGGTGATCTGGGTTAAAACCAGTGTTGAGGTACGGAGCAGGAAGAACCAGCCAGGAACAGGGAGGGGAGGTATCTCCTTTAACTGATACTGCCACCAGAACTCAAGCTGGAAAATGACAACAGGAAAGGGTCTGAATAGTTTTGGTACATCACCCGGGAAAGTCTGAGAGGGCAGGAGGGGGACAATGCCTGCATTGGGGTAAGAGGCTTTCTGGTTATTCAAGTCTTCCTTTGCTCAAGGAAGCTGACTTTCTACATTCTTGTAAATAAACAAAAATTGCATCCAGGGTGCCTGACTCCATTAATAATTGCTCCTTCTAACTATGTGAGACCCAAAGTCATTTAACAAATCAAGACAGTCACAGCTCCCAGGCCTGGAGTCACCAAAGACCTCTTGCCTGGTGACTTTTGAAAATCATTCCTGCTGTGAAAAGATGGACAGCCTAGACTGCCTCCGCTAGCAGAACTGTAAACACAGGAGATCAGAGCCTTAGCAAAGACACTCAGTTAGCTCATTCTGCTTGGTTGCTAGTGCCATGCTGGTATAAATAAAATGCTCACCTGTTGCTCAACAGTACCAAAAATAATTTGGAAAGAGGGATTGAAGCATTATCCACTTACACAAACGGTGACAAGAAATAATGAGCTTTAATAAGCAGCCCACACTTATATAATACCTGCAAACAGTGTGAAATGGGCACTCTCTCGGTTCTACCACCACGTGCACCCTTCTGTTAAAAGGATTTTTTTAATGTGCAAAGCAGCTACTCCTGGTTTAGTCTTTAATTCATATGACAAGATCATCCCTTCTGAACACCTCTGGTGAGAGGGAGCCCTTGATGAAATGAGCCACTGACTGAAACTTCCTTTCATGCTCCTGTGGGGCGGTTTCACAGCAAAAGGTTTGCATGCACAGCCAGAGCGCTGCTGGGGCTGTGTATTCCCACTTTGTTCTCCTCTCTCCCCCAGGCTGATTCTGTGAAGTACTGAGCCCTCCTGGAGCCAGTGGGAGTTAAAAAAGTGCTCAACATCCCTCCAGCTGTGGCTACCCCATAACATAGCCATTAATGTATGCACAACCTATTTTTAGAATCTGTAACATGTTTTCTGGGTAAAAAACTGCTTGAAAGACCCCTTCTTCTCCCTCAGAGTTGACATTGAATTTGATTTAATAGAAGAGCATGAAATTCTTTCCATTAAAATGTGTATTATAAATGCTCAAGGAGCTGTAACTGCAGTTGAAAGCTAGGTATATTCCTGCCAAAGGGTAAACTAGCTTCATCTAACAGGAGAATATTTCTAGTGGAACAATTTACCCTTTATGAGCCTTTCGAAAGTATATCTTCACTATGTTTCCAGCAGAGCAAAATAAATTAAATACACCTGCAGGATACTAAAAACCACACTGACATAAAAATACGCAACACAAAATTTATCTCTGTTTTCAGACTCTTAGCCTAGTGCAATCAGCCAGTTGGGCAGCAAAAGGTCCACAGTACTGGCCTTCAGTATGGTTTGTAATGATCCTTTGTATGGCCTAACACCACAAATATGTATTGCACATCAAAATTGAAAGCCCTAAAGTGTTCAAAAAGATGAGCATTATTATTCTGAGTCTGCAGAAGGGGAGACAGACTCACAGAGCAGAGAAAGCAGTTTGCCCAGGACTGTAGAAAGTAGTTGTCCTAAAGGTTGAAATGTTTGTAGCACTTGGCACTTGGCCCTAGAGAACATACTGTTTTGCAGGGCAAAA
This sequence comes from Psittacula echo, assembly GCF_963264785.1. NCBI lineage: Eukaryota > Metazoa > Chordata > Aves > Psittaciformes > Psittacidae > Psittacula > Psittacula echo. The sequence goes on along the minus strand of NC_137737.1, from coordinate 71,821,523 downwards.
AAAAAAAGTCATACTGCATATGTCCAGTAGAGCCATAAATGCACAACAGAGCCATTTGCACATGCTAAGATATCTTGATTGTTGGGTCAGTTTTTTTTTAAAGGATGAAGCTGCTCTAATGTTATTCTTTTTTACATTTTTCTTTTTTTCTTTTTTCCCCTTTCCTCATTTTTGTGAAGAAAAATCACTCAGTTTAAAACCGGTAGGTGAAGGGTAATAACTTCAAGTTGGGCTTTTTTTTGTTACAGTTTTTAGTAATTCGAACAAATTCTTCCTTTGCTCTTGCTACACTACCCCAGGATAAGCAATTGGCCTTGTTTTAGATGCTGAAAACTCTGGCTGTATCCTAACTAGTCGTAGCTCTCCCTTAAACCATATGAGCAGTTCAGCTGACCTGCAGTAGAGTACTTGTGCTTTTAAAATTAAGGACATGCGAAGTGCTTAGCTATGTGAATATGGAGCCCTTCAACATCTGCTCAATGCAAGGGGAAGTTCTCAGTGAAAGAAATACATAAGTAAGTCACAGCAACAGGAATGCTGACTATGAAAGACATGCAAGATTGGACCCTGAGCCTGAAGAACAAGTATTACTGAATTGCATTCATTCACATAGCAGCATCCGTAAGATGCAGCTCATCAGTGTTTCCTGCTTCAAATACTTCAAGTCAAAACAAGTGTGAGTGATTTGATGTGTCTACACAGCATAATTAGAGATGTAAACAATGACTACCATTGCAGAAACTAGAGCAATATGCTAAGTAATTACCTGAGTTATTTCAGTCTGGCTGTATTCTGCATCATTAGTATAATTATGGGAATTAAATTGAAGCCCGTCATACCTTTGGAAGTTCAGTTTGTGCACAACCACCTCATTTTCAATTTTTATGATGTTTCCTCGATCACCAGGGTGGCCCATGGTCTCTCCCATTTTTTGTTATCTACGTCACAAAGGAAAGACCCATTGAAGAAAACAAGGTTAACTATGCTTTCATCAGAATGGCTTCAGAAGGGATGCCTTCTGAGACACAGCAGAGTGGGGAGTCCATTCGTTCTGTTCCCTTCCTCCTTGAAAAATAAAGTAAAACCACACAGTGAAGGTCCCTATTTATATTTCAGAGTTCTTTTAATGCCTTAAATGCCCTGTGTGAATGTACCACACACAAGTGAAGCGTGGATAATATGTGACTATTTTTCCTTTTTTTTTTTTTCCACCTATATTGCTCACTACTCTATTTTTCTAACTCTTCCCAAGAGCAAGAAGAAAACCATTGCCCTGCCCCCTTCGTCTTTGTTTCTTTTTCTTCTTATTCAAGACAGGGCTTGTAGTGAATCTGTTAGGACTATTGTGCTATATTCATCAGTTCTACTCAGTGCAGCTCATGTGTAAATTGGGGCTCTTTTATCTATGAGAAAAGATACTTCTCTTTATAGCATTCTAGTCAATTACTGTGTTGGCCTTATGTATTTTTTCCCTTCCAGCCAGACATATGATAAGTATTTTCTCTTAAGCCTTTCTTACTATTTGTCATATTACAAAGACCAGAGTACTTAAACATACATACAATTTGGTTCATGTATACTTAACACACTGAAAAGGGTCATGAAAGGTAACATAGCACCTTCTTCTTACAAATAAAGGACAAGATCTGATGGACAGCTCTCACCACGAAGGAGAGACATAGGAGACTAACAATGAATCTACAAAATTTTTGTATTTGCATAGGACAGTGATGGTTTTCCCTTAAACAAATAACATCAGTTACTTCAACCAAGGGTTGACTCTCAACTGAACGCATTGTGAGGCCTCAGAGGAACCCGAAGAATGAAGCTAAAGACATACAGTGGTTTTACTACAGATTGCTGAAAAAACAACTTCTGCCCATGTTAAAAAACTTTGGGCTTGATTACATAGATGCTCCAAACACAAAAATCCATCGGGTTTCAGCATCAGTGCTACTTTGTTTGTTTTATCTGGGAGAAGATGGGATGCAAAGCCAGTGGGAATTGTGTGGTTCTTGTTTCCATACAATGCAGGTGTAAAGCTCATTGTATTCCAGGGCTAATTCCACTGGACACCAACTGAAGTTTCAAGCACGGTCAGGCCCAAATTAGACAAGCTATAAGATCTGCAGAAGTCTCCTGTTTTCAGCACGCAATCTTGTCACATCCCAAGGGTCAGAGCCAACAGAGACTGCAACATGGTGCACCAACACAACTCATCTTGTAGGAAAGGAAGGGTCTTTACAGTCAATGTCAAAGAACAAGTTCTCAATTCCTGTTGCAAGTGAAGGCCAAGCAACATAAATTGCTGCAATATTCTACTGCAAGATTACTGTAAATGCAATGCATGAGTTTTTTAGGCCTCTCAAGCATAGTTTTACCCCTAGTCATCACTACCTGAGCTGAATGCAGTCCCTAGTCCAAGACCATCTCTTCTGTTGCTTCAGTGAAAATAATAAAAATGGAAATCAATTGTATTAGAAGTTGGCAGTTGTACATACAGCCATTGACCCCAGAAGACAACTGGAAATTAAGAGAGACCTCCCCTAGAAGGACTAGGTTTTAATGGAAATAAGTAAAAAGAATTTGACCTAAAAAAATGAAAGATGAAATACAATGAGTAAGCAAAGAAAGATGCTATAAAGTCTTTTTATGAAAAATGCATATTGTCTAAGCAGAACCAAAAATTAACAAAAGAAGAAATCATAAGTATCTAAAAAAGAAGAAAATTTCTGAAGAAGTCTAGTAGGGGGTTTACCGTGAGGGCTGAAAACTTAACTTTAATTCAGGGAAGAACCATCAAAGAGATTTTCACAACCTGTGTAGATGAAACCTCTGTGTGAACAGGGGTTTGTTGCTGCAGGAGCACTGTTTTGGTGCCAGTCTTCTTTTATGCCAGACCCTAACAATGTCATCACTAACATTAAATTATTTAATTATATAAGGCAATGAGACAGGATAATACAATCTTATCTTAATCTTATGGTAAAAATTACATCTACTGGCTAGTTTGTTGATCAACCTGCTTCTCTTCTGTTGTTGCCTGAAAAACACTAAGGCTTGTTTTTCCTCTCCTACCACTTGGGTTTCTCAGTTGTCTTATTTCCATTACTCTAACTCAAGCTGAGGTGAGAAAAACTGCCCAGAATGGTTACTTGTAGCTGCTAAACTAGTACTTTTTTTTCTCCTCCAATCTTTAGTGAACATCCTGTGTTAGTTCTTCTGTTATCTCACGGTAGCTACTGCACTTAGGCCTACTAAAAAGGTTCAGATTAAATGAGAGGTACATACATTAGCTAGACATTTCTTATCCAAAGAAGAGATGTACATTCCACTATTATGTGCAATTTTCTCTGAATTGTATTTACTTTTGGAAACCCATTTGACAGTGTATATTCCCAGTGCACGCTTTCTCACAGCATTTGTGAGCAAAACCCCATAATGCTGCTTGTGCCGTGAATCTTCAGTACAAAAAGATCTGTAATTAAAAGCACTGTTAAGATTATAAGAATACTGTTTGCTCACAGGGTCTCAAATGCAAAGCAAGATTTGTTAGTTGCTGCAAAAAATTTCTGATAATTCAGCTTGCAGGGCTGGATGGGAATAAAGGGGGAAACAGTCTTTGTGAGGACTCAATGCAATGGGAGGGGGGTGATTTCTCCCAACCCAAAAAATATACCCTATCAGAACTAAAAGCTTTTCTGCCTCTGAATAATTTGGAGTGACATAACTACACAAACAGCTTTATCGCTGCAAATCGCTAGGGAGCTCTGGTTGCTCCCGTGTACAACTATGTGTCAGCACAATTAAAAACAGATGCCAATTAAGCCCATGCAGAATTAAGCACAGAATCAGAACATTATAGCAAAATGTTTCAGTGGGACCAGAATTTCAGTTTTCCTTCCTAAAAGGAGTCACCAGGGAGGATCTAGGGAAGACAGAGGCATCAACATAGATGAAAAAGAGATGAGAGACCTTGGGAAGACCTACAGGGAATAAGAGAATTGACAGTCTAAATCTTCAAAAGCACAGCAGCTTTCTTGTCTTTTTATCTGAACAGAAAAAATCAATGCCAAGGCCCAGTATCCTCCTATCCTGAAAGAAAACAAGGAACACAAAGGCAAAACAACATAAATATCAGCCATCTGCTTAGGGGGGAGCTGCCAGTTGCATGGTTTCCAATAGGTGATGGATGAACACAAGCCTGTCCCTCTGGCAGGTGGGGCAGCACAAGCTTTTGTTCCTGCCTTGCCTTGACTCACAAATGCCACCTTCTTTTGAGCAAGAACTTGAGCAGCTTCTCTCTTTAGAGTGGCTTGATTCCACCACATGCCAGGAAAAAACCCTGACTCCAAAGTAGTTAGGAACATAACTGTTTTCTACGTAGCCAGCCCCTTGCACAGCAGCTCAGTAAAACAAGGGAAACTCTTTTGACTTCCTCTTCTCCACAGTTTTCATTTTAAAAAAGAGTGTGTGTGTGTGTGGGAAGAGATTCAACCGCCTCCTAATTGTTCCCCAGCTTCCTGTCAAAAAGGACTGGACCTAAATCCCAGGAAACTTCTCACTCCCTGTCTGAGGCAGGACTCAGGAGAACAATAGCTGGCTACAATCAATTGTGCTGTAGCAGGGACTTGTTAAAATACATGTTTGCATTGCTATCTTCTGCTGAGAAGTGCCAGTATATAATAGCGGCCCAGAACAGTTACAGCAGAAAAGTATTAGTAATTCTAAGTGCTGAAAATCACCAGCTAATTTCTCTTTTAGCTTCTGACAATTGCTAGCAAGAATTACCTCCCTTTAAAAAGAAAACAAGATGGATAGAATAAAAAGGTCCTTAAAGAAATTTATGACAGTACAACCCAAAACCATGGCATGGTGTGGTTTAAAAGAGAAGAGCTCATTTTCCCAATGCCATCATTTTTCATCTTGATTTCAGTTCCAAGGACTGGTGATGCCATAACACCCGAGATGGTGAAATAAGGTGGGCCTAGAGTAATTATTCTTCTTCTCAATGCTATATCACAACCTTCAAAGCTGATAAGCTGTTTCTTTTAAGGCCAAAAGCTATCCTCTAGCAGTTTTCCAAAGCCATATTTGATACTCAAATGAGTTGGCCTAATTTTCCCAGAAAAACCAATCGTTCTTTGCCTCCTGGAGCAATGACAAAGTTGTCCAGCCTGAAAGGCAGAGCCTTGAGTAGCTACCCCTTCATGTGGTTGCCACTAGCAGACAAAAGATCCCGGCACATGACTGAGGAAAATAAATATCAGAATACGTAACAGGCTATGTACTTCTAGAAAGTTGCCATTGTCTCCAGCTTACTTCCCACAATTGTCAGCATAAAACTAGTTAAAATACATAATACTTTCCAGGTTGCTTCAATACATGTGATAAGATCTCCCCTATAAAGGCTTCCCTCTTCAAATCCTGCTCAGGTTTCCTCCAATAGCAGGGGACATAAAAATAAGTAGTAGACTTGAGGTTGACTTTGAGAAGAAGGTGAAATGTCATCTCTCATTTCTCTCTCGCATTGCTGATGCTCAGTTGAGTCTCCCACTCAGCACTGGGATCATCCAAGGTATCAGCTGTTCCCACTGATTCAGAAACTTGAAAAACCGATTTTGAAAACAGCAAGCAGGACTAGAGGCCCAAATCCTGTTTGTCTGGCTTTAAGGCAGGACCACACATTGAATCAGTCCTTCTTGCTACAAGAAAGCACAAAGCACAGTGGTGGTATAAGCATCAGCAGCTTACTTGTGGAAATACGGTCAGGCTGCAGCACATCAGATAAATTAAGAGGCCAAGCATCCTCCGCCCTGTTGAGAACTGGGAGGTTTGATGATCAAGCTCTCTCAAGATCAGACTGCTTTGTAGAAGCATATCTGCATATAAATGTCTGGTGCCTACCCACAAGCGCTCAAGCTTGACGAAGTCACACAGCCTAAAAATGTCAAGATCACCAAGGAAATTCTGTGAAAAATCAAGAATAAACCCCTTATTGTCCTATCACTACAAGGCTTGCTTTCTTCCTTTGTTACAGTAATTCGTTTTGTACAGCTTTAACAAGCTAAATCTTAAAGTCCTTCCTAAAACAGATTTGGATCCAAGCCACCCTGCATACTAGCTAGCACAACTGAGGTCACAATTCAGACCTTCATTCTTCTTAATTCCTTTCCAGGGAGCCCTCTTGCTCCTTCAAAATAAAATGTAAATGACAGTTACAGAATTAAGAGTTCCTCTCTATGTGCATGTTTTTGCCATACTTTTTGCCTTATTAATAGCACCATGGTGCTTCTTGAAAGTAATGGTTGCTCTAACAACTAATGATCATTTTAGAAATAGAAGTAACACTTTGCTTTGCTTTTCCTAATAGGATTCAAGAAACACAGTGTGCCGTAGAAACCCCTGTTGTGTATCTCAGTCTCCCATGGAGATCATTGTTGGGGCACACGTGTTTAACAGAAGCGCCATCACCACCTGTCTATTCCCAAGGAGAGGAAAGACCGCTGGAAAGAATTCATCACAGTTATTAGGCCACAGGTTTCTTGTGCTCTGAAAGGATTCCGGAGCTCTTAACTTCTTAAAGAAATGGTCTTCAGAAAGCTCAAGGGCTTGCTTCTGCACCAGGGAGGAACACTCTGAGGAGCAACCGCTGGCTTCAGTGTCAACTGGGGGCTGCCTGGCTGGGGAGCAGCACTGCTGAGAAGGACTTCAGGGTGGTGGTGAGCACTGACCTGGGCACCAGACAAAGCCTCCCTGGCAGCCAGGAAGGCCAGCAGCATCCCGGGCTGTACCAGCAGCCTCACAGGCAGCAGATCAAGGGCAGCAACAATTTTCTTCTCTACCTGGCGTTCATGAGAGTGCACCTAAAATATGGCATCCAGTTCTGGCCCCAGGGTGAGAACAAGGACAGTCAGGTAGGACAAATCCCGGGGAGGGCCAGTGAGGAGACACTGAGGTATCAAGGCTTGTTCAGCCTCTGGAAGGGACAGCTTCAGGGACCTGACAGCTAATGTTCAGCACCTTTGAGAAGAGATAAGGAGGGAGGCGCACAGCAGAGAGACAATGGCCACAAACTGAAACAGGGATAGAAGGGGAGGGAAACTCCCCATTGGGACAGTCAGGCAGTGGCTCAGGTTGCCAAGAGAGGTTGTACAACCTTGGTCCTTGGGGGATTTCAGGACCTGACTGGACATAGCCCTGAGCAACCTGGTCTGATCTCATTGCTAATCCTACTTTGGGCAGGAGGTTGGACTGGAGACCTGAGGTCCTTTCTAACTTAAATGGTTTTATAAAAAAAAAAAAAAAAAAAAAAAAAAAAAAGAAAAAGCAAAAACAAAACTACAAAGCAATAAAATCTGCAAGATAGCTGCAAAAACAAGTAAAAAAAAAAAATGTACCCCTTATCACTGTAGAACTGCAAAGTTTTAGGAAGCATGATTTTTCAGATGCATTGTATAAAACCAAAACCAAACACACCCCTCCTTTCTCAGCAACATGTAATATTGAGCCATTATACTAAAATCTCAAGATACCATTATCTGACACTTAAACTTTGTCCTGACCAGTCACTTCAGAGATTAATGCATTTGGGATTCAGAAGAAAGAAATCCTTTCCTTTCTTCTGGCAGGTATTCATAGCAAAGCAAAGAAGGGAGTGTATTATTAAAGCTCAACTGCTATTGAAGCTTTTGAAATAGGATTTTTGCCTGTTTCTTCCAAGAAAATCCCTGCTGCCCTGAAACAAACATAAAACCAGACTAAATCCACTCCTGTCATCCAGGGAGATTCTTATCCTGTTTACACTGGCCCAAGTCTGAACAACTCCCCAAGAAAGAAATTCTTCTTGATCTGCACCATGAGGACCGAGAAATGCACATATCACTGAACCTCAGCATAAATGACTGTACAAGAAAAAACTCAGTCAAGCTAGGTATTGCTTAAGAAGAATGAAAAGATATCAAAAGGAAGCAGTTAGTGCATAATGCTCTTTGCTGGCTCAGGTAGAAAGCCGCATAACACTCTCAGCTCCTAAATTTACCTGCCACATAGGTTGGCCAAAGGGGCCTGTGGGACCTGAGCAGGGAAGACTGCTCTCCACCATCAGCACAAGGAATTCTAAGTCCTCTCAGCTGTATGGGGATATGCATGAAATGTCCAGAGTGCTTAGTGCATGTCCCAGCTAAAGGCCAGACAGGGTACTGACTTCTCACAGAAATGAGAGGAGTCAGAAACTACTCACAGCTCATACTGCTGCATTAGCTTTTTTAACATTGAAAACCTTGGGTCTAGCTGAATTCTTCATAACAGCCTAGACTGGTGATGACCAACTTGAGAAAGATGTGCAGGATCATGTTCCACATGAAGAAGAGTTTTTAACTAGAAATTCTGGGTGTGTTACAGTTTTTTCATCTGGAAATACTGTCTATATGGCAACTTAAAGGGTGAAGAGGAAGCTCTGTGCTGAAAACTTACCTCATTCCATGCTTTGAAATGCTACATTCTTGTTTTCAAATTAACTCCCATTCCTGCTTGGGTAATGCAGGTTTAAATACTCCACCACATACATCCATACTTTTAAAAGCATTCCAGAATGAAACCCCTCCACCCTGCGAAGAAAAGTGCTTTAGGGAATTTCTAGGAGGATTAGAGCTTTAACAACAACATGCAGAATAAAATGTTAAAATCATATAATGCCTTTTCAGAAACCAGCTTTTCAAAAAGTGCAATTTTCTTTAGCAGCTCTTGTGGTAAAAAGCTCTGTCCATGAATCTTATCTGCTTTGAAGTCTTAGCACTTTTGCAAAATAGGAAAAATCGAATTTGGAGCATAGGGAATATAATTATACTCCATCATTCAAAGTATCATTAAAATAAAAACCACATGCTTCCTTCAGACTTTAAGCTGTAATGGTCATGACCATGAAGGAGATTGTAAAGCATTGTGGTAAAAATCCAGCTTTGCTGAAGTTGACAAGGGTCTACCATAAGATTTCACGCCAAGGGCTTGAACCTGGTCTTGTGCTGGTGTAGGTCTTGTTTTAATGTTGGAGTGCAATGACGCACAACTCCCCCATTTCAAAGGGAAAAACCCTGGGTGCAAAATTCCTCTTTTCCTCTGCCTCACCCACACAAAAAGCAGCATTCAAGTCTTCAGTTGAGTCAACAATACAGGAATTTTCAATAAAGAGAAAATAAATTTTTGTTCAAGAAGACCAAATTTCAATTCTAGATAATATTTAGCAGCCTGTAATTACAAGAAGTTTACAAAGCTTTTCCTTGCAAAACACAAGGGATAATTAAATGTTTTCCTTCATGGCAAATATAATATCATTCACTATAACCAAAGTTATAAATGGGACTAATGAAGAATTTTATTATGTGTATGGACTACACTGTTTTCAGGAGGGTGCTGTCTGTCTTCAACATATCTCTCTAGACAAGGAAAAAGTTCCAGAAACAGACCAAGTATTGATAATGATGAAGAAGGACAATGATCACAAATGATTATGTAAAACAAAGATTAAATATAGTATTTACATTGTACATACATTTTAGTAAATGTAAGAATATTCACTCTTAGAGGATTTAATTCTTCCCTTTCTTGTAATGTTTCCAGTGTGAATTTTTGGGGTTCCTACTAACAATCAGTGACAGAAAGACAAATAAAGAATAACACTTTAAAAGGAAAATCCCATTGTTCAGTTTTGTTTGTCTGCAAAAAGATGTATTGCACACATTGAAGACAAAGGAAGTCAAAAGAGAAAGCCATAAGCCATGGTTTCTCTCTGATGGGAAGCAGAAGAAAACCTATGGTATATTTGCTCGCATAACTCCTTGCATACCATCCTGAAGCATGATGTAATAGCAGCTCTTGACTGCATTTAGAAGCAATTGCACCTTCACTATACCTGAAAAGAAAACTGTAAGGAACAGTACCTCATTGCAACATATTGTCGTGCCTATGCAGCATCATGTGTCATGCTGTGTAGGCATGCATAGTGATACACTAAAGAACAGTGATACAGGTCAGACATGATCTGTATTTACCACTTGATTCTAAAAGAAGCAGATTTTAATACTACTGCTATTTAGTATTATCATATATACTTTGCTAAATATTCATACCTTGCTTGCAAATTATGTTTTGCATCATGCCCATAACCTTGTTATTCTGGTTGGATCAGATCATCTGCCATGGATTGTTATCAAGACCTGCCCAGAAGTAATACAGTTTTGGAAAAGCCTGTTTAGATGTCTCTCAGGTCATTCTTTCTTATATCTCATCACTTCTGGTACAGGACTACAGCTACAACCCAAGAGCACCTGTTAAAACAGTACATTGCACCTGGCATATAATTCACATACTCTTTTGCAATGTTGTTGTTATGTTTGATTGTGCTTGAGTAAATCTCAGCAAGATATTACAAACATTTCAATTTTAGATTTATTCTCAAAGATGCTCTCCTTGGTAATTCTCATGCACCATAATTTACCATCATTTTTATCAAGGATTAAACCACAAATGTCCTTGTTGCACTCAAAGAGAATTAAATGTACCAAAAATGCTAACACCTGTAACATCATCATCTTCTCTTCTGCCATGTTTATGGTCATTCCCTGTCCTGTGACACATGATGGAGTCATTCCCCTAAAAGTTTTGATTGTTGTGCCTATTTAAAGATACACAAAATCCCTGCTTTATGCATGCTCTTTCCTCATCTTTCTGACATCACTGTATTTTTGCTAATATGCTTTTTAAATCCTGCCTAAAGAGAACACCTTTCTAACTGGGGCCTAAATAGTTCAGAAGGCAAAACTGAGAGCTAAAACACAGCAAAGGATCATCAGTATTTTGCAGTTTAGGAAACATGAGAAGAGGAAAGGAAAGCAGCGAGGCTGCAAGTGCTGTGGTGCCCCAAAGCCGTCTTGGTGTCACCTTGGACTTGCACTGCAAATACAACCAGGAATGGTATTTTCAGATTATGGGAATAGGAGAGCTTTTCTTCACCCCAAGTATTGTGTCTAGTCAGTTTATTTGTCCTTTTTAACTTAGTTATAAATGCTGGAGTGGAAGATGATGTCTGAGTCACTTCCACAGTAACTGATTGTGATTACAGTCACGTAAGTGTTCATAAGTGTTGTTATGTTATTGATTCAGACGGAAGAAAATTGAAAAAGACAAATTATAGTTAACAATTATGCATATACCACTATAATCACACTATGTACTTGTAAACCCCTTCATTTAAGGAACGATTAAATATGATGGAAGATATCCTGGCGGTGTTCAAGGCCAGGTTGGACAAATCCTTGGGTGTCATGGTTTAGTGTGAGGTGTCCCTGCCCATGGCAGGGGGGTTGGAACTAGATGATCTTAAGGTCCTTTCCAACCCTAATTATTCTATGACTCTATTCTATACATGGAAAGCATATGTGGTAATGTATTTTAGCAGTGACAAGTGTTCCTACTTGCTACGTAGTTCAGTATAACATGGACAGACACTCTAAAAGGTTAATTCAGAATAGAATACTGAACTAGGATCAGAGATCCACCTCCAATTCTCCCCACCAACAGAAAGGTCTTCTGAAAATTTTAACAATTCTCTTCTAATTAGCATTATTTATGAAATTATTTTCCCTAGTCTAAGAAACTCCAGTATTTTGGTAACTTTCCTCAGTTTCTGCCAGGGCCATAAGCTCTTCACTGGGTTAGCAGAGATCAAGCCCAAATACCTGATCAAGAATTCAAATGTGATCTTCTAAATCTCAGGACATTTTGTGGGTGTGCAAATGACCAGTTTGGTTATAGGGCTTTGTTATTTCTCTTCCACAATCCAAATTCTCATCCCAATAACAGATTTCCACTTCTAACAATTCAGAAGCATGAATAGTTAGAAATCACTCTTCAGTTCAATTCCTGCAGATGCAGGCAACATTTCTTTTTGTGGTTTCTTTCAACCCACGCCACCATGACGTATACATTTAGCTTTGCTAAGACAAAATGCCCCAGAAAATGGCATATTTAGGACCCCACAAATACAGCTCCCTTCAGCTGCCTGCAGAGCAGAGCTCACTCGAGTACATTATGGTCCTTCCTTGCCCATCCACAACAGTTCATTAACCTCTAGGTCATCCTTATGAAAATCCTTGTGAGACCAATACTGACTGCAGACTGGACCAGGTTAAAGAAGAAAGCCTTGGGTTTGCAGAAAAAAACCTAACCAAACCCAAAAGGTGGTTTCACCTTTCTGGTTGCAAAGCATGGCCCACAAGCCGTTGCTCTGGTTCCTGTTTGGAAGAAGAGAGGAGCAGAAACAGACAACACTCTAATTTAGTTGGTCTTGTATTCTAGTTTCATTTTAGTCAGCAGCAAACCTCAGATTTACTTTATCTGATCTAAAGTTTATACATGTTTGATTCTATTTGTCACTTCAAAAGCTCAGTTTGTCATAACTGGTTCCTACGCTGAGATTCCCCTTAAGCACTTCAAATGCTCTCTGTCTAGACACTACTTCTATATATCAGGTCAAAATTATTTTCTCAGTTGTACTCAGCTCCGGGCAGTAACTCCCTCCTGTGTGGTAAATACAACAAAGATCTCTCCCTTCCAAAACGGATAGAAGGATAAAAGGAGGATAAAAGCGGTATTTTCCTCACATGGAAGTAGCCCTCCCCTCTCTTTGTACACCCAAATAAAAATGTTTAAAAATTATTTTTCATTGAAACTCTTCCCACCTCCATTTGCTTTGTTTTCATTTTGACATGTGTTACAAAAAGGAGCAGAAAAACAAGTTTCTGTAATTGGTTGGTTGTTTTGAAATCCATCAGAAGATTTTTCTCCTCAATTTCATATCCAAAATATTTTATGGAAAAGTACATAAAAAGTAATAGAAAGCAATACCAGCTTCTCTTCTCTCCACCAAGAATGATAAAAAAAAACAACCCACAACCCCCAAAAGAGGAAATTATGGTCTCTCTACACACACATATACACTGACTTTTTTATCTTCTCCGTTAGAAATCTAGGACATTTAAGAGCATTTCACTACCCTATTGGTTTACTTTCATTATTTTATTCATGTTTGCAGAAAATGAAGTCCATTTTCAGGTGGCACTCCATAACAGCATAAGCATTTTAAGAGCTCATTTGGCAGAACACCTTATCAGAAGCTGCTTCTGTTCATTGGAGTCATACACTGCATTCCCAGGCACAGCACAACTCTGCTCTGTAAGCAGCTCCGTAAAGAAAGAGTGATTCGACTTTGCCCATTCCTTCTTTCTTCTATAAAACTAACTGAAGGGTTGAAACTTTATGGGTTAGCGTGTGTTCAGCCAAGATGAGTGGCTAACTTCTGCCTTCAGCAGCAAGGAGGTAACTCCACCCTCACCCTCACTAATAGCTGCTGACACCAGTAAACAGCCTGGAACACCTTCAAAGTCAGGTTCAGCCTTTACTTCATGAATGCAAATCCTGGGGAACGCCATGTGTCCCTGGAATTCACTTTGGATGATGGGATTCGGTGCATGTACATCAATAAAACTATTCTCAAGTTGAATCTTCATTACTGGGCACAACAGAGGTATTTGGGTACACCAGAAGTTGAATAGAGAACCAGCTTGGGCATGCTGAAATACAATGAATGCTTCTGTTGGGAGGAAAGGAAAAGGAAATTCTTCACACATATACAAAACCAGTCATTCGAAAAGGGTTCTTTTAAGGACACCCTGCAAGGACAGCTTTGAGAGTCTTTTTGATAGCTGCTATGTGACTTCTTTCTTGTCTAGGAAAAGATGAATTGATGCTTTTTGACAAAGTCATACTCACAACTCAGATAATTTCTCGCCAGCCATCACATAGCATGCAACTTAAAACAGCGTAAAAATAAAATAATGTGAAAGTTTGGAGTCTTTAAGAGCAACCTTTTACAATTTCAGCTTGAACTTGCTTCTACCAAATACAATTGGTACTCTGGGGCTTGCAACAGTGGCAGACTTAGATTTCAGCTCTGGACAGTTGAGCCAAAAATAGCTTATTTTCAGGCCAGTTCTTATGAAAGTCTGAGTCTAATGGTAGAGGACACTGCCACTATATCACCATGTAAAGACCATTTGCAGTTACAAGCTTAAGCTATTTTGTAATAGGAAATACTGGACAATATGTGCACTGGGCTTACTGGTGTATACATCTGGAAATCAGAACAAGGAAGAAAGATGAGAAAGATCTATTTATACTGCTGGTTATTGGCCTACTGCTTTTCAGGAGTTCTGCAAGTTCTGCAAGGCCCCATGAGCCGCAAACCTAGCCTTGGTGAACTTGGTAATTCAAGGGAGTATCAGAGCTTGCAGTGTAGGAAAGAGAAGACTCCTAGAACACGAGACATGGAAGGTTAACACAAGCCAATGAAAAGGCATTTTTGGTACCTGAACATTCACCCACACTTTTGTTGCAAACATAAACGGAACAGTTTAGTTGTAGGATACAATAGGAAGTCCAGAGAAAGGTCTTCTCTGAAAACTTTACTAACAGCAAAGCATTTATTCTAATCCATTCAACGTGTCCTTTTGAGGCCTATTGTCCGTATGCATTAAGTTCTTATTGCTTTAAAACCTAAAGGTTCTCCATGCAGGCCCTGGATACCTTAAATAATGGAGACTCACTAAGCGTTACTGATGCAGAAGGGCCCACAGAGACAATCTTCTCATGTTTAAGCCAATGTTCTTGGGCACTCTGTAATTTTCATCACTGCTGAATGCGATCAGTCCTGACAGTGTAAGGAAAGCTGGAGACATCTATGGGTAGAAACCTCCTAACTGGAGTTGGAATGGGTTTACGGTTCCAAACTAACAAGATGAGATAAAGAATGGCTAGCACCTTGCTGGCAGCCTCAGCCACATCTGCAGTTGTGCAGATCACATGATAGCAAGCATTAATATTCCAGTCTGCCACTGCTCCCTCCCTTATCTTAGCTTTGCTTGTCTCCTGGCATGCTTTAGAAGGTGACATCCTGAAAAGCCTAATGGCATAGGGGAGAATTGGACAATTTGGGGCACATGAGAAAGTCCTGGCAGGATGAAGCAGGGAAGGGAGGAAAGAGCAGTGTAAGACACACACAGTCTTCCTCGCTGGTGAGAGCAGAGAGGGGGCTGCTGTACAGCAAAGGGCAGCACTGCCAGGCAGCTGTGGGACATGCACTCTGAAAAGGACGATGATAAGAAACACGGAAAGTTTGTAGTTTCAAGAAGTACTGCAATAAAAAAATCCTCCCAAGTGTCATGGAATGCAGCCTATGGAAGCAACAAAGCACGTAACCTTGTAGTTGAAATGCAAAACCAAGTTCTTAGTAGGTGACCTCAGACGTACATACACATGCATAACAAGATGAGACAGTTGTGTGCAAAGGAAGAGCGAGCACCAGTGCTTTGATATAAAATGACAAGCCTTTTTGAAATAATATATTTGGTTTAGATAAGGTTTAGATTAACAGACTTTTAGGGTAAACTGTTGCAGTCTATCTAATCTCACAGACACCACAGAGCTGGGAACCAAGGATTAAATCTAAACATGGTTCTAGATCACTTTTGACAAAAACTGCCAGAAAACTTTTCTGAGGTGTGCTATTGAGCAAATACTTCCAGGGCCGTGTCAAGGCTCCTCTCAGATCAGACCTCAGCTCCAAGAGGAGGTGGACCATCTTAGAGTTTCAGATCCCACCTAGAACCACCATCTACAGCTGGCTATTGACATCTAGAAAATACATATATGCAACCAGACAGAAGCATAATGTGCAACTTGAATTTCTCTTGAGGGGAAAAGAAAATAGCAGGAGCCAAAAAAAGTAAGTATAAAATAGGGAGGGCCATGAACAGCACTTTCCAGTTTGGAGGCAACAGAAGTGCAGTCATGAGCAAGATTTGAGGTGTGACAGAAAAGGTCAGAGAGGTTAACTGCCACGAAGAAAAACAACAGATGTGAAGCACCAGCTCACAAAATCAAGTGTTTTGCCACTGATTTCAGTGCAGCCAAGCCTTCGCTCCAGGTTTCTTCAGGGCAAGCTAAGATAATTTCCGTGACCTGCAAAGGGAAGCATGGAATTTCCTTCCCTCCCTTGAGATATTTTCAAGTTAACTGAATAAAGCACAATGAGGACTTTGCATATGCCACGGTAAATCACAGCCTTTGAGTAAATGCCCCTGCATCTGCTGCAACAGTATTCACACCAGGCTGAACTTCGGCTTGGTAACCTCAGTGGATGTCTCACTCATGTTGGCAATCCTCACAGAGTTTGTTCCTGCCGCAATGTATTATCTGGAAATCTTAGGTCTCTGTCAAAGACTGATTTCCAAACATCTCTTATGTCAAATTCACTATGCTGCTCCCCAGATTTGGACAGAAGATGAAGGCACCATGCTTTATTAGAACGACTAAATATTACCAAATATGGCACATGCATTAATATCTAGGATTGCTGCTCTCCCAAACCCATGTCAAGTTTACATTTGCATGATGCAGGAACCCTCAAAACAATAAGATGCTACAAAAATAACTGTGCTCATTTCAAGCTTCAACTCCATGCATCTAGAATACAGAGTTCTCTTTCTATGACTGCAAAATAAAGGAATGTTGTGGAAAAGGAAGCAGCATCTATCGGTATAGTCCCACTGCCCTTCTGAAACCCTCTTTGGCGCTGTGCCTCTTCACCCACAGCAAGTATCTAATTTCTTTTCTGCTCACTCTCTTTTGAGAAAGTCAGCCACTATTTTCATATCTCCAACCCAAACGCTTTGCCTTCAGGACAAACTGAAAAGTCCACAACGAGCCTTCCCTCTGTCTCTGGGCTCAGTCACACTTTGGTCTTCCATGATCTAAAATAGCCTTTCAGCTTGCCTCAGGCAATGCAATCTCTTTAATAAACCTCACTCAGAAAAATATTTCTTGTATAGCTCCCCTGGAGCTTTCCTGCACCAAGGCAGAAAAGGCAAGAATTCCTTCCACATTTCGCTTGAGTTCCTAGTGGAGCCTCCGAAACTGCATTAGTATCTGCACCAGCGTTTGTCTTTCTTGTACTAGCTCTTCCTGTTACATACTGAGCATACCATCATACAGTATGGGATATCCCTTTGGCCAGTTTGAGTCACCTTTCCTGGCTGTGTCTCCTCCCAGCTTCTTGTGTCTCCCAGCCTCCTCACTGCCAGGGCAGTACGAGAAGCTGAAGAGTCCCTGACTTAGTGTAAGCACTTGCTTACCAACAACTAAAACACCAGTGGGTTATCCTAATTCTCATCCTAAGTCCAAAACAAGCATTCTACCAGCTACTAGGAAGAAAAGTAACCAGGACAAGGTTTTACATTGCTGCAGGGTTCTTTCCCTTCCCTCTTCCTCTGGCTTGCAGCCAGCTTACTCAGATAATTTCAGTATTACTACCCTTGGGTCAAGGGCTGCGACATGTCTCTCTAGAAAGTTCCACAGAGAAAGCCAAAAGAAACATGCATTGCACAGTCTTGCAACCAGCTTACTTCGGCATATGCCCTCTGACATAAGCCTCTGATCAAATCCTTTGCTTTGGGCTTGCTGAGGTCATTCCTGGCTTGTCAAGTCCCCTGTGAGAGCCAGACACCAGCCTGTTGACATCCTCATGATTAATTTATAAGCACATTCAAATCAATACAGTTAACATTCAGGTAGCTTGAACTTCTGCAAGGAAGATTATGCAACAGTCAGATTTTTGATTAAACAAAATCAAGAAAGAGATACCCAAGAATTATACTCCGGAGAAACCTTGATTTTATCATTCATTTCTCCCTTGGGTTCTTCTCTGCTTTCTCTCCTGTTCTGCACGGTTTCAAAACTCTTACTTATTTCATGGAAATACTCTCACCCTTGACTCCTGCCCTCCAGCCTGACGGGTTTTCTGTTTTGCAGAGCCAGCATGGGCCAGTGGAGGCAGGCGCTTCCTCTGGCAGTCAAGGGGCCAGTGTATTTTCCTTAGTGACTCAGTCCAAAGCAGACCCCACCAGGTAGGGCTGGCAGCGGCGGCTTTCATACTCACAGCACTGTACAGCCACACTGATTTTGAGCTCTCCTCTCCAGAGTGAATGACATGCACAGCGGAAAAGTGAGGTATTGCAAGCCCAAATTTTTATTGTTTCTCTTTTAACATCTTCAACTTCTGAGGACCATTTCCCTGCAGCTCCAGGTTTAAGCCGAAAATCCTATGCTCTCTTCACAGGAAAACCAACAACTGTTTCCTGCTCCTGAATAGCTTGCAAGAGCATGAACATTGCTTTTCCAACACAGATGAATCAATATTTCCACAGGGAAGGAAAATAATGGTCTGGTCTGTATAAATACTTAGACTAATACTCAAAGATACCAAGTTAAAAATAGCATCCAAATTTTTTCTCAACACAAATGGAATCTAATAGAAATCTCTCTTTCTGCCACCCACAGCTTTCTAACCAGGCACACCACCAAAGGCACAGAACTAAAAAGAGTTCCCACCACCAATTTCATCATGATGCTATGATTTTTCCTACCATAATATGAATTATCTCACAAGGCACATGATTATCTGTACGCTGTATCTTCTCAGAAGACCTATGGATGGCTTGTTTGCACTATAGTAAGGGACAGTAAGTGCTGTTTGGGACTGTTGCCTTGATTGTATCTTTCGATGTGCTGATTTTTTACTTCTTTAGTTAATTTGTTTGTTCACAACTACTAACCTATGAGGAAAGGTGTTTGCTGGCTACCATTATACTATTTAGTGCAGTGTCTAAGGAGCATCTTACACTGTTGGTAAACATAACGTTGGAGTAACAGCAGCAATCCTGTAATTGAAAAAGTCACAAGGGACAACTATAATAAAAACTGGTAACACAGACCCCTGGATGACCTAAACTGAATTTCTTCATTTTATAAGGGCTTTGAAAACACTGCAGAAAGAATTTTAAGATGTACTTGGTTTGAATTTCTCTACACATTGCCCAGAAGTCAACCAAATCACCACCAACGGCTGTGGAAAAACCATGTGTTGCAGTCAGTATTATTTTTAACCTGATCATTTCAAACCTCCTCTGTGATTTTTGTGCTTGCCGTGTCTCTCATCTGGAATTCATATAAGTTACAAAGAATCCCAAACCTTACTTGAGGCTTGTAGGTGAACAGAAAACATCATGACCACGTTGGTCTTCCTTGGGAAACAGCTGGCAAGTTAAGAAAATTCTCTCTTGTTCTCTAAATATTTTTCTCTGCCTGCTGTTTTCAATTGACACCAGTAACTCAGTGTCAAGTGATGAGTCTGGAAGGTTCATCAGGATGCAGCACTCACACCACAATTTTTAGGAGAAAAAGAAGAAGAAATCAGGAAAGACTGTCTCCAGTGAGTATTACTGCTATGCAGTCAACAGCAGGGAGTCAAAGTGTCTGCTTCTTACCTGGAGGCTGAGATAATTGTATTGTGTGATCTTCTTGGCATCTGCCAGCTTGACGAAATAATAACCCTGAGCTGCTCCTGCACCCTTCCATGATCTCACAGGATTAGCTGCCATGCAAGCTCTTGTTTTGACTCATGTGGAAGAGGGTTAGTGCCCATCTCTGTCTTCTCCACCAACCGCAAAGCAAAGGAAAACAAGGTTTCAATGTATCACTCATTAAAGACTGCCAGGTCTTCCTTTCATTTGAGGTTGCAACGCTTGGAGTTAGGAAGTTTTATTGCTATCACGTCAACATGGGAAGCCTTTGGTCTGTGAAATCATTCATCCTCCCAGCATTTCCCCTCCTGGATTTATGTCCTTCAGCCAAGCCAATCTTCCAAGTATTTCACAATGCTGCAATTATCACTGTCTCTTTAGCATCCAAGCAAGCACACAGTGAGGAAGCCTGTGTAGGTAACCACAGGAATGGCTCAGGAGAGGCAGGAGAGCCAAGTTTGGTGAGCAGTGCTGAGTGACAACACCTCCTGGAGGGGTTCAGCTGCCTTCCCAGCCTGTAGTAAACACATTTTCCCCTCTAGCAGAAAGGAGGAGTCATCAGTAAGTGTTACCTACTCCTGCTGCTATTTGTGAGCCTAATACCAACTTTTAGGTAGCTTCATAATTTACACAGGAGACTTCATTAGCTTCTACTGCATCCAATAACAGGATGGGGGGCTGGACACAAAAAAAGCAGAAGAAAGCACCACAGCTTCAATTTTTGGAGGTAATTAGGTGATATTTCCATGGCATTAAGATGCACAAATGTCATTTTCAAGAGTAACTTAGGTCTGTGGACCAGTCTCAATGACGTGCAAGAGGATTTCAGTGGAGTCACAGCCTAAGGTGAACTTCAGCTGTCCACATCACATAGGCCATGTATGGAAGGACATGCAATAACCTGTAAAACGTGAGCCTAAGCCCCCATTCATTGCCAGCATCGTTAAACTTAGCAATCTGCATGTTACTCATTTTCTAAGGAATTAGCCCCTTTACTCTTTCATAGTAGAGGGAGGCAAGCAGTACTTCAGATACAGTGTTGCTAATTGTGTGCCGATCTACCGGATACAATTTGTTTCAAAACACAGAGTGGTCTTTTCAAACAGTGAGCCAACTACTAATAATACAAAGTATTTACTTTGGACCTAAAACTATTTGGAAAGGAAATGTGATTTATCTTTACATATCCTTTAAATATCTTTAAATATCCCTGTTGTTTCCAAAGTCCCCTTTGAAAGCATTGCGTTCTGTGTCTGGATGAAAGGAAAAAAGGGTGCATGAGAAATAACAGCCTCTCAGGCAATCAGATTATTCAAC
Organism: Psittacula echo; assembly: GCF_963264785.1. Lineage (NCBI taxonomy): Eukaryota > Metazoa > Chordata > Aves > Psittaciformes > Psittacidae > Psittacula > Psittacula echo. The sequence continues at coordinate 71,800,734 of NC_137737.1, read as the reverse complement.
AGAACATAGAAAAGCCCTCAGTAATGTAAAGAGAGCTCAGCAACATAAAAAAAAAAAAAAAAAAAAAAAAAAAAAAAGCACAAAGCTTTTAAGAAAATGGATGCAGGCAAAAAAATAAAATTACTCCTAAGAACATAAAATTATGGCCAAAGCACATGATTTGCTGCAAAAGAATCTCAAAACTGGTTCGAGAAAGCACCTCACTGAAAAGCTCAGACTGCAGAAAATTTGCTACCTCTGTGAAGGTATTTGGTCCTTATTTTCAGAGGCATTGCTTTCATGACAGTTGCAGTTTCATGGCTCTTCTGCTGCGGATCATGCATAAGGAGCAAGAAGTAAGATGAAATGGCCCCATCAAATTTCCCAATAATGCTATGAAATGCTGGAGAACTTCCCACAGTTTGCCAGTGAAAGCCTGGACCCCCTGAAGGCCTTTTGTATGAAACCACTGCTAAAACAGAGCATAAAAGTGCACTCTTTGCAAAAGGCCAGGCCCTGCAAGACACGGGCTGTTGCCAAAGAGGAACACCCCTAGTCAAGGGCATGCAACAAGGTATGGGATGGAGCCGTATCCAGTGAAGGACTGCCGTGAAGTACAAGAACTGGGTAATATGATACAGTTAAGGTTTTGCATAAAGGCCCAGGTCCTTTTCAAAGCACCCTGTTATTTTAAGCATATGCCCAAAGTCCTGAATAAAGGCCATGGAGGCAATGATGCAGACACTGCTAATAGCAGGGACATGAGGAAGAGTTACCATATGCTTCGGAAAGGAGTAATAATCTTATCAGGAAATAGACAGTAAAAGCCAAACAATACCCATAAAACCTGAAACCTCCAGACTATAATTTCTTTCCCTGAAAAAGGAACTTTTTGTGAATGCTTAGAAGGTTCCATGCATTTTCCCAGCCCCACAACAGCTATTTTCCCTACAGCACACAGGCAAGACCATACTAATCAGTCACATAGCTCTGCTCTGGTCCTAACAAATCCTGGCAAAGCTAATCTGGGTGTGGACTTTCCCATACAGACCCGCCATGTGCAGTTGCCTTCATCTGCAGACCCCATGCACTTCTAGGGGTCAAATAAGACTGAGTCACAACTTAGATGCAGCTCCAAACATGTCAGTAACTTGAATCAGGTGCATTTGCTCTTAATGATAAACTTCTGGTTATAGGCTGAAGGGTATCAGTGACTGTGTAGACCAGTGCATGAAAGGGAATGTCAGATCCTCAGTGGGAATTGTTGTGAGCAACCTGCTGCTGGGCAAGAAGGGATGGAGACAGCCTAGGATGCCTCTGCCCATATGGAGGTTATTACTGCAGCTGGCACAAAGGTTCTAGGGGAAGCTTCAGAACAACAAAGATGCCAGATTCCTTCTTTGCAAGGAACATCAGTTTATCACCACCATCTTGTGAAGAAGAATTACTTATGTGGCTGCCCAGCACCTAATAAAAGGTCAGTACTGTTATAATAATCAAGGCTGCATTGTGGACGCCAGTTTGTAGGCTCAGAAGGCCTGTGGTGTAGCTTTTATAGGAAGCACCAAATGTTTAGGTGCCCGAAAGGAAAGCAAGCTGTACTGAGCCAAGGAAAGTATGTGGGGGTCAGGAGCTTTGTTGAAATTTACAGCTCATTGGCTTTCAGATCCCTCTTTTGTAAACTGTGGATGAAGTTTCTCTAACTCATGGAAATGTTTTGAGAACAAGCTAGCATTTATGAAATACTCTGGAAGTAGAATGGTCAGAGTATTATTTTACTGCATCTTGTCACTTCCTGGGAATCTGTCTCATAACAAGATCTCAAACACCCTCAACAACTGTTTCTTTACATTCACATAGCTGTTCAAAATGGATGGATATATGAATTCATGCTGGTCAAGAAAGATGGAAGGTTGTAGACAGATCTTCATCTAGTCCATTAAATAGCCATTATTTCAGGAGAAGAGTACAAGGCACCCATTTTCCTCTATTATTTTAATTCACGTCCCAGACTGAGTCTGCTGACAGCATTACAGCACAGGCATACAGGGAAGTAAAACTGTCCTCTGAATGTTCCTGGGAACAGATTGCTGAAGCAGCATGAACCAATGAAAAAAACAACAAAGAAAAATACATGAGTGACTGCCCACAGAAGATTTCCCTGGGTTCTCACATGGGCATTTCAATTAGAGAGAAAATTACTGACCTGGGATATCTGAGATGGCTCTCCACCCTTCAGGTTCAACCAGATGCCACACATCATCTGTAGGAACCACAAATGGGCTTTCTAGGAATATAGACGGTGTCTAAAGGAGCTGTTGGAATGGAACTGAAGCTATGAATAGCTAGCAGCAACAACAACAACAACAAAAGATAAATAATGCAGTTACAAAACAAAACCCTAGAGGAAATACCAGGCACCTACTACTGTCTGAAAGAAATGGACAAAACTTGCTCATCTGATGTAAATGCCTTGTAGCTAATGCTTCTTGAATTTTTGCAGTCAGACAATGTACCTAAAGATAAGGCTTTTTTCTCTCCCATGTACATAGCTAATTAAAAATAGTCATAGTGCCATGGGGCATCTGTAACAGGCCTTGTGTGGAAGCTCTGTATTCTACTGGTAATTACAATTATTCTCCCATTGCAACCACTAAATTTCCCTTAATCAGCCTTTTATTTTCTCAGTTGTCAGGGTTCTGGCTGAAAACACAGGAACTATTCAACTTCCATCCTCCTCTTTCACACTGTGGTATACAAGAAACATCTACCTATTCTTCTGTTTTTATAAGACATTTTATTCCTTTAACTTCGAGAAGATTTCCTCCAATAATATATACATTCAAGGCAAAATCCAGCTCCTTTAGGATGGCAGGCTTCAAATGCAAAATAACTCTGCTTCTTTCTTTCCCCCATAGTTACATCTGTCCCTTCAAAGTGTTGTTAGACAAAACCCTGAGCTGAAAATATCCAGATCCCATAGTCAAACATAGGATTGGACCTTCAGCCCATGTAAGAACTAGGCAGTTTCACATGAATTTCACAGTAACAATAATTGGCATCACTCTGCTTTTGAGGGATTTCCTTTGAAGCAGATTTTGCAGACAGTTCCAAATTTGGCATCAGTGCAAGCCCACAGAGTTCTTTAGAAATAGCCTTATTTACTATGCCTCATGGAGAGAAAAAAAAAAGGCCTGGGACTCTGGAAATCCAGTCACTTGCAGGCAAAGTGTCAAACGTTTAAAATTAAGAGGCAAGACAGTTATTCCTGGGAATTTCAGAGTGGATGATTTTGGCGAAGACAAATTATATGCAGAGACATGTATAGGAACCAATTCCTATTCAAGAAAGAGTGACTAAAGCAGGGGAATGGCAATACTACTTGCTTATCCCTGGATCTGGACACACTTTGGTGCTAAAATAGCCAGAATACATTAAGATATGTAATATGTTATGTAATATAAAACTTAATTGAAAAATTAAGTTTTGTGGAAGTTGGAAGTGACCTACAAATGTGGAACAAGGTCATGGAACAGTTTAAGTTAAAAGAACAGGAGAAAATTTAGGATAGCCAAACCAATTACTTCGCTATCCTTAAACAAAATTCTTTCTGGTTTGAAAATTGAGTAAATATGATTTTAAAAGGGAATTAAAGGAAGTTTGAACAAATGTAAATGCCTCAATAAAACTTAGATACTGCCAAAATATTTTATCCAGTGAAAACAGTTTTGTTTTCTTTGTTTATTTTCCCAAGAAAAAAGGAAATTGGGAATTAATTGCTTTTATTTATGCTTTCCGCATATGAAAACAAGCAATTTGCAGCATATGCTACAGTTACCAGTCAATGTCACATCTTGTGGCTTGATGTGACTAACCCACATAAGGTCTAGTGGTTCCTGACTGGCTGCTGCTGCAGTGGGAGTGCCCAATAGTCGCCAGTGCAAACTCCCTGAACTCTCAAGGGAAAATATAACTTCCTCCCACAAGTAAAGCCATCTGCTGCTGCAGCACTTCCCTCTTCAGCCTTACGCTCGCACTACCAGGACTGCTGTAATCTGAACATGTGCCTACAGCAACAAAATATAAGACTTAATTAGAGTTGGTTTTAAACACTCATCATTCCCGAGATTTCCTCCCAGTGAATCATGAGTTTATATTTTCATGCCCCTGCGCCAGCCATTCCTGCTGCAGCAGCACTGGAGCTGCTAGCTGGGGTGGGATTCAGCAGGGATGGTCACCTCTCCTCCAAAACAGATTACATTAGTTACCCTCTTTGCACCGCCTTTTTTCCTCTTGCCAAATCACATCTTAAAGGCAAAAGAAGGAAATGTTGTGTCTGGGGCCATTCGCCAGCACTGAGCACAGACGGACACCCAGCTGTGGCTTTGAATATGGCACAGGTACTTGCTGACCTGGCAAGGAATTCCTCTGAAAACCAGTGCCAGTCACTGAGGGTCCTGTGGGAAGCAAAGGAGTAAAACACAATTACTTCCCCATTGGAGTTTCCCTCTGCAAAAGCACCCACCAGCTTCAGAAGTTCCTTGGCACCAACTGGCTTCTTAAAGCATCTTTTGCAGGCAGGGCCAGAGAGCTTCTTTGGCCAAAATAAACACACTTCTGAGCATCCTCACTGCCACAGCAGGCAACAACCAGAGCTCTGCTGCCAGCCACAGCTGCCAAGGAAGCTTACTTTAGCAAACTGCAGCCACTGCACACCATCTGCAAGCTGTCGCAGCCTTATCCCAAAAGCCACAGCACCCAGCAAGCTGGGATGCATGCTCCTTCCTGCTGCTGAGCTACTTTTTTACCTGTGCTATGATTATCACTGCCTGCTTTCACCCTTTCGCTTTCCTTCTGACTTGGTCCCATGGCTCTGCTGGTGACACTGCAAACTGACCTACCTGGCCTCGCCACTCCGTCCGGTTTCCTTCCAGCAACCTCAGCAACTACTTTGCTTTATGTACTGCTTGTACCTGTTGCAAACGAGCACAGCTAGGGAGAAATCACCTCCCAGAGGGGCAGTTTAACTCGCTGCACCTCCTTTTTCTATACCTTTTCCTATGCTACATTCCTCCAGAGTAATATAGAGAGCCTGGAATAGCGACAGGCATTACAGCAGAAGTGGCAGCAGCAGCTCTGGGAGCGTGCACACCCTCTGCCCTGAGCTGGCATGATGTCCATGCTTCTGCAGAGGCTTAAAGCTGGGCTTTTTCAGACCTTTCAGCAAGAAGGCCATAATGCAGGAAACAGAATCAATGTGGTTCTGGAAATTATTTTCAAAATTTTAAGCCTATTGATTTAGATTTTTTTTCCACCACCTTGCCACAAAGTGTGACTTGTCAGATCACTATACTGTGTCAGCAAAACGTCAGTACTAACATTAAGTACATTTCTTAAAAACAGAACATATTGGATAGGAATAATGGTATTGATGCCCATAAATTTATACAATTCAAGATTAATAACCAGTTTTGAACTCAGCACATACTGGATTGTGTTCCTCAGCCATGTATTTCTATCACTTTTATACTGGAACATGCTTCTTGCCAGGCACTGCCACTGATTTTCATTTTATTATTGTATTTAGCAGCTGCAGAGGCAACCATTGTCCTAGGCACTGTCTACTGAGCTATAGCAATGTGCTGGATTTCAGAGAGTCTTATCAGCTCTGCCACTGAGTGGTCCTTAAGCCAAAGCCCCACTTTGAAAGGAAAATATCTCAAGTCATACTGCCTTAGCATCTCAAGATTTTCCAGCTAATCTCTTATGAGGTACCAGAAGCACAGTCTCAAGAGCCCATGGATAAAGAGCATCAGGTTGTGATGAGTGCCTGGCGGCTTCCTTTTTATTATCCTGGAAAATAGATAAATTCTTTGCTAGCTTTGTGCTTGCAGAATTCAAAGGAATTGTCACATAGGTATAATTCCTATTCCTAAAAAGGAAAAATAAAAAGAAAATCCAGCCAAGCAGACCCATGTTGGCAATCTACTGAGAAATGTAAAGAAGATTAGACACTTTTTACAGTTTCTGTACTTTTTACAGATACACAATCACCTGTTTGGATGGGATTTTTCTTCAATACTTCCAGCTGTTTCCTTTGCCACAATTTATATCTCCTGCCTGATTTGTGATTATCAATAAACCTTACGAAGCTACATCTAGTGTCATTTTGCATGATGGCCAAGAAATCAAACCACTTCTGCCTCTGAGCATCGCTCTGCAACCCTTCTCGCAGCAAGGGCTGTGTTTTCCAAGGACTGAGTCAAGATGTCGAAGAACTGATGTCATTTGCCTGAACTGCCAGGCCCTTCTTTTCCTGTTTCTCTTCGCTCAACAAACTCCTGAATCATTCCAGCTCCACCATGTGATTAACAGCTTGTTCCATAAATAATTGGAAGTAGGAGGGAGCTGAGAGCAATAAAAACAGAATCTGAAAGTGCTGGGATGAGATTGGTTACCTTGGTGTTGGCTTTTTTTTTTTTTTTCCCCATAAGGAAATCTGCTCTTTAAAAAGGAAAAAAGAAAACTCATCTGCTTTATTTAGCAGGAGTTAGCAATGCGCGCTTTGTTCCCTGCAATGGGCCAAGCTGATGTCACCAGCAGCAGCTGGCTGATAAATATTTTTCAGTATAGCTTCATATATGCCTCAAACCCTTACTTTGGAGCTGGGAGTGCAAACTGGTTTGCTTGAATGCAAGCCAGAGGAATACAGTTTCTCTGATGGCTTAATTTTGAGCTGTTGTAGGTGGTCATTAGGCACCAAATACCTTACTTGGAATAGCAATAAAACCTTCTAATCCCCTATCATCTTCCAGTCAACACTTAGCAAATATTAACTACATTAACCCTCAAACACCTCTGTGAAGGAGAAACTTTGTCTTTTTTTAAGAGAAGACGACAAGAGCAAGAATAGAAATTTATGCCAACACAGCCAATAATTCTGCACTAAAACTACAAGTAGAATAAAAGGACTGCATTTTCTCATCTGCCATATGATGAGTATTCAACAGAAAAGGTTAAATGGATTGGATGAACTACACATAGAACAGTGTTATCTAAGCACCAGGGGCAAAGAGAGGTATCACAGAATAGCCAAATTGGATTAGCTGACACTGGAAAAGGTTGTCCTGAGAAGTTGTGACTGCCCTATCTCTTGCAGCGTTCAAGGCCAGGTTGGACGGGGCTTCGAGCAACCTGGTCTAATGGAAGGTGGCTCACCTACTAGACAAGCTTTAAGGTCCCTTCCAACCCAAATAATTCTGTGATTCTGTGATTCTATGGTTCCATGGTTTTATGACCTGTGGCCTATGGTGCATTTATGATACATGCAAGCATGAAAATAGTTTTAAGACTGGCAGCCCTGCACTTGTACAGCAGAATTGTCACTGTGGGAACATGTTGGGCAAAGCAGCTGTGCTTGTGGACAGTTGTAACTGAGGTGCCTGTTTCCTTCTGAACACCTCTCCTTCTGAACTCCCTGAGATTACTAATTCATCCACAATTGCAGTGCTGTTGGCCACTGCTACCAGTTCTGGAACAAAACTGGAATTGCTGTCAGAGTGTCTCTAGTAAACCTCTGCTAGGAAAGAGCTCTTCTTGAAGTGGTCACAAGAAAAAAAGAAAAAATATATTAAAATAATAATGGAGCAAGAAAAAGAAGTAAAACATCTTGCAATTTGGATTCATTTATAACAGAGGTCTCTTCTTCAGTTATTTTGTCACTGCATGTTTTAATGTATTTCTTTCTTCATCAGGGGATCTGTCACACGGGTCTCTAGTGCCTCAGCTGTTCATGGCTTGGTCATTACTCATGAGTTAAACCAGCTCCATTCTCCACAGAAAGGCACTACGCTTTTCATCTTTTAAGTCGGTTTTTCTGCCAAACTGTGGCACTGACACCCTGCGGGTGTGATTCAGCCAATTTTCTCATCCACTTCAATGAGCCTTGACCCTGTGTTAAGAGGATAATTTCTTCCTACAGCTTCTTGGAACATCAAATGAAATCAGAAATCGGACTGTCACTGGACCCTATTTTTCTTGAGTTTAGGGCAGCCTAAGTCCCCAGTGTACTGGATCTGCTCTCTTTTAACTTCTTTCAGCCATGACAACCAATCTTTTTACCTCTGTTTTTCTTCCACAACACAAAATAATCTGCCTTTTCCTCATACATGGCTGAAAATTCACCAGCATGGCTCAATCTGCAGGGGAAAAGGTCATCCCAAATGTCCTTTGTGTAGAAATCTTCAGGTACACTGAAGAGCTGATCTCATGAGGATGACTCTGCCTGGGCCCTCTAGCAATTCTTCCTGCTGAAAACCCATCAGGAAAATATCAGTGAGAGCAGGTAAGAGTATTTGTTCAAATATCAAGGAGTATCTGTCCACATCGTGAAGAAACCTAGCGCAGAATACGCTGGTTCTCCCTAATAACTATACCTGCCAACTTGGCAGAGCAGATTCTCTGCCCCTGCAGAGCTATCCCAACCAAGAAAAGCTGAAAAGTCTTGTGGGTTTCTCTCCCACAAAAAGCTTTATAGGATGCAGGTCCTGGACCTGACTTCATTAGGATGTCTGAGGTGGGCCAGGGCCAAAAGAGCCTTCCAAGCTTGTCCTTGCTGTCTTTCCTGCCCTGGAACAGGTATGTCCCGTCCTTAAAATGTATCAGGCCTGCCTCTAGAAGTATTAGGATTTTTTTCCCTAAGGCAAACATTCAAACCAGGAAATGTTGCAACCCACAGCAAAAGAGAATTTAAAATTAGGAAGGGAAACTCCAGCTAAAGAAAGAGGAAAAATGCTGGATTGTGCTACCTCGCTGTCATCACAGTATTATCTCCAAGACAATTTTTCAGCACAGTAATGGCAGCAAGACAAAACTAGCAGGCACCTACCAGGTCATTCAGTCTAGCCCACTGCTAATACACATGACCACACCACCCTTTCCCATTCGTAACCACAGCAAGACCTATCTTGAAAGCAGCCACAAATCCCACTCGTGGGGTGACTGTTCAAATGCCTAGAAACCATTTTCTAATTTCAAGCTTAAATTTATTCCTGGTCATTTGTATTCTAAGGCGTCCATTGCTCCTTTTCTCCCCTCTGGTATTTACCCGCCTGATGCATTTCCAGACAGCAAACATATCCCATTTCTGCTTTTGTTTTGCAAGGTTAAACAAATCATTCCCTTTAATTTCCTACTGTAAAGCAGGATCCCTGTTCTGATGATCTTTCTCACTGCCCTTTTCTGCGTCTGCTAGTTACAATTCACCTATCTGCAAAGAGAGTAATCAGAACTATATGTGGTATTGGAGCCTCCTCAAAATGGGGAGAAAAAGAATCACTTTTAAGGACAAGCTTCAAACTTGTAAAGAAAACCCCAACAACTTTTATAGCATATGGTAGAACTAAACTTTCTCACTCCTTCTACCTTGGAAAAAGACTTAAAGAACAGCACTATGTGAGATGGTCAAATGAACATCACTACCAATATGTTGTGTAATTGTGTTATAATTTTACCCCAGACTCAAGAAGATGTTAATGGAAAATTATTGTAAGGTTTGTGGAATGCCTACAGTGTCATGGTAACATTGCTTCCGTCGCTGAACGTGAGATTAAGGGCTTGAGGCAAGGATAGAGAACTCAAGTGAAAGCCTATGTGCTGATTTCAGCAGGCGGAAAAACAGCTCCAGAGGAACGATTTTCATATTTCTGAAACAATAGACCTTTGCAAGTCTACAGAATTCACCTTCTTTAAGCAGGAGCAGAGTGTGGTGCGTGACCTGTCAAACAGCTATAAGGCCCTGTACATTCTTGCAGTCCCAGTGTTTGACACCTACCAGGATACATCCTACATAAACTCTGATGTAACCCTTGCAAACAGCCAAAACTATTTTCTCTAGCCTTCTGACAATGGAGGGTTTTCCTGGAGCAGAGTTTATGAAAGACCATGGATGTATTTTCTCAGGCCAGATGTAGACTGAAAAGCAAAAGGGCTCTACTTGGCAATCCTTTCAGTGACTTTGTGTCTACAGTCCCAGGAAGGATACCTTCAGTTCTGAAAGTAGTACAACGCAACCACAGCAGATACTGTCAATTTGCAGCATTAGGAGTCCTTCCAAACAAAAAGCGTGTCAGCTTCTGGTACCATTCTGTCTTGCATGGATCCATTCTTCAGGAGGGGAAAGCCAAGAGATTCCCACTGATTTTCTGTCCTTTACACCTTCAAAATTATGAACAAACAAAAGAAATATATGCAGGCATTGGAGCCATAGTGCCAGTAACATCCTCAGAGTATTGGACGGACCTTCCCTGTAGGCTGCTTTTGAAGCTATCAAAAATAGAGTATGGATTTCATCCATACTTATAACAGAAATAAAGTTCAGAACAGAAAAATACCTTACGGGTAACTCAAGCAATTGCTCCACTTCAGCACTTACAGCTCCACAGTCCTCAAGAATAGTTATTGTCTTTATTGCACCAGGTTAATTCCAATTGTACATCTTTTGTAGATTAGATTTATGCAAACACATGCTAGTGCTCTACTCACATATAAGAGAGAGAAACAACACCCTTGGGTTTTAACATTTTGAACTTTCAGCCTTTCTAAAGTCTGTAGTGCATGCTCAGCTGCGTTTACATGTCAGTGGGAACAAGAAATGTTTATTTCTGGGTCTTTTCATTTGAAACACACATATTGTTTGTAGCACAAAAGATTTTTCAGGGTATCATAAGGACACCAATGAAACACACTTTTGCCAGCATCAGTTGAAGTAATAGAAAAGTCACGATCATCTCAAAGAGGGTCAGCTGGGCAGGCAAGCCGTGACTCTCATGCCTGCTCTATTTTCTTGCGGGAGACTGTCTGTACATGTATTTATTCATGGGAGAGAACTATAACAGAAGCAGAAATCTATTTGAGTTTTACATTTGCTTACTAACATTTTCTTAAACTAAGGCCCAACGTACTGGAAAATGCTAGAGAGAAAAACATTAAAGTAGGCATAAATACAAAAGTTTTTCTGAAGGGATGAAAGCAAACTCAAAAGTCTATAGCAGGCTAGTACCAGGAGAGGATCCAAGACATCTAACAGCACTTAATGTCTCACGAATAGGCATTCAGGCCTCCTTTTCTCATCATAAAGACTTATTAGCTCATCTGCCCTAGAGCGTAAAGCTCTACTAGTAAACTCAAGCATGCTCACAATGTTCCTGTGCACTCCAACACTGTTACCTATGCTATTAAATTGTGAGAGCATTCCCTGGCATGAATATAGCCTGCTCCAACTAGTGCTTTCCCAAGCAACTTCTGGACCTGTTTTGGTCACCAGGGTGTGCCAGGAACCGCACCCGAGCAGCAGTTTGCTTACAGCCCCCTAGCACAGGCAAACCCCGTTCACCGGCATAGCTGGCTGTTCCATGCCAGCTGGACTCACTCAGTGGCTGGGAACATTCCCAGGCACGTTTAATATAGTGGTATAAACCCAGCCTAAGTCCTTGAACAAAATTACAAAGTCAAATCAAATCATCACTGAAAAGCTGTTATACATATGGTTTTCATAGTGTACTATTTTGCAAGAGTCTGGCATTTTCTGGGCTCGCTGAGCTAATAGTGTGCTCCGGTTATATCCACTGATAGTTTCAGAGTTAGTACTCCCTACCGTATCTACAGAAAGTAATAAGATTTGCATTCCTACAGACTCTGCTAGAAGGCTCAGGAAAGCAGGAAGCATGAAATTAGATGATTTTGGTTTCTGTACCTTTTAAGTACATATCTGGTCAGTCATGTGCACTGAAATTGTAAGAGTCAACAAAGACTTTATTCTACTCTGTATGCCCAAATAGGTCAAATTCAGATTGCACTGCAACCTTAATTCAATAGTCTTCTCTGTTCCCAAGGGTGAGAATTTAACAGGATTTTTTTCCAACACAGGATTTAGTATGCATTTGTAATATATTGTAGAATGCAAGACTGAATACAAAAAGCTTGGCAGCTACAAGCCTACTCCTTACTCTGTGTCCTTAAATTAGACTTATGAGCAAGGCCCAAACAGATTTTTTCCTCCTTATGCTTATATCTATCTGTATGATGCCAGCTCTGTAGATAAACACCAATTAACTCTAATCAAAACATGCACTATTCTTTACTAGAGGAGCTTTATGAGATATGATTTGGCCTTTAAAGTAAATGATCCAGGCATTTCATAATAAGAACAGCTGAACTCAGTTTGGTTCACTATGATTGATGATAATTCTGACTGCTTCCATTAGGAGGCTTGCTGTACCATGAACAGTCAGGAAAAAAAGCACCACTACTTTGATTAGGAGAACTTCTGTACCATTTAATAAAAGACAAACTTGTCAGATCTATGTGTCACAAAAGCCCCACCCCACTACTTTGTTGGGTGAAAGGAGGAGATGATGACACCATTTACTGAGCTTTTAGGCCAGTGTAGGCACATCCCATGTTGCATGATTTGACCCTAAGAGAGGCGCTGAGGATAAATTACAGGATACTTTTTTCTAACTAAGGTTCAAAACCTTGTGACAGAAGATACACTGTGCCCTGACCACTGCTGAATTCAGTCTTGTACAGATTGCCAATGAAGTTTACTGTTCGGTCTCCATGTTTTGCAGTGACTCATGTGACACCTTTGTCAGGGAAATACCCACATACATGGAAAAACACTCATAGGGCAAACAGGCACAGTATTAAAAGGAAGGTCAAATTATGGTTCCATTAACCTTGAAAGCATCTTTATAAAGGAGATTAAAAACAAAACAGCAAACCTAGCCTCCAGCTAAAAATAGGAGCTCTTCAGCTGAGCTCTTTTGTACTGGAGTAAATATCTATAGATTGCTCAGAGATCCTGAATAATGGGGGGTTTAATGGAGACTGACAGATTCTTAACTAAAATAGTGCTAACAGATACCATGATGAGGCTTTTCAGCTCTTTACCATAGGGGCCACTGAGCCGGCAGTTTGCAGTCTCTACAACCATGAATACTTCATGTGACACAATTAATGACTCGTTGAAGGAAAGCAAATGATCATTCCTGGAGCTTAACAGCAAAATAGGTGAGTAAATAAATAAATAAAACCTACAGCTTTCAAATTTCCATCACATCCCTCAGAGAAATCTCAGAATAAAATGCAGAAAGATCTATTAAAGACAAAACACAAAACCAACAGTGTGTTTTTGACTGCCATCCATCTGCAACTGGAAATGATGAAGGATTTGGGGCAGAGACACAGTGTACTCAAATTTTCAGAATTGCATGGCTTTATTTAAAGAACTTCAAGTATTCACTTTTAAACTTCCCACTGGAAAATAAATGGCTCATTGTAATGACAAAAACTGTCAAGAAATGAGTAAGAGACCTGCAAAGTTCTTCAAGCCTTAGGCAGGACTCTCTGCTGACAGCAGACAACCCAGAGTGTGCTTAAATAACTGTTGTGGTTTAAGCCCGCCGGTAATTCAGTACCACGCAGCCATTCACTTACTCCTCCCCTTTCCTACCCCCGCTCCCAGAGGGATAGGGAGGAGAATTGAAAGAACGTAACTCCCACGGGTTGAGATAAGAGCAGTCCAGTAACTAAGGTATAAGACAAATCACTGCTGCTACCACCAATAATAATAATTATAAATAACAAGGGAAGAGAATACAACTCCTCACCACCCTCCAACCGATACCCAACCTGACCCGAGCAGTGACCTAGCCCTTCTGGGTAACTGCCCCCAGTTTGTATACTGGGCATGATGTGCTTTGGTATGGAATACCTCTTTGGTTAGTTTGGGTCAGGTGTCCTGTCTCTGCTTCCTCCTGGCTTCCCCTCCTCCCTGGCAGAGCATGAGACTCAGAAAGTCCTTGGTCAGAGTAAACATGATTTAGCAACAACTAAAAACATCGGTGTTATCAGCGCTGTTCCCAGGCTGAAAGGCAAAAACACAGCACTGCACCAGCTACTAAGAAGGAGAAAAATGACTGCTGAACCGAGGACAATAACTCAGATGCTAAATCCCATGGAGAAATGATGGGTTCTATCTACTATTCATAGCATTAATAAACAATCTCCTCTCCACTCCTTACAACCCTATCCTGATGCATTTTTAGGACACAGGACTTTACAGGAGCCAGCAGTGTAGTTCAGGTCTCAGTGTCAATTCAAGGGACTGAGATATCTGGCTCTAAAGCTTGGATATGGCTAACTGTAAAGACAGGAGAGAGCAACAAGGACCAGATCCAAAACTAAATCTGGACACCTCTGGACTCAGTATGCCCACAGTTTGCATCTGGAGCATCCGTTCACCTCCACAGGACAACTGGAGAAGTACTAACAGTTACAAACATGCAAGATCTCGTATTAATCCCTATGACTTTAATCCATTTCAGAGCAGCTTGGTTTATGACTCAGTCACCAAGATAATCCTGGAAGCTTTTATCCTGGAGATCCCAAAGCATTCTTTTCCTCTTATGAAAACTTCAGTATTTCTTTGGGGTGTGGTATATAAGTTGGATATGAATTTTAGCTGAGGGCTAAGGCTAACTAAGAAGAGTGGGAATGACATTTTGCAAGAGATAAACTTCTTTAATTTTTCTCAGTAATTACTGTGAATACCTTAGGCACCTTATTTTGAAACAACATAATCTCAAATACATGTTAGAAATCTAAAATACACATTGAGAAGTACTGATCCTTACAATACTGGATTTAGAAAAGTTCAGTGCAAGAAACTGGCTTTAAACCAGTAAATAAACAATGCCTCTTATTTTGTTTCAGACAGCTGGAGAAGGTGGCCAAATCATAGTTCAAACCCAGAAAAAATCAAGTCCAGCTTTCCCTATTTTGTAATAAAATAAACATAGTTTCATCCTCTTGAATGAACACTTTATAATAATGATTGCTTAAAGAACTTGTTACCTTCAAACACAATACCTCTTTGACTTTGTATATCACTACAGTTTCTCTGAGTGCTGTCATAGGAGTAGTACGTGCCAACTACTGTCCTTTTCCTCATAAGTGGCTGTCTTCTAACAACATTGGCTATATATAACTACTTCAGTGTTTGAGGAATCTGGGGAATGAAAAGCCTCCAGCAGATTAATTTGCACAGGTCTGTAGTAGAAGCTTGAGACCTATCTCTGCATTCCCTAATTAATGGTAATTCAGAAATACCTATTTTGTTAGCCTCCATATAGTACACTACATCTACAATCCACCCAGACTGTGGCTCCTGGATGTCTCTTACTGGCAGTGCTCATGTGAATCTCCACCAGTTCCCATTCCCTTCATGGCTATTCACTTTCACTACTCCACCATCCCCTCAGTGGTGCCAGGACACTTAATGATTAGAAACTTGCATCTGAACAAACCTCAGGTGGTATCATGTTGCTTTTGGGGAACACTTATTTGGGATGTGGCTATATAATGCAGCTATAAACATCACAAGGTGAATTGATGAGGGAATTGGTCCAGGTTTTAAATCAGTGTATTTTTAATGCAAATAAGTTCCCTGATCTATCATTATGATTAATGAAGAATGAAATAAAACTGAGAAGACTGGTGGTGCTGAAGGTGGCACTAGCACCCACAGTATCCATAGTTGTCTTTAACTCTCCTTCTGTGCTCACAAGCCTCTACCAAGCTGCTTTATTCCAAAATCAATGGCTTTCTCTCACCTGCTGATGGAGCACATTGATGTTTGTGCAGGCCATGAATTAAACCTAAGAACAGCTTCCCAAGCAAAAACCAGGGAGAGCATTCAAGGAGTTCATCCTTTTTCAGTGATTCTGGGTTCAGATGAAGATGCTATGATCCAGAGGAGGGCTCTGTCTCCTCCTGTGCTCAGCATGTGCTAGATGGGAACTATCCCTCTGGCCAGAGGTGGCCAGGAACTGGATAAAGTTGGCAGGAAGGACTCCAAAGCGTATCTCAGGATCCAGCACATCAGCTCAGTTCAAGTGGAGAATTCACGCTGCACAAGCTCAGACTGCATGTACAGGGAACAGAGAGAAGAAAACTCCATTGTTTAGGCACTCTCAGTCACACTCCAAAGGTCCCATTGGCTGATATGGTGCCTGCGATTTTATTTTAGGCTCTCAAGCTAGATGAAAATAAAGCCAGACTATGTGAACTCTCTATATTTGTCTCTGCATTTATCATTTCTTTTGTCACTTTGAGGGATAAAGGAAACGAACAGGGGCTCTAATATTGCAGACTGCTCAAATCCCAGAAGCATTATTACAGATGCGTGTTTGCAAAAGCCATCAAACCGCAGTATGTAACGAATTGCTCTGCAGAAGAAAATCTTCAGTTAGCAGTTGAAAATGAGATTTTCTTTTATTTTTTTTTTTACCATTCTCTCATTACAATTTCTCATGACATCTCTGGACATCTGAAATTTTATCTGGACACCCTTGTACATACAAGCACAATTTCCACCTTCTTTATTTTAACTCTGTACTTTGTGGTATACAGAGTTCATCCGGATGCCACTGTGAATTTTGTGCCTTACACCTCTCTGTTAAGACTGCAGACACAGCAGATGCATCAGCAGGTGTTAAGTTTTAGACCATCTAGGAGAATGTCACAGTTCTGAAATTCTTCTTCCTTTTTTTCTCAGTCATATTTGCCATTCATTGAGTGAAGATACATATCTCTGGTCTTGGTTCACTGTAATACATTTTCTTCAAAGATGCAGTAGGAAAATCTGCTGCTTAAACAGCTGGGCAAAGCCAATAGCTTCAGCAATTGTCATTACGAGGTGCAAGGTCAGAGGCTCTTACCTGTGGGACAGTAGGTATGCCGTCCCCACTAGAGGTTTACAAACCATGCTAAAATCTTTTTTCATTGTTCTGCCTTAACATCGTTAAGTATAGGTAGCATAATACAATGGAGCTAGCATGTGATTAAGAGTTTCCATGTAACAAGCTTCTATAGATTTTGGGCGGGTTTAATACCTAAATGCATTACAAAGTTCTTATGCATTTATGTATTTGAGCAGCAGCCCATAGTGAGGATTTTGATGGCTGTTACCCACACCCTCAGAAAGGGAGATATATCAAGTTAGACAGAACATATAAAGGATGCATAGGAAAAAGTTACAAGGTCTTAAAATGTTAATGGTCATTTGCTTCTGTTTTTCAGTATATAAGTAAATATACTCATCTTGTTAGTACAGTCTTAGTAATGAATGACCCAGACTGTTCTGGTATTGGTTTATACTGTTCTCCTAAATCTCCACTGCATTATACTTGTGTGCACACATGCACACACACTCTGCTACAAAATTTTCTGCTGTGATCCACCCAGCTAAATAGCATTACAACTGCTACTGTCACCAGCAGAGAGGGGAAGGAGGTACAGCATAGTTTTTAAAAATGATGCTAAGGAAGCTAATAATTAGAATTTGCTATGGTCAGCTTCATTCCAGAACACTTTACTGAAGGCACAATTAGAAGTCTGTCCTGTCTAAAAGATTTTCCCTTGTGAGGCTCACATTCATGCAGAAGGCAGATATGTGCTTGTGGTTTGCAGCCTTTCAATAAATAAATTGCCCACAACTAAAATTTAACAACTTGGAGAAAGCAACAGATGAACCCAGCTTCTAAAGAAGCAAAACAAATTTTCCTGCTACAAGGATGTAACACGCAAAACTACTTGAACAGAACATCTGTTGTCTATAATCTGATAGTAGTCTATGTTTTGAAAGGCACAAAGAGATCCTAAAACATGGGCAGATGATCCCCATCCTGTGCTACATTCTCCCCTTAGACGGAAGAATAAAACCTCATGCCTACCAGAGCATCATCTCACTGTCAGCACACATTTGGACAGCCTAAGACTTTATGGCTTGTTTTATGGAGTACCAACCTTGTATCAGTCAACCTGATCCTTTGTCCTTGTGAAATCGTGCAAAAAAACTGCTCAGGCAAGGGACAGATGTCTTTTGTTCCAGAACAGATGTGGCCTTGCTTTGTGTCCTTTCTGTCATGGCCTCCTGGCTAGGGCTGCAGTAGCACTCTGTCCTCTAAATTGCCGTGTCTGACATCTGCCATCCAGCACAGGGGACATCCCTGCCTCAGATGCAGAGCAGCTGAGTGAGCTGTAAGGGCACTGCTGCTGCACAACTGCCAGGATCCACTTGCTGCTGCCACGGCGGTACATCTGCGCAACGGGGAATATGTGTGTGTGTGTGTGCTCGCCTCCCTGTCTGCGCTTCATGACTGCAGGAAGTGACACGTCTGTGATTGAAAGCAGTGACACCAGTGCTGAGGATGCGAAACAGCAGGATGTGGGGAAGCACTGGAGTTGTTATGGCTGACTCAGCAAGCACCAGCCACTCTCATGCCTGTTTGTCTTACAGCAGTCTGTGCAGCAAGCTTCCCATCACATCACACTTGCTGGCTAAATTAAAAAAGTGCATTAGAACCATCTCAGCGCTCCCAAAGCAGAATAAAATATCTGAATTTGCATCCCTCAGCTGGCTATTTCTACTCTGATTTTTGCAAGCAGAACATCACTCACGTTTCATCCTTCATGAGACGTCCACATTTCTAAAGAACTCATCTACGGGGGCAAAGATAAAGACATTTAATTCTGTTTCCCCATACAGTTCTCTGCCTTTACCATTGTTCAGAAAGAGACTCTGTCCACAACTCTCAAAAAATCCCTATCCAACAGCAAATATGGAATCACTATGGCTGCGTCCAACCTGACCTTAAGCATACTGCAGGATGCTGAATTACTCAAATATTCTGTCTTTGTAGATTGTCTCCCTACAGCAGAAAAGCAGCCTCAGCCAAGATATGCCTCATGCAGTGACCTGCAAGGTTTGGAAAAAGATGTGGTGAGTGGTAACAGCAAAGCCTGAAGTATTAAAAAAGGGTTCATGAAATAAGGTGGTGTACTTCCTGAGTGGCTGACCCCTTGGTGGAGCATGTAATGCCTCTCTTTTTCATATGCACCGGTATTTGCTCGACTCATGGCTGAGGATCAAGCTATCTAATCTCTCATGACTGCCCCGTGTGGCAAGGACTTGCTACATTCACCTTCTGGACAGTGAAGCTGTGAAGCTCACGTCTATGAAGAAATAGGAAACAAATAGAGAAACATCTGAAGACATTCAGAGAAAGAAAACTCCTGTGAAACCTGGGACAGCTACAAGTGCTCATGGAACTGGGGTGGGGGTGGAAGCTGTGAGTCTGACTTGAAAGCGTGGAAGGAAAATACCACTGTTTTCATAGAGAAAGCATCCTACTATATTTTCACTGCAGAAATACCTCTGCAGTTACAAACTGCAGAGTGATTTAAAACTGTAGAGAAAAAAAAATCAAAGAGATGTCCCCTGATATCATGGTAGCCATGGCTTTCGATGTTTGACATCACATCTTTAATTTGTAGGGAAGTTTTCTGTAAGTTGTGATATGTAAGGACCAGTGAAGACAATGTTCTCTGGCTCTCAGGGCTTCTGAAATAGCTTTTGTCTTGGAAAAAAAGCATCACTAGGTTGAAGTGCACACGCTTCCTCAAAGACCTCACTTTATAGGGCAAACTCACCTGAAATGGTGATAAGAGGAACTTCAAAAATACAATCCCACCATTTTCTGTAATAATTGTTCTCACTGAATTCAGAAATAGTTCCAACCCCAGCACAGTCATTGTACAAAACTGCTTCTTTCTTCCAGCAGTTGAAGAGGAACATGTGTCACATCGTCAGCCTGGATATCAGGCCCAGCAGATGAATGTAAATGCTTAGCCTGCAGTGAAACACTAAGCATCTCTGTCTTCCTCAGGCATTGACACAGGCTTCATATCCCTCAGGACTAGCTATCTCCCAAAGATTATCTTTAATATACAACTTCGTCCAAGCAGACTAATCTCTCCCATTGTCTAGACTGCACAATACGGCCTTCAAACAACAAGTGCAAATGAGGACATTTGTATGTTCTCTCCTTATCCCTCCCACATGAACAGCCAAGAAACCACCAGGGATTAGAGACTTAGATCTTGGATTTCATTTATACACTGCAATACAACTGCAATCCCAATTGTAATAATATGACAGGAGAAGGATTCCTTGGTTATATTCGTAGGCTCCACAGGCATTTCCTCAGATATATTCTTTGAAACTCAAGGCAAGGAGCTTCCTCATGAAACAAAGGGTTTTCTATCTTTTCTAGATGACCTGTTGCAGAGGCCTTTCCTTGGCTTGCCACTTGGACTCTGTTTTTCAGACACAATCTTTCTCTTTGAGAATCCCTCAGGAACCCTTTGGTGCTGCTGGCACTGACCCTGTGGGAAAACCTGTCAGTGCCAAGGAAGAGGAGGCAATGTTTATAATGTGCAACAATTGGGTGGCTCTCAGCCAACAAGAAGTGAGGTCCAAGGGCCATGTATGCCCTGTTCTGCTGCCTATTCTGAATGAACACTAAAGATCTCCAAAAGATGGGTGTTGCTATAGACTTGTGCTGCAGGTTCCTTGTTGGTGTTTCAAGGATTTTATTTCAAACAATTTGGTTTGGCTTTTTTTTCTGGCCACAGTTTCCATCTGTATTTCCTGGAGTTGGTGGATGGGCAATTAACTAGATTTTGGGGAAATCAGCAGTTTTTTGTTTGCAATCATTCATGCAAATCTTTTTCTGCCTTCAGTCTGAGCTGATTTGCAAGGACAAACAACTAAAATAAACATAGCTATAACGGTGCCTAGTTAAGAGTCAACTGAATATTCAGCTCTGGAAGTACTGCATGATTTTTAGGTAAAAGCTTGAATCAGTCCAAATTTACTTCATGTTTGAAAGAGATCCATCACCAGATGGGCCTGCCTTGGAGCCAGGGGCTGATAGAGTTAGACTGTGCTCACACTTCTTTCCCGAGAGCAGCAGCAGCAATTTCAGTGGAAATACTCAGAGTAAATGCTGAACCCTGAGCAGCAGCCTCACAATTTAGTCTTTTGGGTTAACTGCATTCCCTTGGCTTCCGCACTGACTGGCTGGGAGAAAACACCCTTCAATAGTTTCTGGCTTATTCCTCTTACTTCCCTGCTCCTCACTCCATGTTGTTCGTCTTTAGCTCTGCCAACATGGCCCTTTGCATGTCCAAACCATAAAACCAGTAGGGGGAAGAGTCCAGCTTAAAAAAAAAAATTGCATGGAAATTCTGGGGGAGAGGAGAGAAACAAGGAGTTATAACCCACATTGGTTCTCCAAGCCCATTTAGGGTGAGATCCCACCAGCCACTGTATTAGCCCAACCAAGGAGGGACACTGGAAAGAAGGGGAGGTAAGGGCAGGCAGAGATGGAGCAAGTCTTGCTGCCAAGCACAACGACCTGTGGAACCCTGGCCTGACCCAATAGGGCCAAGAGCTCCATAAATCGACACTGCTGCTGCAGCAGCAGCCACCTGACCATGCCATACCACAGAGCCGCTTCAGAAGCAGATTTAAATCTCTGTTAGCCTTCAAAAGAAGATTAAAAATCTGTAGCTTTGTGGTGAGAAAAAGCAGAGGCTATGTTTCACTGCTTTCTGCCTGTTACGATTAGATGCTAATCTAAAGTTCACTGAATTCATTTGAGATTTGTTACTGAGTGTGCTGGTTTGGATCAAGACTTCAAATATTTTGAAGACTTTATCAATTCTTCCACTGGCTACAAAGCTAAGAAGGAGGCCTGGGAAAAGATACAAAAAGAGGAAAGAAATACACAGATAGAACAGCTGAAGACCACTGAAACAGAATGTTACTGTGCGATACAGTTTATAACAATTAGTTTATTAACATGCTAGGCAAGGGATTTTTTTCCACTTTGAACCAGTGGATCCACAGATGGGGTCTATAATAGAACTGGCATGTGCCTAGATTTATTTTTTTTTTTAAGGCTGCATATTTTATAACCACTGCTAACATTCACTCGTGTTGATATAATGGTGAGAGTATTCAAACTGAGAATTAACATTGTCAAATTGGCTTCCTACCCACGAGGTGACATTGAAATCACAATAGTCCATTCCGGAGCAGCAGTAATGGCTACAGCCAGCTTGTGCAGATCCACAAACTGCTTCTAAGTAACAGCAATAATAGTAGTAGTAATATGATCAGAAGTAATTTAAGAAATGTAATTTCCCCCATGTTTTCAGCAAGAGGCACAGTGACAGCTACAGGATCAAACAATAAATATTTTGAGGCAGAGTTAGAAATGAGCTTTTCTGATTCCTGTTCCAGGGCTCTTGCTATATACGATATGGTTTTCAAGTGAAAGAGAGCATCAGCATACACTACCCATTTAGATGACATTGACTAACCATGTTCAAGAGCATTGCTTTATAGGAATTGGTCCGTGCACTAAGATAACAGTCTTTCAGAGTAGGAGAGGCCCATTGCAAAGTCCACCCCTCGATCATGAGTCCATCTCTATGTTGCATCTCTGCCCTGATGGCCTGAAGTGCCATGGGCCCATCAGGCTCAAAATAATTCACCTTCCCCTGCAGCAGTCTCTGCAACTTGTCATTAGGGACTCCACACAGCTGCCTTCCATCTCCGACGCTTCCAAAGCACTGGAGGGGCCCAGTGGATTAGATACTCGCCCGTACTGTCCCACACACTGTGACACTCAAGACTGTCCAGCCCTGGGGAAAACCTCTCGGTCCCCCTGTATTGTCTAAACCCAGACAAGATCCAAACCTGACTCTGCTTAACTCTCGGGATCAGACAAAATGGTTGTGGGTAGAACACACTCTGTGTGTGTGCCAACATGGTGATCCCCATCACAATCAGCAGGCAGGTCCCAAGGGTACCCAAAGGCCATTCAAAACTGTCAAAACTCTCAAATGCTGCTGCTGTACTTGTCACTGGGGCTGGTGTAGCTGCTGTGCTTGAAGGCTTTCTCACCACCAGCTTTGCTTTTTCTGAGTCCAGATCTTCCTCCTCTGCCTTGCTGGAAAGCGCTGCGTGGTCTCCTGCGTCCTCCTGGGGCTCGGGCTCACGGGGCTCGGCGGGCGGCTGCTGGGGGATGCTCTCGGCCGCCGCGGGGCTGGGCTCGGCTGTGGGGCTCGGCTCCTCTGCCGCCTCCTCCCGCTGCTCGGCAGCCGCCTCCTTCCCGGCCTCCGGCCCCGCTCCCGCCGCCGCTTGGTCCCCGGGGCCGCTCTCCCGGGCCGCTTCGGCCGCCGCCGGCTCCCGGGGCCGCTCCCCCTCGGCTCCCCGCAGCCTCACAAAGACGGAGGCGAAGACGAGGGCCAGGACGGTGAAGAGCAGCGGGACGGCCAGGTACAAGTCCACAGCCACGTTCATCCCGCCCTGCTGCCGGAGCCCCCCCGTATTACAAGCCATTACCATAAAGTACAGTGAAACAAGAACCTTAGCCCAAGGCCCACACTTGATAAACACTAACACAGCAAATACCGGCTCTAAGTAAGCTACAGCATACTGAAACTGTGACATCAAGAGAAACAACTTTGAGAGCCAATAAATCAGCATTGTGCCTCAGTCAGTTCTGCCGTTATCTCAACCCTTCGAGCCCCACGTTGGGCGCCAAAAAGAACTGTCGTGGTTTAAGCCCAGGCCGTAAATCAGAACCACGCAGTCCACTTCCCCCCCCACCTTTCTTCCCTCCGCTTCTGGAGGGACGGGGAGGAGAATCAAAAGAATGCAGCTCCCACGGGTTGAGATAAGAACAGTTTAATAACTAAGGTATAACACAAATCACTACTGCTACCACTAATAGTAATAATGATAAAGGAAATAACAAGGAAGAGAATACAACCGCTCACCAACCGGTACCTCACCCCCACCCTGCCATGATCCACCCCTTCCGGGAACTCCCAGTTCTACCTCCTGGGCATGACGTGCTGTGGTATGGAATACCTCTTTGGCTAGTTTGGGTCAGGTGTCCTGTCCCTGCCTCCTCCTGGCTTCTCCTCCTCCCTGGCAGAGCATGAGACTCTCAAAGTCCTTGGTCAGTCTAAACATCGCTGTTATCAGCCCTGTTCCCAGGCGGAAAGTCAAAAACACAGCACTGCACCAGTAGAAAAAATGACTGCTACTGCTAAACCAGGACACAAGTGCTCCAACCTGCTCCTCTCCACCAGTTAACTAACTGCTGGAATGCGCTTTCTGTCACAAACTTGCCACTTCAAGCTACATTCGCTTCAAACCATCACCAGTTAGAATGGTCTATGGACCTTCTCCAAGAGGTGGTTCAACTGTGACAAGCCTATTCTGCAAGTGACGATAGCCTCCGTAGCCCACAGGTGGGCCGTCCCACACAGGTGGCCAACTGCTTGGGTAGTTTGTGTTGGAGCTATGGAGGTCACCTCACAAATGTGCCTTCTGATTGCCAGTTCATGGGTTTATTAAATGGCTGGATTTTCTAAGGCAAGTTTGAGGAGGGATCACTACCCCTTCTTTGTTTACCTGCATTAGTGAGAAGTGAAGAAAATACATTGAACGGCACCATCAGTAATAAAAAGCCTCAGAAAAAGAAACATGAATCAAATAATGTGAATTCTGCCTCCATCCAAGGACTGTGAAGGGAGTACATTTTGTTCTGGGATTTCCACAAGGAAGCAATTAACTCTTGGAGATTAGCAAACAAGTATGAGTCCAGATTTTAAAATGTGGATGTGATTGAAAAGATCAGCACTAGAGAAACTCACACAAACACTTCCAAAATTCCTCTAGTGCTAACAGTTCAGTCGAGTGCCACCAGTGCCACATGAAGTGCAAGGGGTCTCTTAAGCACCTCAACATCTTTGAAATATTTATTTGAAAGTTCAGCTACGCAGGAAAACCTGACCTTAAGCTATGTATCTATCAGAGGCCCATACATAAAACATTACACTAAAAGAAGCTACTCCAGCATTTGGTCACTCCTAAGACTGGTCTTAATTATTCTGCAAAAATACTGGAGGATGTGTCCTGATCCCTGGGTTACAATTCAGTTGTGATATATGCCACTGCAGTCATATCTGTCAGTGTTCAAAAAGAAAGGCTTATATAATGCTAATCCAATTAAACCACAAGATCAGCACTTAAGCAATAAAACCACAGAGTTTTATTAGTCTTTATTACTGCACAAGTCTTAAAATCTCTGGCATGTAATACGACATCTAAAAGACTCTTGATATCTGCTTTTAAAAGTATAGCTATACTAGACAAGGAAGTAGCAGAGTAAAAATGTAGTGGTAATTGAAGTAACTGTAATCCAACTAACTAGTAATCAGGAGCCTCTCTGAAGAGCTTCCTATTTTGGATGGGAATGCTAATCCCTTTTATTTATTTGATTTCATCAGCAACATCAGTGAATCAGCAGTCCAAGAGCTAAGGCCAGCACAGGCAGCCACTGCATGGCACCCCATGAACATGAACCTCATTGCTCCACAATCAGTTGCAAATTCTGAGGCATCAGGTGAACCAAACCCACCACCACCAAACCCCAAAACTACAGAATTCAAGCTATGACAGAGCCAGTACGGAGAAAGCAATGCTGTGCCAGCAGAGCCATAGACATTTTTCCAGTATGCTTATAATTCCGATTTCTGCCTCCTCAATTGGTGGTAGCTGAATTCCCATCTAACAAAAGCTTTTTGGAGGAAAATCCCTGAGAGATAGTCTACTTCCCATTTTTTTCTTAATTTCTTTAGCTCTGTGGAAGGCCCACCCACAGTTTTGGCTCGCTATTGCAGCTCTCTATTTTGTTTAAGTTCTTTTCTTGCTCAGTTATTTGCAACTTTCAATTAGAGCAAAATGCCTGCAGGGTTCTTATTAATAAAAAAAAAAAAAAAGAAAAGAAAAAATAAAATAAAAAGAATAATCTTCATCTCAGTGCTGAAAGCAAACTTGGAAAGCTACAAATATTTCAAAATACATCCTATCTTTTTTTCCTTGGTTGGTTTTTTTTGCTCTTTGTTCTGACTGCCTCTGAAATCGGTGCCTATGATGGATAAACCAAAGAAATATACCATCACCTTTAGCAGCGATTCTCAGTTTGACACTTGTGAACCACCATGTGTCTGTGATGCTTCTCTTCAAGAGATGCCAGAGTGGTCCTCAGAAGGAAAGGGCTGCAGACATGCTTAAGTAGTTACAGCAGAAACCACAAGAGCTGTATGATGACATTTTTTGGCATTATAAATTGCTTATGTATAGGGTGGGAGTTTTCATTTGAGTAAGAAGGCGCTGTGATAACTCACGAAAGCACCTCCATAGCTCCATGAAAGGATATAACTAGAAATAGCACTTGAATTCTAGGCTATCTTCTTCAGGTTCTGCTTAAAAATTAGACTGTGTAAGTCTTCCATTGTTTTTTATAATACATGTTTCCTGCCTTCAATCCCTCCTTCTGTTAGTGATACGTGCATTAATTGATGTCTCATTATAATACTGTTAGCTCAAATCTTCTTATGGTACAGTTGCTTTTAAGCACTGTAAGACAGTGTCTTCATAGCACTGTCATTATATTTCACTTAATGCATTTATAAAATAGCACAGACATCTGTTAAATATTATTATTAGTGAAGTAAAAAATCCCCCATAGCACAAGCAATATTTTTTTTATATAGAGCACATTTATCTTTTGACACATTATTATATTGACTCATGAAAAATAGACTCAATGCCCTCATTACTTATCTAGTCTAACCTGAAGGGTGCTTTAGCCAGTTCATTCCAGGAAGAAAGGATGTTGAATATTTGATATATGTGATTAGTGAAGTCTGCAGTGACCTCTTCTAGTATTCTGTATTGTTAACAATCATTGAACCTTACAGAGGAAGAGGAACAGGGGCTTTAAGAGTTGTCATGTATTTCAGGTAGTTTCACCAAGCCATTAATTTTCTTGAAGGAAACGGATAACTTAAACTATTTAAGGAACTTTAACCAAAACATAGGCAAAAGTCACCATCCAAAACAAAAACTCATGAGAAACTGCTCTGGGGGATGAATTCTGTGCCTAAGTAGGATTCCCTGGATACTATTTTATGCTCGTTAGAAAGAGACAACATGAGCACCTCCTGATTCACCTCTCATTCAAAGAGTTAAAATTTCAAAATACTACAATAACCTTGATTTTTCAAGATAGCTCAGTCCCTCAGCAAATCTGCTGGCTGATAAAACAATGTAGAAATGGACCCAAACCACAATGAGCTCTAGAGACATCACTTCCACAATGGCTGAGATGCAGGCTCTTTCCACGCGAACCCTAAGACAGATTGGACAGTGCATGTAAATGGGATTTGGGCTTGGGCTTTCCTCCAGCCCAAAAGGGTCAGGCAAAAAAGGATCAGTGCTCACACAAACACAAGTGAAAAAGATGGGATCATTATTCAGTATTAACTAAAGCACCAGGGTTACCGTCTCCCCTGTCCTAGAGATGCCCTGTTTTGCTGGTGCTCACTGCCTTTCCCCAGCATTCAGCAGTTCATGGTCCCTCTTGCTGGCACATCCCAGCTCAGCTGTTGCTGTGGCAAATTGTGAAATTCACCCTCACAGAACAACCTTGGGGATGCTACTGCACCCAGCACTTACTTCTACTGCAATTGTGCCAGCTCAAGAGAGTTTTGCTGCGAGGCACAGCAAGGGAGGCAGCAGAGTGCAGAAGGAAAAATTCCAGCTGCGGTTGTGTTTCCCCTTCCCTCCCTTCCTGCCCCACAATAGCTTCACTGTCAGAAACAATAACAAACAGTGAGACTGCCATTGTGCTGATCCCCAAGTGAAATTCCTGCCAATTTCAAGCCCTCGTTTTAGAGTTTGCTTTCTTAGGTACATTTAACAAGCTCCAACCCCTCTGCCTGTCTAAAAAAGCAGTATCAATTATTAATAAATGACAATACATAATTAATAGCAATACTCAGAAGCAGTTCTGCCTTGCACTGCTCTGGCTACCAGCTAATCAAGCTTTATATTGCTAGAAGATTAATTTTAACATTATTCTATCATTTAAAGGATATTTCATCATATATTTCTAGGGTAATCAAAAGTCAACAACTCCACACTACAATACATAAATACATTTATTAGCCAATGACAAAATATTGTATGAATTGTATGAACACGGTCAGAGACAGACATTCTCAGAGCTATAAACGGTCCAACTGAGGGCTGAGTAGTGCTAATGAGACAGAAGTACACACATACGCAAACTGCTGTTTGCCTGTGGGTTGAGAATATCTGTCCAGCCGCTCTCCCTTTCCCTTCAGAGCACTTTCCAAAGGCATGCCATGGCTGTTAGTAGCACTATCCCCATTCTGCAGATGAAGATGAGGCACTGACAGGTAGAGCAGCCTGCCAGCAGCTCACCGGCAGAGCCAAGAACAGCAGCCACAAGCATCAAGCTCTGTGGCCATGTCCTATAGTGTCAGTCACATGCAAAAGAGCACCTCACTAACATAAGGGGAATGTTTCCTTTGTAGAGCTTCCTACTCAAGCATGGCAGGAAGAGACCATCCTGTCTGCTCAGGACCCTCATCAAGCACTGTGCTCATTTCAGAAGAATTTACTAAAAGGATTTGTAATTCATTATCAGCCTTCGCGGCTTTCAGCATTAACTACTACAGTTCTTAAAACCACAAAATAAATTGAATGCAGATGAGCAAGACTTGAGCCACAGATAATGAAAGAGCCCAGGATCAGAAAAAAAAAAAAAAAAAGAATTAAATAGAAAACTACAGGGATGCTGGGGATGGACTATTCTTCAGGGACTGTAGTGATAAGACAAGGGGTAATGGGTTCAAACTTAAACAGGGGAAGTTTAGATTGGATATAAGGAAGAAATTCTTTACTGAGAGGGTGGTGAGGCACTGGAATGGGTTGCCCAGGGAGGTTGTGAATGCTCCATCCTTGGCGGTGTTCAAGGCCAGGTTGGATGAGGCCTTGGGTGACATGGTTTAGTTTGAGGTGTCCCTGCCCATGGCAGGGGGGTTGGAACTAGATGATCTTAAGGTCCTTTCCAACCCTAACTATTCTATGATTCTATGATTCTATGAAACTGCCATTCAAAGACACCCAAATCATATCAGCATCCACTAAAGAATGACAACAGTGGCTGCCTTTCAGGGTAGGAACCATGCTAGGAGTGACATTTCACAAGGGAGGTTTATTTATGAATTTGATTTTGCTTGGAGACTTTTAGGGTGGGGAAACCTGGGATGCAGGGCAGAACATCCTGTAATTTTCTGGAAGAAAGTCCCTCTTCAAAAGTTGTACAAAACAGGCACATTATCACTACAATTTGCTTAATACATATATTCCCCAGTACTTAAGAGTAAGTAAGGGTCTGTTTCTACACTTGGCAGAAAGAAATAACAAAGGCAGAACAGAAAGAGTGGTGAGGACACTACATTGCAGTAGTGATCAGTGAACAGCAGTGATCCAGGCCTGGCTGATAGGTTTGCATAGATTTTAATCCTCTTTTGTCGGTCTTCTCCTCACCCAGGCTAGAAGAGGGAACTATTTTGGCAGCACTGTTACATATGGCCTGTCTGTACTCTTTCCCTTTTGTTCACTACTAGATTTTTCTTGGAAAGAAGGTTTTTAGAGAATCATAGAAAATTCATCTGGGGCTTTCTATAGAGCATGTTGCAGCCAAATTCTAACTCCTGCATAGCAATAGATGTACAACAACTTGTTTTGAAGTCAACTCCTGAATTTTTCAAAGCAGAAAAGCATTTCCCTCTCCTGCTGGGAGTAAGGCTACATACTGCTGATCACAGTGACTTCTCGCAGTGATCACTTCCAGAGTCAATAAAATAAACTGCATTTCAGCATTTGCTGACCATAAGGCTGCAACAGTTTCAGCCATAAGCAAGCAACATATTTTCTTTTCTGTCATAAATGCGTGAATTTAAGTTGTAAACTCTAAATAAACATTTATATATCTTTCCTTTTATGCTTCTCAAATGCTTTGAGCATAAGACTTCTGTACTTCTATAGCTGATCCAAATGGCTTTAAAGCTCTCAACAGACTAGTCATCTTTGAAGCCTCATTAACCATCCAGGCTCTTCCTACATGCCAAGCGCAGATTTGAATCCTGAGACAGACACTATGAATTTTTGGAGATCCATTTCCAGTACAGTCAGACATGGCAAAACCCACTCTGATCACTAGAACTGATCTTATGAAGCTTCCTTCCCTTCAGCCTGAGCCGCAATAGCTGAGACATCTAAACAGTGCTGGGTTTTAAATTTCTCCACTGAGAAACTTTTACAAAACTCTTCCCTCCTTTCCATCTCTCATTTTTCTCCTTGGAATAAATTGGCTAGCTCATGTGGGCCTTCTGATGTGCTGTATTAAAGGGAAGGAATACTAGTACAGAGCTCCTTTTCACACTAGGCAAAAGCAAATCAGTGCTTATGCCGGATTTTTCTTGGAGTTTATCTTATAAAACATGCATATTATTTTGCACATACACAATGGCAGTCCCAGATTCTACTACTAATGACAGTGATCTGACCTATGATCTTCAGTCCAGCTATCTCTGAACTCATGCAGTCTAATCGCTGCCCTCTCTTTCCCATAATAGACACAACTAACATAGCTGCACTCATTCTAGCTATACCTTGTAAACCCAGGCACTACATCTGGCAGGAGCTTGTTCTCAGCAATGGCATCAGGCTACAATGCAAAAGATGCTTTGGGAGTCTCAGTTGCACTACCTAAGCCCTGGAAAATATCTGTGGTTACAGTGGGTGGAATGTCACAGTCTCTCCCTTTGCCACGTTGTGAAGCCATCGTCTACACTGAAACATACAGTACTTGCAAACTACTTTTGCCAGAGGTTAAATACTTCTTATTCACAACACCACAAAGACTTCTCTGTGCAACAGTGCCAGAAACGTCTAGGAATTCTGCTTGGCTTCATTTATATCTCTCTGGATGTTGTGTGTACTATATTTTCATACGTTAAAGATTTCTACAGAATTTATCATTGGCAGTAATGGTTTCCAGGAGAATCACTGGCTCAGCTTTAAGAGTGAATAGCTTCATCTTTATTTTATCACTTCTGTCAGGTTAGGATCAAATCCAGACACTGTCTCAATTTTTCTTTCAGTGGATCATGTACACTTAGTCTTTGTCTCTGACAAACAGGATAAAGAAAACCCTATTTTTGTTTGAGGTCCCAAACCCAGACATAAACACTACAATTTACTACATAATGGCAGCTCTTTCAAGACACGAGTGTAAGTAGCAATAATAATCGTGCCTGGAGATAAAAAAACTCACAGCTGAAGTAGGGTGTGCATAACCTTCACATGCCTGATCACCACAAAACACTGAAATTCCTGCTGCAGAACAGGAGCATCAACGGACCCTTCTCATCTGGAAAACTGAATGAGATTACATAGAACAGCAACAGTTTCTCACTTGATCCCTCCTGCAAATCTGCAAATGAGGTTTGCTAAACTGCCTTTGAGATTTCAGAGGGCAAATTCACCTGCTGAGTTGCAGGAGTTACAGCAAGGTTCACTCTGGTTTCAGTACACTGAATGGCTTTTGAGTACTGCTGAGGTTACAGTGTGTGTGGAGGTAATGAGATGAAATCACAGATTAGGGAAGGCTTCATTTGCTAAGATATTTTAACAACAACAGAATATTCCTAAGAGCCTAGTGCATTTTAGTAGTTTAGCTGATAGAAAAAAAACACCACCACAAAGGCAACAAAAAACCCCAAATTATTTTCCATGGAGATTTTAAACAAGGCGAGGAAGAGGTTTTTGAAGCAAAATGGTTTGATTTTAATTTAATGAACAAAAAGATTTTCTGCTGCAAAGCCTTTCGAATGAAGCATTTTAATTTTTAGTGAAAAAATCCTTTTTGGCCAATATTAAAATTCCAGCTGAGAGAGGGGAGGGGACAAAGGTTTTGAACAACTGCTGGAAATATGCCGGGGAAGCTTTGCCCTCTGGTACAGCCATGGCAGGCTACAAGACAATAGACATTGGATGTTTTAACAAGCATACATTTAAATTTCCCTGTTCTTACTTCCTTTACTGCTAAGCTTACAGAAACAACAGGACGAGGGGAGAAAAGGCTTCTGCAAAGCATGTCTGTTCCCCTCGTGGGCCGACTTAGCCTGCATCTCTCCACTCAGTCCCCAAAACCAATTGCAGCATCTCCAGAAAGGTTCTCGGGCATGGCACTGTGGTGTTTTTTCCTCCATGCTGAAGTAATGACAGTTTGTATAAATCATGTTTTCCCTATTTCCCCACTGCTCCTGCAAAGAGCTGCACACAGAACCTGTTTATCCAAGCACTGTATTGGAAGGGTGAACACTGACCTAAAGAAAAGGAGGCAGGGAAAAGGACAATAATTTGTTTGTTTGAAAGGTTGGGTGAACTCTGAAATACAGAAAGTACTTGTTATAATGATTTCTTTAGTACGTGAGGGTCTAACCTAAGAAACTTTAAATAAATTAAGAGCTTTAGACAGGGACAATAAGCCTCTGAATAATATTCCAGCAAGGAATACTCCAGTGAGCCATATAGAAATGAGCATAATAAGAGTTAAATTACTCCTGCTCCAACAGCAGATTTTTCTCAAAATAAATGCAATGAAAGCACTGTCCCCCGAGTATCATTTGGTACTCTGGAGCCAAAATCCTCTCTTATTTACACATAAATCTAGGGGCCTTATTCACAGGGTACCAGTTGCCTTGATTCATTTCCCAAGGCACGCTGTCTCCATCACCCCAGGTACTACCCAACATCTGCAGTCAGGCTGTGGCTCTCAATGGATATATTCCAGAGATATCAGTATAACCATGTTCAGAGCTTAATTCTCATGCTTATGGCTAATGAAAGCCCGATGTTGCAGAGGTTTATGTACCAGCAGAGGCCAGCAATATCTGAACAGAGGTAGCTTAAATTACCATATACAAGAGCATTCAGACTCCTTTTACAGCAATAAGGGAAAAAAACCAGCCATTTGAATCTGACTCGGGAAAGGCAGGGTTATTACTCATACCCAAAGGAGATACAGCGTGTGTGTGATGAACTGAAAATGCTATTAGAGAAGAACAGATTCCTGTTATGATAGGCCAAGTAAGCGCTGGTTTCACTGGTACACTATTAATTACACATTCACTCTTTCACATAAGAAAAAAAGTCTTATGTAGTGTCTACAAAAGGGACTTGCACATTTGCATATAATGAAACCAGCAATGACAAATGTCAGCAGTCCCATGTACTGATGCCATGAATAATGCATAACGGAATTGCTGAGCTAAAAGCAGAGAAATAATCAAACCCGTTGATCTTCCTCTCCACATATCCCCATCTCGCTCTACAGGCACATTAAGTTTAATTTTCTCAGCACTTCAAACCCAAATGGTTTCAATGGATTCTGTTTCAGACAGAGGAAACTGGTGAATTGTCATGGCAGCTTTCACTTTTAGAGCATCAGTTCAGGTCTGGTCAGTCAAGCATTAGCTGTCAGCTTATGCATCTGCCCGCAGCACTACCTGGGACTTCATCTGGCCATCCCCAGCAGAGGCTAGGATTCACCTGGTCACTTCCTTCCAGGAGCAGTGTCTTCATAAAAATGGCGGAGGTGATGGGAGGAAGTGTGGAGAGGCACCACTCCCTGATGTATCTGCTTTGGTTTCTAAGATTTTTTTCTATGTCAGCTGGAAGCCCCCTGAAAGGCTGAATTAGAGCAATAACTGAGGGTGGATAAGCAACCACTGTGTTCTGCTTGTATTCATCCATGCTATATCCTCTAACAATACCAGCTCGCTTACTGAGCTGCGTTTTCTGACAGCCTGTCTGGGCAGATGGTACCCAAAAACTGCCAGATCAGAAGTTAATGTTTTCCCACTGGCTATAGGAAGCAGTGCAATTGCCAGAGACGACGGTTTGCTTTGATAATCATTTGATTAAATAAGCAGATGCCCACTGACTTCCAAAGGCATCAGCACATGCTCCTGCAGAGGAGTCAGCATAACCAGCACCCCCAGGGGAGAAACAAAGCACCTCTTTCCCCAGGGGGATACCGAAGAAAGCTGGGGGACAGTGGCAATGATGGTCTGCAAAGATGTCCAGGAAGAGACTTAAGGTTGATCAGTTCGGTAAAATGCTTTCCTCTGTCATGGCTAATATTTAAACTGGAATTTGAATAAAATCTGAATGAGGCAGCACTAATTCTCCACTGATAACACCTCACACTATCACAGAAACAAGGAAGATCATCACCACTCCACAGCCTTCGCTAGACTAGAATAAGAGGGAGATTTAATTTAGTCCACAGCTAAAGCACATTTACTCCATGGGAAGATATAACCTTTTTATTCAGCATCATCTTACACTGCTGGTTATATTCATGACCTATGTTTTACACTACACAGGCTTTTAATATATATGCAAAGCATGTATATATTATGTAGGTTTTAATTACTGGTTCACACTCCTAAGTACCACCTGTCTCTTTTCCTGCACAAAAATCCACGTTGAGAGTCACAATAGGATTTTTAATCATGTTTCCACCGCAGTATACATTATGATAGACTTCTTAATCATTTGATCATGTGCTGTTTAATCCGTAAGAACCTGGTCTTGTTCCCACCACAGAAAAGATGTTGTATGGAAATGCAGTAACATTTTAAACCAATTTAATTTCTTTGTGGATCTGGGTGTCACACAGATACCTATCTGGCAGACAACATTTGCTGCACAGATCTGTGTTATTTTGTCCTACCTGAACACTTCTTTCTATAGAATTAAGATGACGGGTTTAAGTGAAAATGAACTATAACACACATCATGAAAGGCGAAAAGTTTTTTATTTTTTTTAAACAAGGAAAGTCCAGGAAAGAGGGCAGATTATTTTTAATACATAAATCCCATCATGTAAACCAAGAGTATTGGATCTGGAAAGCCAAACCTTTTTGCTCAGATAAACAGTGAGATGGGTCATTGGCAGCATGAGACAGGACACTCTGGGAAGCTTACTTACTTCCACAAACATCATCACAGACCACATAACAAGATCCTTTATATATAAAAATGCAACAATCTTATGCATGCATGTGCAAACACAATGGAGTACTGAGAGACTGTCTATTCAATGGGCATTGGCATACTACTTATGTACGCATGCATGGGCAAAGCTAATGAAATGCAGGCACAACCTTGTTTATTGTATGACCAATAACAGTATATGCAAAAGAAATAGATTTTTAAGAGTCTGTTAATTCATTCCTCTGAGAACTTGTTTCTTCCTGGCACTAAGAGACATACCTAAAGATAGCAGTCCAGGAAAAGAATTCAAGCCTACGCTTAAATTTCAGGTTTATACCAATATGCTGCAGGTCCAGTTACAATCAGAAACTAAAAATTCAGATAGTACTTAGAATGTTTCCCTTAGTGAGGACCTTGGTTCCTGTCAAACATGTTTCCATTGTCTCTTGCTGAGGTCAAGTGTCAGTATGCAAACGTTACAAAGGTTCATTTGTTTGTTTTCCTGGAGAAGAAAATCAATTTATTTTTTTTCTTTCTTGAAAACCTGCTGAACTTCCAGAGAAAAAGAAAAAAACCAACCTGTTGATGTACCAAGAACAAGTGGGATAAGCATGAGCCAAAGAAGGAAATGTTGGATTAGATTATCTGAAAAGCGTGAAATAACGCTTAGCAACCAGCTGAGGACTTGCATCCTCCCACATGCCAAAACAAACTGGCCCAGAACAGAATATCCATTTTCTGCATTTCAGCAAATAATACTCTTACCATTCCTAGCTTTCAAACGGACACTCTACATTGCCACCCTATTGCATATTTTTAAAGAAGTAATAGCAAAGAGCAAAAACACTGCAAAAAAATTGCATAATTTAATATACTGCATAGCACTAAAAATCTTGAGTAATTTGATCTTTTGGCATAGTTCTAGCACTTTGCAGCAGTTAAGTACTGGGCATACATCTGCAAGGCAGAGAGAGCTCTGAAGAGAAGCTGAGGACTTGCATATTTTGAGAACATGCTCATCACTTCAGAGGCTGGGATTTAATACTGTATGCCTCAGTTTTGACCACTATAAGTTTGAAACCAACTGTCTTTCTAGAAAATGTATTACTTGCAATGGGGTCCTCAAACTGTGCTATGTGTAGCACTGAAGGGACAGAGACCCCTTCAAAGTGGTAAACGGTCTGATGGTAGGGGCACCATCACCATTCTGCTACCATTGACTGTGTATTTACATAGGTACCTCACTTATCAGCTGCTCTCTTTTTGCTCTGGAATGGTTTCTTATCCAGACAGGTTGTTATGGGTTCAGCACAAATAAGCAGAAAGGGACTGACTGCGTAATCACAGACATGGCAATCTGTTGCAAGTATGTGACAGCTGAAATTCAAAAGTCAGCAGAATCTGAACAAACGCAACCCAAAATACTCAAAACTACCTTATGTTGCATCTCCTTTCAACTGTACTTATGACAGCAACATGGGTAGGAAACTAAGCTGAGAGAGAACAGAGGCAAAGCTGCAGCAGCTTCTAATCTCTTTGGGTCCCTCCAGGCTTTGCTGCCTGTAGAAGTAGGTGTGTCTCACTCCCAAAAGCTTTGGATCAGAAAGCCTGAGCTTGAAACTCAACTACTGTAATCCCCCTGTTCCACAATGATAATTAATACTGCATTACAGGTCAGGAAGTAAACTGGTTGCTCCAAGCTACTTAAAATTTCTTCTTAAGATGAGGAGAAGGTGCAAGGAAACACTATTCACACAACCTTCTATTCTAGTTAACCAAAAGTGAGAGCTCACAAAGCCAAAGACAGTAAAGACCAGACTGCTTTTGCTCTACTACAGTCTTCTCCTGCACTGTTTTGCCTTGGTAAGACATCACCTGCTTAGATGATGACAGACATGGGTCAGCAAGGTCTCAGAGTTGCATCTACTCTGGCTTTCTGTCCATCACCATACTTATCCTACTGCATCAGCACCAAAAAAGATGGATATCATGTGGTGTGAAAAATGGTGCAGCCTGATGCAGCCTATCCTGCTGCCATGACCTGCTTGGGGTCAAAGCTTGCCATACTGCTTTCACTGACTTTAAGGGCAGTTTAGAAGCAGGGCTGCTAGAGTGACTGTGAACACCTAGGAATATAGCTTTGCAAATGTATAAAAGCTAACAAGAACGTCCAAGACAAGTCTTTCATTCAGCCTGCACAGCCACAGTGGATGCTCTCAAACTACTGCAGCTGGTTAGGTGAGTTACGATGCACCAGGATCAGCCCTCCAAGGAGAAACCCAGAAGATCAATTATAACACTGTTACTGAACATTATGAATGAGCCATCAGGGGTGTTTCAGAGAGGTGACTGCATCATGTCTGGCTCCGGTTTGCATTATCCATTTCTCAGGGTAATGAGAATGACAGAGTTCCTCCACCAGAGTAATCCAGGACTACATTATACCTCTTAAGAAAATATACATTTCCAAATGCTGCAAGAATAGTTCAAACCCCTGGACAGATACTGTACCTTGACAGTCAGTAAACTGGAGTGGCCTCCTGAACTTTCTTTAGGAGTGCCTTCCATTTCCAGATTAGCCAGTCAGATTTTTCCATCGTGTCAGATCAGCACAAGCTTTGGCAGTTCTTTTTTAAAAAGCTTTTCCTGCTACTAGTTTTAAATCCTGTATCTTCTTTTTGCCTGATGCAGTAAAATTTCTCATCTTCTCATCTTCACATAAAACTCCCTTCTGTTCCAGGTAGCTAGT
Organism: Psittacula echo; assembly: GCF_963264785.1. Classification (NCBI taxonomy): domain Eukaryota; kingdom Metazoa; phylum Chordata; class Aves; order Psittaciformes; family Psittacidae; genus Psittacula; species Psittacula echo. The sequence continues at coordinate 71,763,070 of NC_137737.1, read as the reverse complement.
CATTCCTGCTCTGTACTATAAATTTTCACAGTGAACCTATTTTTAAGTCCCTCCATCAATAAGAAGGGTAGGAATAAGTCTGGTGATAAGAGGACTTACTAGGTTGCCATCTGGAAATTATATTTTAGGAACTTCAACAGTAACTAAAGAGATCAGCAACTTGTACAGTTATTTGAATTAATACAACTCACACTTGGATATCAAAATGTCCCTCTCCTTCGGAGGGTTAAGTTTCCAAGCTCACTGCCCCACAAATCATTGCTATCTGGGGGCAAGTTGGTTGGATTTTCATGCCGGGAAAGAAGCAAATTTAACCTTGTACATTTAGACATTGTCAGTTGTTTATGAGTAAACTGTGAATTAAAGCCTTATTTGTGATGCAGGCCAAATCACGTAATAGCTATGAAAACTGCATTCTTTTCTCCAGGGCTTACTAAACGTAGCATGACAACCTGTCCTGGTTTAGCAGTAGCAGTCATTTTTTCTACTGGTGCAGTGCTGTGTTTTGACTTTTGACCTGGGAATAATATTGATAAAGCCGATGTTTTCAGTTGTGGGTCAGAATGTTTACCCTGACCAAGGACTTTGTGAGTCTCATGCTCTGCCAGGGAGGAGGAGAAGCCAGGAGGAAGCAGGGACAGGACACCTGACCCAAACTAGCCAAAGAGGTATTCCATACCACAGCACGTCATGCCCAGGATGTAGAATGGAGAGTTCCCGGAAGGGCTGGATCAAGGCAGGGTGGGGGTGAGGTACCGGTTGGTGAGCGGTTGTATTCTCTTGCTTGTTATTTCCTTTATCATTATTACTATTAGTGGTAGCAGTAGTGATTTGTGTTATACCTTAGTTATTAAACTGTTCTTATCTCAACCCGTGGGAGCTACATTCTTTTGATTCTCCTCCCCGTCCCTCCAGGAGCGGAGGGAAGAAAGGTGGGGGGGGAAGTGGACTGCGTGGTTCTAATTTACGGCCTGGGCTTAAACCACGACAGTTCTTTTTTGGCGCCCAACGTGGGGCGGGAAGGGTTGAGATAACGACAGATCTGACTGAGGCACAATGCTGATTTATGGGCTCTCAAAGTTGTTCTTTTTGATACCACAGTTTCTGTATGTCGTAGCTTGCTTGGAGCCGGTATTCGCTGTGTTAGTGTTTATCAAGTGTGGGCCTTGGGCTAAGGTTCTTGTTTCATTGTACTTTATGGTAATGGTTTGTAATACGGGGGGGCTCCGGCAGCAGGGCGGGATGAACGTGGCCGTGGACTTGTACCTGGCTGTCCCGCTGCTCTTCACCGTCCTGGCCCTCGTCCTCGCGTCCGTCTTTGTGAGGCTGCGGGGAGCTGAGGGGGAGCGTCCCCGGGAGCCGGCGGCGGCCGAAGCGGCCTGGGAGAGCGGCCCCGGGGACCAAGCGGTGGCGGGAGCGGGGCCGGAGGCCGGGAAGGAGGCGGCTGCCGAGGAGGGGAAGGAGGCGGCTGCCGAGCAGCGGGAGGAGGCGGCGGAGGAGCCGAGCCCCACAGCCGAGCCCAGCCCCGCGGCGGCCGAGAGCATTCCCCAGCAGCCGTCTGCCGAGCCCCGTGAGCCTGAGCCGCAGGAGGATGCAGGAGACCACGCAGCACTTTCCAGCAAGGCAGAGGAGGAAGATCTGGACTCAGAAAAAGAGAAGCTGGTGGTGAGAGAGCCTTCAAGCACAACAGCTACACTAGCCCCAGTGACAAGTACAGCAGCATCATTTGAGAGTTCTGAAGGTTTTGAATGGCCTTTGGGTACCCTTGGGACCTGCCTGCTGATTGTGATGGGGATCACCATGTTGGCACACACACAAAGTGTGTTCTACCCACGACCATTTTGTCTGATCCCGAGAGTTAAGCAGAGTCAGGTTTGGGTCTTGTCTGGGTTTAGACAATACAGGGGGACCGAGAGGTTTTCCCCAAGGCTGGACAGCCATGAGTGTCACGGTGTGTGGGACAGTATGGGCGAGTATCTAATCCACTGGGCCCCTCCAGTGCTTTGGAAGCGTCGGAGATGGAAGGCAGCTGTGTGGAGACAAGTTGCAGAGACTGCTGCAGGGGAGGGTGAATTATTTTGAGCCTGATGGGCCCATGACACTTCAGGCCATCAGGGCAGAGATGCAACATAGAGATGGACTCATGATCGAGGGGTGGACTTTGCAATGGGCCTCTCCTGCTCTGAAAGACTGTTACAAGTGATGGTATATTGAAAATGTGGGATCTGAGCATGACATGAATGGTATGGAATAAGGGGTGGATACTGTCCTGGTTTAGCAGTAGCAGTCATTTTTTCTACTGGTGCAGTGCTGTGTTTTGACTTTTGACCTGGGAATAATATTGATAAAGCCGATGTTTTCAGTTGTGGGTCAGAATGTTTACCCTGACCAAGGACTTTGTGAGTCTCATGCTCTGCCAGGGAGGAGGAGAAGCCAGGAGGAAGCAGGGACAGGACACCTGACCCAAACTAGCCAAAGAGGTATTCCATACCACAGCACGTCATGCCCAGGATGTAGAATGGAGAGTTCCCGGAAGGGCTGGATCAAGGCAGGGTGGGGGTGAGGTACCGGTTGGTGAGCGGTTGTATTCTCTTGCTTGTTATTTCCTTTATCATTATTACTATTAGTGGTAGCAGTAGTGATTTGTGTTATACCTTAGTTATTAAACTGTTCTTATCTCAACCCGTGGGAGCTACATTCTTTTGATTCTCCTCCCCGTCCCTCCAGGAGCGGAGGGAAGAAAGGTGGGGGGGGAAGTGGACTGCGTGGTTCTAATTTACGGCCTGGGCTTAAACCACGACACAACCACATTGACCCACCAGTAAAATTCAGACAAAAATTTGGAGTTTTCAAATACGAAAGCCCTTTCCTCAATAACTGTGGAGTTGGAACATTTTCTACAAAGCCCATCTGACAATCAGAATTTGCGGGTTTTCTAAGGTATGAAGATCTCCCTCACTCTTTGGAAGTGTGCTCATTCATCTCCTGAGATAAGCATGCAAAACAGTTCAGTGGCGTTAATCTGATCACAACACATGCCAAACCATAGAGGATGCTCCACACCAAATGATTTCAAAATCACTTTCCGTTGGCTCTCACAAGAGACACTACAACAGCAAATAGAAAAGTTGAAAGGTAAAACCAAAATTCATCCATTTCCCCTCTCCCCCAAAGGTTACCTCCTTACGAGATGCAAGGTAGAAATTCTAGAGGTTTTTTAAGACATAGCAGAGATGAGTTTTGAATCAGTGAGAGGAGCTCAATCTTGCTACTTCTTATCCTAAATGTCACTAGCTGCAGTGCTTTCTTATCAAATATATGGATATGCAGTGGATGATCTGTGGGAGTCCCACCTGGAAAAGATTGGTTTTCTTGTTTGCTTTTACTGGATGATACTGGAGAATGTTTGCATCTCTGGATCAGGCCCTAGGATCATTTACTGTATTACACTAAAATTTTCCTCATTTTCCATCCTTTTGCACTCATGTCATTAAAAATGGGTTTAAGTGCCCCAGATGTGTTGCAGAGCAACAGAGTCTCAAGGTTTCTGCATTTATCTACCATAACCAGCCGTTCTACCATAGGTCTTCCCAGCAGTCTTGTCTGAAGCAATTTTCCTGGTGGTACTTTGCTTCACTTAGTTCTCAGCCCTATTTCAGGTCACACATACAGAAACTTCTTTCTCTTGTCCTTTGGCTCTAGAGTGTTTTTTTTCTTCTGATATTTTTCTATGCAGAATCTTGATTTGGCAACATGCTCAGGGAGATGCCTTAAGAATTCAGTGTGAAGAGGCAGAATTAATATAACTAGCTTATGGAATAAGAGATATTAAAAAATCAAAGGTTGCTTTATTACGTTTCAGTAGAAGTCTGTTTGAAATTCTACTAGTAAATGGCTACAGTCATCAGATACATGCCCTAGCTGAATAGTAAGGATCATTATGACCTATCTAATAAGGATTTACGTTGCATTGACTGGAATGTAACAAATCCCTGACCCATGGAGGCCATACTTTAAGGGCAGGGATATGAATCATTCCAAGAACATGAAAAACAGAGATTAATGCAAGTGCTAGCGTACAGATAAGAACAAATTTGTCCCACTTTCCCAATTGTGCCATTGGTATCGGTGCCTAGACTGTCCAAAACCACAACAAATTGTAGAGCAGAAGAGTTATAAATCTCTAAAAATCACTGTGCTGGAAGCATTACTGCAAAGCATGTTGTTAAAATAGCTAGAAGAGGCTGGATTTTCTTTTTTCTTTTTTTTTTTTTTTTTTTTCCTCTAAGAGAGCAGTTTGCTTATTTAATATTATTATTAGCCCTGTTTATTCTAAGAACCTATTTATTCTTAGCTAGGCAAAAGACCACCAGTGCTTTTTCCACACCAGGAGAAAGGCTTCATAAATAAGGAAGGGGACGGACAAAAGAGCTCTGTTCGATGTGAACAGCATCTGCTGTTCCCAGAAAGGTACATGGTTTTGGGATTGGATTCACAGATGGACTCCAAAAACACTGGGAGTTAGGCTGCAGAGTAAACGTCTATATCCAGAGATGCAGTATTTCTTCTTCATTTCTCAAAACCAAACATTATGTTAGTGATTTTAAATCCCTGCAAAACATTTCTACTTTCCTTGGTATTATACATCATGTATTTTGGTAACTCTCGACAATAATAACCACAAAAGGAAAAACAAGAAACCCACTGGCTTATGAGTAAAACACAATTTTTTCTTCCATGTTGTGCTTGCAAGAACAGACTGTAATTACTGCCTCACACAGGCTGGTTCTGGCAGCTTCAATCTGTCTTCCACAGTTTGCTAAAAAACCGCAAATCGCCCATTTGCCTAAAGCCTGCTAATCATTAACTGCTGTGATAAAGAAGGCAGGTCTTAAAAGATATGTATCTGATAGGGCCTTTTGCTGGAGTGACTATTTCAGCCCATACAACCAGCAGAGCACCCCTCCTGTAGATCCAACTTAACAGCAGCAGAACCACTGTATTTGCCAACCCTTCTGAAAGTCACCCTATAACTACATAATAGTTACATTGGTGTAACTGCATTTGTGTTAGATTTTTCCTAGCTTGGCTTCACTAGCAAGAGATCATATCCCTGGCTGATACTGCTGTGCCAACAGAAGTCTGCAACATAGATCTGGCTACAGATCTCCTCGCTGTGTGGCTCTCAAACAGCACAGCTATATTTACAGCACGTAAAGGGTTTTATAAATAACCATCCTAACCTGACATCATCCCCTGGTAGAGAGGGATTGCGACTTTGTAGAAGACGCCCAGACACTCCAGTGGAGACCATCAGTCTCCACTTGCACCAATGCAGAAACAGTGCACGCCCACTGATTTCTTTGGATATGACCCAAATTTACACCAGTGCAAGAACAGAAGACAACTTGGCTTTAAATCCAATGCTGCTGCAGCATTCGGTGCTAGCAACATTGAATTCTGAACTACTTTCCATCACCGAGGTGACTGGGTTGGGTGGTTTGCGCCTGGATCTAAGTTACATCTTGATCTGAAGATGTGTTGTGTTTTTTTATTTAAATAATCCGAGTGTTTATGATTTTTGCCTCATGCTAATGAAGACAAATTGCTTTGCAGTTGCCATATGATTTAGAAAAATGAATTAAAGATTATGAGGGAAATTTGCATCAACATTTCAGTGTCATGATTTATACCAGCTGCAGACCTGACCTCAAAACACCGTACTGATGTACACAGTGGAAGTCAAACTGCACAACACAATGACATTTCTTATAGTCCCAAGCCTCCTTCTAGCAGTACTGTGTTTCTCATACTCTCTTGGGAGACTCATCAGTGACAAAGTTTGGGATGTGTATTAGTTTCTTCTGATTCTTCCTACTACTTCTGCTGCACACACAAAGCGTTAGAATGAAACTGGTCCTTTACATTTGTTGTCAGCATTGAGGAAACCACTAAACCACATGCCCTTCACACTGCCAGACTTGCTTAGTAGTTCCCAATTCTTTGCAGTGTCACTGCATGGAGAAGTGTTTAAATTGTTCTCTCCTTTCCTGGATGGCAGCCAGCACAACACACAATTTCAGACAGGGTTGACGCAGAGCCAACACCCTGCCTAACAGCATGAAAGCATTTCATGAAAATTCAAAAAGAAGGAAATGACTTATTACTAATGGCTTAATCCCTCACACTTTTTAGCAAATGACATCATAACCAAAGTCAGGACTGCACAAGCCAGCAGGCAAAGCCAAAGCAAACCTGTGGGATTTACCTTCTATCTGACACGCGCACACACTTCATTCCACTACCCAGCATGGAAAGCACAGCACCAGAGCTAGTAACATCATGATCTGGTAAAAAGCAGAGAAAGATCCCAGGGTGAAAGACAGGGTGTGGGGATAGGAGGGTGTGGGTGGGTGATGAAGGGCTGCATTTTTAGCTGCATTTAGCTGCACTTTTCACAGTCTGATCAATTTGCTTCAGCATGTGACTGTGTTGCCATTATCTTACCCATGCCTGAGTCACAGCAAGACTTATTTGTTTTTACCTTTGTTCTGATTTAGTTAGAGCACCACATAAAAGACAGTGGAATTTGTGAAAAGGGTGAAATTATACAAGCATCCTCCTACGGAGGATTTACCAGTTCAGGTGTGTACAGTCACTCATAATGGTCGTGCAAATTTTAACACTGGAATGACATGCCCTTAAAAGATATGGGTTTTTATCTTAACAAGGAGAAAAAACACAGCCTTTCAGGAAATCCACCTGAGGATGATTTGGCTCACTCACCACTTGCAGGCTGGAATAACTGCTCTTTCTACTACACAGCTCTAAAGTATCAACTAGGTCTTCGTCCAGCACTTCAACTCCACTCATCCTCTCAAACTCCTCTCCCAGCCACAAAGCAATTGGGTATTTCTCTCAAAAATCTCAAGTGCTGTTAATGGCACCCCCAAGTGAAGCCAGCAGTGAAGTACTGAAAATGGACCTTCTCAGATAGGAGCAAGACATTTGCTATTTACTGAGGATTTCTTTATGTTAAGAAGAAACGTTGAAGAAGCATCAGTTTTAGTTAACATGTTGAAGAAACCCTTGCAGAGAGAAGATCAGGGAATGTGTTTTCCACCTTGATTTCTGCCTGTGCACATTACCACATCTCATCCTCTGTAAGCCATCTGGACAAGACCTGAGACACTCACACTCCAGCACACAATTGTGGAGTTAGATTTTAAGCGACTTAAACTGGAGAAGAGTAAAATGCAGTTTTAAGGGTAGGCTAAAATTAAGCTCCCCGTAGCTTCAATATTAACATTCAAGTAAACAATAGAGGCAGATTTCTACCTTCTAGAACAAGTTTTCAGTGTCCAGGCAGAAAGTGTTTCAGATGAGGACAGTTTGGAATACAATACACCTTACAGCCAAAATCTCCTCAATAAATTACACTGCACCCAAACAGTCAACTTAACAGTTATATTCCTATTTCTGACACTGTACCCCTACCCCTCTGCTGCCAGCAGTGTTCTAGCGCAGACTATAGTTTTAGAAAAGCGAAAAATGAGCTGCCACTACTGGCATCTAAACTTATATAGGGTTACAAGTAGCTGTCTTAGGCCTCGTTCCTGTGTTTTTACTCAGCTAAGACTCTCACAGAAACCCACAGGTTGACACAATACATCCTCAGTAATGAGTCCCTCACTTCTTCACTGAAGATCTTTTGATTTAACAATTCTCATTATTATTTTGCTCACCATTATGGCGATAATCTAAAAAATACTCCAAGAACCCTACATGGAAATGACATGGTTCCAATCCAGAGTAATGTGTTTAAAGTTCATGTAAACATTGTTAAGTCTGGGCTTTTCTTTAACTTATCATTTTTAAGGTTTCAAACACAGTTTATAAGACTTTTTTCATAAAGGAAGTCTTGCCTAAAACCCTGGTTTATCAGACATTACAGAGAAGCTCGGCTGAAGAGAGCACACTCTCTAGAAAAACATTCTCGAAAGAAGCACCAGGGAAGGAATGAAGAGCTCCCAGAGCACATGCAAAGAGACATCAAAATATAGAAAATAGGTCTAGAATTTGTGGTTAGAATTAAAAAATTACTTTAAGGTAGGACAGAATCAGAGCTCTGGAGAAGCTTTCCAATTGTGTGAGAAAATTAAAACTGTCAAAATATAATTCGATAAATTAACCAGGATTCACTTAATTCTTGGGAGAAGAGGGATGAGTCTCAATGACTCAAGAGATCCTCTGCCATCCTGTATTTCAGAAGTGACAGTTTTGTGGCTAGATAGTTTTTGTAGCTGATAATTTTAGAACTGTTGCATATATAGTAGAAATACATTAATGATGACCACTCTTCTACATCAGGTATGTTTTCCTAGCACACTTTGCTCTAGCATGAGATGGGCAGGAACAGACATTGGCTTCACTCCTAAATGTCTTTTAAAGGATAGAGGAAGAGTACGTTTCTTCTACGTGGGAATACTGCCAACAGTTCTGGAAGCTGGAGCTGTTGTCCTTATGCTTGGCAATACAGATATACGCCACCACTTCATTTCCCTGTAAGGAGCATATGGTCTGTCTAGCATGCGCTTGAACTACTGCCATTTCATTCTAGCTTGGCTGTTTGGTAACAACAAAGGAATCTGATTTTTAACCCACCCAGTTTGTCAGTAGCATTGTCCTAAACCCATACAACTTATCACCCAGCTAGAAGCACAGCTGCAGCCACCTAAGTTTAACTTTGCTCTGCAGCAGCACAGGAAAAAATAGCCAGCCAGCACTTAATCAATGAATCCATAAGGTTAAAATGTTTCTCATAAAAACACGCTAGCACACTCTGCATAATTAATGCTTAGCCATAGGCTGAAACTGTGAACTTCAACCTATTAATCATCCTCAGAAACTAAGGATTAAGCATATCACAGAGTCTGCATGGAACAGTCACTGTTCCATGAACAAGAGGGTTCAGCAGCCCCTAATACTGTCTCTCATGATGATGCTCTTGTGTGTCAGATAGGGGCAAGCAAACAAAACTGGTGCAAATATTTACCCAAGAAAAACACAAGAGGATGACCACTCTTGATAAAACTGAGACAAACTGTAAACCACATTTGTTTATTACTTTCATTAAAAACAACAACAACTACTTCAGAGGGCATTTTTAAAAGAGCTCAAATACATACATATTTTTGTGCTCAAATACATACTTTTTCTGTTTATGGTTTTAAATCTTTTGTGATGCTAGCCTGCTAGACAAGTTAATATAATGGAACAGCCCTGATGCTTTCCCTGTGCAGGGCAGGGAGTTGAATCAATGAGTATCACTAACCACATAAAAAAATACATCATAGAAAGAAACAGCTGGCAATAATATATTTAAATTGATCTTCACACAGAGAAAAATGGACACATGTTGCGAAAGACCAGTATCTTCATGAATGCACACACCACTTGATTTTGAGCAGGGCCTTTAAGGATCTCAAAGGAACAGCATGGCTCAACAAACGCTTGCTAATGAATGCAACAATTGTAAAAGGAAAACTATAAATATATAAACATGCAACTTCATAAATTAGCTGGTTTTACAGCTTGTACTGAACTAGCTTAAACCATGACACAGCCATACTGGAAAAAAAGGGAGAAAAAAACACCAAACCAAAACAAACCAACACACAGTTGACATTGCCATCCTTACATTATCATGGTTTTATTTGTGCAAAGTAGATAGGAAATAAGATATCGCTCTTTCTGCAGGTTCTATGCCAGCCAGAAAACATAGTATACACTGAATTTGTAGAGTAATTGATAAATTGTTTTTTGACCACACTCATTGCAATTACAGAGGAAAGAGAAGAGCCTGAGTAACATGAAGGCTGGAGAATATGCCCTACCATAGGGACCTAAAGAGTTCTGTGTGCTTTGTTTATCAAAAATGAAATCAAGAATGATCCAATTATGACACACACACCTTCATGCTGAAAACCAGCTGGCCCTAGAGGGTTGCCTAACCTAACAGAGAAACGCACTGAAAGAATCAATAGCAAAAAAAGAAAGCTAAATATAGCAACACAAGTTTAGAAATAAAACAACGTTTTAACTGTGACATTGCTGAGATTCTGAACAGCAGCAGTACACTTCTTTTTCAGTTTTAAATGATTCAATATTTTCATAAAACACAAGCCACCCCTTGCCTGGTGAAAACTGGCACACAAGTTCTGTGGACTGGGATAGAGAGAACAGGCAAGGTAGACCTGACACAGGCACCTTTCCATACTTTTTGGGGCCAAGCACACTTTGAAATCAGTCATTTCTCAATACTCCCAACACATCACCACACCCCTAATTCTAAGTTTGTTGCCAAGTTTCCTGTAAAAATAAAACGCACATTTTTGTGCTCTACATAGACGTCTACATAGTCTGTCCACTGCCTCTTACTAATTCTGGAACCCAGTGGCAAATTTTAACCGACTTCAGCAGAAAGGTAGGGGTTTCTAAAATACTTATTCTAAAATACCCTTAAATAGTTTGTGGAAACACACAAAAGAGAGAGGATCTCGCATTCCCCACAGAAGAATTAGCCACAGCATGAGACACCAGAAAATGCACATAGAATCACGGAATCAACTAGGCTGGAAAAGACCCTTAAAAATCATAAAGTCCAACCGCTACCCGAGGACTGCCAAGATCACCACTAAATCATATCACTGAGGGCCTCATGTACAAATCTTTTGAACACTTCCAGGGACGGTGATTCCACCACTTCCCTGGGCAGCCTGTTCCAATGCCTGACCATCCTCTCTGTGAAGAAACTTTTTCTAATATCCAAACTAAACTTCCTCTGGCATAGCTTGAGGCTGTTTCCTCTTGTCCTAAATAGGACGTAGAAGGAGGTGAAACACACATAAACATGGAAACAAGGCTTCTTTAGTTCTGCTGTTCATTAAATTGCGTAAGTGAGAATAGTACAAAAGCAATTATGTGCTATGGCTACTAAGAGTGTATCTTCTAAGCTAAGCGTGGTCTGGTATGCCATTTGGGAGACAATGATCTCTTTTGGCCTTGAAAATCTGTACTAGTGCGTTACTTCCTCTTCAAATCTGTCATCTAGTAGAGGTCTTTCACTAATCTTAGTCTGAGGAGCTCTCTGAAACATAACAGAGAAAAACATGATGGACAATCCTGTTTTTCTTATTCATCTGAATTCCCCATTCATCGCTATTTTAAACACAATTTTAGTGTTCAAAAATAGCGCTGCTTAGGGAAACCTTAAAAGCTATTGAAATTTTCAGACAGATCCCAGAAAGAAGTTTTAATAACCAGTTTGACTATTGACAGCATTTTGTTTTACTGAAAATCTAAGCTGAAAAAGATCCCTAGACAGATCCTGTTGCAATGTTAGGTTTGCAGAGAACAGAGGTGCCAGCTGTTAGAACACTTCCTGCTGTGGCTACACCTAGGAAGCAACCACTTTGCAACCCCACTACCCCCATCTGGGTTGGGATTAATGACTCCTAGGAAATAAACACTGCCCCCATTGGCTCTGAAGGAATCCAAATACCTTATTTTAGACAGAGTGCATGACCTCTATCTACTAAAGTTTGGAAAGATCAATCACAATCTGGCTCCAGGCGAGTTCAAAATTAATGCAAGATCATGTTGGGAAGATTCAGTGGCAGCCAGGGTGACTCTTTTTAGCAGGGTGGGGAGTAAAGCCATTGCCTGCACACATGGCGCAGCAAAACCTGGGTTAATTCTGAACAACATGACTGGTGCTAGCATTTAACTATATCTGTCATCTACAGGAAAGAAAGTACAATGGAAGGAAGGCCATGCAAAGTCCATCCTTAGGCAAAAGGTTTTTTGCCAAAAGAGATTTCCCCAAATCTTTAATAGGATGTGTTTGTCTCAGCTTTATTAGAGACATTTCTATTAAATGACCTGTTTCTGCCTGTTCCTCCAGCAGTGACTAAGGCAGGTTTAATTGCATCCTGTGAAAGGTGTGCTGCATTGCTCACTTTCTGTTCAGAAGACAGAAATTAAAGCTGCCACATGAAAATGGAACTGCTGCATCTCCATGCAGCAGCTGGCAAGTGAAGAAAAGGCATTCCAATCACCAAGGCATCATTTCCGAAATTCAGACAACAATCAAACGCCTTCCAGCCAGTCGCACCAATGATTGCTGAGGAAGTGAGGCTTTCTTAGTAAGCAAAAAGATTTTATTAGGTTGTTGTTTCCTTGTATTTGAGCATGAACAAAGAATAACGATAATAAACAGTACTGTAGCCATTTACCATTGCATGGCATTTCATCACACTGGCCATGCCCACCCCCAAAAAATAGAAGCCAAAGCAGCAAGCGTGACAGTAGCAAAGATCTGGGAACAATTCCTCCCAAGCAGCCTCATTCTGAACAAGGGCTGCTAGTGTACATAACCCCAATGGCAGGGCCACTGGAGAGACAGATGGGACCAGGAGCTATGATTTCTTGCCAACTCATCCTGGCAAGGAGAATAAAATTCTGGCCAAAGTATTCCTTATGACATAAAAGAGGAATGATAAAGCTTCCTTTCCCCAGGGATAAGCATTACTAATAATTATAGCAGAACAGTATGTTCTCCAGCAAGACTTGAATCGACAAGGCTCTGAGCCCCACCTATAAAGGGCAAAATTCCTCTACTCCTGCTAACAGCTATTAATCAGTACAATCCAGACCAGAATAAATTAACACCAATTAGATGCAGTCAGCACCCTCAGCAACAGCTTATGGGCATACCTTTGAATACGCCTGGTTAGGAACATAAAGAGCTTCCTTCTCCCTGGGCTACAGTGGCCTGTCATTGTCATATGATCATATTACTCACTGGGCGCGGAGTAATCAAGGCAATGACCCCAAAGAATGCTGAATATCACTTTACAGCGTGGAACATTCACCTACCCCATGTCTATTGGTTTATCTTCACATGCCATCTCTTGGCATATGTTTTCTGTATCTAAGAGTCTGCAGGCAGCTGCTTATTGTGAAAATAATCAATACACAGTAAAAGAGGAAATATAACCCATAAAAGTTTTTGAGACAGTTTCTGCTAACACTGCTGTTTTGTTTGTAGCCAATTTATTCCTGTGGGCCTTTTACATTTCCTGCTATATGCAGAATCACCTTTAAGAAGAGGAATGTCAAGTTAGAAACATTGATTTAGGTTTTCAATAAACATGAAAAAATTGGGATGCTTTCATGCAATGCAATCCAAGAATGTACATCATGTATATCACCAAGTCCTGTTTAGTTATGATCAAGAATAACATACTAATAAAATGCACTGCCTTGCAGAATGTACAGTTAATTTAACTACTAGTCCCCCAACAAAAATCAGGTTTGAGCAATATTATCCAAGTCAGACTTCTCCTTCCTACCTTTTCAGTTTTATTACCTATCCTAAATTTGTTTTCAAGATGAATCTTCTAGTGGAAGAAGGGAAGGAAGTTACCATTCTTTCTTATTTTTACCACTGTCCTGAAAAGAACTGGTATATTTGAAGAGACTGATGCATGACATACAACTCTCTTTCCTTTCCTAACTTCTTCCCATGACTTGCTCTGTAACCTCAGTGAAGGAAAAATTTAAAAACCCCTCTTTTGCCTGATAATATGCCCACCAGCCTTAAAGAAAGGGTCCTGACCATATTGCTTTGAGAACACCTGGAACTACTGCTATGCACACAGACTAATTCAGACATTACTAGCCAACAGAAAAAAAAGAATATCTACACAACATAGCATTTAAGTCATGCTACATGGCATGATGAGACTTGATCTCTGTTCCATTTAACACAGAAGATTCAAATGTTCTATGGAATAGAACTTAGAAGCCTAGTCTCCTAGTGCATAAATAAGTTTCATGGAAGCACTTGATAAACCCCATTTCCAAAGGGTTTTACCTTTCTGCACTCCTTTGGGAAACTGAGACTATGAAATCCTGCCCTCCTGTGCAAAGGAGTGATCTGAATCGCCATGTGATAATCTCAGACAGGCAAACAAATTAGACCAGGACTTTCCCTGGGTGTGTTTTGTCAGATCAGACTCCAGCCATCAAAGAAGGAGGGAAGAGTGCATGAGTGAATCATGACCAGCCAGAGGTACCTAAGTCTGAGGATTAAGGGTAAAACTCAATCCTACTTTCAGCCTTGCCTATTAACTAGAAGGATCACTGCTGAATGTCAGCATTTTCTGGATTGGATTCTGAGGCACCTAGCTCACTTGTAACTCAACACATAACTATGCTGGGACACTGGCTTGCTCTAGACACGCAAAGCTTGGGGTCTGGTGTTCCTACAGAAGTTTCTGAAATCAGGCTTCAGTCACTTCTGGAAGGATTCCAAGTCAGTTATGAGTTCCACACATATAAATCCCATTTTATTTCTAAATTCTAGTTCTTAGAAGCATTCCAGGTGTAAGTGCTCACTCAGCCCTTCCTTTCAAAACCAAGGGAAATAGAACCTAGAACATCAGTGGGTACCCAGTCTTCTAATAGTTTCAGGCAACTTTAATAATATATGGCAGATAACTATCAAGATGACATTTGTCTTAATTTATAGGAAAGGACTCATTAGCGCAGGTACTACTATTAAAAACAACCAATCACAAATCTGGAGAATGTGTTGTGTGTTCTGCATGTAACCAGAATCTGCCCCTAACAGATTATACTGCAATCAACGAGCCTGTAGAGACTGATGTTTCCATTTGCAGTTTCCAATTAAAACATGCATTATTTATAACAGTAAAACATTTGCCTGAATATTAACAAGATAGAGAGTCCTCTGTCAACTCTGTTACAGCCCCATACCGATGCTGTGGCTGCACTATGTGGAACTACTGCTCTATGCAAGATGTTTCCTGACAGCAAAGGGAAGTGAGAAGGAAAGTGAATGCAAGGGACAGTCTGTTCAAGAGGAAACACAGTTAATGGCTTTTTAACAGTCACACAAAAAGCCTACCTCAGTTTCCCTGTGGACGCACGTAAGTTGACATTCAAACACACTCACATAGACCATCACTGTCTGCTGGTTTACACAGACAGAAAACAAAGCATACTAACTTAGATATTCCTAAAAAATTCTGCTTGGAGTTGGAAGCAGGCTTGAAAGATTTCTAATATATATGGCAGTGGAACTAGAAATTAATTGCTTACTGATCCAACTATATTTATATAGTTGTATAACTATATAATTAATATTTTCTATTAATAAAATAAAGTTTTACATGATAGCCACATAAGTGTTTCATTAATAGCTACTCCGGAATGATCAGGGTGAGTAGACTTTTTATCAAAAGCTAGTATTCCAAGATGTCTTAACACAACAAAAGAGAAACATGTCAAGATTATTAGTTTCTGTATGTAAATTCCATTCCTTTTCTAGAGAGCAAAGAAGGACTAGACATTTTCTAGAAAGCAATGACAGACTGTGTCATATCCATACTGAAAGATCACTTACAAGGACATACCAAAATCCTTCACTTTACTGCAGAATAACTGTACTGCCTGAGGGTGGTATAAAGAACAGATTAGAATTTGGCTCTATAAATCTTACCTTATACATACATCAGTCTTTTCAGTAAATTAGCTAATGCTGAATATTTCTGCCCACTTATAATGGGCTAATAAATATACAAAAAAAAGAAATAAAGCACCTATTTTGTATTCAAGATCCCATTCCTAATTAACTTACTAAATCGATCATACAGCCTGCACAAGAACAGTGAGGAGAAAAAAAAATGGGAAATAAAAAAACAAGACCCAGCACATTATAAATTCTAGTGGGCACACAACTGCACCATGCTATGCCTGCAGCTCTGCGACTCCAAGCTGTACTCTTGCCTGTTTTCAAATGCTAAGGTTGAGCTTATATGAAAGACGTAAAACCAGGACAGAATGCTGCCAGAAGTAATCTTCAGTAGTTTAGTAAGTGGTACAGACCATCCTTCACGACATTACTGAATAAATTCCCTAGAAAAGTAGGTACTATATTGCTTACACCACAGTTGTCAAGGTGACATCAAAATGAAAGCTCAGTTCACTTACCAACTATTACAAGTCCCCTTGTGCTTTTTGCAAGATTGGGGCCATTGATCTGATTCAGTTTCGGCTGAATTCCAGTTTGGTTAATTAAATTCCACATACCTACATCCCCTTGTACTTTACATCTTATGCTACTGCTAGATGCTATTAAACAACCAACACATTAACTCATCATCCTCTGGGCCTATCAACAAGGATCAAAGTATTCCCCCAGTGCAAAGTTAATGAAAAGCTGCTGGAATCCTTCAAAGTAAAGTACTGCTGTTGTTGTAAATAAGTACTTAACCATTCAAGCCATTTCAAGTTAAATAACCATCACACTGTTGTGCAAACAAGTTAAAATGCTGCAATGTAAATTGCATTAAGGAAAGAAAATATTTCCCATTAGTAGCTACCTATGTCCTCAGTTGCAAATGTCCAACTATTACACTTCCAGATGAAGAAGCACCAAATGTTTCTGTTTAGGTATGCATTTCTAACCTCTCCTCTTCCAACGGTATAACAGGAAGATGAGGTCTGTGATGACTATCAGTTTCTAACAATGTAAGAATTTTCTTCTCTGAAAATTAATTTATCTTCAATTCTTTACCTACAATTTGCCAGTAGCTGCTCACCACATAACTCTTTTAGTTATATTTTCCTGTAAATCAAGAAATCTACAACTTACCTGGAAGGGAAACTTTTATCCTGTTGAAGCAGCATAATCTTTACAATTGTGTTTAAGAGAACAGTGTACATGCACTTCAGTCAATATTCGCTTCTGTCTTGTAGGAAGTTGTGATATTAGGTTTTTTATTTTTAGCAACAGTTACATTTTCTGAGCAACATCTATAGCTGATAACAGACTCTACAAAACCACCATAGTCAAAGAATAAATGTGTAGTCATAGAGTAAAATCAGTCCTCTAACAGCCTAAAATTAGAAAGTATACATTCTTCTAATTTGATCTTCTAAAGTGAGCAGTATCTATTTGGCCAAATAAGGTACAGTTTATTTGATGTCACATTTCAATAGTTTATATTTTTACTTCAACAATGGGTCAGCTTAAGATAATAGACACATTTTGTTACAAAATAAATAAATATGAAGGAATTTCAGGATTTTTTTTTTTACCACATTGAGTCCCACAGCATCAGTAGATTTTTTTGAATAGTTTACTTGCATATATGTTTATATATACTTTAAATATATATAATATAATTTATGTAGAGACGTGTATCAAAAATAAGAGATGTAGTACAGAAACAACCTGTAGCATTCACTGTCAGCTTTGGTACATTTCAACAGGTTCTGCCTTCAAATGTCAAACTCTTCATTTGTAAGTAAGCAGAATGTATCAGCAAGAGGTAACCAGAATAAAAAATCAACATGTCCACCTTTGTGCAACACAAATCTTCACGCTTCTGTCAGCACACTGGAGTTTCCACCTGCCCCAAAATACACAGAAGGCTTTTGGGAAGACCATTCTAAGTGCTTTTAATTGCCGCATAAGGACTGTTTCTTCTCTTCTTCCAGATAACCCCTGGCTTTCAGCACAGAAGTGTGACAATGCCAACAGCTTCCTTATTCGCAGGGATGCTCTGGTGGAAGTTTAAGCATGAAGAACCTAATTTTCCACAGGAAGTGATTTGAGGGTAAAAGTGGGCTGGGAGCTGGTTAAGAAAGTTCTTGAACCTAGGTGACATTTCTTAATGTGTTTTTGGAGAAGTTGTTTCTCAGAAGAATAGCAGCAAAAACCACACCTCACCAGTGTGATGTCAGCATATGTGAAGGTCCAAGCTCTTCTTTGAATGCTGTAATAAATTAAAAATGTATCAGTCATTAGTGGTATCAGTAGCAGTGAGCACTGCACAAGCACACGCTGGCAGTTTGTATTTGGAGTGTTCAGAAATCCAAAATAGCCAGACAAGAGGTGAGGGTATGAGCCATATCTAGCAAGATCTTGTGGCTCTGTCTAGTGGCAGAAGCCAGATCAGAACACAGCCCTCCTGAGCCACAGCTCAACGATTTCACTTACAGCTAGCTGTATGCCCAAGTGAGGGTTTCTAGACCTAAAATATGTCTCTTTGTCATCTCAAGCAAGATAGCACCTCTCACTGGTTTTTTTTTCTCCTACCACTGGAGTAAATTAGTGGAGCCTGCACCATGTTTCCAGTAGTGGTTCTACTTCACTTTCAGTTTGCAAATGTGGATATATCTATTCTTCAAAAATAAAACCTCCATACATGCAATAGGTACCTAAACTCCTACAAGGACAAGTGCCCCAATTTACCTTTTAACAGGACCTTATATGCATTTACATCCTTAAGATAAGGATGCTGGTATTGCACCAGCATGCAGCCACACACACCAGATATGCACACATTTGTGTGTGCATGTCTATCTGCATATAATTCCAGCTCAATATCATGAAAGCTGCAAACCAGTCTGAATACACCAAAAAGTCCTACCTTTCATCTGTCATTTCAACCTATTTAGTTTGCATTATGACAGGGACATACTTCAAAATAAAGAATGTGACCATAACAGCAATACTGTCCATGATTCATTCTATATTAAAATGTGAGGTCTGCTACATACTTACTATGGGTCTAAATTCTGCCCTGAGACGGTGGAATTATCACCTGATACTAATCAAAACCTCAGTTCTTTCACATTCAGGGAATAGCAAATATGGAACCTAAATCTTTAGATTTTGGCAGTTCCCCCATACAAGGCCAACCTAGAATACAGCTGTATACAGGCTGTAAGAGAACTGAGACTTGTGGGTTAGTCTCAGCACTTGTTACCTAACATCAAACAGTTGTATTTCAAAACTTACCAATTTGTAATGGTAGCTTCCCTGAATATAAGGCTTTCCTTAAGCAGATACTGAGGATCTGTTTATTTTGGCAACAACTGTTTGCAGCCCTATGAGCTAGGAAATTAAAACCACCACCTACAAGAGGATTCATCCTGCATAATGTTGCCAACGGGTGTCTACTCTAGATTTCCTCTGTAAAGTTAACTGTAGGCAGGCAGTAAGTAACCCTAAAGGGGGTGAATTAGCCCACACATTTAACTAATGTCTCATATGAAATTAAGATGTCTTGTGGGAATGCCCACCATTCTCCACTGAGTATAGAAGGGTATCCACAAAGAGGTCAGATTAAACAACTAAGTTGGCTAAAATTAATTCTTAGACTTCACAATGCATATACCATACCAGCTTAAAAACCTCAAGATTGGTGCTGTAAATATTTATGGGTTTTGTACATTCAGGGTTGTGGTACTCAGGTGATGGTGGTATTTCTATGAATGCAACAAGCAAAAGACTCTAGACTTTCTTAAAGCACACTACATCAAAAAAGGATACCGTAACCCTCCTTTCCCCTTACACCTAAACCAACTACATTTTTTGCTATCTGGCATGTAAGAAACTAGTTTACTACACAGACATAGAAAAACCTGTGTTATCAAGGTAAGATTTACACAAACGATGAAATATTTTCCCATATATTCTTATTAAAGCAGCACAGAACTCTCCCTACCATAATCAGGAACACACAACTTTAAGGAAATCCTCTTGCAGTCTTTGACAGCAAAACTACCAAAAATGTGAGCCTGTCGGATTCTGTACCATCAAGAGGAGTCATTTGACTCTTCCATGTCACTAAGCAAGACAGATATCCCAAGCAAATTCTCTTTTTCTACATAGCTCTAAGCTCTTGATAAGACAAAGCCTTAAGGTAAAAAGACTGCTGTGAACAGCCTAGTTACATACACATTTTAAGTCGTGAGTTCATTATACATATACACACAAATATATACATATATTGATATAGAGGGATGCACTTTAAAATTAAAATTTCAGGGAAATCCTGAATTTTGATGAGCAGTTTCCACTGCAGATTTCACTATATTTTTTCACTCAATATATCTGATGAACACAAAGCACAAGGTGAGAACCTGAATAAATTTTCTAATTGAATAACAGTAAACAATATGTATTTATTCACAAACTAAGTAAATTCACAATTCTAAGTAAATTAGAATACTGGGAAAGTTTAGAGATTACACTTTTATGTATATTTCACCACTGCAGTTATGCCATCCTTAGTCTTGTTTACACTCAGATCTGCATGTGATTTCTACCCTTTACACCTCACTTTTGAATACAGCTCACTGAATCAGTCAAGGGGTTCTGTGTGAGTGTAAAGTATATGCTCAGGGACTGGAAAAGGTTGGGTCTTTTTCTTTCCTTTTCTTCTCCTTTAGTATTCTTACATTCTGTTGTATTTTTGATACAATTCTGAAATAGAGTGCATTACATTCTAGTGTGCTTAAAAAAATCTGTTACAGACCTGAAATAGATTACTTAAGAAACCCCCCACCCCAAACTTAACTGTATTTACCCAGTTCAGGCAAACTGTTTCACAAGTGGTAATTTCAAACAACCAAACTATCTATGTGTGGACCACTATGCAGACAGCAACTAAACGTTTTGTAAGTAGAGATTTCGCATACAAGAAACCAGTACTTTCAGACATTAGTTAAAGCATTCACTTCCTGATCCCATAGGACTCTCATTTTTAATTTATTAAAGAACAGTTCTATGAACTTCAAATGGAATTAGTTCCACAGCAAAAGTTACGCATGCAAGTGTTTACATTATGATAGCTAATGTGCATCTAAGGGAGCAAAGCAGGCTGGTGGAAGGAGGCACGCTGGTTATTTGCAAGCAACAAAATCTTTGATCCCTGCAAGAAGGGCTGGCTTATTACAAGTAAATGAAAAATGTTTGTAAAGTAATACTGCAAAAAGAGATAAAATACTATGACAGGTATTAGAATGGTTTATTAAAAAACAGATTTTTAGCAGTACAGAACTTACTTAATTACAGCCCCTATCAGGCTTAGCTGTATCCTATAACTAAAGCTTTCTGATAGGAGAGGAAACTGTATTTCCTATGCCTACTACAGTAATGCATAAAGAGTGATAGGCTATCACTGTTCCACTCTCTGCTCTGTGGCGTTCACCTCTATCATATCCCTCAAGCTTTTCAACCACTATTTTCTCCTGCTCATGAATTAAGACATTTTTGATAATTCTCAGAAGTAAATAACTGCAAACAAATATTTGTCTTTCTAACAAGCAGCTATTCAATTTTACAAACTTCCCTCATTTGTTACAGCATTTGGATAACATTTACAATTCTGCATTTCTACACATCTGCAACCAAAATTAGGAAAAATTATTTTTCCCCGTTATTCCAATACTGCATACTGAAAAACTCTCAATGAAAAGAAACTTAAAGAAGTGACTTGTGAACATGAGCTTATCTTAGTTTAAACCTTTTAGTTTAAAAGAACCCAAAGTAAACAGTGTACTCAAATCATTCAGTGTACAGAGTTTAAAGACGTAAGAATTTAACATTTAAACAGCCTCTAAGGCTGCTAAGCACATACTTTCAACATGTACTTAGACTTTACTAAGACTAGCTAACGCTCCCACTCATCACATGACATATGCTGCCAACACTGCAAAATGAAAAGTATTAGCAGTGTCAGAAATGCTAGCATTTCCTCAGTTGGCAGGAGCCGGAGGGTGGAATCAAAACACTACAACAGAATCAGTGTGAAAAAGCAGCATGGTGCACCTTATACTGCAAATTAAGACATACAGTTAGTGAATGAACACATTTTTGCTTTTATGCAAGTCACTACTATTTGTCCCAGTACCCCTGCACATACAGACACAGATACTATCGCTGCCTGCTACTGTGTATTTTTGTATTTACCGCATTAGTGTTCCACATATCTTCTAGGACAGTCTTTGCAGTAGTTATATACGGACAGAGTTGTAAAGAGGGGACACAAAGCAATTCCTTTAAATAAAAAAGCCTTCTTAGAGACAAGTTCCAAATAGGAATATATTTAAATGTGTGAATTTAGAGTGGGGGTTTTACTGTTGCTTTTTAAAAGCCATCAGATTTACAGAATTTGCCTGACAGAGGGATTATTGACACCAACTACATGAACAGAGTCAGCATTTGCAGGGCCTCTCACTAGCACATGTTTAGAAACACTGCTGCAGGGAGCTTGCATCAATGAAGGTATAAGAGCAAATCTCACACTTGAAAGCCTTCTCACCTACCAAGAGACAGAAAGCAAATATTAAGGATATAGTATCTTCCATGGGAATATAAAGTATGTGTGGGAAATTCAAAAATATTAGTGGATTAGTATTTACAGCACATCCCCCAAGCCACAACTCATCTTTCCCATGATCTTGTTGCTAATGAAGCATGATCTCAGATAATGGTCTAGGCAGTTAAATGCCACAGTCTGTTTTACCAGTAGGAGACCTACTGCATATAAATTTAGCTTCCATCAGAAGTCTAATCAAGAAAAAACAGCCAGAACCATTTCCAAATTTAGTTTTGATTTTTTTTTCCTGAATCGAAGTTCAGAGGGACAACTTTCAGCGTGCCCTATGTCACCAGTTAAAAACAAACAAAAAAATCCCCCAGAATGGGGAAATGCAGCAGAACAGGAAATTTCCAAGCAGCAACGGAATAACGCTAAAGGAGTCATTTTAACTTAATGAAGAAAACACCCAAAGAATTTTCTGTGAAGACAACAAGAATAACAATAACAAAGGAAAACAATGACTTCCAATAACAAAAGCACCAAGAGGCACATTCTTAAAGGACAAGCCTCCCCTTTCATCTACACGCCCACTGATGATTTCTAATTTACAACATTTATCTTCATATATTTCTGATGCATGAAAATTCTGAAGTATTAGCCTTACAGTGAAGAACCTGAAAAGAACCTAACTAGAAAGAAACCACAAGCTAAAAAAAAAATGAAACAGAATCACAAAACAGTTAAGGCTGAGTGGGATCTTGGGAGGTCATATAGTCCAAACCCCAAATAGGCAAACGTATTTTCATTTTTGCAGCCAAGAAAACCCCACAAAACCAACAAGTAAGTACATTTTAGAGAACATATTTTAAGAAACTAAATCTTAACATCAACCCTGGAATAGAAATAATTCTCCTCAAGGTAGCATTTCATGCCAACACTATTACATCTCCAGCTATAGTTTTATTAGTGTTATCTTTTAAGAATAATGCAGGGGATATCACATTGAGTGACCACTGCATAGTCAGCATGATGTAGAAATCAAAGCGCTTTTTCTGTTTACTCCCAATTGTCAGTGGGGAAGCAAACAGGAAGAGGTTGATGAGATTTTTCAGGAGCAGTTATCAATGGTTTGATAGCCAGATAATAAATCACATTTTCATCAGTAATAAGCAGCTTTCTAAAACTCATAACATGTGTTTGCTGTAGGTTATGTAGCAGCTCAGCGGCAAAGCAAGGAGCAGGAGACAGTTCTGGATTTGCAATCCTTCTTCTAGACAGTGACTTCATTTTTTTGCAAAAGCTTAATTCATTTTGCATAGTTTTCATCACTTGTCTACTTATGTACCTGAACATCATTAACAGTGCCCATACACACTACCTAACCAGCCCCCCAGGAGAAGTTGGTTCTCTTTTCTTTGGCTCTCACTCTCCTTTTCCTGTACCTTTTGAAGCCCTGTCAGTCGCCTTCTCCATAAGCTAAGAATATTTAATAGAGCAAATGTCTGTCTTTGAAGACATGGCATACTTGCTGCCACAGGGATTGAGAGCCATCTGTCTCAGTAGCGTAAGACGTCTATCAGCCCCCTTCACACCTATGTTTCCTGCCAGACATCTGCCTACCCTCTTCTGCTGCCGTGTGTGATGCCGTGGCTCCAGTGCTGCGGGAAGATGCACCACCCATATCACTCAAGTGTTAGAGCGCTGCACTCCTGCCAAACCAGTGCAAGCGTATTTAATTTTTTCAACTTGCTGAAAAGCTAATTTTGTCAGTGTGGACAAAGGTGGATATTCCCTATTCACTGCTGCCAGATCCTATAGAAGGATCTCCACAATTTATTTATTTAAGTATTATCATAAGCATCTAATTGACTCCCTACTGTCCCATCTACCCACTCACTGTACATATCAAGTAGCAGGTTTCCGAAGGCCGTTAAGGCAACATAGCACATTCCCATCCTGTTCATTCAGTTAAACTTATTTTCTAGTCCTGTATAAATGCTCAGAAGAAAGAAGAAAGCTTTACTTTTTAAATGCCAACAACATGGAGCAGATCCAACAGTTTCAAGCAGACAATGCTACAAAGTATATTCCTCTGTATAATTCAGAATTCCTAATGCAAGTTGCTTTTCTGGCAGAATGATGGACTTATAACTATGGCAATGCAAAGTCTATATAAACAGATCACTTGACTGAGACAGAAAGAACCCCAGAGCATCAGTCACAGACAGGCTGGCCCTTTGATAGAGGTTCAACATTCAACTTTAAAAGAGAAACATGAAGCTTTCCAGAAAACGAAATGGAATGTAGCCAAGTTGGACAAACAGCAATATATTATATTAAAAACCATGAAACATGCCAATGTGTGCAAGTTGATTTAAAAAGTTTTGAGAAGGCATTCCCATTCTTTCCTGGCCACAGGGTAGCAGTACAGAAATAAAACTTACAAACTGGTTGAAGTCTACATCCCTCTGAACTAGCAAAGTCATGGTTTTTTGTCAATGAGCCATGGGCATAAGCTGTCCTTGTCTTTGCAGCGTCTATACCTTTACATAGGTGTCTTCTGAATATAAATCTCAAACAAGGGTCAAACATATCCTTAAAGATCAACATCTCTGAATGCCATAAAAAAACCCCACTTCAGTTAAAAAACTGCCTGGTTTTTTAGATCACATGTTTGATGTTTGCACATTCAGTGTAAGAGGGAGAACTACCAATAGGTAAAAAATACTCCGTTTCTGTAGAAATCCTTTTCACATCACAAAAGAATCACTCCTACACAGTATTCAATATTCCAACTTCATAGTACTTTTTTTTCCCTCCTGAGTGGTAACATAAGGAAGACAACATGTAATCGACCTGCATCTGCTGTATCAGGAAGGTCTTTAGCCTTGTTTCATACTCACAGTGCTGGCAGTGAAAGGCTTTGAGGCCAGGATGCATTCCCATGTGTTTCGACAGGACTAACTGTAAGAACACTTCCTGTCAGAAAGGAAATGAACCTTGTCACATCTGGAAAATCACCATCTATTCTTCCTGTGTAAAGTGGTCTGAAGGGATGACATTTCTCAGTTAATGTGTTAATTAAAGCTTTTAATGCCTTTTATTGTAAGTATTTAAGGCACTTAGGAAAGCTTGATATCACTAGGGGAGAAATGACAGCACAAACATTCTTATCAGACCTGTCTACGATCAGATACTTCAGTTACTATTTTATTATCTTTTAATTATTTATTTACATCCCCAGAATTACATACTTTGCTGTGTTAAAGCAATTTCCTAGCAACCAATACTGCACAGTGCAAGATGATCATACTCGATCGTTGTATCTTGATGTTTGAATGGTCCACCTATGTTTTCTAGATTTTTTTTGTCTGAATTAAAAAAGACAGATTCTATCTGCTCCACTGCGTGACCTGCTACTCTTTCAGGCCTGCAAGTGGAATTTATTTAAAATTAAAAATTATGTGTATGAAAATTATGTGCGCTTACATACAAAGAGAGGATTCCGAGGGAACACAACTGTAAAGCATTTGATAAGTACTACACAGATCACAGATCAGCTGTTCCAAGTTTCTTGATTTTCCAGATTCTTCCCCACACCATGCTTAGAGTTAAATGGTTTTGAGGTATTCTATGTCTTAAACACTTAAAGTTCCTCACAACTCAGAAACAACATAGCAAGCACTGGCTGTTCACAAATTCAAACATAAGTCTAATACTGTAAAGTCACATCTTCAACACACAATAACTTCAAAGGTAGAAATGTAAGCATCCGAGAACTTTAAAATCTTTGTCCTGTGGAAGTCAACTACAGCAGATTTAAAAGGTGCTTAGATCTCTACCCAGATTATTGATCAGCACTCAGCAAAAGGAAACAATGTCATTTTGAGTCATACCTGTAAATAATTAATTACTAAGTAAATACTACTTCCAAATACATGCACTAGATTCACATGTTAGATGTAACAAACAGGATTAATCGTTCTTTAAACATTCTGTAATGAAAACACAGTTATTTTCATCATATGTTATGAAGGTAATTAAAGTCCTGCTATTTTGAAAAAAACGTATTTCAGAAAGCAATGAAATTAGTTTATATTATACTCAAGACTTCTACTGGTAAAAGTATTCTTGCTAATTCTAAATTAAGAGTGAATTATACAGCTGTTAATTTATGCAACAGTATTCAAAACAAGAAAGATGAAAAAGGGATGTAATCCTCAGATATTTGTGTGGATTAACACTTTCTTGCAGCAGAGAAATAAAGCTTATATTGCTCAAAGAATAAAAGCCCTTAATTTACATGAGGGAACTTAAGTACACAGGGGAGCTGTTGAAGTGTTCGATGCACAGGTGTGAACGATAAAACAGTGATCTCTGTATAACCAAGGGCCTATATGGAAAAATCCAGGATTTTAACAGCAAGCTTCAAGATGAAAGCCAACTCTGAAAGGCAAGTTGTGCCTCTCTGAATAACTCTTTGTAGTACTTTTTTCCCCTCTTTCCTAAACATTTTGATCTTTCAAGAGGAAAAACACATTAAAAAAAAGAAAAAAAGAAAAAATTGTCTGAGATCTAGATTCTAAACTCCTACAGGGCAGACAGAACTTTTTCAGAGCTAGGAGAGACCAAAAATGCAAAGGCTAATTTCTGTAATATCTTTGTGAATCCAATACAAGTACAGCAGTTCAAAGGTATAACATACCAATTCACAGTCTCGGGAAAATTGTCTTTGTTACCATTTCTACTCACTGAAATCAGAATTAAAACTGTACTTTTTTTACGCATTTACAGGAGATGTCTTTTACAATTTCCTTTGTTAGAGGTTTAAATGCTTTGCAGAAAAGTAGAGCTATTTGGATTTTTTAGCTACTTGAATTACTACTTTATAGAAAAGTGTGAGCACAGCTGCCTGTTTCCAGCACATTTAACTTTGCTTTAGATGCAAATTTCAGAATTTTGAAATGGTTGCCAGCAGTGCCTATCTTATGCAGTGCTTGTGGTGCAAACTCCCCACAAATACTGATGCACTTTTTTCTTCAAGGAGAAAAGAAAGAATATTCTGTAACTAGGAGGCTTGCTTCAATCTTCTAAGGTTAAGAAGCTGAAGTCCAAAGGAACCTGGAATTTGTAATATTGATAGTTTAACCTTCCTTTCTTCAGATACAAATAAGGTGCATCTGAGACAGTGGGAAATTATGACCTGTTAAGCCTGAAGTGTCTTGCATGCTCTTGATCAACTTTTAGGCTCCATAAAGGTCCCACATTCATTGTAACACTTATGATTTTAATGAAGCAATTGGATAAGACTATCACTACATCACTTTAGTCAGGAATCAGTTTCATTCTTCCCAGTTCACTTTTGAACACTGATTATAGGCAGCTGATATTCACAGATGCCTCTATGATTTTCTCTTCTTTATATGAACTATTGGTTAAAGCTCAGTGAATGGAAAGGTTAGACTGCCCTCTCTCTGTCACTTCTTCCTAACTACTTGATCTGTAACTGACAAAATTATGGCCACACACTTTCAAGAAATTCTGAATTAGGTGTTAATCAGCATTTTCCCATACAGTCATGAAAAAAACATCCCATACTCTCTATCAGTAATATGGTATGCCTCCATAAAGTTTTAGTTTATAAACCTGCACTTTGTTGCTGAAATAAGAATAAAAATTGTTATATTGTTTAGTATTACTACTACTCTGTGAACTGAGGCCTTTAATGTGCATGCACTGTCCGCAGAGTGCACAAGCCATCCTTGTACATTAATGCATTAATTATATGTGAATTAAAACCATCACTGTAATTACTGTATTCTCAGTTTTATTTTCTGATGGGAGAAAAATGGTTATGACAACATTGTTTTGAATTGGAATATTATATTAATTTAAATTGAAATATAAACAATAAACATTCGAAAGATGTTAAGCGAGACTTGGGTGACATTAACTAATAATTGTCATGGGATCCAATTGTTTGGCTATTTTATCCTTTAAAATATATACACACCTAATGCAATAGTCATAAAAACCTTAAGCCTTCATTTAGAACTACCTTCTTTATAAACTTGAACTTGATTTTACTAAATAAATTCTACTGCCTAATACTGAAAATGATACTAATTTTTTTAGTATTTACTAATTACTAATAATGAAAATTCATACATTCCAGCTACCCTTGTAGCAGACAAATTGGGTAGAAATCATAATTTTAAACTTTTACCATCAGTACACTGCGGGTTATAACCAAAGAGGAACACTGAAAAGGCATTCGAAAAGTAAAAGCAAGTCCGACGTTGTTCGTTTGCTGCCCTCTCCTGGGGAAAGCCAAAGTAAACAGTAAAAGCATGACAAGACAGCCAAGAAATTATGCTCCCCGAGTACCATTACCTACGCTTCTCTGATAACTCAAACTTGTGACAGCAGATCTTTTTCTTAAAGGCATTTTTTTTAAGTTTTATTTTTAAAGTATCAACAGATGTCGCGGAATGGACTCAGTCGGAGATCAATGTGATCAGACAATGCCATTTATTATAGAAAACTAACTCTTTATATACTATTTCTTAAAGTTGTTTACACTAACTTGGCCCATTGTGATTGGATACATATCTTTAAGGCCCTTAACAACTAACATATAATTGGTTAAGCACAGGTGTGAGAACCTGACCTTCAAAGTTTTCCAACAGTCCTCAATTTAGCAACTCAGTAAATTCCAGCTCCTTCTTATCTCCTTGGGATTCTTACTCCCAGTGCCTCACTCCCTCCTCCTTCACCTTTTGGTGTCCCTTGGTTCATGTTGAACTCAACGTAGGCACTTGCTGATCTGGGTACATGGCCATTCTTTGCCAGAAAGTCATCCACAAATAAACTTCAAAATATATTTCCCAAATGAGTCTGTTAATCTAGGCATAATTGAAGACATTTCTGGGAGGAAAGAAACTGAGGCTTCTTACCTTGGCATTCTAGAGTCCTGTAGAGCAGCACAGACTCTGCGCTCAGAGTCAACACAGCAACATTCTCTTCATGCTCTTCTGCCATCAGCTATTAACCTAAGATGTAGGACACAACACTGAACTGGCTACAATTTGCAGCAGATTCTGTTCCCCCACAGGGTCAGGGCCTTCAGTGGCAAGAAATAAAAGTCACAGGATGGTATTATGGCTAACTGCTATTTTCATTAGTTTGCCCTTTGAAGAGGCTATAAAAAAGAAACAATGTTAACATGAGGTTTGCTTCGCTGTACAGATAGCACAGCAAAACTCAAGTTAGAACTAGGTATGAAAAGCTGAAGTAAGTTTTTAATCTTTGCAGCAATTTACAAGCATCATTCCAGGGAGAGCTCCCAGAAAACTAGTCCATAAATGCTTCTGAAACACAGAGGTAACACGTTCATCAGATAATGACACATTCAATATATAACCTCAGACTAAATTTGGATCACCACACTCCACTGGTTTGAAAATAACTGTTGTAATGATAAAAAGATGTAAAATGCTTAACCTTGCTCTTCAACTTCTTTAAAACTGAGACAAGTTATTTCAAAATACCTCACTGTGAACATGGAAGCAACTTGTCTACCTGCTTTGTGAATTTGTAATGACTGAACTGTGCTTTGACTATGACAAGGCTTGTTAACTAATTAATTTAATACAAAACAAAAACCAGCTGCCTAAGTGCGCCATCAGCATGTCAGTTTACTCTCTACTTACTTGCCAAGCTGCTAGTTCACTTATCAGTCATCAGGCCTTTGACTATCCTTTTTTTTTCTTTATTACAGCAATTTCAGCAAGCTACTAAAACATGTATTTACTTCTTTCCACATGAGCAATTACAACTGCAAACCAGGAAATCTAGATTCAATATAGGCAATTACTTCAGTCTTAGGAAACAGCAGGGTAAAGAAGATATTTGGAAAAAAAAACTTTGACAATTTGAATTAATTAATTAATTATAATACACAACTGTAAAAGTCAGAAAATTATTTCTCTACTTAAACTGAAGGTGTATATTGTGAAAATGCTTTCTCATAATGTAACACACATATGCATGGCCATAAACAACAACTAAGAAAGAAAATGCCCAAAACCAAACTCAGATACTTGGAAGAAACCTAGAAAAACAGAATGCACACCAACTTCTCTACCTAAATACTAGAAAAGCTATTGTTAGAATATTGTATGATGTCAACTTGCAGATGGGTGGGTACCAGAGATTTCTATCTTCTCTCTCAAAGGAAAATAAACCCACTTTTCTGAGTAACAGGAAAGCATCAAATGCCATCTCAAGTTTTCTTTGGAAGAGAGGATGCACTTGAGGTCAGACAAAGTCTTAGTGTTAACTCTTACATCTACAGATAAGTAGAATTTTGTATTAACTGATAAGATTGGTGCTTCAATAAATACACCTCTTATAAATGCAGCTACAAGTGCAAAGGAAGCTGTACCTTGTCACAGTTTTTTCATCTAGTTTACATACAGAATTTCAAGAAGCCTCACAGCACACCTCTCAGCTCTTCGAAGAGCACATCTCAGTGGCTCTCCTTTATCATTGCTTGTAACAAAACTTGAGAGAAAGCCTTCAGAAGCACCTTCTGATCAGCTTACTTTATTCAAAAGACTGGAACTTTCACAAACCAAGAAGAAGACACCTCTTTGAATAGGGAAGCTCATTTTTTGTTCAGGATATCTGTGTCCAGCTTTCTAGTAAAAAAGTAAGTAAATATACACATGCCACATTATCAATTGTTCTGCAATGAACAGCTACAGAGGTATTTGGAGCATAACAAGCAAAATGGCAAGTTTTGCCATGTACAGGTCATACCCTACTGTAGGCAATGCATGTGCATTAACCAAAATCCTTCTAGCTGTCTTTGTGAAGCACACAGAATTATCTTCAGCCTTCTTTCCTCTCTTTAATTTCTTTGTTGAGATTTTTTTCTGATGGATTTGTTTGTCATGTCCACTCATCTGACATCTGGTTTTGAATACTTGATCCCAAAAGGAAGACAGAAAGGCTGTAGAAGTTTAGCAATTTTCCATATGCTCTTTCAAGTCTTCTCTTCTTGGCCAATTAAGAAGTAAACTAATTCAAAAAGAAATCCAAAATACTGTATTGACCAGTATTTTACATTACCGTCAGTGACTGAAAGATTTCAGAATTTGAGATAAGATACTTTCAGGTGAAAGACAGTTGTAGGGACTTTCGAAATAGTGTAACCCTTATAATTCAGTCCACTAATAGAGGAAAAAAAGCCTTGTTGATCATCCTGTGTTATGTTTGTGAAACACACATTAAGGGCAAAACAACAGCTTCTCAAAAGAGCTAGACAAGCCATTTATTTGGGTTGGAGTTTGTTTTGGTTGGTTTTGGTTTTTATAACTACAGGGCAGAATTAGATCCAAGTTGTTACATACAGGTAATGTTGAAGAAAGAACTGCTTTATTTTACTTTTGGACATGTAAATACAATGAACAGGTATATGACATACTGCAATGTTTAGCTGCCATTCACACATACCCTAGAACAGATTATCATTCTTGGATGAACACTTTCATTATAAAATTGCCCCAGTGCTGCCCAGCACAAAGAAAACCAAAATTAGGTAAGCACAGATTATAATGATAAAAATGACAGTATTTGGAAAACCACTCCTGTGTTTGACACACTTGCTGCCACAATGAATATCTCTGTTTCTTAAAAGCGACAAAGCAGGAAGAAGAAACACGATTTTCAGGTATCTCATTTGAACTGAACCCACTGGTTTCACCAGATTACAATGATTTTATCATACAAAAGCTCTATCTAACAATCCACATTTTAAATAGTCGTCTTTTCTAAGTTTCCTGAGCTTCTTACGACCATTATATATGTAGATGAAGAACAAGCAACATATTTGCATAATATAGCTATTATGTTGCAAGGAATTGATTAATTTTTAATATTTGGATATTCCTGACCTAATAAGTTTCCTTCCTCATTCTGTGGTAAAAATAGCATAAGATTCTAATTACATTGTTAAGACTAATATCAAGAAATGACAACCATTTCCAATGTAAAATATAAGCTTAAAAAAACCCCACAGTGCTGCATATACATTTGAATATATAGCATGTTTGGTCAGATTGGGAAAAATTAAATAAGCCCATTAGATGACTGAGAAGATAGCTAGCATTTGTGTCAGAGTAAGTAGAATACTTCCATCTATTGAAAATGTCATTTGCACAGAATCACTTAATTTGACTCAATCTTTTGGGTCCTGACAGAGTTTGGATATTACTGCTTTTTTATGAGGTAATTATTTCAGCAACAAAGCACCAAGAACCCTCTTTTCCACCCCCACACTCCCCAAAACTGATGTTAATTGTTATATAAATGAATCAATCTCAAAACAGTTGCACCAACTCTGAAGGTAACTTGTAAAATCCATCAACTTAAGCAGTATGTATCAAATGCTCCCCACAAGAACTTGGTAATGTAAGACATTTCAGCACACTGCAGTTTACAGGAAGAAAAAAATAAAGATTTTTCCTTATCCAGAGTCATCAAGCCTGATTTATTAAATTGCTAATTCTTTTTAATATGATGGCACAGCATCAAGATTACAAATGCTGCTGGCTTATGGAGCCTCCAGTGACTGGGGGAAAAGGGAGGATAACTGCCAATTTTATGACCACTTAGAGATTAATAAAAACCCCTAACCTAAGTATCTTGTAGCTTTTTGAGATGGTACATTCAAGATAGCATTGTGAATAAAACACTTACCTAACCCTTTATATAGTGTACACCAGTTTCTTCAGCATGGTTCAATGGTCAATAAGTCCCCACCAACACAGTGTATGTTAGGATGCCATGATGGAGCTGAAGCCAGTGGGTCTAGATGTCACAGGACCTAAGGAAGAAATACGTGAACTTACATATACCAATGTATTGTATGGTCTCACAGCCTAGCCGCTAAAAGCATACAGCACATACTGCTGTATGATTAGGGCATTTTCAGCAATTTATTTTAGTATGCTAACACAGATCCCCAATGTATTTCTCACAACACAAAATAAATCCTGTATTAAAAAAAAAAAAAACAAAAACCAAAATTCCAGCTCATTAAGGTTGCTAAGGCAAGACATAAAAATTAGTAATTGCCAAAAGTTAAAGTTGCCTTGGTAACCTTTATTTCATTGTTTTTTGTGTATATACTCTATGCTCACTAAACAATAAACCAAGGCTAATGAAGCACTACTCATTCTATACACTGAATTTTAGAAGGATCATGTGGAGGAACAAATATGCACATGTAGCCAAGTCAAGCAACTGAGGATTTTGCAAGTGTACCTGCTGGGCAGACGATGAGCATCCTTTACTGCAAGTTATCTTGAATTTCTGTGGGTGTTTGGTTTGTTGGGTTTTCTCTTTGTTTGGTTGGGGGCTTTTAACATGTTTTAGGCTTTATTCTTTTTTTTGAAACAAAGTACGTAAGAAGTTAAAACATGCTTTCCAGATTTCATAATGGGGAATTATATTTGGGGTAACTGGCATTGCTGAAGCCTTTGCAGAAACCTCTGATGCTCAAATTAATTCCCATTTGAGTAATGACAGTAATAGTACATAGAAGTTATTGTGTATCCTATTATTTTAATTCTGGTTCACGTGCCTGAGGCTCTAGATCCTTTCTGTTCACTTCAGGCCACTCTTTTGCCCAAGTTATTTTAATTCTCTGAGACTCCTCACTATTTTCTTCACTGCTGACTATGGCCTGTCCCAATAGCATTCTTGCTACCATGCCAAATTCTGCTCGACTTCATCTCCTCATCATGTCCTCCAGCAACTTCTCACAAGTTCTCCAGCCACAATAATCTTTAGTATCCAATAGCCAACTTTTTTTTTTTTCCCCGAAGAATTAAAAACCTTTGCAGCCAGGTACCAAAGAAAACTGGCAAGTTTTCCTAGTTCCTGTCCCTGCCTCCCTTAGAATCATAGAATCAGCTGGTTGGAAAAGACCTTTAAGATCATCAAGTCCAACCATTACACCAGGACTGCCAAGACCACCAGTAAACCATATCACTAAGGGCCTCACCTATACGGTTTTTGAGGGAGCAGGGACAGTGATTCTACCACTACCCTGAGCAGCCTGTTCCACTACCTGATTACTCTCTCTGTAAAGAAATTTTTCCTAATACCCAATCTAAACCTAGTGCAGCTTGAGGCCGCTATCTCTTGTCCTATCACTTGTTACTTGGGAGAAGGAACCAATACTCAACCTCACTACAACCTCCTTTGAGGTAGTTGTAGAGAGTGCAAAGGTCCCTGCTGAGCAGTCTCTTCTCCAGACTAAACAATCCCAGTTTCCTCAGCAGCTCCAAATAAGACTTGCTCTTCAGACGCTTCACCAGTTCCGTTGCCCTTCTCTGGACCTGCTCCAGCACCTCAATGTCTTTCTTGTAGTGAGAGCCCAGAACTGAACACAGGATTCGAGGTGTGGCCTCACCAGTACCCAGTATAGGGGGATAATCACTGCCGTGGCTGTGCTGGCCACACTGGCGCTGATACAGGCCAGGATGCTGTTGGCCTTCTTGGCTGCCTGGGCACAAGCTGCAGCACCCTCAGGCTCTTTTCCACAGAACAGCTTTCCAGCCACTCTTCCTCAAGCCTGTAGCACTGCATAGTGTTGTTCTGGCCCAAATCTTGCAATTTGTAATTTGTCACAATTAGCTTCCTGCGGTAAGTTATCTTCACTGCTCATTGCATTTTTTGGAGGCTGTGAAAAGGCCAAATCTCCACAGACTTTTGCATCAGGAGTGTGCCTTTTTATCTATTCTAACGGAAGACACCATATGAAAAATGCCTACATCTTTCCTGCAAGCCATGAACTACTAGGCCTTCTTAAATAAAAGGTAGCCATGTCTTACCAGTTCCAATTCAAAACATTATGAACAGAAAGTTTTCCCCCACATGCATTCTGGAAAATTGGTTGTACAATTTTGTTTGATCTGTTCTTAAACAAGCATCATTTGGAGGCAAAGAAACATGAGAAATTGCAGTTTAAACAAAAACAGAAAAGCAAGACAGATGAGCAAGTGAAAACTCTATTTTAAACAAACAACATCGGGAACTGTGGTGGTTTAAAAACAGCCACACAGCTCCTTCACTCACTCTCCCCCTTTCTCCCCCCACTCCCGGAGGGATGGGGAGGAGAATCAAAAGAATGTAACTCCCATGGGTTGAGATAAGAACAGTCCAGTAACTAAAGTATAACACAAATCACTACTGCTGCCACCAGTAATAATAACGATAAAGGAAATAACAAGGGAAGAGAATACAACACCTCACTGACTGACACCTAGCCCAACCCCAGCAGTGCACTAGCCCTTCCGGATAACTCTCAGTTACATCCTGGGCATGATGTGCTGTGGTATGGAATACCTTTTTGGCTAATTTGGGTCAGGTGTCCTGTCTCTGCTTCCTCCCAGCTTCCCCTCCTCCCTGGCAGAGCAGGAGGCTCAGAAAGTCCCCAGTCAAACTAAACATTTGAGCAGTAACTAAAACATCGGTGTTATCAGTGCTGTTCCCAGGCTGAAAGTCAAAAACACAGCACTGCACCAGTTACTAAGAAGGAGAAAAAATGACTGCTACTGCTGAACCCAGGACAGTAACAAAGAAAGCATGTAGGTTAGTGGAAAAAAAAAAAAAAAAAAAAAAAGGGCAGTATGGTTTTATAACACTAAATATGATGTAAGCTGTTAAAACACAGAGGAATTGTGAGAAATGCAGGCATATGTCATGAATTCATTTAATTTCTGTTTTCAGAAGAAGGGGTCTCCTTTAACAAGTCTTGGGGAAAGCATATATCATCATGAGGAACTGCTGCTAGAGACACATAGCCTCTACCACTATTAAAAGATAAGTTACAAAAAAATCAAATTTGATGGTATAAAAACGCACAGCTTCCCTCCTTTTGTTCACTCTGCAAGATACAAAGCTGGATAGGGTCCTTTGAAAGTTACTTTAGGATTGTAGAAGTATTTAAGTTGGCCTAAGTATTGCTTATGTGATGGAACTAAAGTAAATATATATTGATTGATAGGCTGCTACCTACTTCCCTGTGATATTCAGCCTGCTTCAGTTAATGAGATTAACTGAAGACAGCAGATAGAAATCAGAGATGCAGAGACAAGTCCCTCCACATAGCTCTGCTCTAACCACAAGTCTAGGACTTTGTAGGTCAAGGTCAGAGGAACTGAGACTGCTAACAGCATGAACTGCAACCTGCATTTTTGACATTATTAAATGTCCACAAAGGAATCGGAAAGAAATCAAACTCTTGGTCAAAAAAGATCTAAGTTGTAGATTGAACCTGGCTTGCCATCATTCAGAGTATTACAGTTTCGGTGTTATTCCAGTAACACTGACATAAAGCTAAAGTCAGAAAAGTTTCAGATATGAAGCATCCTTCAGTTTAATGTTTTATGCACTACAGTATTCCTCCCTACTCCTTTCAAGTGAAGGGCCCAGTAGTTTAATAACAAAAACCCAATAAACCTGTGAGGTAATAGAGAGTAATTCTTCCTTGTAAGAAGCAAGAATCTCTGCTATTGCAGATGAAAATAAAGCTGTCACTGAGTAAGATGAAGCAAGACTGGTGAAGGAAAGCAAACTTGCTGCTACTAACTCGACAAAGAAGAATTTCTTCTTAAACTACCAGGCAACTTGTTATCCAACCAAGCAATTATAAGTTGCCAAAGTAAGTCCATCAAAAACTCAAATAAACATAAAAAGTATCCAAGCCCCAAGGATGCTGTCATGCATCTAGATTTCCTGCACTAAGTGTCCTTGCTGTCTTCTCTCCTCTACCGAGTTAATAGCTGCTGAGCTGCCAGCTCAATGCAGCTGCTACACATCTCACTGCCACCATTAGCCTTTGAAGATGGGGATCCTTGTTTAGTGCCTTCAAGCAAACTGTAAGTCCCTAATCCTCTTCTCCCCCTTCAAAACACAGTTTTACTCTAGCTTAATAAATTTTAAAGCATTCTTCCACCCATTAAAACTGATTTACCAGTACATAGACTTGCATTATCCAAATATTTTGCACTGGGAAATTCACTTTCACTCGATAAAAGCAGACAGAAGCAAAACGTTTAAGCAGAAGTCCTGTACATACTTCTAGTATTTACAAAGCATTTGTTACACTTTATAAACTAAGCAGTTAAAAAAAAACCCAACAAAACCAAAAAAAACCCCAAAACAAAATGCTAACACCTATTGAAGAAGGGGAATAAAAAAAAAAAACCAACAAAAAAACAAAAACCACAAACAACCAACCCAAAACAACACAACAGCCAAAAAATACACCTCTATTTGGAAAAAACATCTCATCTCTCACATTCAGTGCATGGATAGAGTTTGAAATTGTAACCATGGCTGTACAGATGCCTGTAGACCTTAATTCATTCCTTAGCTGTATAAAATGTCAGAGTTTGATATAATGGGTTAAAATCAAATTAAATCCATTAAGATCAAGGCATTTCTACATTTTAAACAATTATTAAAAGTTCGAACTTAACTCTTATGTAGTTTTAAAGTGTTTTGTGCTTATTTAAGTAATATGAGGCTGCATTTGGCTGAAATACGCAGTATTTCAGTAAAAAAAAGAAACTATTAATTGAAGACGGAGTTTGACCAAAAGCAAGGTTAACTCAGCGCTAAGGATGATCAAGGCACTCATCTCCCTCAGTGTCAAAACAGTACAACAACAAAAAGGATAACAAGCAGTTCTCAAAGATTTCAAACCAGAATTTAAAATGAGCTCACAAAATACATACTTGCAGTGGAATTATTTTGACATGAATTATAGAGCCTATGAAAAATATTGAAAGGACAATAAGGAAACATCAAAATACTGAAGCTTTAAAGGATTTACTGGTGAGATGAGATACACTTTAGTTGTCCATTGTCTTCTAAGTATATCTGCTAAATCAGACAGTAAATCTGTCTAAATTTGGTCTGCAGAAAGTATTGGCTGCAGGTTGAGATTTTGCATAAAAGATTTCTCTTTAATGGAAATCAAGGCCACTAACCCTTTCCTGTAAAGGTTTTAATATAAAATCACTGTATAGCAACTTCTGGACTGTTCTTAAAGGTTTAAGATTCAAAGACCAAAAATAATGACAGACAGCATAATCAGTCTTTCAGACCTTTTGCCTTTTTATTCCTGATCCAGATGGTAAATAGTCACCATAGAGTCTACACAAATATCAACAACTGCTTTAATTTATACAAGTAAACAAGATAACATCGCATAAATGCATGCAAGAATCTCTCAGCATGACAGATCAGTATCTTTGTCCTACATAAGAAATTAAGAAGAGACTTCAATGTACTCTGAAGTATTTTAGCAATTTGCACATTTTTTCCCACTAAGCACGTTAGGTTTTCATGTAAGTTCAAAGTTCTGAAGCATACTGTAGCAAATAACATTAGCAATTACAGCTAAAACTTTAAGTCAAACACAAGCTTGGTGCTAAGGAAGATGCAGTTAAACCTTATTTCAAAAACTATCCCCATAGTAAGCAGGAAGGCTCCCATACCCATTGTATCATCTTCACAAGCATAATAAATTGGCAGACAACAGTTCTTTGTAATGCTATGGTAAAACACCCTTTAAAGGAACAAAACACCTGAAAAATACTAGCAAGCTGAAGACTACTCAATTTCTTTCACGTTTCTTCTCCACCTCACAAACACAAAGAAATTAACACAATGTTAAATAGACATTTAGAAGGGCTTCCTTTGCTCACATTTATTGCAAAAATGCAAACAATATTAAAAACAAATATAAAACATTTACAATTCCATCACACTACCAATAGTTTAAAAAGCTATTAAGTATTTAACCTGCTATATTTTTCAATAGGAAGCTAAAACTAAGCAACCTTTCTGAATGTGTTAACCTAACAGAGTAAATTATAATCTTCAAAAATTCACTGTACCCAGACATGATGAAAATTATCAAAAGAGGATCCCAGAAAACCTCATCCCAGATTGTTTTCTCACTACAGTTATAAGGGAAATAGATTCTTGATCTCCCCCACCCCCACCCCCCAAAAAAAAAGGAAACAAATTATTCATTTCAGACATGAGTTATAATTTGCCAATACAAAACGGTTTCCCTTTCACTTAAGAAAACATTGTTTGTATAAGCATTCATAAACCTTTTTCACTGTTGTGTGTGAATTTCAGCTGGTTTTTTATGTGCTCTGCTTCCCAACCTCTTAGCGAAAAAAGTTAAGACTGGACTACAGCCTTGTTGCCAGCTTACAGTCGTATGCAATGATGTGGAGGGAGACACTGTATGCCGTTGCTCTAAAACTGACCCTTTCTTTAGTTCCTTTCCCTGCAGAATTTCTGCAATAACCTAAGAAAATTTTATTTCCTGCCCTTTTGAACAGTAAAAGCTCAGAATCCCACCTATCCCAAAGACTTTAAAATTAGACTGCACAGTACAATCTAATCTAAACTCTTCAAAACCTACACTGCAACACAGATGCAATGGCCAGCCTGGCTACAATCACAGGAAGCCCTGTAATTCCACATTCCTAACACTCCTAACATTGCCTATTTTCTTATCTGAGCACTGCCACAAACTCCAGAGTGCTCCTGCGAGCCATCATCTTATTTCACATAAATCGCCTGGCTTTGCACTGGCTTTATTGAGCAATCGGAACCAAACCAATAGTTCAGCCCAGAAAACAAGATTGGTCTGCATGAGCAGTAGCAACCATGGAAACCTTGCCAAAATCAATCAGTCACTGCAATCGCCTAAAACACTGACTGGTTCAACAGAAAAATGCCCAGGCTACCTCTGCACATACATCTTTCAAAATTTTATCCAGTCTTGAAGGTAAGCACTAAATGCTTGTCTTTACCAAAGGCAAAACAGTTGCAATCATTATGAGAAACACTTTAATGGTGTTTCCTCCTTGCTTAAATAAAGCATAATTGCTACAAACCCAATATTTGTAGTCAATGCAAAGGAGAACAGCACTGTAATTACGACCTTTTGTGATCTGAGAGACGCAGATTATGTTACTTTGCCAAGGTCACCCATTTATAAATGAAGGCAATATTTAACTATTAGCAGTGTCACAAAATTTAAGAGATAAAAAGCATTAACCTTGATAGAAGTACCTTCACAGCAATGTTAGAGCCATTAAAAAGCTAATAATATTGAAATTATTAGAATATGATGGCAAACTACTCCTAGAAATAGTCAGAATCCTCAATGAGACACAACTTTGCAGAATTAACATCACCAAAAAATGACCACCACTTATTAGAATTTTTGCCATTCTCATATTTTCTTTGTTTAAACCAG
The DNA here is from genome assembly GCF_963264785.1 of Psittacula echo. Taxonomy (NCBI): domain Eukaryota; kingdom Metazoa; phylum Chordata; class Aves; order Psittaciformes; family Psittacidae; genus Psittacula; species Psittacula echo. The sequence goes on along the minus strand of NC_137737.1, from coordinate 71,722,495 downwards.
TATGAAGATACTTAACTGATAGCATTTACAGCTCATGCTGAAATTCTCTAATAAATTTTGCACTGAACAAATAAAGTTAAGCACACAGATACATCTGTAGCTGAGGCAACTGTATGAGAATAAAATCTGACTTACTAATAAAATCACTGTACAGACATTTAAACATATCCTGATAAAGGCAAACTACATGAGGATTTCTTACCCGCTCAGTTTCAAAAGATGCTGAACATATTGTGGCCTTAAAGAGATGAGGTTTCCTCTGCTGTCTGTTTCTGTGCACTTTCCAGGCACTCTGTGACATAAGAACACTTTCACTGATGAGGCACTCAGGTTTCTTTTACCCCTTCTGTGATTTTAAATGATTCTCCATTAAGCCCCACTCAGCCATGCAACAATAAATGCACTTAAAGCCACAATCCACGTCATGAACATTTTCATGGATTTTCTGAGCATCTTTTGATTTCAGTGCTATGTTGCACACTGTAGAAATGCTGCCTTCTCTCAGAACCGAACTTTAAAACTCAAACATCTTTCACAGAATGAGCTACCCCTTTACCATCACATCCAGCTTTCTTCTATTTTTGACATTTTTATACCTTGCTTCAGCTTTAGAGGTTTTTATCTCCCCAGCTAAGATCCAAGTTGTAACACCAGAAACACAACAGAGGCCAAGATGCACAGACTGGGCATTTGAAATAGCAGTTGGCAGTGCAGAATAGGACTCCTCAAGCTGCAAATAAAGTGCTGCTGCTCCAAACAAGGTGTTTACAAAAGTGAGAAGCATAAGAGTTACTGCTCTGACCACTTGGGCTCATGTCGCAACAGTGAGGACTCATTTTGAAGCATCTGATACACAGGTAATAAGAGACATTTCTTGCAAAATTTTCTTAATTTTCCTTATTTTCTTGGTTAGCTTCATCTCCCATGCTGTACGATTCATTTTCATTTTGGTCAATTTTAGGACAGCTTAGAACTTGATGCTCTATCAGTTTAACACGTAGAAGCCCCGTATGCCCTGATTTTACTTCTGATGCTGCCTATGAACTGGCAAAGCTTATACATGTATAGCCCCACCAGAAACATCTTCACCAGGCTGGCAATCTGGGTTTCAAAACCATCAAGCACAGTAGCATACAACTGGGATGGTGAGACTTCCTCAGAGCGATGCAGGTTCATTGACAGAATATGTCAATATTTGTATTTAAATTATACTCCATAGTTAGTGGTAGATAAATCTACAAATAACAATAAACAAAGCAGTCAAAATCCACTTCATAAATTATCAAGAACTCTAGGTCTCTATAAAATCTAGATTCGGATTCCAGTCCGAGCAATGTGTGCAGATTTTAAGACTATCTGAAAGAACTGAGGGTTTTTATCATTAGAAAAACGATGTCACAAATGATTACTCAAATCACCTGTCGAATTTAGAAATTAACTACAGGTTAACAGTACCACGGCATTTACATGTTTAGTTTATAACACCTCTTGTTGTCAACAGGCGGGCTGCGTTAACCTCAAAGAAGAACACACTGGTGAGAGACCTGCGCCGCTGATACCCGGAGGCCTCCAACCCATTCACCACGTATCAGCGCACCCCAGGTACCGCCCAGCACCCCACCGGCCCTTCCCGCGCAGTCCAGTACAGTCAGACGGAATCTGAGAAAACAAATTAAGCGGAACAACCTCCTCACAAGGCGCGCCCGCCCTGAAGACCACTCCTGGGTTGCGGCCCCTTCCATCACCAGACCCTCTCCGAACTTGAGCGGCACCCCTCTCCCGACGAGGATCCCTGAGGAGACGCCATCACAAACGCAAGTGTCACAACAAACACCAGCCACAACCCTACCCTCTCCCCGCCTTCACCACCATCACCTCCACCTCCAGACTGCTCCCGCCGCGCGCAGAACACCGCCCCGGGGGTGGAGCTTCCGGTCCGCTCCCTGCGCAGAGAGCGGGGTTCACTTCCGGCGGCCGGCGGTACCACCACTTCGGCCCGCACCCCCCCCCACCCACCGCGGTGCTTCTGTGCGCCTGCGCCGCGGCCCCGCGTCTCCCCAGCGGCAGCGAAGGAGTTTGGAAGTTCAAAATGGCCGCCGCGGTGGAGCCCGAGCAGCGACCGCCCGAGTAAGAGACTGGCTGGGAGGTTCCTTGCCATGGCGCGTTAGGGAGGCGGAGGGAGAAGCGCAGGGGAGAGGAGTGCGGGGAGGAGGACGAGGAGCGGCCCGGGTGGACGTGGTGAAGGCAGGAGGAGGGAGATGGGGATAGCGGCCGCTCCGGGGAAGAGGGGTTGCTCTGGGGGCCGCTCGCCCCGCGGCGGGCTGCCAGGCGGGCCCGGGACGCAGGAGCCGCCTTCCGCCGGTTGGGGCCCGGGGTGTGTTGAAGGGAGGACCGGGCAGCGCTCCCGAGGCCGCACGCCGGGCGCGCACGAGCTGGACCGCTGGGGGTGGGGGGAGGGGAAGCGGAGCCGGGACCTGCGGCGCGTGTCCTCCGCCCCGCGTGCTCCTTCCCGCCTCAGTGAGGGGTGGGGGGGAAAGGTGAGGGGCTGCTGCGCTACTCGCTTCGGTCCCGCTCCTCCCGCCCCTCCTCTCCCTGGGAAAGCGGGGCGGGCGAGCCCTTCCTCCGCTTGGATGCGCGGGCCGGGGGGTGCCTGGCGGAGCGCAGGGTTCGGGCATCCCCGAGGCGAAGCCGGGTTGCCGCTCCCCGGAGTTCCCCTTCGCCCCACGGCTCATTATCTGAGCGAGGCCTCCCGCCAGAGGAGCGGGATGGGGATCGGGGACAGCGGGTGCCGCGGCCAGGATTGCCCCTCTGCCCGCCGCCGAGCCGCTGCCCGCCCCTCGGTGAGCCCACCTCCCCCGGGTCCCGGGCGCTCTCGCGTTAGGAACAGTGCTTGTAGTGGTGGAAGCAAAAACCGATTTGTTGCCGCCGGCCCCTCCTTCAAGCCCTCGAAATGACTGGCAACTCCCGGCTCCCGTTGGGAAGTGAAGATCGAGTAGCCGCCGCCCCTTCGTACCGGGGCTGCGTTTGCCTGGCAGCCCGGTTAGCGCCGTGAGATTTAGGTTTGTCGACACTCACAAGCTCACTAGCAGTTTCTCCTCTGGAACTTTTGCCCAGAGGTGACAAACTAGTGCTTATTTTATTACTTCACTGTACAAATATTTTAGCCATATAACCTGCTGTGTTTTTTTCTGCTTTGAAAAGTTGCTATTTGAGGTTTCTTTTTTGTTTGTTAATCGTGGGTGTGAAATATAGATGAGGAAAAGCAGTAGGAGTGCATGTGTACCATATAAAACACATGAGCACACGAAGAACAAAGTTTAGTGTTACATAGGGAAACGTAACTGAGAGTAAGAAAGTACTAACTGATGATGTCTGGATGTAGGAAAAGATGGGTGACATCTCTTTGACCATCTTCATGAACTTCCTATCATTCTATTTAAATTAAAAAATAAAAGAAATTGGGACAGCTTTATGGCATATTTCCTCTCTGTTTAAAGTCGTTAGCACCTAAACATGTTAATGATCTCATCACCCTCTGAAATCTTTAAAAGGGTTCTCCTTCATGTCATTATGCCTGTGAAGCACTGAAATGAAGCCAAAATTTATCCATGTTCTGATGGAATTACTCAAAATAAATCCATTCATGTATGTGACAATGGCCTATTTCATGCGTGTTAATGAAGTTAGTAGTAATTTTATAGTTGAGGTACAAATGCAAAAAAAGCTGGCAGCTCTCTGCAGTGGCCGTGGTGGTGCACCTCCCCTGATGCCTCCACTGCCAGCTTGCTTTTACAGAATACAAGGCGAGATTATTACATAGCATTAAGATACATACACCAATAAAACAACTTCCTTCAGTGACACTTTCTGCTATTAAAAGAAGGAAGACTTACCAGGAGTGGCTTGAACAGATATGATTTTTGTTGTTCTGTAACGTTTTCATAATGTTGAAGTACCATCAGTTTGGCAGTCTGGGACTTATACAGCATCCTGTATCTAACCAAAAAAAATATTTTGAAAGATATATATTTTCCTTAAAGTTTTCATTGTGTTGTTTTTCTGCCCTTTAGCAAGCTTATGTCACTGACATAGTTGCTCTGGATTGCAAATCCAAGTTGAAAAAGTTCTGCATTTAATACTTGTTCTTTATTTTTCCTGTATTTTGTACCAAATGGAACATAAAGCAAACTCATTTTAAGGCAATTTGTCTTCTTTCTGGTATTCTGTTGTCTTAATGGTGTGGAGTGTCAGGAGGAAGCAATTAAGAAAAACACCGTTCTCCCTAAATTAGTAAGCAGAAGTAGCAGTAAAGATGTAAAAAAGTATACAGCATTCTGACTTAAGTCTGTAAATATTGCATATTTATATATTTATAGCTCAAGCTGCCTGTTCCCTTTGGAAGTTGCTCATTTCAGAGCATCAAAGTGTTAATGGTTTTAGCAAATAATTTTAGCGTATGTTGCAGAAGTCTGGATTATTTACTAGTACTAAAATTTGCATTAACTCTAGCAGGAGATAATCTGTAGTAGTGCACTGTTTGACTATCCTAGCCTTAATTAGGAAGACATTAATTGCATTTATAATGAAGTGCCATTCTTTAGGCCTGGCTTAGAATACCTCCGATACATGTGTTGGATCATTGATTGTATTCTTCAGAAACAACTGTTGTATGAAACTAATAGAGTTTGGAAGATATTTCTAGATTTCTGTGTACATCCCCGCACCGCTCCTGACCATCATGTTTAGGGGATTTCTTTTCAAGGAATGAGGCTTTGGATACTGAAAGGCTATATTTAAGTTATTAAAGTGTTAGCTAGTAAATCTAAAATCTGTAGGTTAGACAGGGTGAGTTTGTAGAAAAGTGAACTCAGGCACCTATTTGGCCACAGATTTCAAAAGGCAAAAGTCTGTCTTGCCACAAATAGTAACTTAATTGATATTCTGAAGGAGATCAGTAGGTATTTGCTAAACAATGTAAAAAAACCTCCTGGTAAGCCAGTTTCGGCATCTAAGGATAGTAGAAGTGAATGCATAAGATCAGGATTCAATTTGATAATTTTTTTAAGTTAGTAAGTACACCCACTACTTAATTTGCTTGTTGCTGTGACTAGCAAACTGATTTGTTTATTTTAGAAAGAAACACTATGTTACTGTTACTTTAATAACCTACTGTAAACCTGTTTTCAGCCTTTTTGGCCAGTGCCATTTTACAGGTCTAAAGCTTATAGATTTTTTTGGTTTTGTTTTGTTTTGTTGTTTTGTTTTTGTTTTTTTTTTTTGCGGGGGGGGAAGCTGATAGTCTTCAGTATACTATCAGAAGGCTTTTTCTGAATTTAGACTTCCTTAATTTATCTTGTTTCTCATATTGCATAAATAATGCAAGTGCACAGTAAGAAAAGTTCTTGGTTTTGTTGTTTGGGGTTTTTTTGGCATATGTGTATACTTAGAGAAAGAAATTGCAGTTAAGAGAATCGGTCAACTGAGGTTTTGCAAGAAGGTTTCATTAGGTGGTCAGCATCATCCCTTGAAATAAGTGTTGATCTTCAGAGCACAACTGTATTCTGCCATTTGAAAACACTGTTAAAAGGTGTAGCTTGGGTTAGACATCGGAGTGGAGCAGCAAAGAGATGATAAACTGACATGCCTAAATATGCAGCACTGTTCTACACCATTAACAGATATCATCAGTATTGAACCTAAAAGCATAGGCATTGCTTTCACACACACGTTTTGTTCGTGTATTTGCTGTACCTACCTTCTGTAGTGTTTCTTTTTTGCAGTTGTAGCTGTCTGTTCATGAAGAAGTGTATCTGCTGTTACAATTTAGTTACATTAGTTGTACACTTTTAATTCTCCCAAAGGTAGGTAATTAAATGCTACTTAGTTTCTATCGTAAAAAAGACTGAACTTAAACACAGGATTAAGGACTGCAGTGAGTTGATAGTACTGACCTGTGTTTTTTATTTTTTGCAGGGTTGAGGATGCTGATGCATCCGAGAAAAGTGTAAATGAAGAAAATGGGGAAGTATCAGAGGCAGACCAACCACAGAACAAACACAGCCGACACAAAAAAAAGAAACACAAACACCGAAGTAAACACAAGAAACATAAACATTCTTCAGAAGAAGATAAAGACAAAAAACATAAACACAGGCACAAACACAAGAAGCATAAATGGAAAGAGGTTGCTGATGCCTCTGACAAAGAAGATGGACCAGCTAAAAGAACTAAAATTGATTTTTTAGCTCCTCTGGAAGACTTGGAGAAACAAAGAGCATTATTGAAAGCTGAACTTGAAAATGAATTAATGGAAGGAAAAGTCCAGTCTGGGATGGGATTAATATTACAAGGTTATGAATCAGGATCTGAAGAAGAGGGGGAGATAAATGAAAAAGCACGGAATGGGACAAGACCTGCAGCTAAGTCAAACACTAAGGGGAAATTAGAACCTGTGGACAATAAAACTAGTTCCAAGAAAGGAAGTAAGAGTGAATCAAAAGAAAGGACTAGGCACAGATCTGACAAAAAGAAAGGCAAGGCAGGAGTTGATGGAATCAAAGACAAGACGACTAGAAGCAAGTCAAAAGAAAGGAGGAAATCCAAAAGCCCTTATAAGAGAAGTAAGTCTCAAGATCAGACAAGGAAGTCCAGGTCTCCAACGCTTAAAAGGCGATCCCAGGAGAAAAACAGAAAGTCTAAGTCCCCGCCAGAAGATAGAAATAAGGCTGATGATAAAAGTAAATCAAGAGATCGCAGGAAGTCCCCAGTTGTAAGTGAAAACAAAAGCAGAGATCGTGGCAGAAAATCTAAATCTCCTACAGATCTAAGAAGCAAATCCAAAGATAGAAGATCACGATCCAAAGATAGAAAACCTAGGAGATCAGAGACTGACAAAGAAAAAAAGCCAATTAAATCTCCTTCTAAAGATGCTTCTTCAGGGAAAGAAAACAGGTCCCCTAGGCGACCTGGCCGTAGCCCAAAAGGGAGAAGCTTATCTCCCAAGCAGCGTGAAAAGTCAAGAAGAAGCAGATCCCCTCTCTTTAATGATCGTAGATCTAAACAGAGTAAATCCCCCTCCCGAACCCGGTCTCCAGTTAGAAGAGTGAGGAGTAGATCTGCAGAAAGGAAAAGAAGAGAATCAGAAAGGAGGCGTCTGTCTTCTCCCAGGTAACTTAAAGATGGCATGACCAATCTCAAAAACGCTTTACAGGATGAAAGATCTACTAGTTCAGTGTTTATCTCTTTGTTTTATTCTGAAAAGAGTTATGAAAAAAGGTAATCAGATTGTGCATTATATTATGAGCTGACTTTGTATGTATTCAGGTTTTAAAAAACACTTCCCCCAGCTGTCAGACATGCAAATTCAGCTTTGGTTAGTAAAGTGTCGAGTTATTTGCACTCACACCATCAGTGGGAACAAGTTTTGTAGCTCAGGTTTTCCTTTTTGTTGCTCAGTTGGATTCAAAATGTAGCTTGTCTTTTATTTGTTAGTTAATAGTTCTGTTGCTTTCAGGAATTTTTTTTGAGTGGGAGTCCCTTCTGTTACATGTCAGTGTTGGCTGAAAGTGGGTAATTAGCCCCTTTTTATCCTTAAAAAAAAAAAAAAAACAAAACCAAACCCAAACAGCCTAGTGATAGAGTCAGCATCTGTGAGTGTAAGCAAATCTTTAACTTCAAGATGTCCTTCTCACAGGTTTTTTCGGTTTTTGGGGGGGGTTGGGCTTTTGTTTGCTTGTTTGTTTTTTGTTTTTTCCTTAAAAGTATTTTGTATTTTTCATTTGCTGGAGGTACAGTAGTGTTGCTTTATTATTGCTCTGTCATATATCATTGCTATATTTTGCATACACTTAAAGGAGAAAGACTTTTCAATGTTTGGGGTTTGCTTTTTTTGGTTTCTTTTTTTTGTCTCGGCATGTTTTTAAAAGAAAATCTAGCCTATGAAAGCAGTTACCTTGAAATTTAACATAAATCATGAGGCAATAATTGCTTTTGTCTTCTCTGAAGATGAGAAGGCCTGAATAGTAAGTTCCCAAGCAGAGAATAATATAAGTCTATGCACTTTTGGAAGTAATTCATTAAATGTAACAAGCTCAACAGGCAAGAGTTCAGCATTTTTTTAAATAATGAGTAATTTAAAACTTGTCATTGTGGGCTTTAGCTTCACCCACTCCAAGAATTAAGAACAAGAAATTATGAATTTAAAACCATGTATTGGAACCACAACAATCTAGCTCAGTAAATAAGCACCTAGTAAAAGTGAAAGCCTTTCTGCCTGCATCACTGAGGGTTGTTGTGGTTTTCAGTATGGGGTATCTTCTAATGGGTGCTTTATCAGCTTATTTGTCTGTACTGTTGCTTGGTAGTACTGCAGGTGCTCTGGAGGATGACCCCAGTGGTGCTAACCACGTTAAGCAAGTACTCTAAGCGCTAGCAGTTTCTCTTGACTGCTTTCTGGTGAGTCAGGAATGTATCGGCACATAACCACTAGGTTTCTTTGACAAAGTGACTTTTCTTCTGTAGCATTTTGCATCTTTCATTTTTCATGACAGCTTGTGTTGCAGCCAGTTTAGATGAGTTGTCTAGACACTATTTCAAGTGATGCATGTGTCTAGAATTTTGTTATCAAATTCATAGTTCTGTAACACCATGGTGAACCTGTGAGTGGAGGAATACTAAGAAATACTTGCTGCTGGAAGTGTTTGCAAATCAACAGGAATAATCTTCCTTTTTGGGACATTTCCGAACCAGCTCCAACTATGTTGGAGTTTTAACTACCTGTAATTACTCAGGCTGCCAGAGAATTTCAGGAGCTTTAATGAACAGTTTTAACTGAAAATTTCCAGTAATTTTATTTTTCATGTTTGTTTCATGTAGTGTTCTAATCATGTAAGACACTTCTTAGGTCTTTGAGTGAAGTTACTCATCATAGGATGTTACTTTCAATTCTTCATCCACTTCTGCTTTTTATCTCATACCTTTAGTCCCTGAATTGATTCATGTTTTTCACAGCTATTTTGATTGGGTTTTGGCGGTGCCACCACTTTTTTAGCCAGGAAACATGGAACTGTGAGTTCATCCTGTGACTTTTTTTCCAATATCATTCACAAGCATATAACGTAAATTAAATTGTTTAAATCAAATGCCTGCTCCAGCACTTGAGTCTACAGAAATTGCTTGTAGAAACTGTCATTACTTCTGCATGTGCTTAAATTTGTCTGATAAAAAACAAAAAAACCCAAAAAAACCCACCCAAAAAACCCACAAACAAACAAACAAAAAAAAAAAAACCAAAGGGGATAAAATTAACTAGAATAGCAACGCTTCCTTTGAACAATGATGTGCAAATATTTTCCATCACTACTGTCCAGAAATATTTTCTGTTGGAGCCACATTAGAATGGTGGTTAAATATTTTTAGCTTCTGTTCTTTCAAATTTTTGCTCAAACTCTTGCTGTTACGGAATACAGTGAAGCCTTTTAATGTAGTTCTCTCATCAGGGTTTTGAGTTTTTTTCCTTGAATAATTGTGAATCTGTATAGACAAGAATGAACAAATTTTGAATAGTAAATAGTGTCAAACCTAAATTATTTTTTGCCAAGGGTTGGTTTACATTGAGAATTTTAGTATTCAGCTGTTGTATGAAATTTTGAAGCTGTCCTGTTCTAGTGTGCATATTGAAGGAGACATCAGAGTCATTGCTGTGAAGTAGTAGTCCTACATTTCGATACTGTGTTTTGAAGTTGCTGGGAAAATTCTCAAGGATTAGTTCTGGGGCTTTGTTTATTGTTTAAATACTGCTTCTGATAAAGATGAAAATAGGTCACTATTTATGTAAGACCTAAACACAAGCTGTGTTTTAAAACCCCACTTAGCTTTGTGGTAGCAGTTAACAAGCTGTTTCCAGAGTTGTCCTAAACAAGACCTAGGTATGGGCACATGTTTCCCAGGGTGGGGAGAGACACATAGGAAGGGTAGCCATCTCTGCAGCATATGCATCCATCCCTCTCTCAGAAGCCCATCTGATGGTCCCTCACCTGCAGCAGGATTTTAAAGTGAGCTTTTAGAGGGAACTGTGATTTTTGTTTTCAGCTTGCTCCTGTTTTGACTACTGTTCTCTTCCTCCATTTTAAGAACACGGACCAGAGATGATATTTTGTCTAGACGAGAAAGATCAAAAGATGTTAGCCCACCCAGTAGATGGTCCCCATCCAGAAGAAGATCTCGGTCTCCCATTAGAAGAAGGTCTCGTTCGCCCCTTCGACGTAGCCGATCTCCAAGAAGGCGGAGTAGGTCTCCTCGCAGGAGGTAAAGGCACACTGCATTTTTAAATGTGGTTTGTAAAATACGGTAATACTAAATGCTAAACAAATAAAGATTGCTACGTTTTGTATAAAAAGGCAATTCATTTTTTTGTCCACGTTTATGTATGCTAGCATAGTTGAATTCAGTTTGTCCTCCATCAGTTAATTTGTTTTATTATTTGGACTCCTTATGTACCTTTATGTTTTATGAATAAATTTTCTTCCTTTTCTTGGAAAAAAAAAGACAAAACAAAACCAAAACCAAACACCAAACTGTTCTCACTGTTACCAGGGATAGAGGCCGAAGAAGTAGATCTCGCCTTCGAAGGAGGTCCAGGTCACGTGGTGGCCATAGACGTAGGAGCAGAAGCAAAGCTAAAGAAGACAAATTCAAAGGTAGCCTTTCTGAGGGTATGAAAGCTGAGCAGGAGTCTTCATCAGATGAAAAGTAAGAATGAATTTCTAACTTAAGCTGGTTATCTAAAAATAGAGATACATTGATACGGAGAACAAACTGACATTTTGTCTTCATAGTGTAGTTTTTGAGTTGTGATGTAAAACCATAATCATGTTTTATAGTATTTATTTGCGGTCTTGTCAGATTGCTGTTGGGATGATCTGAAAAACTTTGGAGTATGCAAGAAATATCAAGACCTGTTGGCTAGTGGGCAGACCTGAGGGGATGATGTCTTACCAGGTTTCTAAATTCGACTTGATTGGTATCTTGTGAAAGTACTTGGTCTGTTTCCTCGAGCTCATTGCTTGAAGAAAAAGTGTAATAGCTGAAAGGATGAACTACTATCTGCAAATTGTTTTTATATTTAATGAATATCTACTTAATCCAGTTGCACAAGAGTGTGCATTCTTAACCAGATTATTAAGGAAGAATGATGCTGGAATGAAAATCAGCAAAGTCTTTTTGTTGTTGTTTTTCTCTTTAAAAACAGTCACTGTTAATTGTTTGCAGTTAAAAATGAAACACACCAAGTCCTGATGAGATACCAAAAGATAAATTTTCTTTGTAAGGAAATGTAAATATACACACTGGGATTTAATGCAACTTTGCTTTCTGAGTCAATTGAACAGCTATTGTTAAATATATCGTGTGCTTTCTATGCCAAAGAACTGCATTTGGTAAAACTCCATAGATAATATTACATTTATGATGATATATAAAAACTAATTATGTATTTATAGTCTTGAAGACTTTGATTTGGAAGAAGAGGATGAAGAGGCAGAGATAAGACAAAGAAGATTACAGCGGCAAGCAATTGTTCAGGTACATGGTTTATATTATCATGTGTGTTACAGAAACTAATCTTATATTTTTATCGTAAAATGTTGTGTTAAAGGAAGGCCCTTAGCCTATTACTACATTATGGTAGTAATAACTATTTTTTTTTCCAATTATTTCATTGTAAATATTAGTCTCTGGTAAACCTGACACTTCTATTTCAACAGCATTGCTTTTAAGGCTGAAACAACTCTTCTGTAAATCATTGTTGTGCCACAGTTTAAACGTTCTCTGACAGTCTAAGCAGCAGTACATTTGATTTAGCTTTTATGCAAAGCCCATTGTAAAATCCTACAGAAGTGTGCCTGAGCAAAGCCATATAAAATAAATCATTTTTAAAGGCTGTTTATACCTGTTGTTGGTCCATGCAGGAAGCAGATTTCCAGAGCTTCATTCCCTAAATGGAAAACATCTGCTTGTATTACTAAATGGTTTGACCTTGATAACTGAGTGGTAGCAACATTTATTCATTCTGATTATGCACTTTTGGGGATTTTGAACTTACACATTTGTATAATGTTGTACTATGTAAGTTAAAGAAGTAATTTCTAAGGTGCTATCTTCAGTGTTTTTTAATGCGTCTGAAATCTTTCAACAAGAACAAATGAATAAACAGGATTTCAAATTCAAATAAAAACCCTGAATCTAAAAACTACTTTTCTGTACCATAATACCAATAGAAACAGGAAAGTTTCTAGGATGTGAAATACAAAATCATTACTTTTCCTTAAAAGACTTTGTTTTAATACTTGTGTGCCAGAATGCTTTAGTAATGAATCTCTAGCTGCTAACATTTTGTTGCACACAACTAAATAGTTAATCTCCCAATATAAATTGCTGTAGGCACACATGATTTTTTTTCAGTCTTATTTTATGGTCTGGGCTCTGGTGCATTACGCAGAATGAGTTTTCAAAAGCTATATCCCATTCTGCAAGTAATCTGTTGCCTTTAGGTGATTGTGAAAACTTTAGCACAAGCCCTTGGAAGGTTGAGTTTAAAAATGTTTAAGTCATCATAAGCTCTGATGGTGAGATTAATAATTAAATTTCTTTATAGAAATACAAAGGGCAGACAGAAGACAGTAATATATCTGTACCATCTGAACCAAGCAGTCCTCAGAGCAGTACACGTAGTCGCTCAAATTCGCCTGACGACATCCTAGAAAGAGTAGCTGCTGATGTCAAGGAGTACGAACGGGAAAACGTGGACACATTTGAGGCGTCAGTAAAGGCCAAGCACAACCTTATGACAGTTGAACAGAACAATGGTAAGAATCAAAACTACTTACTACAGTTTTGAAAGAGCAGACATTTTGCTTGATTTTCTTTTATACTTGCAGACTTGGAAGTAGGTTGACTCTTTTTCGGTCAGAATTTGAGAATGTTTCCACAAATGTTATGGTACTAAACATTAAATTAAAGCTTGCTCATTAAGGAAGCTTATACAAATGGATGATATATTTCTAGTAACTCTGAACATAATTCATACCATACATTTGGAAAAGCAAATAATAATTTCTGTCTTTATTGTTAACTTCCTTTTTAACTTTCACATTTTTCTTTTCACTTTTGCATGTTGTTTTTGTAGAAGCTTAATACAGTCCTAGTCTTTATTTTGGGGTGGATTGGAAACCATGCCCCTTTGTAGTAGTTGTCTTTTGTCAGAGCCACTGTGTCAGATTATAGGTGGGTCTGTAGTCATTTAGAATGATGAAGGCTTTTGAGAGTCATTGCAAGTAGGTCCATTTTGGCAGCATAACTTCTTGCTGAAGAAATGGCTGTTTCATCCTCTTCCTCCCTGCACGTAATCTCTTATACAGCAATATTGAAATGGAATAAATTTGTGATATAAAACCTGCCTTGTGCCTGCTGTGTCAAAAGTAACATGGAGCATCTTCCAGCACACCCTGTAACGTTGACAGTCTTCCAAGTAGTCAAAGGTGTGTCTAGTTGCTTTGTGGTTGTACTTGAGCTAGTTCTTTTAATTGCTACAGTACGCTGTTTAACAAGGGATATGAAACCTGCCCAGCCCCTCCAGGAAATCTCTGGACAGTTAACTTGTATTTCATATCATGGGTTAGATGTATCCTTGGGGACTAAATATGCTATCTTCTAGCAGGCATTTCTTCTTGAAGTAATAAAGCTGCCGCTCTTTGGCACTGGTGCACTCCTCTGTAGCTTGTCCTGCTGTTCCCTTGAGCAATATGTTTTCAGATTGTTCTTCTGCAATGTAAGTGGAAGGAACAGTCTATGCACTTTTCCTTTATTTGCATACTGCAAATTTAGGTTTAGCCTTCTTGTGTGTATCAGACAACATCTTTTTCCTTTTTGGTCGAGGCGTGTACTCCTGATTTTGTCTACTAAAGTGTATGAAAATATAAGTTAACTACACAGGTATTTTCAAAATATGAAAGAAGTGTTGTGTTTGGTTGGTTTTTTTAAACAGATCAGTTACACTCAAATCTGGAAATTTTCATATATTGGTGGGGTTCTGGGGTGGAGGTGGCTAAAACAGATGGAAGCAATAGATCATCCTTCTTTTTAAGAGCCATTTTTCGTTTGTATACTGACCTCATACAGGGCCAGAATAGTAAGTTACTGAGGAAGTAGTTACAATTTGTTGTAGCCCAGTGAATAACTGGAACTAAAAAGAAAGTTTGAGGAAGTTGCTGGAAGGGCTTGTGTCTTGGAACAGTGGCATAACTTGTCTCCCCATAGTGTAAATGACAGGTCTGTACCTTGGAACAGTGGTGTTGACATGATGGTTGAGAGGTTTTGATGCTCTCTGAAGATTCCAGTGTAGTTACCTTGTATGAAAGTGTTTGGGCATATGCATCATGAGACCTGAAGCAACTGAGCTTAACCGTTTATTTTTCTGCATTGGTTTATACCTTAAAGGGAGTGTCTGATTTACTATGCTCATGAAGGGATGCTACCATAATGTGTTACAGAATAGTTTGAAGTTTCCTTGCCTTCACTAACATGTTCTTAACTTATATTTCTTTGCTTTTATCTTGTCAACCAAGTAAAATATCTTTGGGACTTTACAAATGATTAAAAGCTTAAGAAAGGGATAATCTTGCCCACATTAAAAGTGTTTCTCCTAAGCATAATAGTTAAGACTGTCTTTGGCTAAAAGCTGCACATGAGGTCCTTTTCACACGGTTGAAGAAAACATTTTCCAAAGAAACAAATACTGGGCTTTACAATTTTGGTTTCTAGTTAGCAGAAAAGCCTGAACTTAGATATTGAAAATGCATCTGTAATTTTTTAATGTATATACATGGTCATTTTACATTTCTTTTTATGCATTTATGTGTAGTCATTATCTGTAGGGAATCGTGTAAGTATGTACTACTTTCTGCTGTGTGAATTATTTGAAAGCTATTATACTTAATTTTTCAAGGAAGTATAAATTTTTGAGTGCTTTGAAGAACTGAAATGATCTGAGTTTTGTATTTCTACAATCTAAACCAGTATTTGCTAGAAATAGTAGAGCTGTCTGTTTGCCAACATACTGATCTTAGGTTATCTTATGATATGTAGCACATCATGAGTTATACCAGTGATCGAGTTACTGGTTTGCCTTTTTTTTTCCACGTTGAGTAATCTAAATTTCATTTTAAGGTTCAGCTCAGAAGAAACTGCTAGCTCCCGACATGTTCACGGAATCAGATGATATGTTCGCTGCATACTTTGATGTAGGTAATTCTTGGAGTTGAAATACATGATTTACTGTTTTGCTTGGTTTTCGTTAGACTGTCACTTGAGGTTTGTGAGAACTTTGATTTGTGAAAGCATGTGTAGCTGACTTGATAGCGTGCTCTGAATCTTTTGATCAGCCAAGGCAGACAAAGTAGTTCTTGATTAGTATTTCACTGAGAGAAAACCTGCTGAAATTAGTTTTACCAGAGTTAGCAATTGGGGAATGAATTCACTTGCTGTTTGAATAGGACTTACAACAGCGCACGGTAACAAACCTATTAGGTTAAGCTTTATGTTAATGTTACCATGCTGCACTGTTCTAATATGAGCTTTTTTTCAGAGCTTCGTGTATGGTTAATTAAAAAGCGTCTGTGTAAGATATTTTAATTTGCTGATGATGCTATGGTGGAGTGATGTGGTGGTTTGTTTGGGGGGTGGGAGGTGTTGGTTGGTTGGTTGTGGGTTGTTTTTTTTGGTTGGATGGTTTGATTTGGATAAAGAGATATATTTCCTGGTTTTACTTTTACACAATTCTAGCAGCTTTTCTCTAAATGCGTTTAAGTGTCCTGCAAATATTGGTAGCCCATTCTGTGTAAATATGCCACATTGTTGCTGATGTATAACACTGACAAGATGTTATGCATCAGCATGTTAAGACAGGATGACTTTCTTCTTAACTTAGAAATTCTCTAGTTAATTTTGGTTTATGATAGATGTAATCTATTAGTTACAACAGAAGCATTGGTGACAGAAGGCTGCCATGGTCTTACTCTAGTGATATTGGTAACAATAATAAAATTTAAAAATTCAAAATGCCTTTAACCTGGAAAAATAGAAATACTTGAAGGATAGTGTCTGTGAGTGCATTTTTAAAAACTTGAACATTACAAGTAGGGATTTAATATGACTTGTAAGTGAGCAGTTCCCCCTTCCAGAAACTGACTTTGAATTGAAGATACGCTTTACTATTCATAGATTTGAATTTGTGATGGCCAGATCTGTTAAGAGGTATCAGCAGCAATTGTACTAGTTTTATGATTGCAAGTAAATAGTATCAAATCTGTGAAGTGGCATTGAATAAACAGAAGTTCAAGGCTTAAACAATTAAATTTTCCTTACAAGTTGCTAAGCTTTTTTACTAGAATCATACTGCAAGTAAAATCTTATCAGATGGTCCAGATTGTGCATCTAACATGACTTGTATAAATTCCTTATGGGTATATATTGAAACTTTGCCCATTTCTGTTTGATGATAGTTCTGTTTGTTGATCTCATCCTCTTTCCTTGCATCAGTCTTTAGATACTGGTATGTAAATTTTGTGTTCAGAGCATTTTGTGTTCAGTAGTTTCTCTCTGCTACAAGTTAAGTGTGTTTGTAGTGTGGAAAGGAACAGTGTTTCAGTAGGACTTTTGGTAAGTAAACATCGTGGACAAAGAGCATGGAAGCAAAGATGTGTTTGTTTTTTTTCTTTCTTCAGAGTGCTCGTCTAAGGGCTGCTGGGTTTGGAAAAGACTTCAAAGAAAACCCTAATCTCAGGGATAACTGGACTGATGCAGAGGGCTATTACCGTAAGTTGTATTTGTTGATTTGCAAGGACAGGTAGAGCAAGGGTGCTGAATGGAAAAGATCCTCATGTAACACTGCTGAACTGTTATTCTCATGTCAGTGTACCTCATTAAGTGTGTAATGTGATGGATGAAATGAGCATGCAGGTTTTAACCTCAGTTACTGAAAAACTCCAGACATACAGAATCACAGTTTGTTCCCCATGATTTCCGCGAAGCTAGGTGATAAAAACGTTATATGCTGTGAAACTGATTGCACCGTTTATCCTGTTTCACTGAATTTTATACAGAATGGTTTACTTTTCATACAAAGATCCATTATGTGTGTCACTCATAACTTGAAATTGCTTGGTTTTATCCTTCAGGTGTTAATATAGGTGAAGTTCTAGATAAACGTTACAATGTCTATGGTTACACTGGTCAGGGAGTCTTCAGTAACGTAGTGCGAGCCAGGGACATGGCAAGAGCAAACCAAGAAGTAGCGGTTAAAATCATCAGGAACAACGAACTTATGTAAGTAATGGTTTTGGTTGATAATAACAAAGCATATGTAACAGTTGCAAATTTTTCATGGTGTGATTTGAATCTCCCTTTGTTTCAAGTGAAGTAGCAGATTACAGCTGTGATTCCTGCCTTTTCTGCTAATATGAGCCAGATAATGGGAAGCGCTTGAGGACTATGTATCCACACTTTACAGCTATCACAGGAAGAAGGGTACTTGATTTTCATCAGGCACTTTCTCATTTGCAAAACTGTAGGGAACAGTGGTAGCAATAAACAGTTACAGTTAATTATGAGGCCTGCCCAGCCCTAGATTTTTTGAGATGGGAGTCATGGACTCTAAAATGTAAAAATGGAGAGGAACTTTTTACAGGGTCAGGGAGGAATGGTTTTAAACTGAAAGAGGGTATATTTAGAGTAGACATTAGGAAGAAACTCGTTATTATCAGGGTGGTGAGACACTGGAACAGGTTGCCCAGAGAAGTTGTGACTGCCCCATCCCTGGCAGTGTTAAAGGCCAGGTTGGATGGGGCTTTGAGCAGCCTGGTCTAGGGTGAGGTGTCCCTGCCCATAGCAGGGGGTTGGAACTAGATTATCTTTATGGTCCCTTCCAACCCCAACCTTTCCATGATTCTGTGAAAATTTTGTTTGGATGGACCAAATTGAGTTGGCAGGTTATGGGTTGACTCCTAATTGATCATCTGCAACTTACATGTTCCCATGTATGTAGGATATCGAAAGAGGGTGGGAGTCTCCCTGTTGAAATACAAAAAAAATTTAGGTCTTTCAGAATGAGTGAACAAGTATGGTCTATGAAACTGCATTGTGTGAGGACTTGTCTGAAATAGTCATTTTTGGTACCTGCTGCATTATTTCTACAGTCACATATATGTCCTCTTGCTTTAAAGACAAATGAAAACCTTCTCCATGCATTTTACCTTGGAAGTTCTAAAAGATGTATTGCTGTGTGTGTAACTGGGTTATTTTGAGTCATATGAATAGGTGTCTGGGGAAGTTTTGTGTGTGCTTTTGTTTTTTTTTTTCCTTCAAGGGGGGTTGATAAACTATTTCAGTTTGGTATGTTACCAGTGTAAGAAGGCAGTTATCCGTCAGTCTAGATACATAGTTTAGCTTAGAAAATTTTAATAGCGTATATGTTTAAATACTTTTGGGGGGGGTGTGGTGGTGTTTGTTTGTGGGTTTGTTTTTTGGTTTGTTTGTGGGGTTTTTTTGGTGTGTTTTTTTTTGGGGGGGTGGGGTGGCGTTTTTTTAAGTGAACTTCCTGAGTGCTCTTTGAAACTGAAGTGTCACATTACAGGAGGAAATCTAATTATAGCTTTATATGCAGCCGGGAGGGAGGCAGAAAGGATAAGACGTTTACAAAGGCACACTGAAGAACACGAATTAAATGAACTTTTCCAGTGTGTGGACGCTGACAGCAAACCACTGTTGTGATGTTTTGTTTTACGCCGTGGTACATTAAGTAATGACAGGACACTTTTTCATTTCTGGATAGTGACAACCATACAAGTGAATGTCTAGATTTAAAAAAAGCTATTAAGATTTCACTGATTTTGTTTTACAACCATTTCTTCTTTTTACAGGCAAAAAACTGGCCTAAAAGAACTGGAATTTTTAAAGAAGCTCAATGATGCAGATCCTGATGACAAGTTTCATTGTCTACGGTTGTTCAGACATTTCTACCACAAACAACATCTTTGTCTGGTATTTGAGCCACTCAGGTAAGATGTCAAATGTTGGGGCTCTCTGTAAAAAGTAAAGTACTTTTGAGTGATCACTACCTTTCTGGTTTGGTCTATTGTTTTGATACTTCTTCTATTGCCAAGATTCAAGAATGCAGGGAACTTAGTTTTGTCCTGGAATTGTCATCTTTTTATCTGCTGTTGAATTTGCCAAAAAATCGCCTCTTCAACTTGTATCTTACTTCTTTTGTTACTTATTTCTGAAGAAAACAAGGGCAGAGGCTTTACTGTTGTTAAGAAAACATTGTTCATGTGCAAATAAATCATGTCAAATTGATCTTGATTCAAAATGTATTCTGAACTAAGTATGCTTAGTCTAGTAAGTAATTATACAGTATAGGATAGATCTGGTTGATGAGCTTTTTTAGTTTGTTACTGTAGCTAACAGAGTGGTATGTATGTTGAATGCTGCTTTTCTCTAAAAACATCTACAGATAACTGGTTTGTTCAAGTTTATCTTACAGTTTTAGGAGGCAACTAGTTTTCTTTTTTAAGCTTTTCTCTATTCTTTCTCTCTCCCATTCTTTCTTTTAATAGTATGAATTTACGAGAGGTGTTGAAGAAGTACGGGAAAGATGTTGGGCTCCATATTAAAGCTGTGCGTTCCTACAGCCAGCAGTTGTTCCTGGCTTTAAAACTTCTTAAGCGATGCAATATCCTACATGCAGATATTAAACCAGATAATATTTTGGTAAGTAATGAATAATTAAAACTTATTTTGCACAGTCTGTAGTGTGAAATGAAGTATTTAAAATTAACAATATTCCGTTAGTTTAGGTGAAGTCAAAATTTACTATAACTGAAAACGTTAAGGGTTTACCATTGACATAAAATGCTGTTGTGGTATAAATAGTAAGAAATATAATACAGCATCTAAAGAAAATCTTCTATTTAGTATAATGTTTCTCAGACAAACCTGCATCCACTTGTATCTTATAGAAAGCAGATCTTCCAAACTAAGACAGTATCCTTTCTTAGGAGAAATCCTGGGACCTTTTCCAATCAATAGTTGAAGAATGTTCTTGCTTTCTGCAAAATGGAAGTAGGTTGAGTCTGGATGGAGATTTTGTTTATGTGATTGAGATAATAGGGAAAAATCCTTACTGCTTTTTTTCCTCTTCTGTTTCCATTAAACCTTCTGGTTAGCAGGCCACGAGAGCTACATCGGAGGAATCAAACATTTTTCATTTGTTTTTCTTGGTGGTCATTCCTGTGACAAACTCAGATTTTTATTTTACTCAAAGCGTTCTCTTCTAGCCATCACAGCAGTAAAACTTATTATATAAGCATGAGATATGTGAATAATACGCTATTTTAGGAGTGGTACTCTGGAAACCGGAGTTGGAAGTCTAAACTGATAGAATTTCAGTATCTGGAGTGAAATCTGGGTCCACCAAGGATATTTTGATAAGGGCAGACTACGTGAAACTGACCTTTTTCGTTTTTTGTAGGCTCTGAAGACACAATCTGTCACTTTCAATTTAGAAAGTTTTACAGTTTCCTTAGAATAGAGAGAGGAAGAATTGAAATATGGGAAGAACTTCCAGTTTAAAGACTGAATGCTTTTCTTATCTCCAACTTAAATGTATTGTCACTTTCACAGTGCTATCGGCAATTCTGTCTGCAAATAGTGCTAATGAATATTTATGTTTAACTTTCAGGTGAATGAGTCTAAAACAATATTAAAGCTTTGTGACTTTGGATCAGCTTCGCATGTTGCAGATAATGACATCACACCATATCTAGTTAGTAGATTTTATCGAGCTCCAGAAATCAGTAAGTTTCATTTTGGATTGGCTACATGTATCGTAAGCAGTATGTACTATGCAGTAACAGGATGTACCAGTCCCAGCAGATGAGAATTCAACTTGAATTTACTCTCTGTTTGGTCCTAGCAAAACATCACTCTGGAAATATGGTGACAGTCAAAAATTCAGGCTTTGAGAGCATGCTTGTGTGACTCTTTGTGTATGTTGGTGGTCAGCTCAGTGAGGATAGGGAGAAATCATTCTTATCTATTATAGTTATATTTTTATTTAGAGGTATTGTTCTGACTTCTCGCTTATTACTAACTTAATTCATGCTGATTAGTTTGGGTATTAGATAAAAACCTCCCTTTCTGAAATAAGGATACTGTAAAAGGTTTGCCTCCTTCTTCTGTGGTAACTTTTTATTCTTAAGAGGAAGTGCACCAACATAGTGACAAATCAGATTTTTTTCATCTGTCTTCTTTTGTGATATAATTTAAGGCTAGCTTTATGGAGTTAACTGAAGTTGCTCTCTTTCAGTTATAGGAAAAATCTATGACTATGGTATAGATATGTGGTCTGTAGGCTGCACATTATATGAACTTTATACAGGAAAAATACTCTTTCCTGGCAAAACCAATAACCATATGTTGAAACTAGCCATGGATCTCAAAGGAAAGATGCCAAATAAGGTAAGAAAATAAGGATATGTTTTTAATATTTAAAACTGCTGTAGTGAACAGTAGAATATACTTACTTTTTTTTTTTTTTACTCTCTCAACTCTCTTTCTTATCCTATATATCTCCTAAGAGTAAGTAAATATCAGGCATCTCTCTGACAGTATAATTTATATTGATTTGAAATCTTATGAAGTGAAAGTATACAGCTTCTTTTTCATAGACTAAATATAAAGTGAAAACAGAAACCTAAGCAGTGACCTGAAAAGAATGCGTAAGTCAGTGGAAGATACTGTGTCCTTTCAGCTGGTTTGAACTGTATTTTTTTTTTTTTTTACTCTATCTAGACATTTCTTACTGTCTTTTTGATATATTTTTCATTAGTAGTAAATTATTCATGTTGCAGGAAGTTGTTAGACATTAATGTTAATTGTGAAATTTGTGACACAGAATTAGTCTGAAACTTGCCTCTCCCTCATTTTCCAGATGATTCGAAAAGGTGTGTTCAAAGATCAGCACTTTGATCAAAATCTCAACTTTATGTATATAGAAGTAGATAAAGTGACAGAAAGGGTAAGTCATTACTGTGTTGACAGCCTATTTTTACCAAGCTTTCCTACTATTACAGTCTTTCAAAATATATCTTGACATCTTTATTAAAAATACGTTTTTTTAAAACTATTCGAATGTCCGTTTGCAGCATTGTGGACAGGTTACATAGTTATGAGCTGGCAACAGAGGATTTTTCCTACAATTTAGGAATGCATTTAAGAAAAGTCTGAAGTTTAATCTTGGTTGGTATACAGGATATCTCCACGTAGTCTGTCCTTAAATTACTAAGAAATTCTGCCTTCATTTTAGAGAAGTTTGTCCAACTTAAGTGTAATATGCTTAAGTTGTTGGAGGTCACTCTTACTTTCTGTAACATTGTAATGTAGTATATTCATCAAGAATCGCTGAATTTAGTGGTCAGATACAGGAACTTTCCACGTGGAATTTTGATCATAGAATAGTTTGAGTTGGAAGGGACCTTCAGAAGTCATCTAGTCCAACCCCCTGCAATGAGCAGGGACATCTTCAGCTACAGCAGATTGCTCAGAGCCCCATCCAGCCATGCCTTGAGTGTCTCCAGGAACGGCGCATCTGCCCCTTCTCTGAGCAACCTGTGCCAGTGTTTTACCACCCTCATTGTAAAAAATTTCTTTGTCACGTCTAGCCTGAATCTCCCCTCTTTTAGTTTAAAATCATTACTCTTCATCCTATCACAACAGGCCCTTCTAAAAATTATGTTCTTGGTTGACTGGGATATAAGTTTCATATGTACACCTGCTGTCGCCAAAAGATGCAGTCTGGCCTACCCCTGACAGCATTGCTTCCACTCTTTTCCTTTGTCCCCATGAGGATTTACGAAGCTGTATGATGGTGAAAGGGCATTGCTGATCGGATATGAGATAACCCTGCAGAAAACCTGCTGCTAAACCTCTGTAAAAGGGATAGGAGGTTTCATGCCTTCTGTTCTACAAGGTTGTCATTTTTGCATTTGTAGGAGAAAGTTACTGTTATGAGCACCATTAATCCAACCAAGGACCTGTTAGCAGACTTGATTGGGTGCCAACGACTCCCTGAAGACCAGCGTAAAAAAGTACACCAGCTAAAGGACTTATTGGACCAGATTCTAATGTTAGACCCAGCCAAACGGATTAGCATCAACCAGGCTCTGCAGCACGCCTTCATCCAGGAAAAAATTTAAACCAGATGAAGAAGTTCAAAGGGTTTGAGTAATTAAGATACAAAGACTGAAGAAATTTCACAGCAGTTATTAATGTATATAAACATAAATATTTCCACTGCAAAGTTGAGGAAGCAATGATACATTTGAATTAACATCAAGGCTGATATTTCTTTTAGAAATGTTAGAGTAATTCTGTTTTGTGTCTTATGTGAAAATTTTCACTGTAGAACTGTTTTAATTGCCGAGACTGCACAGAAGTACAATGCTAATGTATATGGTTGCAGTTCGTATATATTATAAAAAGAAAAAAGCATCTGTTATAAAAAAAAAAAAAAAGAAAGAAAAAAAAAGCAGTAATACTGGGTGGTTGATTTGTTTTTAGCAGACTTGGCTTCATTTTTGTCTTTAAAAAATGGCCAGCATAAATGCTGTTTATATTCACATTTTCCTAGGTGTGTGTGTGCAGGCCACAGCAGCATGCCCTTGGTGTAGTCAGTGCCGAAGGGGGTCTGTTCCTTCTTGAGCCTGCCCGCAGGGATGGTCTCCTCTTTTAAAGCAGGTTGTGTACAACTTTCAGTACACTGAAGGTAAGCTAACCCATCAACATCACCGGTGTTTAAGCTGTTATTTTACTGGAACAACTGACAAATGAGAGACAATAGCGTTGTGGCAGAATTCCCTGCATGTTTGATAAATGACCGTGTTTTCTTTTCTGGCATTGTAACCGTGGCATAGTTACAACTTCTGTTCTGTTCATCACATGTAAGACTTGGAGAGTGCGCACCTGATGGATAGAGCGCCTTCAGTGTACTGTTTCTTATTACTTTAATTTTTTTAATCAACTTGCTATAAACTTTGTATACATTTTGTTAAATACAGTTCACTATGACATAGAACAGACACTTACAAGAGAGTTTTTGTTTAGTAATTACAGTTGTTGGGATCTCATTCAAAAGACCTTATATCTAAAGGTTAGATAGACAACATAAGGAAATTTTTAACTATTTGTATGTCATTTTGAAAGTGTACTGCTTTATGCTAAAAGTGTTTCATTTGTTCATTGTTTTCATTATTTGTGATCATGTTGTCTTTCAATACAGGCATAAACCTTCCACTCTTGAACAAAGCAGCTGCTTTTTAAAAGCGGTAATTGCTTCTTTACCTTTTATTTCTTTTGTAAATGAAGCTTTTCTTTAAGAAATGTGACTTTAAAGTGTTGTCTCTTGCATAAAACAGTTGACACTTACTTATTGTAAAGTGAAGATTGTTCTGCTGCATGTAAAGTGGACCATGCAGATTTCTGTATGTTTTCAGTATGCATCATTAGATAATAAAGTCTTTTGTGAACAAGGCATTTGTAGCCATTTTTAAAAGAATCTGTCTTCAGTGATGGTAAATCAGGTAATTCGTAAGATCCACCCCTGCATTTCCTATTAATGATTTAATTAAAGGGATTATTAAACATTATGATCTTTGGGGGAGCTATAGCCTATGTTTATTAGATCTATAATTATCACTGCTTAAAGAAAAACGAAGTAAAAGCCCCTTCAGATAATGTCTGTCTGCTTTCATTGTAATGAAATTATTCCTGTAGGACATGGGATTAAATTCAGGCTTTAACTAATGTTTGTGCTGTTTTTCTCACTTTTCCTTTTGATGGTGCTGAAAGAGAAAAAGGAAAGCGAGTCACAGGCCACTCAACGCCTACTCCATGGGTCTGATTTGCTGAGACACCAACTTCACCTTCCTAACAAGGTTATTTCTGACAGCATGTGTAGATAAACATTTAGCAACAAGTTAGAAGGGCTTGAAACATTTGAGTTGGTTGTGCAGGGCAAGGAAAACAGAATCAGACTTTGCAGGTCCATACTGCTGTTTTAATGTTCTCTTTGGCAATGTTAAGTTCATCTTTTCATTTTTATTAATATATTTGGACAAGCTGTGAAAACCCCACCGGTTTCACATACTTTACAATACTTTGAACTAAGAAGGGTTTTTGTATCCATCTAGGTACATAATGGCAACAGTCATGCACTCCCAGTGCACTCAAGAATGGAAAAATGACACAAAGCAGTCATTCTGCTGGTGGGGAATACCCCACCAAGGAGATGCAATGAACTAACTACAAAAACAAACAGGAGATGGGTGGTTTTGTATGCCTATTTGGAACCTTCAGCCTGTCTCTTCTCAATTTATATTGTCAAATTCTTAATAAAAAAATAATCTCTCCTTAATTCTGTGTATTAAGGTATTTGTTCATACAGGAAATGATTAAAAAAAATTAGCTTTCATGCTTAATGAAACACTAGTTGCTTGCTAGTTAAATGCAGAAAGTAGCTTGCACTTTTACAAGATAGGCAGCACTTCTGAGGGCAGTTTTACACAGATGTAGCAATAGCTTAGTCTCTCTGTTGCTTTGTACTTTATTCTTAAAATAGGGATATAAAACAGTGAAATGAGTTGGTGATACAGAAACAAAGCAGTAGAAAAGATGCCCCTTAATGCCTACAGAACTGTTTTGAGCTATCCTGGAGAAGCATAAAGTTGCTCGTTCACTTGTTCTTTGTGTTGTAGGTGCAGCTCAAAAGAAGATGATGGCTACCAGAAGACATGAACAAAGGTTTCTGTCCTATAAAAGATACAAAAATACTCTTTGTGTAGTTCTGTCTTAATCTTTTGGTTTCCAGCATTCCAATTTAGAATTGATTAACACTGCTGCAGTACTGATAATTCCTCAAGCATACTCTCTGGTTTAGAATTTGTTACATAGATGTGTTCATTTGTGGTTGAAGATACTTTTATTTTTCATTTATTGTGTTTAAATGTAGGTAACTGAGCATCAGTGTTTAAATGAAGTTTTTTAAATGCTAGAATAATGATCAGTACAAAACTTGTGAAATTTTTAGAAAAAATCTGCCATTGTATTTGGTTAAAATACCTATGTGTTAACTAGCAAATATCGAAGCAGACAATGCACCTTTTTTCTTTAGCTTCAGCAGGTTCATAACTTATTTTAATTCTGCTAAACTATTATTGATCCAGAGGGATAACTAATGGGTTATTCAAAACCAATGGGTTTCAGTCCTCTGTCCAGTATCAGCTTCAGCTGATAGTTCTTGTTGGCAACAATAAAAAACCTTTAGTTCTGGCTTCAAAGGCCTCCGGAATTGAGGACTTTCTGATGTTGTTAAGTAACCTCTCTAGTTTTAGGCAGTATCTGTCCCAGTAGCCTGTGGTCTGTGGGAAGAGCAAAGTAGCTGCTCATCCCTCTGCAGTCAGCTAAATAGTTCCAGTGGTTGCAGCTTGGTGCAAATAGAAGAGCTGTGCAAGAAACGGGGGTTTTGTGTTGAACTGTTTCTCAGCTGATCTAAGAGGGAGGGTAATTTAACTTTTCCTCCAGTACATGAAGATGTAATTTTTATCTTCACCTGAGCAAGCCCCTACAAGTATAAAGTTTGGCTAAATCTACTGTGTTAATTTCTACTTCTTTCTCCTTCATGGTGACACGGTGCTTCACATTTAACATGTTTAGTTTGCCAAGCATTCAGAAAACACAGGGTATCAGCCCTGTGCAGTTAGAATATGTGTTTATTGCCTTGCTGTATACTACTGTAATTTAAAACTGTTTAAGAGTTTTCAATAAAAATAATGATTCCTTTAAAACCTTTTTAATAATACTTTATCTCCATACATAGGGTAAGTGGCAGAAGAACCTTTGTGTGTGTGTATTGACCTGTATGCAGAAGGCAGACCAGTCTGTGACACTGCTGGAGGTAGAGCAACCTTCTACAGTATGTGTAATGTTGTGACTTGGGTGGAAGGATGTTGGGAAGTGGCAATCGCTTGAAATTAATAAAGTACCTGTATAACTGACCTGCATCCTGTCTTCTGCTGTGTTTGTAAAAGTCACACTGCAAAGGTGGTGAATGTATGAACAATTTTAAAGTGCATTAAAACCAAGTATAATTCTTTGAAGGGGGATGTTTGCTTGGGTATCAGAGGTGTTAAAGGATCTGTGAAAAAGCCTTCCTGAATTATATGTAAAATGGAATTGTTGCCTTTCATTAAGTTGCATCTCTCCCCAGCATCACCAAAGAATTGATGTGGATTTCACTTTGATTTTCCCCATGCCTTTCTTTATATCTGTTATAGGGAGAGCTTGCTCAGATGAGTTAGGGGATGAAAGAGTTAACTTATATAATAATGAAGGGAAGCCAGAGATACTAAACAGATAAATGTTTATAAGAGACAAATTGAGACTAGTCAGATGGGAGAAGCAGTATGCTAAAGTGGGACGGAGTGTGTATTTTAATTTCTTACCTTGCAAATTATGTATCAAATTATTAATCTCAGAATATTTGTTACACTTACTATGTGGGTTCAGAAGCAAAACTACCAGACTTTCACATCTCAGTTTTGCTCATCTAAGTACTTAAATTAAATAACTAAAATTCAATTTAAACTTGTGACAAATAATTACTTTCTCTAAATTAAAAACTCAGCCCTTACTTTCATGATACACCTTTTGAATTCTTGATTGTCTCAAGTATTTGCTCCTAAACACTGATTTTGATGATTGTGGCCCAGATCTTTCTATAAAGTAGGTATGAGCTAATAATTTACAAAATAGTGGAGACACATGAACATTTACAAAGATTCAGTGTTCAGTTTATGAGAAATAATGTAAAGCTACTTTTAGGGGTAGGTAGAAATAAATAGGTCATAACCCAGAAAGTAAATAGTGATACAGTCACAGTCTATTTTGTTACTGTTTATGGTTCAGTCTTGAGAGTGTTTCTTTTGAAGAGAGAGAGCAACAAATGCAGCTTTATGTTCTCCTAACAAGAAACTGCGTGAGGGTAACTAAGGGCAGCTGAAGTACACGCTATTGAAAGAATTGGACTGGTAGTTGCTACCAGGAATTGTGAGTAAAGAAAGACCATATGGCTTCAAAAAGAAACATGGAAGTTGGTAAAGGAGGTTGTTTGGCACAGGAACATGTCTACAGTCATGCCAAAGTAAAGAAAACTCTTGGCTCTTCTGCCCTGCCTCCAGCTGTGTGTGAAAGGTGCCTGCAGTTTCCACCGTAAGGGGTCCTGTTAAGAGCAAGGAGGGAATGGCAGCCCCTGGAGCCTGTGGTACACTCTACCACGCTTTCTCTGTAGTCACAAGGGGCAAACCAGTCCTCCTCTTCAGAAAAAAAAAGTATTCTGATTTCCAGCAACATGCCGAAAACCCTAATCACACGTCATTACAGGAACTGGATCTTCCCATGGACTGCTAGTGAAACTGACATGTTCTACAAGCCTCTGAAAGCCTATTTAGGGCTACAGCTACAACACACCTGTCCCTTGGATAGGTAAATGTATTATAGAACCTAGTACATTATCAGGCAGCAGTACAATTTCTTAGAGGATGCAGGTAAATTTCTGCATTGGTGGAAAGTCATAACCACTTCTAAGCCATCTGCTGTCAAGGAAGAATAAATGTTAATAGGTTTTGACATTCTGCATATCCCCTTTTCCAACAGTTTCTAACTCTGCTGCTTGTAAAACTCCCCACCTAAATGTTGGGTGAGTTTTAGTTAGCATGAGCTGGAAGTACAGCTGCTTACTTGCATCCTGACTAGTGGGTGTATAGGGGGTCTAAAAATGGGTTAGTGCACCTTCTTGTGCAGGTAATACGGAAGGAAAAATACCCTGAAGAAAGTAGGCTGGCTGGTAGTCTGCTGGGAATTACAGTGCTGTAGTGATCTGCATTCAAGCTGAACTGTACTGAAGCAGAAGAATGGTGGTAAACACATTACAAGCAGGAGCAGCAGGACTAATATCCATGATTTTTGACAAAAACCAGTTTCTTCTGCAAGAACTCTTGACAATGGCTTTGAGCACTGTGAATATCTCTGTTCTTTCTGTGCCTGTTCTCAAATGAGGGAGCTGAACGTCACATGTTACCTGTAAAAGGAGCTTTACCTTATCTAAATACCCCTGTACCTCAGATATTCTACTAATCTATCTCCTAGGTTAAAATAAAGCTCATCCTAAAAACATTACCCAGAGAAGATACTTAATATAGAACAGCTCTACATTTGGGCTGCAGACTTTCCATGGGAAAGAAAAAAGTTCTGCTCAACTAAAGCCAAGCTGACCTTCATACCATGTTTACTTGTGCATCTACTAGCCATCCAGAAAGGTGACACACAGAGATTTCCATAAACAATTATACTAAATTTAGTCTGGATTTACTATCCAGACTGACTGTCCTGGGTTCAGCTGTAACATCAGGACACTGATGAGGCCAGCTGGCTGAATCCAGGAAAGGCAATTTTCCCTTCAGCCTCTTGAATGAAGGTGTCTCACCACGGCTGAAGGAGTGCCTGCAATCACTATTCCTTTGAATGATCTCCCACATGCAGGAAAATGGCAGTTTAGTCATTCTTTTGGTGAGTTTTTAAGTTAAATCTGAAACATGCATGATGCCTATCCATTTTCTTCCCCTAGGAGGCTTAAATTACATAAATCTGCAAAGCAAATTGATGCGCAGAGTTCCCTGCCTCTTTTACAGAACACCCAGGCGCCCTGACAGGATGGGAAATGGGTGATTTTACCCAGTCTCAAATGGCTCTGCTAGCTCATGAAAGCTGATATACCACGTCCATTCCTATTTGTGCGTAATTAATATGTTTCTGTTCATAAAAGCTTAAATAAAAATCCATATATGTTTACATGAGGATCCCCAATAATGCCAAGATCAACAGGCTTTTTTTCTTAAGGCTTTTCTTCAAAAATAATCTAGAAATTCACTTACCATGTGGTAAATTAAGCAGTAGTTGCACCTACGCAATTAAGAGCAATTTAAGACCTCTCAGGGAAGAGCTGCATACCTGAAGCAACAGCTGATACTTAAAGTGACAAAAACTAGCGAAATTCATGTGTGGGAAGATCCTGTACACAGAGAGAAACGGATGCAGCCTAAACACACACTTAATGGAAACAACCCCCTAACAGACATGAATTCAAGTAATTTACCCATAAAAGTTCAAGGAGGTTTCTTGGAATAGTTGACATAGTCCTCTAAAATTCAAGTCACAGGAACATGATCTAGTCCTAGATTCTGAGAGGGTGGTAAATGTTTTTACTTGACTCACTTAATTGGGTTGTGAGACACAGGAACAAGTTGCACAGAGAAGTTGTGGCTGCCCCATCCTGACAGTGTTCAAGGCCAGGTTAGATGGAGCCTTGAGCCACCTGGTCTACTGGAAGGTGTCCCTGGCCATGGCAGGGGATTGGAACTAGACAGTCTTTAAGGTCCCTTCCAACCCAAACCATTCCGTGATTCACATATGTTATTCGATTTACCATCCCACCCATTATGCAATGCTGAACGAGACTCACTGACAAACAGGTAGGAATTCAAGGCATTGATATTTTTCAGTATTAATGTATTTTAGCTTTGCCATGGCAAGACAAAGGCTTACTCAGTACTGAATTCTTTCTGGAGAGGTTTTGGTCCTACATTGTCCATATAGAATGGTACAGAAAGGGTAACAGGCAGCTGTACTTGGCTGTAACTTTGAAGTTGCTAGAAGAGCTGAATGAGAGCTTGGTTCAGCCGGAGAGCAAGAGGAAGATCTCACAGACATACTGCTTGTGTTGTGGGTGTCTCAGAGCTCATGAGAGCACTGTGGGATGCTCTGACTTCCCTTGCAGCTGAACTGCCAGTGCTGGGTGTTCCGTTATGCACCTGCCCATCCCTCAGCAGTAGTGAACACATTTCGAACAGCTCTGCTCACATGCACAGCAGCTGGAAGGTTTTGTCGCTTAAAAGCTGTCTGAAGACAGGAAAAAGGAGGTAGCCCTGACTGACCGATGCATGGGCTTTGAAGAAATAGGTTGTTGCTGACAGCCATCAAGGGGAGAAGCTGTGAGGTCTTGGTCTTCTCATGGAATGTAGTCAGAGACTTCATTCCTTCCATTTCCAGTAGCTGAGAGAACAGTGTCCCTCCAGAGCCTTATGGAGAGAGATCAAACCCTAACTTGTAGTTATCCTGTTTTGAAAAGACTACCTTTTGTAAAGACTAATGAATAGAGAGTTAGGGAGGAGAGAGGAATATTTTGGTTTCATGTCTGGGTATTAGATCCTCCATTATTTTCTATTGAGTACAGCTTTAACTTCATGCTTTGAAATATTTAGGCAAACCATCACTTACCTTTTCATTCTCAGAGATGCATTATTTTCTTCAATTTCTTTCATTCCTGTGTGTTCTGCCCTGCTGAATCCAGTAAAGATCTTGACTGTCATTGTACTCTGTAACCTAAGGGTACAGCTGTTGATACTCCATGTCACACGACAGGAAAGCAGTACTCCACAAGATTCATTTGGAATTTGCTGCTATTTTAATTTAAACATATAATAAACGTGGAGTAACTGCTCAAATTATTTTTCAATGCCTACAAGCAACTGAAAATCAACTCTACTTCCCTCACTCAAGCACAAACGTAAGATTGGTATTTTTATTGAAAATATCAAAAGCTGAGTGTCACCTGGGTCATAGAATCACCCATCTTCTGTGCGACTCATCCACTCCGTTGTCAAAAAATGTAAAAACAGAATGTGAGATTTATTTAAGAAAAGTCAGTCACCTGCTCTTTACCTTCTATATGAAAATGGGTGTCCCCAAATGGAACATTCATCCTCGTAGGCTACATGAGCTATGTTCAGCTCCAAAGACTGAAACAGACTTCCAACTGGACTCCCACAGGAAGGTGCATACCCAGTTTAGCTTCTTGTGCTCCTAGGGCCAGGAGAGGCTGGGGCAGGCAGAGGGCCTTTCCCATGCTGTTCCCACTGGATTCACAGCACAGTAAGTATTTTTGCTTTTCCAATACACCAACTGCAGAACAAAGCAAGCACTAGCATAAATCAAGACAACAAAACACAGGTAACAAACTATGTATCTCTCACCTTCTGGGTTTCCCTGCTTCTTTCCAGCTGACCTTCCAGGTTTTGCTAAAGTATAGTTGCTATTGAAATAGTTCTGAGGTAACAATTTTAGAGCAATTATGTCAGGTTTTAGCGTACCTAATTTCAGCATCATTAGAAGATAATCTAACCACCAGTAGAATCACCAAAGAAGATTCAGCAGTTGTAGCATGAGGGGAAATGTGCTTCTCGTTATTGAAATTCAGCCTGTTGATCATGAACAATCCAACTCACCAAGACGTTCTTAAAACTTAGTGTTAGCCACATACTTTATAATACAACACTCTCTTTTGGCATCCAAAACATTCATGGACACACTGAGCAAAAGCAACACCAGAATAAACTCCTGTCAGATGCCAGCCTATGCCCTCTCACTTTGATAACCCAGTGACTACTGCTTAGTGCAGTGTTTCAGCCAATTCTATAACTCTACACTTGTGATTTAATCCAGATCACATTTCCTAGAATTGTTTATGGCAGCTTCACGGCAAACCAGCACAAAAACCTTACTAAACTTTAAATTACATTCACTGCTCTTCACCTACACACCAAGCCAGACACACTAATGAAGGAAATTAGACATTGTTTGTCCTTGACAAATACAAACTATGTTTTGTTCCATTTTATTATTGCAGAGCAGAGAGACTTCCAAGAAATTCTCTTCACTAACTGCATGTACTTAACGGTACCTTCTGCTATTTCTCCTTGTATAATAGTAGAGCTTTATAAAAAATTTCGCATTCTGTCCTTGTATCACAAAAGAAAGGTAAAATCACACCAAGTTAGAGGATCAGGGATTATGGAGCAATAATGATCAGAAGTGAGCTTCTACCCTTTTGTTACTCAGGTACTTTTAAAAAAAAAGTTTTAAAATGTCACTCAAGTCTAATCACTTTAAATGTCAAAAGGAAATAGAGCAATATTCAGCACTGCTGTAAGACAGCAAAAATGCCCCTTAATCAATGCAAATTGCAACAGCTTTCAGATTGTTTTGTTATCTTCTTTTAGGTATGTTCTCACAGACCCCACCAAATTTCTGTAAGTACTTTAATTTCTAAATTTTTAATCCATGCAAATCTTTTCCAGGTTTTTAAATTAACTCTAACAATAACAATAGGTAAAGGTTTGCTTATTTCATATCTGTAGGATTAGTCGCACTACTTTTATCTAAAACGCCAGGTAAAAAAATACATTTGCAATAGATATATTACTGAGTGAAAAATACAAAACCCTACACATCACAAAAGGTTAATTAAAGTGAACATATACTATCATGGGGGATACAAACTGTAGATGCTGTTGGTTTACCTACATAGACATTTAGGGAAGATATGTAAGTGAATTATTCAAAGTTCGGGTTGCAGTTTCCAATCTGCATAAACACTTCCTATACATTAGAACAGGTGGTGTATAAGAAATGTAGGTTTTAATTGAAAGTACTGATTTGGTTCTTACCAAGAGAAAGCCCAGTACTGATGAAAGAAAAACAGCCGAACAAAAATCGTAGAATGGTTTGGGTTGGAAGGGACCATACTACTCCTTTAATAATGAAACCTACATCAGACAGAGTATATAGAGAATCTGCTGAAGACACTGCACTCACTAACAACGGAGTTAATTAATTGTGCACTTGAATACCTACAAGCATCCTCAGGGTGTGTAACTACAGTTCAAAATAACATGCTCTAGAAGAGACTAAAGGCTTTTACTTCAACATACTGTTTGTTACCTCCCAAGTGCTCTCCCTTAACTTTAATGAAAACAAATTTACATCAATTAACAAAAGCCCTCTGAGTGCTCCAATTATGAAGCATATAAGCTGATAATTACATGTTGATATTTAATTCTTGATTGCCAACATGTCTTTGCATGCATTGCCCTCACCTGTTCAGCCTGGCTGGATGGCTATGACATTAACTACTCAATTTAAGTTGATGCAATTATTAAAACATTAGTTTACCTGCTCACTGCAATTTTGCTTTCATTACGTGTCTTCTTCCAGGCATGAAACATTATTTCTTTAATGATACTTATAATTAGCTAAAGTAAGGAAAATAGTTTTGTTTAAATATGAGAAACATTTTAGAATGAGTGCAAGGAATACAAAATAAACCAGGATACCTAATTTATTCGGCCAGCAAAGTCCACCTCTGTTGTGCTACACTTATTTTCATATGGCCTCAAATCTAGCAATAGGTCTGCTGAAAGTCTGCAAGAGTTCTGCAAAAAGAACAAACTAATTTGGGCTATAGTGCATGTGAAAACACTTCTTGGAAATTATCACCTAGTTTTTCATTTTGATCTTTTCCTAGAAAATTGTTGCGATCATCTGTCTGTTAGTTTCAATGAGCTGAACCTGGCTTTTAACAAAGTACCTCACATGTTGTGTCTGCATTTGAACAAGATGGGGATTTTAGATAGGGAAAAACAACTTCTGTAAAACTAACTGCAGTAGTTGGAGAAAAGAAGTGGGTTTTTGAGGACACATGAAGAAAGTACTATGTGCCAGGAAAAAATTAATCTTTTCACACTGCAGTAACCACTCTAACAAAGAATATCTTCCTACAAACCTTACTTACATTCTTAGCACACGATGTCTCTAACATAATATACGTGCATGTAAACTCTGCACTCGTGAAAAGCACAGGTTCATAAGCTTTGCAAGTCCCAGAAAGAACATCTCAGCCTAGAGTGCAGAGCTCAGGGCACTCCTGAGGAATGACAGGAGAACTCATGCAGTGACAAACACCACACTGCAACCCCTCTGCAGCAGCACTTTGACCCTCTGCATGCAGCTAGGCATTCCTTCAAATGACACTTCTTCCGTGTACCCACCTGTGGCAGACTAATAGACATGAGGTCCTCATCAGCATCCTACCAGCTCTCAGCATCACCTTTGAGTGGCAATGAGACAAGGCCTGGACAGAGCCTGAGTGTTCTGTCAGAAGAGGAACTCTCCCACCCTTTGATCCAGAGAATAGGTACTACCTGACAAGCTGCTATTGAGATTTATGTTTTAATCCCCAAATTTCAGACAATATGACAGCAGTAATCATCTTAGCCTTTTTGCTCCAGCCCTCTGCAAACCCCAAACTGATTGCCTTGCAAAGCTCTGCAGGCTTTGCTGCCAGTTCTGTTAGTCCTCATCTTGAGCTGCATAAGCTCTGTGAGAAGGTGCTGAACTGCTATCACAGGTGTGTCCCACTGCAACTAATTAAAGTGATATCATGTTAAACACTCTATAAAACCTGCTTTCAACTGTACATGTTACCTATTCCACCTGCTTAGGGCTAGAAATATATTGATACTACATTTCACCTATTACAGGCAGCACAAAGTTAATTTTAAAGGTTGCTCGCTTGTAAATCAAAGAGGAAACCTAAAGCTCCAAGAAATCTTTGTGAATGGAAGTATTTGGTTTAGTTTCTACAAGATTATACACGTGCATGACTGTCTGACCATAAGCACCTAAGAGAGTTTGTACTTGCGGGAAACCTGTTAAGAATGGCAAAGGTTTAGAGTCTTTTATCATAAATTCTAACTTGTTTGAAAAGCTTTAGATGTCCATGTTTAGATCTGAGGTCTTTTACATTATAGATTCATAGAATCATAGAACAGTTAGGGTTGGAAAGGACCTTAAGATCATCTAGTTCCAACCCCCCTGCCATGGGCAGGGACACCTCACACTAAACCATGTCACCCAAGGCCTCATCCAACCTGGCCTTGAACACTGCCAGGGATGGAGCATTCACAACCTCCCTGGGCAAACCATTCCAGTGCCTCACCACCTTCTCAGTAAAGAATTTCTTCCTTATATCCAATCGAAACTTCCCCTGTTTAAGTTTTAACCAGGGGGAGAAGTAGTCTTAAGAAGATTGGTATCTTTTACCTCAAACAGGGGACTGCACAAAAGCAATCACAATTTAATTACCCTTTAATCCAAGTACCGAAGAGCAGTAGTGTTCAGTATACTTTTCATTTTGTTTCTCCTTTGTTACCCCAATTTACACTTTCATATTGGGCTTCTCGACAGTGAACACAGCCAAGTCTATTTCCTCAGGTCTGCTCTCAATCCAGTCTCTGCCCAGCCTGTGTATGTGTTTGGGATTGCCCGGACCCAGGAGCAAGACTTTGCACTTGGCTTTGTTGAGCTTCATGAGGTTGGCATTGGCCACCTCTCAAGCATGTCCATGTCCCTCTGGACCCCATCCCTTCCCTCCAGCGTATCAACTGAGCCACACTGCTTAGTGTCATCAGCGAACTTCGATGGTGCATCAGTCCCACTGTCCTTGTCACCAACAAAGATGCTGAACAGAGGTTAAACAGATAATTCTCTTTTTCATTTATACCCTTTGCAAAGAAAAGTTTCACTTGATAAAATACGTGTTCACATTCAGCTGGAACAAGGGAGGGGCACTTTAACACAGCAGAGCTTTTATGGGATATTTACAACTGAGCTGTACATTCAATGTTAGAAACATAAAAGCATACAAAATACACTTGATGACATAGCTCATGCACTTCTAAATCTACTAAATGTTATCATTAACAAAGAGTTTTAAGAAGACTGAACAAATGTTTAATTGTTTAATGAAACATTAAACAAATGTTTAACCCTGGCTATGTGATCAATGGCCACCGTTCTGCCACCACCAGTGCTATAGCACCCCATAGAAAGCAGTTCCGGCTCATGTGAGCAGTGTGAAAAAACAACCAACAAAAGAGACATGAGAGCCACAAATGCCTTGGCAGGACAAAGTTATCTTGTACTCTCCAGTCCCCTGCGGTGCCCCCAGCCCAGGGGCTGCCCTGTGCCAGGGCCACAGCTCTTGGCCTCCTCCTCACCTCACACAACTGCCACCATTTTGTAGCCAGCACGGAGCCTCACACCTTGGGGTGCCCTCGTAATGCCTGCTCAGAGCCAGTGTGGCCCCACCAGACAACCCGCTGCCTCAGCATGGCTCCTTGCCCAATGGCTGTCCTGTCCACAGCAGGGTGCACCTAGGTAGGATGGTGGAGGCTGCTGCCACACGGGGCTGAGGCATCATGGTGGCCCTGAGCCTCCCTAGCCTGCCAGCAGCACTTTCCTCCCACCTACATCTCTGCCTAATTTTCTTCTTTCATTGTCACTCCTGCCACCATCCCCTGAACCTCAGCCATCCCTCAAGTCCCACCGACCCTGCAGTGTATGTCACCCCACAGAGACATCCTTCCTACCACCACCACGCTCTGAGGGCTTGGGCCACATCCCCTCTCTGGGCACAGGGAGGGAAGGGGGAAGAGCTCCACTGTCCCTTGGCTGTTTAACATCTGCTGGAAGCATGCCCTCACCTTTTCCATGTTGTTTCATAATAAGACATTATTTTGTTTCCCCTCTCTTTCCTGCCAGCTAGATCTAAAGCTGGTCTCAGGTCTCTCTGTCAGACTTTCCTTCCTTCTCCCCTCTACCTCTCCATCCCTCCCATGTTTCTGTTGGTCCTACTTTTGCCATCCTCCATGTGTGACAGCAGACTTGCTTTCACTGGTAATCATGTATGGCAGCATCAACTGCCAGAGGGTTATGGTTACCCCATCAGAGGGTTAAAGGAGAACCCTAAATATATTTAATACTTCTGTAGCATAGCTGAATGATGCATGCCCATGCTTCTCTTTCTTTTTGCTCTGATCCCTTTCTGTTTTACTTTCCCAGTGGTTAAATCCCAATGGCTAGGTACACATAGGAGGCAAAGTCTGGATTTTAAGACCTGCTCATTACTATGTGCATGTCTGTGCCCAGATGCAGGTGACTTTCTGGCAACAGCACCACAAGCCTCAACCAAGGCACAGTGATGGCACCCAAAGCACCAGTCCTGGTGCTGCTGGCACTCATGCCCAGACAAGAAACCAGCATCCACCTCAACCTCCGCTGCACCTATACCAGTATCCTTTTGCGGTGCCTGCAGGCAGGCACCCACTGAACCTCTGTGTACATACGTGCCTCCCTGTGTTCCCTTTTTTGTTCCTCCCTGTCACTGCTCTTGAAATCAGAGTCTAGAGTACTGAAATTAAAGATTCTTTTTCTTCTTCACAATTTTCAGCTCCTTGTCATTGAAAGGACATTATCTTGACAAGTAACTGCTGTTTCTCCACGATTTCCTTTTGTTGGCATGAGCTTCCAGCAGCCTGCCCCTGTCCTCTGCAGTGCCTGGTACACCCTCTACCAGAAGACATCCACCAACAGTGGAGAAATTTTCTCTTCAAAAATAATAATTTTGTTAACTCCAAAATAGCTACAGCAAAAGGCTATACTATCTTTGGTGGGATTTTTCTGGGTAATCTGAAGCAATTGGTGGAAAAACATAGTTACGTTTAGAAGCATAAAAATCACAACAAACATCTTCGAGAATCTTCAGGTCAGGCAAGTGAATAGTTTTGTAAGAGTATTAATCAATACACCCTGAGGAACTACTGAACTACTTTCCCTCTCATGAGGATGTTTAACAGAAGGAGTAAGAATCAACACAACAGCAATTGAATACTTCTATTTATTTCTTCATTAATATAGTATTTCCTTCCCCATAGATGAATAAAAAGAATCACTAATAAGACAAGTACTGAAGAACTATCAAAATACAGTGCAATTTCATCCGTTGCTTCTTTTGGAAAACAATCTGCTTTAGTATTATTTAGAAATATCACTGCTGCCTTTTTTACCCCAACCTGAATATCCATAATGGATCCAAGGCACATAACATTGTGTTTTAGCCCAGTACGCAGATATATACCACATCAAAAGATATAAGAATCATATTATTGAAGAGAAAGTTTATTAATGGTAAGGGCAGATTAAGCCACTGCCAGAAGGTGAATTACTTTACTGGTCAAGATTAGAGTTTTGCTTTCTTCTGAAAGAAGCCGACAATAGCATTTATACATTCATCAGATAACCATCTCTCCTTCAGGACTTCACACTCTTTACTGTTGACTGCATGGAGCTTCTCCTTTTCAATACTTCGTAACAGTTGCTTTGACACTGCCAAGGACTAGAGGAGAAAAACAGGAACATTAGGAAGTTCTGTTTTCTATACTGTTTCATAAAATGGAACACAAACACTTTGGAATTCAAACCAGACTGTATTAACACTACTTTTTGTCACCTTTTTGTCAGAAGTAATTATTGCATTTGATCACCAAGACTGCTAATAAGGTGGAGGTGGTTCAGGGAAAGGAAACAGCAGTCCATAATCAGGAGAGATGGGCATAAGAAATTAAACCTGTTCAACTATTTGCAGTGCCAAATGCAACCTACTTTTATCAGCAGCTGGCACGAGTGTCTCCTCTTGTACAATGCAAAGTAATACATTGTGACTCATGTAGTTTTGCAAAACCTAAACTAGTGAGCAGAATGACTGGATTCAGCAAAAAAAGTAAAGCCACCCAGCATCATCTTGAGCACCCACAGAGCACAGAGTGCAATTAATATTGCAGACCCAGTGGTAAGGCTCTTAAAACTAAATCATTGCCAAATAAAACATCTCAGAGGAGGCAGCCAAGGTGTGCACACAGAGACTGCAGGTGGATTAATTAATTAGTTTTTAAGGCTCTTCAGCCACTGCATACAGTGCACTGTCTTAGATTCAGCCAGGATAGAAGAGAGGTATCTGCTTCCCAGTAGCAGAGGGACAGATCTGTGCTTAAAGGAAAATATATTGAGCCTTATTATTTCAATTAAGGACAAAGTGAAACCGAGCAAGAAACAAGATTAAGTTTGGCAGGAGGATTGGGAATGCTAGAGGCTTACAAAGTGGAGGAAAATTTAAAATACTGACGTTTTTGGGGAGGTTTGCATAAGCTTCTAATCTTGCCCAAACCTCCTTCTGAAAAGTGCTCTCGGGGAAGACTTCAGTCACAAGTCCCTGGGCACAGGCTTCTGCTGCAGTCAGCTTTTTATTGAAAAGTAAAAATTCATTTGCCTATATAAAGAAAAGTAGAAAGAGCAATTCAATGAGACACAGGACTTGAGCAATCAGACAGAAAAAGTACAAGCTTCCAAGTCACATTTATTTTACTCTTGCTCATTAATATCTGCCTTCTGAAAAGAGCACAGAATAGATAAGGTTAGAAGGGATATCTACATACTGTTTAGCTCAAACCCCCTCTTCCAGGAGGGTCAGCTGGAGGAGGCTGCCCAGGGCTGTGTCCTGTCAGGTTTCAAGTGTCCTCAAGGACACCCAAGGACACCTTCCCTAGGGTAAGTATACTTTCCCAAGGATGAAGACTTCACAGCATCTCTGCACAACTTGTTCCTGTTTATCATTACCATCACTATAAAGGTATTTCTTAATGTTCAGATGGAATTTACTGTGTTTCAGTTTGTACCCCTTTCCTCTTCCTCTCTCAAGACAAAATTGGGCATTGGCCAGCAGATGGTGACCAATTGTATTGTGCATCACTTGTGTTTCCAGAGTTTTAGTCCTTCTCTCTTTTTTATTCCCTATGACTATTGTTGTTGTTATTTCTATTACTATTATATTTTACTCAAATTATTAAACTGCTCTTATCTCAATCCCCAGGTTTTATCTTCTTCCATTTCTCCTCCCCATCCCAGAGTGGGAAATGAGCAAATGGCTGTGTGTTATTTAGTTTCTGGCTGGGGTTAAATTCCAACACTCTTTTTGTAGTTACTATAATTTAGTTTCCTTGTTTCTGGAGTAGACAGAGCAAATAAGAGTATGGACAGAAGACCAATATATGTTAGAACATATTAGGAAATAGAAGAGGTCTTGAGTAAATATATAAGTGGATTGCTTCATGTTCACAGTTGGAGGAATGGTTGAATACAAGTTTCCCACATGATTGGCAGAAGCCCTACAATACTTGCTCCCTTGCCTGAGAAAGGCAGTCTACCAAGACATTTCTTATGAGAACACTTACTTTCTTTTTTACATCATTCCATCCCATTGTTGGAAAAAAAGATACAACCTTTCACCATACAGAAATTGTCTCAAGAAGGTGGAGGAAGCCATGAGAAAGAAAACCCTAACCAGTTCCACAGTATGGCTTTCAAAGTGGTCACTGCTTTGTTATAGTGCCTGTGCTGACACTGTCATCACATTTCTTGATCTTTGGTTCAAAAGCTGCAAACAGGAGCTTTCTTCAGGAGAAAGAAAGGACTCTTGCTGTGACTCCACTTGCTCTTACAGTTGGAGGATACCAACACACAAAGGTCAGACGATCCCACACAGAGCGCAGACATTCTTACCTTAGCAAAGCCCATGATTTTTGGAAACAGGTAAGAGGAACATCCTTCTGGGCTCTGTCCAAGTTGACTAAACGGGCTGTGAAATGTAGCCTGGCAAAACAAAACAAAACAAAAGAACAAACCAAATCAAACCTCACAACAGAGCATAAGACTGAAGTAGCAGGATTTAGTTTTCATTGTAAAGCTTCTACTGTGATGGAGTTTACCAGAAATACATCTGAACTGTTACCACAACAGGCTTTAAACATCATCCACTAACACTGCTTTATCCTCTCAATGTACCCAAGATCTGACTTTGTATGTATAATTCAGTTTTATTCTCATAATAACTGATGAAGTTACCTTATTTGAATACAGTGCTCAGAGAAACTAATTTGCATGTGCAAAATCTGAAAAGTTAACTACATAGCTCAAATAACTTAAAAAGCATTTTGCTTTCTGAAATAACACTACATTTATTCTACTCCTGAAAAATTCAAGGCACTGAATCTTCTTTCCTCAAATGTTATGCAAATTTAAGAAGAACTTGTGGCAGAAATGCAGCATGGGATCACACAGAACAGTCTCCTAATTTCAAGTCAGCGCCAAACTACAGAATGTTGTTCTGACAACTCATATCATTAAGCAAGGAAATGCTTGTCTCTATTTCTTTAATTTTCATTTAAAAACATGAACTGACACAGAGTGCAAAAGTTGCACTGTAATAGAAGGTAATAATCTCTTGCTGTACTGCAGAGG
Source organism: Psittacula echo (assembly GCF_963264785.1). Classification (NCBI taxonomy): domain Eukaryota; kingdom Metazoa; phylum Chordata; class Aves; order Psittaciformes; family Psittacidae; genus Psittacula; species Psittacula echo. The sequence continues at coordinate 71,680,246 of NC_137737.1, read as the reverse complement.
GCCATACAGTAAGACAGACTAATAGACTTCATAGCAAGAAAGTGGCATCTATATCCTTGTAAGAAAAGATTAGACAACATCTGCCAGGATACAGGCTAGTACTGGTCATGCTTAAGTAAGGGGAGATTAACTACACTAAACTGGTGCCCCATGAACTGGAGCAAAACCCAGCACAGAAGGCAATGCTAACTTACCACCCAAAACACTGATCTGTTGTCAGACCGGGCTGTGCAGTGTCCTGTAAATGTGGCTGGTAATGATCTGCTCTAGGAATAGATGGCTGACAATAAAACCAGATCCTGGATATAGCAAAGCTGGCCACTTCAATGCCTAAGGCACTCCAAACTATTGGAGACTGTGAAACTGAGTATTAGTGTAAGAATGACCTTACTGCATGGGAATTCACAATCCTGGAAAGGGAAGAACAGAGAACAAACACTTTTGAAAAGGTGTCCTGAGTTCAGCAGTAGCAGTCATTTTTCTCCTTCTCAGTAGCTGGTGCAGTGTTGTGTTTTTGACCTTCAGCCTGGAATAACTCTGATAACACCAGTGTTTTTAGTTGTTGCTAAGTAATGTTTACTTCGACCAAGGACTTTCTGAGTCTCATGCTCTGTCAGGGAGGACGGGAAGCCAGTAGGAAGCAGAGACAGGATACCTGACCCAAACTAGCCAAAGCAGCCAAACTAGCCATTCTATACCACAGCACATCATGCTCAGTATAGAAACTGGGGGGAGTTACCCGGAAGGCCCAGATCGCTGCTCAGGTCGGGCTGGGTATCAGTCGGCAGGCAGTGAGCAGTTGCATTCTCTCTCCTTGTTATTTCTCTTACCATTATTATTACTATTGGTGGTAGCAGCAGTGGGTTTGTGTTATACCTTAGTTACTGGACTGTTCTTATCTCAGCCCGTGTGAGTTACATTCTTTCCATACTCCTCCCCATCCCTCTGGGATGAGAGGAAATGGCAGGGGAGTGAGCGAGCGGCTGCGTGGTTCTGAGTTACCAGCTGGGCTTAAACCACGACAGAAAGCTTCAATAAACTTGAAGTTAGCAGTAAAGTTCTCAAGAAGACTAACCTAAGCAAAAGGCTAAGTGAGACCCAGCAGAAATCCCCACAGAACTATAACTAAGGGCACAAGCAAAAGCTGCCCTAGTGCAGGTAGGAAAAAGCAAAAAGTATGTCAGACAACTAAGAATGAAACTAATAAGCATACAGAAAGTAAAAACAAACAAAAAAAAGAAAACAAGGCAAAAATAAGATGCATTAACTCATGATAGCATATACCAAGTATGTGATATATGACATGAACAAATTGGCAACTCTAAAGTAAGGGATCTGGGTAGTAGAGCTGATGACAAGAATATAAATCAAATAACATCGGGGGATGTCAAAACAGTAATACAGTTGGCAGAATGTGGAAGAGTTCTGCTCTGCTTCACATCAGTAAGATGGTACATCTTACAAACATCCAGTTTGTACCACTATGCTTAAAGAACAACTGGAAGGAGCCCAGAGGAATGTGACTGCAGGCCACATGAGGAAAAAACAAATGAATTGCAGCTGTTCAGGTAAAAAAAAACCAACCAAACAAAAAAAAAACCAGAAAAAGAAAAGACAGAGTGGATGTAAACCTGAGACATATCTAACAGTCTAAGGACACTGATGGCTAAGTGCACTTACAGCTGTTGTAAAGGAGAATAAAAATTGTCTGTTCTTTAAATTCAGAAACAATATGTTCACCCTGCAGCAAAAAAAAAAAGATCAGATGGGAAGGGAGGAAGAGGGAGAACTCAATAATCTCCTAGTAAAAGATCAAGGAACCGGAACAGACCAAATAAATCATGCACATTATACAAGCGTATCTGAGGAGTGATATGGTCCCAGTTGATCCTGTGACAGTGCAAACAGAAGGAGTTGGACCCTTACAACTTGTCGTGGTTTAAGCCCAGGCCGTAAATCAGAACCACGAAGTCCACTTCCCCCCCCCACCTTTCTTCCCTCCGCTTCTGGAGGGACGGGGAGGAGAATCAAAAGAATGCAGCTCCCACGGGTTGAGATAAGAACAGTTTAATAACTAAGGTATAACACAAATCACTACTGCTACCACTAATAGTAATAATGATAAAGGAAATAACAAGCAAGAGAATACAACCGCTCACCAACCGGTACCTCGCCCCACCCCCCAGTGTTCCAGCTGTTCCGGGTACTTTCAGTTACATCCTAGGCATGACGTGCTGTGGTATGAAATACCTCTTTGGTTAGTTTGGGTCAGGTGTCCTGTCCCTGCTTCCTCCCGGCTTCTCCTCCTCCCTGGCAGAGCATGAGACTCACAAAGTCCTTGGTCAGGGTAAACATTCTGACCAGCAACTGAAAACATCGGCTTTATCAATATTTTTCCCAGGCCGAAAGTCAAAACCACAGTGCTGCACCAGCAGAAAAAATGACTGCTACTGCTAAACCAGGACACAACTCAACTGTCTTTAGTCTCATAGTGACAAACCCAATCCAGCAGTGACTTCAAGGAAACCCTGATACAGTGCTGAAGCAGGAGTCAAAGTACCACTCACTACGCTCCTGCAAGAGGCAGCTTGCCTAGAATTAAGACCTTGGGTTAAGTTTATCTGTTTAATAACTTTATATAAATGCACAGCAGAGAACATAAAAAATAAGTCATATAATGAGATTCTGTGCTATGCCTTAATACAGCTTTTGGTTATGCATTTGGCGAGTTCCTTTAAAAAGAATCTTAAGTTGAATAAACCAAAGCTTTTCTAAACTTACCTTAGAATTAAGATTAGATAAAATGCCAGTTACTGCACTTCCATAGTAATCCCACACTCGAACGGGGCCTTACAACCATCATTTCACATCAGCTATTCTTTACTGTACTCACTAATACAGTAAAGAGTTTTCAAGCTGGAGTCAGTAACTTGATAACCATAACTACGGCAGGGAAATTCCATGCTTGTTAACCACTGGCTGATGCACCCCAGTGCTAGTAATTAATATAGGTGTTCCTTGGCATAATATAAAAATCCTTTACACCTGTGTGCTCTTTTCTGTGAGATTAACCCAAGCCAAATAACATTAGTTACAGAAAGAGGTGTAAAGACTGCCTTGGGATCACCTATGTAAAGTACTTACCCTGTCAGAAGCGTAGATAACATCACACAATCCAAGGACCGTTACAGTGATTCCAATAGCTGGGCCATTTACCACTGCAATCAGTGGTTTTGGAAAATCAATAAATTGACCCACGAACTCTCTAAAGCAAAGGAAAGAGATGTCCTTGTCTTTCATCAAATATAAACAACTTTCAAAACATGTGATTAGATACTGCATAACAAAACCCATGAGCTAGATTCTATGTAGCATGTTTCTGACCATTTTCAAGATGAATTATGACAAGATCTGAAATACCTGCATTTCCTTACCAACTAAGAATCAAACACATACATGTCAGCACAATCTCCTAGTCCCTGCCATCAAGTTATGAAAGTGCTGTCCTCTTCAGCTACAGTTACTGAATACAACTCACTAACAAGAACAGCCTTTTGACCTGTCTATCCATCTGATTATACATCCATCTTAATCCCACCCATGGGATATCCATTCCCATCACAGACTGTTTTACAGTGAAGTCCCAGCAGGCACCAAAATTATGATGCTACCACAACACAGAATTGCTTCATGCTGTTCTGCATGGGTTTGAAAAACTGTATTTTGTTTCACTTGTCAAGAAGTGCAAAACACATTCTCAAAATATAGCATTTTTGAAAAGTTAACAGCGTGGTAAAACTCCACTTCCCTGGCATCACCGTGCTGCAGTTGTAATAAAGCACCCTGCTTGTGTAATAGTAACAGTGTAGCAAATAGAGTCTTCTCACAATAGCAAGATAAAAGACCATAAAGTACACATGAGACTATACATTGTGCCTAACACCCTACAAAACACTGCAGGTTGGAACACTTGCCAGATGCCACTGAATAACATCCTTGCAGCAAATTCAGGCTGCATTGTTATCACTTTGTAGGGGCAACTGTGATCCACAGACAGCTGGCCTACGTAAAAACTGCAAAACTGAGTACTTAGCTTGCAGTTCATCCTTAAAAAACAAATCAAAACCATTGTTGCTTTTTGTGTATTTTAGATTTTCCATCAACTGCATGTGCTTGAGGAAGCTATACAGCTTGCAAGCATCTCTCAGATGTAATCATCACATAAAGAAGTAAAAGAGAAGACAAAATCTGCTTAAATAGGGAAGAAATGAACATGTTCGTCCCAAAAAAGCATTCCAATCTCTGCGTGCAGTGATGCCCCCGATTTCCTTAGCCGCAGAAAATAAAGTACTTTAATAGGTAGATTCAGCCTCAAAGATGGAACAAGCTCATTACACTCAGTCTCTATTCACAGTATCACAGTATGTTAGAGATTGGAAGGGACCTCAAAAGATCATCTAGTCCAATCCCCCTGCCAGAGCAGGAACACCTAGATAAGGTTACATAGGAATGTGTCCAGGCAGGTTTTGAATGTCTCCAGAGAAGGAGACTCCACAACCCCCCTGGGCAGCCTGTTCCAGTGTTCCGCCACCCTCACTGAGAAGAAGTTTCTTCTCAAGTTTAAGTGGAACCTCTTGTGTTCCAGTTTGTACCCATTACCCCTTGTCCTATCATTGTTTGCCACTGAGAAGAGCCTGGCTCCATCCTCATGACACTCTCCCTTTATATATTTATAGACACTAATAAGGTCACCCCGCAGTCTCCTCTTCTCCAAACTATAGAGACCCAGCTCCCTCAGCCTTTCCTCATAAGGGAGATGCTCCACTCCCTTAATCATCTTAGTCACCCTGCGCTGAACTCTCTCCAGCAGGTCCCTGTCCTTCTTGAACTGAGGGGCCCAGAACTGGACACAATATTCCAGATGCGGTCTCACCAGGGCAGAGTAGAGGGGAAGGAGGACCTCTCTCGACCTACTGACCACCCCCCTTCTAATACACCCCAGGATGCCATTGGCCTTCTTGGCCACAAGGGCACAGTGTTGGCTCATGGTCATCCTGCCGTCCACTAGGACTCCCAGGTCCCTCTCCCATACACTGCTCTCTAACAGGTCGTTCCCCAACCTATACTGGAACCTGGGGTTGTTCCTGCCCAGATGCAGGACTCTACACTTTCCCTTGTTATATTTCATCAAGTTATTCCCTGCCCAACTCTCCAGCCTGTCCAGGTCACGCTGGATGGCAGCACAGCCTTCTGGCGTGTCAGCCACTCCTCCCAGCTTAGTGTCATCAGCAAACTTGCTGATAGTACACTCAATTCCCTCATCTAAATCATTGATGAATATATTAAATAATACTGGTCCCAGTACTGACCCTTGAGGCACTCCACTAGATACAGGCCTCCAACTGGACTCCGCCCCATAGACTACAACTCTCTGGCTTCTCTCCTTCAGCCAGTTCGCAGTCCATCTCACTACCTGATCATCCAGACCACACTTCCTTAATTTAGCTATGAGGATGCTGTGGGAGACTGTGTCAAATGCTTTGCTGAAGTCAAGGTAGACCACGTCCACCGCTCTGCCATCATCCATCCATCATGTTATTTCCTCATAAAAGGCTATGAGGTTGGTCAAGCATGACTTCCCCTTGTTAAAGCCATGTTGACTGCCCCTCATAACCCTCTTGTCCTTGACATGCCTTAAGATGGCATCAAGGATAAGGTGTTCCATCACTTTCCCAGGGATGGAGGTGAGGCTGACCGGTCTATAGTTACCCGGGTCCTCCTTCTTGCCCTTCTTGAAGACTGGAGTGACATTTGCTTTCCTCCAGTCCTCAGGCACCTCTCCCGTTTCCCAAGACTTGGTAAAGATGATGGAGAGTGGTCTAGCAATGACTTCCGTCAGTTCCCTCAGCACCCACGGATGCATCCCATCTGGACCCATGGATTTATAGATGTCCAGATTGCTCAACTGGTCCCTAACCCATTCCTCGTCAACTAAGGCAAACTGCTCCAGTGACCTGACTTCATCTGAGGTCTCAGGAGTACAGGGCTCTTCAGGACTGCCTCCGGCAGAGTAGACTGAGACAAAGAAGGCATTCAATAACTCTGCCATCTCTGTATCTTCTGTCACCAGGGCACCCATCCCGTTCACCAGTGGGCCAACCTTGCCTCTGGTGTTAGTTTTATCAGCTATGTATTTGAAAAAGCTCTTTCTGCTGTCCTTGACCCCTCTCGCCAGATTTAATTCTAAGGAGGCCTTAGCCATCCTAGCTGCCTTCCTACATCCTCTAGCAGCAGCCTTACATTCCTCCCAAGTGGCCAGCCCCTCCTTTCATGACAAAGTAGTCTGACACTGTAGGCATTTTGGCATGACCTGCTAGTGTAGACACCACTGCATAGTAACAAAAAAGAAAAACCCCACAGATTTTTCATTGCAGCGTACAAACTATACAGTCAAAATCATGTTTTTGTAATTCTATCTGCATGTATATTGGGGACTCAAAAATAAAATTGAGTCTTTAGCACCATTGTACTTAAAGTTTCCAATATTCATCTCATTTCCTCATTTATTTAATACAATTAATACTAATTCTCCCACATGCTCTTTTTGTTTGTGCACATGGTGAGCCCTTAGAGTCATCTAAATGGATGTATCGTAGCATAACTGTGTCCCTGCTGCCATGTTTTCTAACAATGCCCGCAAATTATATTTTACCCATTATGATAACTTTTATATATATGCAATCAAGATGTTCTACTTGAGTAATGCTGCTCCATTGTCTGCCATCTTCTTCATCTCACCAGGTTGGACATTAGTAAAATTACTCAGATCATTTCCGCTACTATAGTAGTCTCCATTTCCTGCAGAGAACACACGAATAAATACACCAATGGTTTCTGAGTAGGTATGAGAAGCTTCCATTTATTACATTTACAAAAGCATTTCATTCCTAGTATCTAACATTATTACATAACTAGAGTGATTGTCTCAAAAGTATACATACTACCTTAAAGGACATCTACAGTTTAAAAACAAGTTTTGACAGACAATTCACTGAAAAACAACGGGTAGAGAGCCAAAGAACATTAAATCTGAAAGATTTGAGAGGGAGGAGGGAATTTCTTTTTTCTGTAACAGTGTCTGAGGGAAAGTATTTTCTTTCCCTGCATATTGGTTCAGAGATTTTTTTTCTGTCAATTCACAATCATTCACACAGTAAGATGCAAGAAACTGGGTTTTTTTTTGTTGTTTTTTTTTTTAAACAGGAAGATGGAAATGTAACTTTAAGCATCAACCTTCATCCTCCTTCAAACTGATGAAGGTATCAAAATTACACAGAATGACCTACTTAATATGTGGTAGAAGATTCATGGGGTTTATGACCAATTAAGGAAAAGCTATAGCATTCTCAGGATAAGACTGACAGCACAGAATTGATATTATTATACTGAAAGGTGGATTCTTCAGACAGAAGCAGATAGCCTGTTAGTGAATGTATATGTCAGTTTGAGGCACCATCAAAAAAGCAAGGAGTATTTAAAAGCTAGACTGCATGATTTGTGTAAATCATCCTACATTCCGTGAGGACATTCACAGGACGGGACCTTGCACAGGTTAGCACATCCATTACTTTATGCTGCAGTGATCTTACTATGTAAAACAGAACTGAAAGGCTTGTGCAGAGGTGTTTGCTATTTAGTCCTAGCTATGCATGTGTTAAACATTCTAGTTGTGTCAACCACCCTTCTCATTTTGTAAGGGTTGTTGTGCCTTGTTACTGCTACTGAAAGGAAATTCAGCAAACTGGCACCTTATATTCCGAGGAAAGACAACCATGGAGAAGACTACGTATGCAATTACCTCAGAAGTAATGAATAAAGAGGCTTAAGCACAAATTCACCTTGCAACCACACTACCTAGCTGCCAGCCAAAGCTCAAGCTTGTAAATGCACACCTATCTGCAAATAGGATGTGCCAGACAGGCAGAGCATGCCCTCAGCCTTTCTGCCCCTCCCACCTGCCCTTGTCATAGTCAGCATCAGAGATGGAACAAACTGTCCTCTAGAGAATCCCAATGACATGTCCCTAGAGCAGCTAGATGTCACAGACAGCTGAGTTTGGGCTTCCATTTCACACTGTTGCTGCAGTCATCTAGCTGCACACATCTGGTGATTGCAATGTATATGGCTGGGCCAGGTTGTAACTTGCCTGACCAACTCTTTTCCATGGCAGCCACAGAAGAAAAGTCAACATAAACTGTCTTTTTTTTTTTCCCAATGATCATAGGTAAACATGCAGTGTAAACTCTCTGCTTGCCATGCCAGTGCAGGATTTGAGGGACTTGATTTTAGTATGTTTCAATGTATCACAGGATGAGATACAGCTGGTTAAACCCATACCAATTAACTTTAAAAACAGTAATGAAGATGCTGTGGAACAGATATTTCAGCTACACAAAGTAATAAAAGCTCTTCAGGAGTATTCCATGTCTATCCTCTCATCTCAAAGGTTTAGATATAACATCAAGCTTGCTAAAGAATCTGAAACACCACCTTGAAAGAATATTGCCCAAGTACTTCGGAAAAATCTTTGGTCTATATTAGAGGAAAAAAATTCCTCAAATAATTCTATCTTAGTCTAAATACAGGTAGATAGTTCATGTTAGTACTGTACTTTCGCACAATATAAAACAAATCCAAGAGAGGAATGTGAAGTGTCGTACCAGTAATAACTGCTATGGTAGAATCATCTTTTCCAGCTTCTTGAAGCGCTTTGATAATTTCTCTGTACATCTGCATAAGAGAAAAATCAACAAAGTACAGTCCAATCTTCTATCCACAAAGCAGGCTAATCTTCCTAGAGTTTGCCATTTTAATTTAGTGCAGACTGTAATCCTATATTAAGTTTGAAAGAAACCAAAAGACACAGAAAATCCCAATCTGTAAAATTTTAGCTGAATGGTTTCATTATATAGTGGATATTTATTCCTTAGGTTATCATTGGAGTCAAGATACTAAGCCCTCAAAATTCAGACCACCATGCTTCAGTCAGCTCTGCTAAGCCTGTAGTACTGGTTCTTTAAACACTTAAGTCATTTACCCAGGAAAGAAAAAGATATTAATCCTCCCAAGTTAATCTCTTTACCTTATGGTTGATGGCATTTTTCCTATCAGGTCGGTTAAACATTATCTTTGTGATCTTATTTTTGGTGGTGACTATTATTGTTTCATAGCCATCATGCCTGCCCTCTTCTGGGGAAACTTCTTCCTTCTGCACAGCAGGTTCTGCAGAGACCAAACTTGCGACAAGTTCAGCATATTTCTGTCTGGCATCATCCTGTAATACAAGAAAAGGAGAAGGGGAGAGAGATGACAAAAAAACCCACACTAGATCATCAAAGGCTGAAATGGAGACATGTTTGTTATGCTATTCATAAAATGAGTACCTGGGGGAGGGGGGTGAGGGGGAGAGGGAAGTGACACTGTGCTTCAGGACAAAAAACCAAGTAAAACTCAGTTAGAAAGCATTCTAGTTAGGCAGAGAAGGTGAACATGATGTATTTAAACACTGCAGATCATGCTTACAGTCATCTAGAAAGCAGCAGCCATGGATCTGCAAAATAAAAGTACACATGCTGGGAGGATGACATTTATTTTATTGGAGAAGTGCCTCCATCCAGAGCTAAGATTATCAGAGAGACCTTTGTCATATTCCCAGCATTTACACATTTCCATGGGTCCTTTGTTTCTACTTTCCAGCTGGTTATCTCTCCAACAAAATGAAAGTTTTTATTTTAGAACATGTGCCGCTGAAAACAGGACTGCTGAAATGGGTCTACTGCATTTGAAGACACTAGTTTTTCATTTAGCCCAAACATGACATGCAAAAGCCTGAAGAATCCTGCCTCCCTACTTCTACAGTAAGAAATGATTTAAAAGAAATCTAAGTTCTTGGTTGTTACAACCTATTTTCTTGAAAGAATAATATACTTCAAGCAACTCTATAATTCATGATCTGTAGCACGTGAAATTGTCTATTCCTTCTCCACTACAGTTTCCAAAAGGAGATTCTTTTCTGTATTTCTTGGCTACTCCTAAAAACTGCAAAGCTATCTCAGGAAAAACCCCAAACAACATAACTAAAACAACACACCCTAAAAACCATAAAGCAGCACAAGAATATGTTATGCTACTGAAATGAAGCAAGCATGTTTTCTTTTAAAAGAAAAAAAATGCAAAACCCCCTCGTGATTAAGTAATATCTTTTACTGACCTCAGAAACTACTCCTGAACAGCAGGCCAGTGCAGCAGTGACACAGCTCCTTTGTAAAGCTTATGCTTCCTTCACTTAATAGTAGCAGAAGAAACTGTGGTAGCTATGTCAGACTCTACTACAGTCTGCATGAAGAAAAGGCGGCTTATGCAACTTTGTATCTTTATTCTTCCTGCTGGCTTCATTTGAAGTAGACTTCTCTAAATGTTATGAAAGGTATTAAAGACATCAAGATATACTGAGAAAGAACGAAGAGAGGCTCTCAATACTCCATTTTTCCCTAGTCTTTTAGTGCCATAAGAGACTGGCATTTTAAAATGGCAAAGTTATCAATATGCTGTATTCACAGATTTGTTCTTTGTTGTAAGAACTGAGAAGCTCAATCCATCTTTCTTAAAGAGAACAGCAGAATAGAACACAATGTGAAAAACAACCTTTTTATTGGAAGTCACCACACACATAAGATCTCTTACACTGACGGAAGCTGATAGTAGTGAATGTAGAACTAGGCTTACACAGTAGAAAAATCTCCTAAAAATTAAAGCAGTGAAATGACTGTAGAATACAGTGCAAAACATTTTGGCATCTGAAGCAGAGCTGCTGAAGTAGCATGCAGTATGTTTAGACATCAGGCATTCACTTATAGACCAGGCACTTAAAGGTAACCTACAAAGCATCTAAGTGAAATGATAGGTATTATCACCTGAGACAAATTGCCAAGAGAATTCCATGCATCCCACTTGGCTTTCTTGACAAAGTCCAGCATACCTGGTTTCGGAGCATTGCAGGGACCTTCAGTAGCCTGAAAAGAGAGTGAAACAACTTTAAACCTTTGATTAAAGTTCAGATGCCTTGGTAGAAAAGCTGATGACTGTTAGGAATATTTATCTGGTCAGGATACATAATTCAACTCTGAGACAGAAGGCATACCTCAGGGTTGGGCAATATTCAGACAGTTCACATAGCATGAAGTTTTCAGTGTCTGCTATTCCCTGACATCTGGTGCTGGGCTTTCAGAAGAACCTAACCAATACGAGATGCCAGTTATCAAAACACCCACGCATGTTAAGTTCACCTATCTCAAAAACAGTGGAAGCTTCATACTTAAAAAGAAAGTTAAAGACTTGTAAGCTGTGTGAACAAAGAAAACATTGCATAGGATCTGTTAAGTTGGATCTTACTTCAAAGTTGGTCCTATTATGAGCGACGGTAGTAGACCAGTTAAACTGCAAGAGTCTGAGCTATCCTCAAGTATTATATGATCAGTTTTCCTGGAAAGCACACCATTGGAGAGAAATATTTCAAGTAGGAGGCAGGAAACAAAGCATACATTTATGAGCTCATTGTTACTAACTAATAAAACTACCTGGAACAGTCAGCTAAGTTTTTATTTAAAGGAGCAATTGATTGCCTTCTTCAGTGTAACAAGCAACAGCCTGTACTGACCCCGCAGCCAATCTTGACCCACAATTACTTCCCCAAATACCAGTACAACCCCCACTAAGGACTCGTGGCTCGTTCTACAAAGGTCTTCCTTTCTGTAGAAAACAATAACCTTCACTCAAAGTGTGAGGTACAGCTCCTTGAGGTTCAAAACCAATCAAACAAAAGAAACAAACAAACAAACAAAAAACCTACAATGACCACACAAAAAGAAAACAACCAAACCACCCAGAAATCAACCTTCAGATGTCAACACCCTTATATTACAGGCCCAGCTGTAGATACAACAGATTTAAGAGGAAGCACAAGCCATTTTTCCAGAGGTGCATCAATATATGGTATTTGGAAGGCATCACACGATGGATGCAATTTGGCTCTATTTCTTAGAATAAAGGTTTCTATTCAAAGCATGATTTATAAAACAGGTTTCGTTTCCCTCAGAACTTAGTCAGAGTTTGAGGGGCTGGCATTTCAAGAACAGAATTTGAGCACCTGAAATGAAGAACTTGTTAAGGCACAACACATTTGAACAACCCTTATTTTAAGCAAATATTTCACAGGTCCATCTTTTCATATTACAAATGCTCCTTACAAAACAAAATAAAACAAGCCTACCTGTTTAAACAAAGCATAGAGCTTCAACTTAATTTCATTCCCAGGATCCTTCTTCAAAAGCTTCAGTTGTTCTTGAGCCTTTTCAAAGTCTTTCTGGCTGACTTGCATGGTGGCTGCAGTCATGTGCAGGTGAACCGTTGGAATGCAAACAGCTTGTGCTCGCCTGTTAGTAAGTGGCATGAAAAAATCCATTGCTTAGTTTTTGTGTAAGACTAGAGGAGAAATGAACATGCTGCTTTTTAACATGTTTAAAGTAAATGTAAAATAAAGTATTTGTACCCACACTGTTCAAAACAACAACAAGCAGCAAGATACTAAAACTCATACAGAAGTTGCTTTAGAAGCCACATAATTGACCTTGGAGAACATGATGCTATCCCTGCCTCGTATGTAAAGTGCTAGATTTAACGTTGCTAGATGACAAAGAAACCATGCAGTAATATACCAAATGATCACATTTAGACCACTAAATGGTACTAGTGGTAAACTAACCTTTTACTGTTTCTGGAATAAATTAGAGTGCTACAGGGTATACCTATGACAATCAAATAAAAACCAGAATATTTTTATTGATGGTTTAAATCTCATCCCCGTGTACTTGGCACTGGTGAGGCCACATCTCCAATACTGTGTTCAGTTTTATGCCTCTCACTACATGGAAGACATCTAGGTGCTGGAGTGGGTCCAGAAAAGAGCATGAAGCTGGTGAAGGGTCTGGAGCACAAGGCTGATAAGGAGCAGTTGAGGGAAGTGAGGTTGCCTGATCTGGAGAAAAGGAGGCTCAGGGGGTACCTTATCACTCTCTACAACTACCTGAAAGGAGGTTGTAAGGAGGTGGGTGTTGGTCTCCCAGGTAACAACTGATAGGACAGGAGGAAAGGGCCTCATGTTGCACAAAGCGAGGTGTAGATCAGATATTAGGAATAATTTCTTCTTGCCAAGCACTGGAACAGGCTGCCCAGGGAAATGGTGGAGTCACCATCCCTAGAGGTATTTAAAAGCCCTGTAGATGTAGTGCTTAGGCACATGGTTTAGAAGTAGACTTGGTAATGTTAGGTTAATTGTTGGACCTTAAGATCTTAAAGGTCTTTTCCAACCTAAAAGATTAACAGCTTTATATGTCTATGAATTAAACTGAGTATATACAGCCTGCTTTTTGTGATCTGTTCATGTCGTGATCTTCTATCTCAAACCACTTCAATCTGAAAGCTCCATTCTCCAATCAGGGCAGCATAAGTGGAGACTAATTTCAAAATGTACTTTGGTAAAAGACTGGCTGTGAAACAGCCTGCAAACACTTTGGCAGGGGGGAGGGGGAGTGGGAAAAGTGGTAAAATATTCTGGGAGAACAACTTTCCACCAGAAAAAAAAGGTAATTCCAGAAAAAAACCCCAACTAAAAAAAAACCCAACTTGTAAAACCAAGTTCACTTCAACAGTTTGGAATCAAAAGCCAAACAGTCTGATAATTTTGGCTTGTTTCAACAGGAAAAAAGCATGTTGTCTCAACTTTTTTTACCTAAATTGCAATACAGGTTAAGCATTTTTACTATTTTTAAAATGTTAGCAGTTTACATAAAAAAATTTCCATAAAAAAAACCAACCCAACACCCCCTCCTCCAGCTTTCCCCATTCTAAATTACAGGCATAGCTGTCATGTTAGAACATCATATATGATAGATTTCATAATCAGTCAGATTTGAAAAATTAATTATTATCTCAAATGCAGACTGATAGAATGCTTAATCATTAATCTGTTAATAATTCAGTTACAGAACCATCATTTAAAAGTCATACTTAGCATTAAAATTCTACCTTTTTTTACACACCTAATGCAAATTTTAGAGAAATTCTACTGCTCGTTTTCAAAAATAACTTAGAATCATAGAATCATAGAATAGTTAGGGTTGGAAAGGCCCTTGAGATCACCTAGTTCCAACCCCCCTGCCATGGGCAGGGGCACCTCACACTAAACCATGTCACCCAAGGCCTCATCCAACCTGGCCTTCATTGCTCTTCTTAAATAAAACTTATTCTCTGTTGCATGCCTAAAAGTTGCAGGCAGATAGTGTGAAGAATGCCAACTGTGCCCAATTAATTTGATTACTTTTACATTTCATGCAGATAGAAGGTTCTAGTTGTCTTGTAAAAAAAAATATTTGTAACATCTATTGGTTTTAAGTCCTGTGACAGATCTTCCGTGTTAATAAAACCTAAGTTCCTGGTATCATGGGGCTACTGTGTTTGAATGACAGACACGGAAAGAATATTTTCTGTTATACACAGAAATTCTTTCAAATAGAAGCAAGTCCAGATTCTCCTTCAAAAACTTATGCTAGTAAAAACTATCTGAACAATACAAAACAAAATAGGCAATCAAAAAGGGCTATAGGAACAGAAAGTCTTTTTACTTAAATTGAGCAGCTGGAGGCCTTTATTAACAAGCAACGCATCCAGACAAACACCATTAACCAGCTGCCAGTTTCACTAACATTCAAACTGATGAGTTCAGAAAACTGTGTCAGAGTTTAACAAGTTTATCCCTTAACCAACTGGGAGGCCAATCTTGTGGACTTCATCTCCAGCAGCAAAAAAATACCTTGGACAGGAAAAAATGCACCTAAATGTGTATAGACTAAAGGGGTTTTTTTAACACTGAGTTTCTTTGATTTGTCTATCCTATAGTCACAGAACATAGTGGTTACTTTCAGATCCTGCCTTCAAACATGCTCCTAAAGTCACATTTACAGGAAGAAGAAAGCGAGAGTGCAAGAATCATAGAATAGTTTGGGTTGGAAGGGACCTTCAACGGTCATCTAGTCCAACCCCCCTGAAATGAGCAGGGACATCTTCAACCAGAGCAGGCTGCTCAGAACCTCATCCAGTCTGGCCTTGAACATCTCCAGGTATGGTGCATCCATCACCTCTCAGGGCAACCTGTGCCAGTATTTTACCATGCTCACTGTAAAGAATTTTTTTCTTCATGTCCAGCCTGAATCTCCCCTCTTTTAATTAAAAACCATTACCCCTCATCCTACCACAACAGGCCTTGATAAAAAGTCTCTCCTCAACTTCCTTATAGGCCCCTTTTAAGAACTGAAACACAGCAATAAGGTCTCTGTGGAGACTTGTTTTGGGTTTGGTTGGGTTTCTTCCTCCAATTTTGCTAACCATCTTTGGGATTATTTGAATGCTGCTGTTCCCAAGATTATCTGTGTATCAGGTACAGTTTTATTTGTCAGTCTAGGCAGTGACTATACTGAAGTGGATTCAATGCTTAAAAGGGAGACTTGGGGTTACACCATGTTTGACAATCAAGAATTCACTCCAGCCTGGCTACAGGCAATATTATGAATAGGCTTTAAAAATCTTTTTTTATACAAGATTTCATAGTGACCGTAAATTAACAAGAGCAGAGGACAGGCAGCTGGGGAGAGGGGAATAGCATATCAGCCGGTCCAAAGGTATGTACACACATATTTTCGGTTAAGGGGTTTTAGCATTTAGCAAGTCACAAGTACTCTTCCTTATTAACGCTAAGCGGACAACTAAGAAGAGGAATAGAAAAGAATTAGGTGAATTAAAAAAGTCTGGCTGGGTGCAAGTGGGATGATCTTTCAGTAAGTCCAGTCTCAGAGCAACTTTGCTTTGATCTTTGGTCATATCCAATTTTAATTCTTAGCTACAAAATGTTTGGGTAAAGTAAGTTATCTATCCACTTCTAACATTCCATCTTTCATTCTTCTCTTCCTCCTTACCTACTGATTTGTGATAGGAGATTGTGCACCTTAGCTGCTTATTGAAGCCTGGTTATAAGAAAAAACCTCTTTCGTTTTCACTTGCTGCTTGTAGCTTAATTCTCTGTAGGATATCAATGATTCACTCCTTTCTATCTGCTTTCTGATCTCTAGAGGACATTTACTATGCATCAGTGATGATCACCAGTTGTCAACATGCTAAGGCTAAGCTGACTGTTATTATTTATTAAGGATGAAAATGCAAAAGGGAACATGAAGTTATTTCACATTTTGTTCATCTTAGGCATTCCTCAGAGGGATACATGAATATCAGGTAGGAGCAGCTTTACCCAAAGTAGACCACAGAGTGAGGACATAGCTCGCTGCCACATGTCAGCACACACAACAGCACTGCCATCTCTGGGACTGCACAGTGATGCCATGCCAGAATCCTGAAGACTCCAGAGCAAGAAAGGCTGTTGTAGCACACTACAGGTATGATCTGTTGCCATTCAGGATATCTTGCAAGCCCACTGTTTGCCCTGTTCACATAAACACCTCTTATACTGATAAACATTCAAACATATAAGTAAGATTTGAAAAGTCAATTACACTGAAAGTAGCTTCTCACTGTTCATATCATTAGCAAAGACCGCAAAATTTGGTAAAACCAGGACCTTTCACTACTGTGAAGTTCTGTCGCTTGCACAAGGACTTTTATGGACTTAAAAATGCCAACTTTTTGTAAAAAAAAAGAGGCTGCTCACTTTCCAACTTCTAAAGCAACTTAGCAGTTTCCTCATTAAGAATACACAGAAGCCAAAAGATCTCTGCACAGGAAACATCAGACATGCTCAGCAGAAGACAGGGATGGATATACCTGAAATCCATCTTCCATTTACTTAATAAATGGTTTTCTTTAAAACATTAGTAGATCCTGGGGAAATAAAGCACAGACAGAAGCAGTTAAAAAACGCATTAGGATTAAAAGCAGCGGGTGGTGCTAGAAACATGTGGGTTTAAAACCCCGACAGAGCTGGAAAATGCTCATTTCACATTACTGTAACTAGCTTTAGAGACAAGGGAGAAAAAGAACAGGAAGTGTTGTCAGACAGAAGCCAGAAGTACATTAAACTGCCACTCGATGGATCCTGGAACACATGCTTAATAGATGATGTATCTTCTGTACATTCAGTGTAATACTTCAGATAATGCATATGACATCTCTTCTTTGCCATGATAACTATCACAAAGTGCTGTGATCTTTTGTGCTGCTCTTTCCACACATTCCTTATGCAGAACAGTGAGCAGCACAGTAACTGCCTCTTGCCATTTCACACACACCTGGTATGAAATCACCATAAAGTGGCAATATTTCTGCTCATGTTCCTTCTATCTTAAGAGAAAATGAAACAAAATCCTGGTTTGCTGCTGCTGAAGTGTTTTGGGTTGGTTTTTGTTTGGTTGGTTTTTTATTTTAAGTTAGGATACAAAGCAATCAGTGCCCGCAAACCTCAAGGTGCCAAATGTTTGGTTATAACCTAAAATAAGCTGCTGATTATGTGCCTCTGAAGAGTCTCTCCTGAGAGAGGACAGCATACATTGCCCAGCCCATCACTGTTTCTGAGGCATCAGCCAGAGCTTCAATTGTTCTACAGGGTTCAGGAGCCTGAAACTTACTCAGAGCACTTCATCTGGTCTGCTCTGGCACCAGCAACTGCTGCTCTGAAAGGCTGCTGCCAAGTAAAGCCAGGGCAAAACCACATGAGACCCCCTTGCTCACTATCCTCCTGATGCTGGGCCACACACATCCATACTGGAGGAACCATGAGCCTTCCCTAACAAGGTGACAGGGTAGTCCAAGGCTACTGGCACCTGGCCATGGAGTATTTTCGCTCCAAGCAGTCTCAGGCTTCACACCACCTCAACTTTCGGTAGCACTTCTCCTATCTTGATCCTCCCTCAAAATAATACTGATTTTTCTCCCCAGAGAAGAAAGAAAGGGATCTGGAGAAGGAATAGCAATCATTGATCATTAGTTCAGCTACATCAAGGGATGTAGGAACAGAGCTGGTGGGAAAGGTTGCTACTGTTGGCAATTGCTGCCACTGTTAGGAAATGAAGCATGTGAGGGGAATTGAAACCAGTATTTAAACAGTAACCATGAGAAAATAAGTGGATCATCTGGAAAAAGAAATTCAAGCTGACACTCTGACTGCTCTTATTTCCTTCTCCTTCCCCCAAGACTTTATATCAGAATCTTTAAAAATAAGATTAAAAGAAAAGGAAAAAGAAAGATTGATAACCAAATAACGACAATGACCAAAGCATTAGCAGTATCACTACATCATAGCTTTCACTGTAACTTAGAAGTAACATTACAATTTTTCATATTCACTTGCAGTATTTTCTGCATGCAGTAAATCCGTACTTCATTTTATTTTGCTGAGCAAGAAGAAGCTACTGTCTGCACTGTTAACATAAAAATCATTAATAGTTTTAATCTGCAGGTTGCCCAAGTCATCATTCTTCATGCCATTGGCGATATGCTACTGAAACCAAACAGCTATTTACCTACACAATAATGTAATATTAAGGATTGATATATTTTCACGTAGCCCAAGCACTTACACAGCAATAAGAGCTTTCCCACTCAGCTGAAGCTGGAAAGGCCTAATGTCAAACTTCTGCCATACCTCTTAGTCTTCCTCTCTGCACAAGCTACCTAGAGCTGAGCTGGGGAAAAAAGAGACACCTGGCAGTGCTAAAGCAAACCGAGCAACTGTGGCATTTTTGGAGCAATCACCCCTCCGCTGGTGCTAGAGAAAAAAGGAGTGGTATGTGAAGGGTGGATGGTTAATTAATACAGAGATTCTGTGAGGGAGGCCTTTTGGCTGTAAAAGCAAAGCAGCCCTCTCTCTTTATGCCATCCTGTTACAGGCTTCTTCCAAAGAACTTCAGAACATTTGACTAAACACACTATTTCTTATCATATACTCTTTTCAGGTTGTTTCAGTTTTGTTTGGTTTTAGTGCTTTGTTGTGGTTATCTTTTTCTCTCCCTGCAGAATTATGTTGGTTTTCATGGATGTCTATCAAATGACTATGAAGTCTGTTACAATATCTTGTCAGACTTCTAGGTGGAAAGCAGTATCCTTGTAAGTTGTACTGACTTTCTTACAAACAGGAGTTGGGTAGTAGGTAGTGACAATGACTTACTACAGAAACCTGAGCTTGACAATTTTTACACTAATGAAGTCAAATTATTTCAGCTATTAATTTCTAGTCCTGTCCTTTCAAGTTTCTTCTCTTACACTGGGAAATGTGGAGTAACAGTATCTGACACATGAACATCTTCCTTTGCAACCTCTGACATCCTGAAAAAGCCTGCACCTGCTTTCACAACTCTCATGTGAAAACTTCTACTTCCCCCTCATTTGTATGCACCTCATTCAAGATCCTCTGCTATTTATTAAAGCTAAACTAATTCAGAACACAGGCAGATGAAATTAATCTTCATTGAGAAGATGGATAAGCAGAGACTACCCCTAACAATTTTTGTCTCCTCAAATTTCTGTAACTGATATGTTTTCTAATATCTAACACCAACAAAAGATGAAAAAACAGTTAAAATAACTGAGTTGTTCCTTTGAGTTAAAACCCAAATCCCAAAGTTTTCATGACAGCGACTTTTATAGCTTCCAACCAACAAGCCAACTAACTTGCAGTAACTACTGCGTGCAAAGCAGTCTGTACTTCACAAGTTCACAGGCTCACTCTGTTAAGCCGTGTTTTGCTATCACTTACTGTCATGCTCTGTGTCAGTAGGTGAATAGCAATCCAAGTTAGTAGGTTGCAGCAGGTTAACATTAGATTAACACCAACTTAGCAGCCAGAGTAATTTTATTTCTTCACGCAGTGAGAAACAATGCACACATCTGGTTGGTAAAGCGATGCTACTCTCCACCTGGTTACTGCAGAGACCTATTCAAACAAGTGCCTCACCTCTTAGACCAGAAAACAGTAGCCTAAGAAAGTCTAATCAGCATCAAAGTTATTCTCAAAAAAATCAATGCATTTGTTTCACTTGAGGAAACAAAAAGTTTCATCAATCATGGTGGTAACACAGAGGTGTTGATGACTCAGTAGACAATTTTCCTAAACACCAAGAAAACAAACAAAAAACCCCAAACAAGAATACTCATAAGGAAACAACTACCCCTCCTTGTTCTACCAGCATAGCCCCTGGTGATACTCCATTATAATGTAGTTAGTGTGGAGTAACTAAATCATATTGCTGTCAAGTATTAGCAATGCTTCTAGTGTTCTGGTATTTCCAGTATGTCTAGCTAGCAGAAAAGATCAGTGCACATATTCCACAACCAATTTACTTACTGCTGCTTTCATAAACAGAAATAAAAATGAACGTCAAATTACTTTCTCCTTTACATTAGAACATTTCAATAGTTGTTCTAAATGCAAGTTTGGGATACAAATCCTTATAAGCTTTTACTATTTTACACTCCTACGCTGTTTTGACATATAAGAACTACAGGGTAATGATGTGTCTGTTGGCAAACTGAAGTTCTGAATCACTGTTGTTTAGTGTTAGTGGCTCAGCTGTGCTTAAGACTTTTCTTTTTCCAATATTGAAGAATATCTAAGAATAAAAGATCTAGATTATCATTCAGAGCTCTGAAACAGTCTGCTCTTTATGCTCTATATAGCCACAGTTAATATTCTCTCATCACAGCTGCTGGTAGGGAAAATGGCATTGTTTCCCAAAACCTCCGCAAGTGCTCTCTTTCCAGCAGACTTATCTGGACATGGTGAATAACTATAGCGTGACAACTTCCTGTACATCCTCAGTCCATGTAAAACATCTGCGTTCGCGCTCTCCCGTTTTGGTTTTTTTTGGTGACTGGAAAAAGGAAAATATAACCCCCATTTTCAAGAAGGGGAAAATGGATGACCCGGGGAATTACAGACCAGTCAGCTTCCATCCACACTAGTGTCCTGGGTTCAGCTGTAGCAATTATTTTTCTCTTTCTTAGTAGCTGACACAGTGCTGTGTTTTCAACTGTAGTCTGAGAACAACACTGATAACACCAATGTCTTTAGTTGTTGCTAAGTAATATTTACTCTGATCAAGGACTTCAGTCCCTCATGCTCTACCAGTGAGGAGGGGCACAGGAAGCCAGGAGGAAGCAGAGACAGGACACCTGACCCAAACTAGCCAAAAGGGTGTTCCATATCACAGCACGTCATGCCTAGTGTATAAACTGGGGGCAGTTACCCGGAAGGCCCAGATCACTGCTTGGGTCGGGTATCGGTCAGCAGGTGGTGAGCAATTGCACTGTGCATCACTTGTGTTTACTGTTTTCTTCTCCTTTTCCCTTTTTAGTTCTATGTTCTCTCCCTTTGTTGTTTCTCTTACCATTCTTATTATTGATGGCAGCAGTAGTGGTTTTGTGTTATATATACCTCAGTTACTGGACTGTTCTTACCTTAACCACCCATGGGAGTTACATTCTTTCCATTCTCCTCCCCATCCCTCTGGGAGGGAGGGGGTGAAGGGGTGGAGTGAGTGAGCAGCTGCACAGTTCCCAGTTACCAGCTGGGCTTAAACCATGACAACTAGAAAACCCACTGACACCCCTGTCAGTTCAGCTGAACCAGTGAAAGGAAACAATTTGTGTGAAGTACACTTTCACTCCAGAATCCATGACACATGGATACAAAGGGTATGGACACAAGAACACCGAACAAGCTATATAACAATAACAAAGCAGTATTTGTCAATGGCTTATCCTGTCCCAATCCAGAATTCAGATAATTTAGAATTCAACAAATGAGGTCTAAACACAAAGTAACGCATTTGTTCATTTTGGCACTATTTCCATCACCCACCACCAGGCAAACCTACAGATGTCATGTAAAAACCTGGGCAAATTTACTTGACACAAACCTGATGGTAATTTGGGTTTAGAGCTAAAGTACTTGCACACATGCAAGACTGCCAACAGTAGCCACTTTTTTGGACTGCTAGAGTCAGCTAAGAATCCATAGAATACAATTAATCTAATCTTAAAGAAATCATTTTTATTCCAACTTAAGAATGGAATCCGTTCTACTCAGCACTGGTGATGCCACATCTGGATTACTCCATTCAGTCCTGAGCTCCCCAGTACAAGAGAGACATGGACATTCTGGGAAGAGTTCAGTGAGAGCCACAAAGATGATTAAAGGACTTGTGTATGAAGAAAGGCTGAGCTGGGACTGTTCAGCCTACAGAAAAACAGGCTCAGGGGGATCTTAGTAACATATATAAATAGCCAAAGGGAGCTTGTCCCTGTGAAAAGCAGAAAACATTTTCTTACTGCAAGGGTGACAGACCACTGCCACAAGTTGCCCAGAGAGGTTGTGGAATTACCATCTTTGGGGATATTAAAAAGCCTTATGGACATGCTCCTGGGCAATTGGCTCTGGGTGGCTTTGCTTCCATGGCAGGGTTGGAACAGATGACTTCCTGAGGTCCCTTCCAACTTCAATCACTCTGTGACCTGTGAAAAACAAACACACTTAACCTGCTAGTTATATTGAAGCAGTACACTAACGTCCCGCTAACTTTAACAGTCCATCTCTAGACTAGACTTTAAAGCTATAGATCTTCTAGCCTTCATGTGAAAGCCTTTAGAGTTTGTTTCAGGGGAGGAAGTGAAATGATGTAGTCGCCATCACAGAAACGTGGTGGGACAAGTCTAATAGCTGGAACATTGTATTGGATGGCTACAAGCTCTTCAGAAGACAGAAAAGGGAGAAGGGGTGGAGGGGTGGCCCTTTATATTAGGGAGGTCTTAGATGTTATAGGTATTGAAATTAATGATGATGAAGTTGAATGTTTATGGGTAAGAATCAAGGGGAAGGCCGGTAAGGCTGATATCCTATTGGGGGTCTCTTATCGTCCACCCAACCAGAAAGAAGAAGTGGACAACTTGTTTTATAAGCAACTGGAGAATATTTCTGGATCTTCAGCCCTTGTTCTTGTAGGCGACTTCAACCTACCAGATATATATTGGGAATTTTATACAGCTCAAAAAAGGCAGTCCAGAAAGTTTTTAGAGTGTGTGGAGGATAACTTTCTGTCACAGCTGGTGAGCGAGACTACCAGGGGAGGGTCTATGTTAGACCTGTTGTTCACTAATAGAGATGGGCTGGTGGGTGAGGTGAAGGTTGGAGGTTGCCTGGGGCACAGTGATCATGAAATTGTAGAATTCTCAATACTCAGGGAAATCAGGAGGAACATCAATAAGACCTATACTTTGGACTTCCGGAGGGCAGATTTTGGCCTGTTTAAGAGACTCATTTGGAGAGTTCCTTGGGAAACTGCCCTTGAAAACAAAGGAGTTCAGGAAAGATGGGTGTGCCTCAAAACAGAGATCTTGAGGGCGCAGGAAAAGTCTGTTCCTGTGTGCCAAAAGATGAGCCGACGAGGCAAGCGTCCAGCCTGGATGGGTACTGAGGTTATGAAGGAACTTAGAAATAAAAAGAAGGTGTATCATCTTCGGAAGGAGGGTAGGGTTTCTCAGGGAGTGTTTAAGGAGGCTGCTGGGGCATGTAGAAAGAAAATTAGGGAGGCCAAAGCTCAATTTGAACTTAAATTGGCAACTTCCGTAAAGAATAATAAAAGAAGTTTTTATAAATATATCAATGGTAAAAGGAAGGGTAAGACTGATCTTTGCTACTTATTGGATGAGGCAGGAAATTAGTAACTAAAGATGAGGAGAAAGCAGAAGTGCTTAATGCCTTTTTTGCCTCAGTTTTCAGTAGGAAGACACCTTGCCCTCAAGATAACTGTACTTTGGGGTTGCTAGGTGGTGTTAGGGAGCAGAATGGTCCTCTTGTTATTCAAGAAGAGGAAGTTAGAGAATTGTTGAGGCACCTGAACATTTACAAATCAATGGGACCAGATGGGATCCATCCCAGGGTAATGAGGGAGA
Organism: Psittacula echo; assembly: GCF_963264785.1. Taxonomy (NCBI): domain Eukaryota; kingdom Metazoa; phylum Chordata; class Aves; order Psittaciformes; family Psittacidae; genus Psittacula; species Psittacula echo. The sequence continues at coordinate 71,656,183 of NC_137737.1, read as the reverse complement.
TGGCGGATGAGCTTGCAAAGCCGCTGTCCATCATTTACCAACAGTCGTGGCTCACTGGTGAGGTTCCAGATGATTGGAAGCTGGCCAGTGTGATGCCCATTTATAAAAAGGGTAGGAGGGAGGATCCTGGTAATTACAGGCCAGTTAGTCTGACCTCAGTGCCAGGAAAGTTAATGGAAAAGTTCATACTGAGTGCTATTAAGCAGCACTTAAGAAATGGCCAGGGTATTAGATCCAGCCAGCATGGGTTTATGAAGAGCAGGTCATGCTTGACCAACCTGATTTCCTTTTATGATTAGGTGACCTGCCTGATGGATGTGGGAAGGGCTGTGGATGTTGTCTATTTGGATTTCAGCAAGGCTTTTGATACTGTCCCCCATAACATACTCCTGGAAAAGCTAGCAGCTCACGGCTTGGACAGGAGCACTCTTTGCTGGGTCAGTAACCGGCTGGATGGCCGGGCCCAGAGGGTGATGGTGAACAGTGTCGCATCCAGCTGGCAACCAGTCACCAGTGGTGTCCCTCAGGGGTCTGTGCTGGCACCGGTGTTGTTCAATATTTTTATTGATGACATGGATGAGGGTATTGAGTCTTTCATCAGTAAGTTTGCAGATGACACTAAGCTGGGAGCTTGTGTCGATCTTCTGGAAGGAAGGAGGGCTCTGCAGAGAGACCTGAATAGGTTGGATAGATGGGCAGAATCCAATAAGATGAAATTTAATAAGTCTAAGTGCTGAGTCCTACATTTTGGCCGTAAAAACCCCTTGCAATGTTACAAGTTGGGGACAGTGTGGCTGGATAGTGTCCAGGTAGAAAGGGACCTGGGGGTATTGGTGGATGGCCAGCTGAATATGAGCCGGCAGTGTGCCCTGGTGGCCAAGGCGGCCAATGGCATCCTAGCCTGCATTAGGAATGGTGTGGCCAGCAGAAACAGAGAGGTTATTCTTCCCCTGTACTCAGCACTGGTGAGGCCGCACCTTGAGTACTGTGTCCAGTTCTGGGCTCCTCAGTTTAAGAAGGATGTGGAAATGATTGAGTGCATCCAAAGGAGGGCAACGAGGCTGGTGAGGGGCTTGGACCACAAGCCCTACGAGGAGCGATTGAGAGAGTTGGAGCTGTGTAGCCTGGAGAAAAGGAGACTCAGAGGTGACCTTATCACTCTCTACAACCTCCTGAAAGGAGGTTGTAGACAGGTGGGGGTTGGTCTCTTTCACCAGGCAGCAACTGACAGAACGAGAGGACACAGTCTCAAACTGCACCAAGGAAGGTACAGGTTGGATATTAGGAAGAAATTTTTCACAGAAAGAATAATAAAATATTGGAACAGTCTGCCCAGGGTGGTGGTGGAGTCACCATCCCTGGATGTGTTTAAAAAGAGATTGGATGTGGCACTTGGTGACATGGTTTAGTTGAGGTGTAGGGCATGGGTTGGACTCGATGATCTTGAAGGTCCCTTCCAACCTGGTAATTCTGATTCTGATCTGTTCTAGGACACTCACAAAATAGGAAGACTACATTTGCTATTGAACGACGACTGTTTCAATTCTCAGCTGGCAGGCTCACTCCATGTCAATCTACATTCAAGGACAAAAACAATACTGAGATGAATGTTATAGGCACAAAGTCCAATCATAAAGATCAATCTGAAGGATCATGACAGGAAAAAAAAAAAAAAAAAATGTCCCAAATCCTGACTGCCTAAATTAGTAAAGAGTTTTTGCAGAACAAAGCACAGGATGAACAAAGGGAGAGAGAAGAGGAAAACCTTTCTTTCTGGGGAGTCAGATGCCAATAGAAGACGACATTTTTGTAAGCAGGTTAAAAGGACTCTACCATATTCAGAGAGTAGAAAGGTTTTGAGTTTGCAGGTGAGTTTTTTAATTTGTTTGGTTTTAAACATGGCTTTGTACTACCACAGCTTTTTAGCTACCAAGAACTATGTGCTTAGATAGCACTCAGGGCAAAATTGGGTTTACTTCTTCCTAAAACAACACAGTGATAATTTCCATTTAATCTTCAATTAAAACAGACTTCATTCACTGATTGGGTCACGGACGTTTCCACTTGGAGTACTCCACGTTATCAGAAAAAAAGGTAGCTGTCATACACACAGCAAAACAACACAAAACATTACACAAGTTATTTATTGCTATCTAGTGCTGTTATCCTTTCTGTAGGTATTTAGGTTGACAGGAAAAGTCAATAGCTTATGAAGAAAACAATGAAGTTATTAGTTTATGGTCTCCTTTCCATGGCTGGATAACCTGTATTACTTAACACTGCTCATATTAAAAGGACTAGTTGATAAAATACAATTCTGACAATTTTTCTTTAATATCATTGCTTTCAGTGATAAAGGACTACCACTGGATAATTTAAAAAGCAGGATGCTGGCAAATAATCAAGTTGCTACATGGTAATCACTGACAGACCTCTCCAAAGCCTAACAAACAGCACCACTTATTCAGTGACTTAAAGCTCAAGCTTCAATGGAAGAAAGCCTTAGCTAGAACCCGTTCTACAAAAGCTTTTGCTTCCTCTTTTCTCATGGAGCATCTAGTACTGAATTAGTTGGCAATGATTTCTGTTTCTCTGTGAAATAAAGGATGGTTTTAGGAGACCTTTAAAATCTTAGCTCACAGTTACTGAGTACAGTCTGAATTTTATTATAATGAACTTCAAGGGAACTTGTATTGTTCCCTTGTAATGCTTGGGCTCATCACAAGAGAAAGGCTCAATCATTTACTACATCAGAATAATAATGAAACATCCAACCTGAACTCAACATCAAGATAAAGTAGCTTTAGGTAGATTATTTCACATTGATTAACATTTAAATTATTTTTAATACTTTATTCTTAAAATACTTTCATAATAAACCAGTCAGCATATAGGGAAAAAATCACAAATATGCTGAATACAACAATGGAGTAGAAAAAAAGAAGAGACTGACATAACTGGTTCAATCTTCTGTACGTGTTCCCTCTAACAAGGATAACTATCAGGGAAACCTCTGGGCCTACTTTAGCATCACTATAAATGGAGGATACTTGTAAACATGGTTCATTACAGTGAATTAAGTCTGCATATCAAGCCCAGGTAAAATGTCATGTTTTGCACTATGAATTCTGATTTCCTGTCATTCAAGTATTTTTAATTTCTTTATACATGCAATGTTCCAAAAAAATTTTTCTAGAAATAAAACAACTTCTTGAAGACTGCTATGCAAGAATGAGGTATATCAGTTTTGCTCTCTTCACCAGATCACAGTCGCAGACAGAACATAATTTGTACAAGGACAGAAGTACAAGGGAAGAGAGAAATAAGTATCTTCTTAGAATGGTACTACTCAAAGACAGTATCTTCTACCCCAGCAAGAGCTAAAAATTCCTAGCACCATATTAAATTAAAAAACAGTCAGACATTTGAAAATGTATTTTCTTTCTCCTCAAGAAACTCATAACTATCTTTAAAAATAAGGGTAGAAAGAAACTGCAGTTGCTCACGTCAAGTGGGAGCTACTTGAGGCCCACTTTGCTAGACTTGAACAGCCATTCTCTCCAAAATTCAGTAACAAAAAGAATAGTTAACTACCACCTTACTTGAATTCATATTATCAGATTCTTTTGAACTCGGCAGCAAAGCTGCTGCAGAAGCACCTAGTGATCACTGACTTCAGCAGGCAACGCTGAGATGGTCACACCAACTTCAATGAACAGCTGCTTCAAAGCAAATTAACAACAGAAAGCAGTGTTCCAAGCCAATCCATCTTCAAGACTTCCAGACACTTTGGCTTGATATTAGCTGTGAACTCTCAAATCCAGCTCAATTTCATGCAGTTAGTGAGCTTGCTGCTCCAGATTTTGTTTTGTTGATTTTAACTGCTGCATGTATGTCTGCTCAAAACAGTTTAAGAGTGTGTTTAAATAAGGACACAAGTCTATTATGACACTTCTCTGGATGACTGTTTAATCATTTCACCACTACCTTTTCTCTTTTAAGCCATATTGGTAAACCAGCATGTGTAAACAAGATGTAGTAACTCAGTATTTGCAGAAAAAGCAAGAGATTTAATTGTTCATTTTCCATTAACTAGTTAGGGTCAGTAGTCAAAAGACAGTGGATGAGTTTACTGTAACGGTTATGTTTCAGAATCCCAACCCTTAAAGAAAAAAAAAGAGAAATTCAAAATTCATGGGTAGTATGAAGATCCCTTCAGAAAGACTCTGAAAGTTACCTTTACATCACAACGTTAGGGGAAGCTGATTTTACCAGTATTCTGCAAAATATTACTGCAAAAGTCAAACTGAGCAAGGTTTCAAGAAAGAACGTGATTTTTTTCTTTTAATGAAAATTATTGCTGCTTAAAAAGTAAAGAGAATACGATGAGATGTCCAAATTTTGCATTGATCTTCACCAAGAAACAAAGACCAAGCCTGGGGGCAAAATCAAACAAAACCAGGTTTAAAATCACGGCATTATGTACTGTGCCTGATTTTTCTGGTGATCTAGCAAGGATCTGTGGTCACAGATAGTCAAAGATTGTGCAAGACAACTTGGCTCACAAGCATCAACTAGAGCTAGAAGCCTGGTTTGAAAAGATAAACACAGTTATCTCAAGCAGGAGGAGGAGAGCAGAGTACCTAAGAACTACAGAATCCAGCATAAGACAAGGATATCTGATAAAGAAATCTGTCACAGAAAAAAAATGCCTGGCTGATAGGGAATAGCACAGAGCTGAGCAAGCAAGCTAGTACAACCACAGACACAGCACCAAAAGGCATGACTTAAGAGGCTCTGAAACCAAAACACATGTAAGACGCCAACAGGGAGTAAAAAGCATATTCCACAGGGCCCCACAGTATAGGATGAGGGTATATGGATAAAACACAACCCTGTACATGGACACATTTCCTACATCAAAATGCCAGGAGGTACTCCTGCCCAACTGCTAGCAGGTGGGGAAGTTGGTGGGCAGATATTCAGGAGGCTGCAGGACACCTGCTGCCTATGCCACACTAACACTGGTAGAGAAATCATACCCAACTCAGGTAAGCCCTAACAGCTGGGCAAATGTTTCAAGCATAAAGCAACTTCTACTGCCAGCACCAGAGGTTTTGGTACAGACCCACAGAAGAATAAGGACTGTTAGCAAACAGGGTGTTTAAGAATATATTCTGATAGGTTACTTGAGAGCAACACTACAAAAATCCAATCCTCCTCCTTGTAAAAGGGAATTGGATTGGGGCTGACAGCAGTCAGTAGAAAAGAGTAGGAAAGCAGCTGCTGCAATACAGAAATAGCACCTGGCAGCAGGAAAGTGGGTGAGAAGTGAAGAGGCAATAGTGTCTTGTGCCTTCCAGCTTAAGAACATCAGAACAAAGCCACTAATATTTGTATGTCCATACCAAACTACAGCTATCTGAACAGGACTGACAGAAAGGAATAAACATTTTCCACTACAGGGTTACAAGGCAGACACCCTCTAAGGCCAATCAGCTCCTCATGGCCACACCCGGAAAAAAGAAACAGGACAGAAGACGGGATACCACCAAACTCACTGGTCATCTCCAGGATGATAGTAGCCTTAAAGATGTTTTCCACAAAGCTTACAGGTGCTCTGGGTGTGCTGACATCTGCCATTATTTCCAAGTGCAGGAAACTTTATTGCATATCTGCAGCAGGGGAAGACTCTATTTACATCCTCGTCACATATTAAAAATGAACAAACAAAACTCCATGATGCAGACAATAGATCTTTACCAGCAACAAAGTATTTTACGGAATTACCTGGAATACTGAGCCTCTTCTCACTGACAGAGGCCCCAGAACACAGCCATTCAATGAAGCCAGAAATAATCTCTCAGCTGCAAGAGCTCAGTTCTTCCTCCACCCTCAACAGAGGCATTTGTCCATAATAAGCAGTTTCACTGTAGGGTCTTTTCCCAGGACGTACACCTGACTGGCTTAGTGGGAGAGAAGGCAAAAAAGAGCTGCAAGATCTTCAGTGACTTATAATGTCCTGCTTTAGCCATCAATGTACCAAAGGGCCCTTGATAAAATGGCCAACAAATGCAACTGCACTACCAAGCAAAGGATAAGCAATTGAGGGAGCAGGTTCAATTAATTCCCAGACACAAGCAGAAAAGGGTTGTAGAAACTGTGTAAGGACTGTTGCATACTGTTTTGGGACTTAATGATACCTGAGTTCCTGCCATGCAGGTAGCTGGTAAACATGCAGATGTCTTGTCATGAGACAATGAGGAGAAACCAAGAAGAGATTTTGGATACTATTCAAGAGCCAGGATGGAAGCAAACTCAAACCCTTAAGGCTGCTGCCTCCCAAGCTGAAGAGTAGACACTGGAGTAAAAATAGATTTACTGCAAGCAGGAAGTATTCCACGCATAGGCAAAGACCAACAAGGCCACATAAGCAAGGACAAACCAACAACTTAACAGAAAATTAACTGGTTTTCAATCCACTTCAAAGACCAGCATTTAATAGTGCTCCTCTGAAAAAGGCTCTTTAGAGCTGCTGAGAAATAAAAGAACAGCTCATGGACAAATTGTTCTTATTAAGATCTGACCTCCTTTACAGTTGCTGAGACAACTATATCAAGGAACACACTAGGAAGTTAGGGTGTGACTATGCTAGTGTCTTGGTTTTGATCAGGAGTGCTCTTGGAACAAGTCTAAGTTGTTGCCAATTCCATTTCCTTGGTTTGTGCTGTAGAGCTGTCTTGGCACATGCAAATTAGTTTTCTTTCTAGATTACATGAAATCACAAGATGCCTTTCAACTACTGATTGGCATTCAGTGCTAGGATAATACTACAACAAGCCCAAAGGAATCTCTGAAAACAATGATACCATGGGATGCAGCTTTCCCAGCAGCAAACATTCTGTGCTCAGTGGTCTGACTTGCCATATACACAGATACAGCCTCACAGCAGTAGAGTTGTGGGTTTCCAGCTTCAAGCAGCTGAACACAAAGACTGTCCAATGGCTACAGCCCTGATAAAACTCTTTGAACGTCCATTTGTGTCAGCATTGCACCTCCTCAGACAAATTCAAAGTTGGAAAAATTACATATTGCAACAAGGCAGGACAAGACGTTGGCATGAGTGAGAAGAGCCTGCGGAACTCACAACTCAGCATCTGAAAGGGTTAGGAATGTCCTGCTGAGGAGGAAAAAAAAGCAAAACAAAAACCACCAAACAAAAGCAGCCGAGAAGGCAAGAACTATTCTTTCATTCTGCACTTATGTTTGTGTAAATTTTCCTCCCCATTACCCATTAGTAATATTGATTTATGACCTTGCTTCACATACAGAATCTTGCTGTTTCAAATACATCTGATGCCACTAGCCTAATGACGTCCAGCAGGGCAGTCTTTTATATGTTCTCCAATTCAGAAATGCTTCCCCTTCCTCTCATGGAAACAACTTAGCTGTACGAAATTAGTATTATTTATCTGTAGAAAACTCACCTAAAGTGTTCTCTTTTTGAAATGAGGGCAGAAGTCACACTGATCATACAATTCATATTCTCTTTGTTTCTCCCTGTATCTTAAGATGTTCATGTACATATTTCAAATAATTTCTCACAAAGCTTTGGGAGAAAAATATTACTATTTAATGCATAAATTACCACAGTTTTCTGGTCAAGATGCACTCATGCTTAATGGAAATACTTGAGTAAAAGCATTTCTCTTATGAAAACATATATTAAACCAGTCAAATTTGCATGTTGTTAACAAGCAGGGTATCCCAGGTAGTATCTATTGGTATGATGATGCCTGCTTCACTATTTTGCTTAGGAACTTGCTTATCAAGTACACAACATACCAAATGCTTACTTCTCTTTTAATATTAAGCTGGTTTTAATAGAGGAAATTCCACAAATCAACATACTTTGCAATTCTTATTCATACATAAACAACTTTACAGCAGAATTTCCAGTTTAACCATTTTCAATAAAAATGTCAATCCTGCCATTCTAAACCTACTTGCAAGTCAAGCCATCCTTTTGGCTTTCCACAGCCCACCTAACACTGCAGGCATGCAGCTGTTGCAGCATACACTAGTACCCACAGCACTTTATTTGGAAACAGCTTAAGAGCAGTATGTGATAAAGACACACCACGGGAGAAATTATGTGACTATCTGGAAAGCTGCAGTAGTCTTAACAAGAAGCCTTAATTATCCAGATATGAAATTAAGCTTGGTTTTGTGGGACTGATGAGGGGCAAAAAAAGGCAAACAAGAAAACACAGAATCACAGAATGGTTTGGGTCAGAAGGGACCTTAATGATAATCTAGTTCCAAGCTCATGCCATAGGCAGGAACACCTCCTACTAGACCAGGTTGCTCAAAGTCCCATCCAACCTCACCTTGAATACTGCCAGTGATGGTGCAGTCGCTTCTCTGGGCAATCTGTTCCAGCACACGTTTGACTCCATATTTCAGTATCGTTTCAGATACCTTATCCCTAAACCTAACCAACAGTTTCTTTGGTGGTTAAACATCTGCCCCAGGAAGGCATTAATTCCAAATTTCCCACTCCCACATTGTATTCACGCACTGAAAAGGTGGTTGGTATGGCTGGAAACGCCCCCAGCTCAACAGGAAACTTACCTCCCTCGGCTCAGGATGAGAGCAATGTCCCGCCCTGCACATTAACCAGGTCCCTATGGGCTGTATGAAGGCCAACCCAGTCCATGAAAGCGGCACAGGCAGGAGAGCCTCAAGTTTCCACGCCGGGCTCCAGCGCGACAGAGATGCGATTACCCAGGCCTGAGGCAGCGGCCGGCCCTCCCGCAGCAGTAGGGCACTCGCACCGCAGCCCAGTGCTGGTGGTTCTCCCGACTCCGTGAGGTACCCCACCGAGCAGCCCCAGAGGAGCAGGCGAGAACTGAGGGGAAGCCACCCAAGCTCGCTGCCGGCCACTCACCCCGGGAGCACGGCGGCGAGGCAGCAGCTCACGGAGCGGTCCCTCCCTGGTGCAGGACAGCGGAGAGTCTTGCCGCTGAGACGGTGCGATCGGAGCTCACCTTATTTCGCAGAGTGGCCGCCAACACACCCTCCGAACGAAGGTCAGGGCCGCAGACGCCATGGTGGGGCGTGGGGCTAGAACTAAGAGGCGGGAGGAAGAGGAGACGGCAAACCCCGCCCCGCCGGAGCAGCCACGCCCTCTGCTTGACGGGTAACAGCCCTTCACTCCTTTCGCGGGGAGGTTGTCGCCTCCATCGCCGCGGGGAGGCTGGGCTGCTGCTGCTGGTGGCTTCGTTGGTAGCCGCTGAGGGGCAGGGCCGGCCTTGGAGGGAGGCATGAGGTGACGGTGGGGGTGGGAGGCGTGCTCTGTTGTCGCTTAAAGCAAACCCATGTGGCAGTGCTCTGTAGCCGAGCCCTGGAAAATGTACTTTAGGATCAGAAATGGGGCAGGCTGTCGTTGGTCAGCCGAAGTTGCCAGAGTGGTCTACGGAAAATGAAGGAGTGTGAAACCAAAGCCTCTTCATGGGCCAAAGTCACAGGCTTGTCTTAGCTCTACAAATGTGCTTTGTAAGGGACATCACGTTGTTTATCAGGGCTATTACTTGCATTATCTATTTTTGCGTGTTAGGCAGCTCTTAAAAAGATTTGTATTGTTTTCCCACACGAATCACCTGGTAAGCTGCTGAACAGCCTGGTGCCTGTACATCAGTAGGGTTGGTGCTGTGTGAAGGTGGAGTAAGCGTTAGGGTCTGCCCCCGCTAACCTAAAAGATACCACTACATACTGCTAAGCGTTTGCTCTTTCAGCTTCAGCTCCTGAGGGTGTAGTTGATTTTTCCTTGCCGATGTTACTTGGCACGTGAAAGACAGTTTTGTGCTTGTTTAGGTGCTGGGAGGATCTTAATGATTCAGATACTCGGCTCTATTGGTCTCCTTTCAAAAGACAACCACTAAAATAACCTTTTAGTCCTCTTGGGGCGGGGGGGTGTGTGTGTGTCTTGATTTGGTTTTGGGGTTTGTTTGGGGTTTTTTTGCTCTCTGCAGAAGTAAATGCATGTAGAACTCTGAGTTCTCCCTCAAGGATAATTGTTTCGAAGCTGTTAGTGGACCGTGGGGTTCTCCTTTCTTAAATATTTGATTAAAGTTTTCCAAAAGTGTATGTAACCATTAGAGCTAGCAATTAGGACAGCACTTTTCTGCCCTCATACTGCAAAGGTCATGACGTGTTACTCTGGTCAAATTGCACATAGCTGACTTTTTCTAACATAGCCTTGGATTTCAAGTACAGGTGCTCTTATTTGAACTTGATATGCCTTGTGTTTTACTTATGACTACAGATCCAAAAGCCTAGCATTTCTTCAATTCAATTTTCTTTGCTGCATCTCTAGCTGACCTACTTAAAAGAGATATTTATTTGTATTTTAGCCCCTCAGTGGTAATTTCCTCCTCTGCTACACAGGGCTGTGAGGTGAAATTAATTCACTTTTGTAGAAGACTTTGAAAGCACCCTCCAAAAGGTGTTGTACTGAATGCTATTGTTGATCTATGTCCTTATTTAGCCCTAATCATGCAAAAATCACAGCTTTTAAGTATGTACCTTGTTAGTCAGCAACAGTATTTTGAATGCATAAAACTGAACTATGGTCTAAAATTTTGCTCTGAGATACAGGAATGAGGCTTTCTGTGAATTAGAAAGAGGAGAATTTGGCTTTAAAATTCTGGCATTTGTTTTGTCAGTTAATAACACTTTTCTTACTAAAACCTTATGCACACAACAGTCTTAGTCTTGGTGTTTGAAAAGGCCAGAAAAAATCATTACAGAAATGTAATATAATGAATGCCAGTTGAAAATTTAGTGGTATTGTCCTTACTAATGTAGAGGGGACTCTCTAGGGATCTCATTTAATAAGTTGCTTCAGATTTACTGCTTGCCAAACAAGTCCCTAATGACAATGCCTTCTCTAGCATTTTATTGTTCATGGGAAGATGAAGGTTTTTCCTGGCTGCATTTTAATCCTTGTGTAAAAATCTCATATTCTTTCCTTTAGTTCAAAGTAGCACAGCTTCACATTTTGTGTCACTGTCTAGAAAATACAAGAGAAAGGAAAAAAAGGTGCACTTCTGAATTCTCTTTGCTTTCATTACCCTCTTTAAAAACAGAAGAGCTTTTTATATATTTGCTTAGTTGAAGATAACTAACTAATGAAAGAGACTCATTAGACCCAGATCACCCATTTCAATTTCAAAGCAAAAGTCTCTTTCAGTATGTTTTCTATTACCTCTATGCAGGTGAATACAAAGCATAGCAGCTGTGCATTATTTGGGGACTTCCTTGTCATCCAATATCATTTGCAGAAAACTTTTGCTGTTACATATAGAATCATAGAATAGTTAGGGTTGGAAAGGACATTAAGATCATCTAGTTCCAACCCCCTGCCATGGGTAGGGACACCTCACACTAAACCATGTCACCCAAGGCTTTGTCCAACCTGGCCTTGAACACCGCCAAGGATGGAGCATTCACAACCTCCCTGGGCAACCCATTCCAGTGCCTCACCACCCTAACAGTAAAGAATTTCTTCCTTATATCCAATCTAAACTTCCCCTGTTGAAGTTTTAACCCATTACCCCTTGTCCTGTCACTACAGTCCCTAATAAATAGTCCATCCCAAACATCCCTATAGGCCCCCTTCAGATACTGGAAAGCTGCTATGAGGTCTCCATGCAACCTTCTCTTCTCCAGGCTGAACAGCCCCAACTTTCTCAGACTATCTTCATACGGGAGGTGCTCCAGTCCCCTGATCATCCTCGTGGCCCTCCTCTGGACTTGTTCCAACAGTTCCATGTCCTTTTTATGATGAGGACGCCAGAACTGCACACAATACTCCAAGTGAGGTCTCACGAGAGCAGAGTAGAGGGGCAGGATCACCTCCTTCGACCTGCTGGTCACGCTCCTTTTGATGCAGCCCAGGATACAGTTGGCTTTCTGGGCTGCGAGCGCACACTGAAGCCGGCTCATGTTCATTTTCTCATTAAACAACACCTCCAAGTCCTTCTCTGCAGGGCTGCTCTGAATCTCCTCTCTGCCCAACCTGTAGCCGTGCCTGGGATTGCTCCGACCCAGGTGTAGGACCTTGCACTTGGCATGGTTAAAGTTCATAAGGTTGGCATCAGCCCACCTCACAAGCATGTCAAGGTCCCTCTGGATGGCATCCCTTCCCTCCGGCATATCAACCGAACCACACAGCTTGGTGTCATTGGCAAACTTGCTGAGGGCGCACTCAATCCCACTGTCCATGTCACCGACAAAGATGTTGGCCAAGACCGGTGCCAACACCGATCCCTGAGGGACACCACTCGTTACCGGTCTCCAGCTGGACATTGAGCCATTGACCACAACTCTTTGCGTGCGGCCATCCAGCCAGTTCTTTATCCACTGAGTGGTCCACCCATCAAATTGATGTCTCTCCAATTTAGAAACAAGGATGTCGTGTGGGACAGTGTCGAACGCTTTGCACAAGTCCAGGTAGATCACATCAACTGCTTTACCCCTGTCCATCAGTTCCGTAGCCCCATCATAGAAGGCCACCAAATTGGTCAGGCAGGATTTCCCCTTATTGAAGCCGTGTTGGCTGTCACCAAGCACCTTGTTGTTTTTCATATGCCTTAGCATGCCTTCCAGGAGAATCTGCTCCAAGATTTTGCCAGGCACAGAGGTGAGACTGACTGGTCTGTAATTCCCCAGATCATCCATATTCCCCTGAGGAAATTTTTATTTCCCCTGATCCATTTTTATCTGAGGTTAAATATCTTTCTTAATTTCTCTTTTGAATGTATGTCAGTTTAAATACACCTGCCTTTTTCATAGAGGCACACTGAAACTTCTGAGGGTGAATGAAGAGTTTCACCAGTTTTACCTAAAGACAGCAAAAAGCTGTCTCTGTGTTTTTCAGTCAAAGATAGATTGTGTGCTATAGGAGTTAAACACAGACATCAGCAGTATTCAGTGCTCACCAAAGAGGGGCGTAGAGAAATAGTAACCACAGTGACTTCTTTTTCTCATCACCTCTCTAAGATACATATCGCAAACCATGAACTGTGTCTGTAAGAGTGTAGTTTGCTTTATGTGTCTATCTCTAGACAACTATGCCTCCTTCCATTTGTCTTCCATTTGTGAAAGAGTGTAGATTTAGATTAGCTACTAAGAAGAAGTTCTTTACTATGGGGGTGGTGAAGCACTGGAACAGGTTGCCCGGAGAAGTTGTGGCTGCCCCATCTCTGTCAGTGTTCAAGGCCAGGTTGGATGGTGCTTTGAGCAGCCTCATCTAGTGGGATGTTGGTGTTGGAACATGGCAGGGGTGTTGGAACTAGATTATCTTTAAGGTCCCTTCCAACCCAAACCATTCTATGGTTATGATTCTTTGCAATGCGTTCTTACATCTGGACAAGGGATCACGAGGAAGCAAAGTCACATACCTCACAGGATTGGATTTACATGTGGCTTAATGTTACACTCTTATTCTGCCTCTGCAAATGTGCGTAAATTCTTTTCACCATATATGTCCTGTCAAAATAACTATAAGCTATGTGTATGCTAGAGAAACTATTGTGCCCTTATGAAAGACAAAATTATGTGGTAAGCTTCCTGACCATTGGGTCCTGATGTTTTGCTTGGAAAATAAATGGTTTGGCTGTTGTAATGTATACCTGTGTGCTCTGTGTTTCTGCATAATTGCAGGTTCTTTGACATGCTGATGCAAGCCTGAACAAAAAGTGTTTTGCTTAACTTCATGGTGGAAGGGAGAGAGAGTGCTGACATGATTCTGATACATCAAAGTGATCACTATCACCTGCATCTCCAGTTTCTTCAAGGTTGCAAAGTATTCTACAATCTGACCAGCACACTATTTTTTTTTTTTTTTATTTTTTCTGTAATAATAATTCTTGCATCTTTGCAGTGATTTTGCACTCTTTATGTAGAGAGTTCGATGGGTTTCCCCCCAGATTTTCTGAAAAATGCTTTTTGTCATGTCAGTGAACTGAAATCATTATTAAGGAGTTGAAAATTTGTCCTCCTTTACCATGACAAGGCAGCTGTTCTCTCTTTGATAGAAATTGTTTATCCAGGAAGCAGATGTGTTGGGTACTTTATTATTCAGAATTTGATTTCCATGGCAAATGGCTTTGCATTATCACTACAGGGAACTTGAATACATATTTAACAAAGTTTTCTTGATGCTTTGTTCACCTTCTCCTTGAAAGTCAATCCCATAAATCCTGCAGGACGTACTTGTGTGATGAAATTATCATGCATTTTGCATTGATGATGACAAGCCATTTCAGACGTGGGAGAGGGGTTTTCATAGTTCTACTGCTGCAGTGTAGGAAACTACAATGTTAGCAAAGGGCATTTGTCACTGACATCTTTGTAAGCCTGGTTTTGGAAATCCCTGTTTATGTGGACCATGTTACTTCAGCATGAAAGACATGCTCAATTCCCAATACTCAAGATGAAATGAGACTTGGACCTGTTTACTTAAGCAGAAATTTTTACCAACAGAGAAATATAAACAGAGAAATCTAATCAAGAGCTAACTAATTATACAGTGCTCTGCTCTATTTTTATTGACTGGCTTCCTGGTTCATTCTCAGGTAATCAGTAATTCTGGAGGAATAGCCTTTTTGCAGTGTTGTCCTTAGTCTGGATCTAAAATACCGACTTCTTTGTTGACAATTCTCATTAATCTCCTCCACTGATGATGGATGCCTTGATCTGTCTCTGTCTTCTCACGCTCTGCAATAATGTTCCATCCAAAACCAATCTTGCTACTCCAAATCATTGCAATTCTTTTACTATAAATGCAAATTAGTCTAACCCCTCCAGCTGCAGATTATCCTCATCTAATAAAAACATATTATCCTCTATCTTGAATTGTTAAGCTTTCCAAAACTCTCAGCATTCAGTAAAATTGGACAACACATCATTTTTACTGAGATCATATGTGCTGTACTGCAAGTTTAAGCCTACCTCACTTGAAATATTTTCACAAATGAGGGTCTGAAGGGCTAAGCTTCAGGTCTGGAAAGTACTGTAGTTATTTAGGCACTTTGCTGCTATTGATGGACTTGCCTCAAGTTGTGCCAGTGTCAGCTTTTACATTGTATTTTTATTGCTTAGTTCTCCGTTCTATGTGCTGTAGTGTCTCCGTTCTATGTGCTGTAGTGTCTCAATCTTTTCTCTCAGTTTTTCCCTATAGAGTCTTTCTGATCCGTTTACAAAACAGCTACAAGTAGGTGTCTTGTGCAGGGTCTAGTACAGTTTTCCTTAGGTAGAACATGGGCATATTCTTATTTACTTTGGTCATTCACCATTTGCTTCCAGTATTCAGAAACAGGAGAAGGCTATTTACTCTGTAGTCATAATACTTTTTGGCTCATCACCAGCACCTAGCTGCTCTTAAAAGTCACTATTGCGTCTTTATTAAATAAATTATTTGGTAACTTTGTTTTGCAGCTTTCTCTCTAATTAGTGTGTTGGTGTTTGGAAATTGCTACACTTTCCTCAGCAGGTTGCTCAGTGTATTGACTGAACATTTAAACTTCATAGGAATATTACTCTTAAGATTTTTAACCACAATAGAAACAGAAATGCAATTAAAAATTTTTTTTTTTTTTGAGGAAATAACATAACAAACCTCAAAGAGATTTTGTAGAGGTTTACCTGGTAACCAGCAAATCTATATATTTAGCTTTTGAAAGATATAGATGTTTTTAAATATGTTGTAGATTTGCAACATTTATTAACAATCTATGGAACGTGTATGTTTTTATCCTGCTGTTCTGAAGTGCTACAATTATATGTGAAAGGTTACATATAATATCCTATGCACCAGGATTGGGAAGATATCCACTCAAAAATAACGTGCAAAATGCAGGAAATGAGAAAGTACTTTTGAATGCATCTGAAGTGGTATGTTGGGTTGCATTGGTTTTTCACACTAAGAGCACCTGGGAAAGAAACATTATTGGCAGGAGTTCAATCAGGAGATGTGGTTACAGGAGTCTTATTTTACATATGAATCAACTAACAACAGAATTGTTGTTAATTAAAGGAATTGAAATCTTCCTAAACTGGAGTCCTTTTTAGATTCCTGAACCATTAAATGATGCAGGTGTTGGATGTGGGCTCATCAGACTATTTTGCCAAAGAACTGGAACTCCTACTTTTTATATTTCACTCAAAAAAAAACCAACAAAAAAAGTGTTGTGGGCCATCATTTCACAGTTTAGACATGAAGCCAGGATAAGCAAACACTGCTGCTGAAAGGAGCAGTCTTTCTATTTTCCTCAGTCCCTCCTAGTTCACTCACATGCCTTCTTTTCTGCTGACATGGCTGTTTTCATGCCCAAGCACTGAACTGGTTCAGGCAATTGATCTGAGTTACAATTAACCAGGCAAAACCAAGTAAGTAAATGAATAAAGGTTAATTGTGACCCAGATCAAACCCCTTATCCTTTTCATCACACAGCTGAACACATGCTCATGTCGGTGCCAAAGAGGGAGGTGTAAGGAAGCCTGACAGACAGTGGGATTGCTTCTTTCAGCAGCAGTGCTTTGTTACATCAGCTTATGACATGAAAGAATTAATGCATTGCCTCTCAGGGATTTGTTCTGCTTTCTGTCATAGCCTCTGAGGGATTTGGTACACTCTTCTGTCTTGGGCTGTTTATATTGCTAAAATGGGTTACTCCCATACAGCAGAAAGTACCTCTATAAGTATGTATAAATGGGGCTGTTAGCTTGCTCTTCTATAAAGTACACTACAAAGCAATAGTAATGTGCATCTACTAGAATGCTAAAATGAAAGTTGACATGGGAGTAGGGGAAGATACTAAGTTCCTATGCATTTTTTTTTTGGCTGACAGAGGAAAATAAAACTATTAATGGTCTCAGTAAGCAAAGGAGTGCATCATGGGCTTTACCCTCTATCAAGTGATTGTCATAGAAAACATTTTTCTCACATGTGGGATTCTCTGGGCCTTGATGTATTGTAAGGGGAAGCAATCTGAACCTCCACTTGTTTGTGTTCACCCATGCATAGCCTGTTGTGCTGTGCCAACACCAGTATTTGTGTGGACATTCAGTGAATCAAAGAACTGATCCAGTTAAAAAGTAACCCACCCAAGAAAACCCATCAGCTGGACCAGTTTCCCCTTTTGTTTCACTCTCTTCGCAAAAACAATGAAACTAACACAGCTCAGAGCATAGTCACTGTCCAAGGTGACATGATTGATGAAACATTTCTATTTGGACTACATCCCTACGCCTAGTAAGACTTAGTTCCTTAGCCTATACTAAGTTTCCACTTTCCATATGATGAACAGTTTAACTGGAGTAGGCGTCTGCCTGGCTCTATTAACATGAACATAAATTAGTGGAAAAAGTATCAACTATCTAAGGACTCTGATAGCTGCTGAATTAAGGGCAGCATAAACTTACTGCAGTTAAACCATTTAAGTCTTAAGTTTACCAGTGTTGGCCTGCACCTCCTACAACTCCAGAACTTCACCAATCCCAGCTTGGATCAGTGAGCATCCAGACTGCAGTGTGTATGTGCTGCCTTTTGGCTGCTCAATGTGTAATTTGCTTTGCAGGCTGCCTGTTGTGCAGGACTGATTTGTTTATCAAGGGCAGAGTTGGTCTGGGTTTTTTTTCAGGATGGGCTCAATTATATTGCTAAAGTAATTCAACATGGTTTTTGTCTGCATGTTCCTGAAACACTTCAGCATGTACTTTATGCATCTTTTTGCAGAGAGAGGATTTCTGATCTGATTTTCTTCATCTAGGGCAATTCTGTTCCAGTAAAGGCAAAATTCACCTCAAAATTCTCCTTTTATGTCTCTTTAAGATAGTAACGTCCTTCTCATCTCAGGAAGGGCATACCCCTTTCCATCTCTCTCTGTATTAGCTTCTAGAAGGTCATAGGTAATCACATTGTTTCCTAACAAAGTTTAACTGTTGGCATTCTTTCAAGCTTTAACTTTGCAGTCTAGCAAAATATATCTGTGTTGCTTTGACCTTTAGTGTATACCACTGTTCCCTTTCCTCCCCGCAAACCTGATGGACAGTGACTCATCTAGATCAGTTACAATGCTTTCCTGCAGTTTCCCACATTTCCTGACATAAGGCTTGGCTAATACATTCGGACAGTTAATGTACATTTTACAAAAAACCCAAAAGTTTTAAATTATAAAATAATGTCACTTCAGTGTCAGGTTTCATACTGTGCTCTGATGATTATTCATAGATTATTCATTTCATGTCCACAACCCTTAATCTGTTTCTGCTTTTGTCTGGACTGGGATATCACCAGGATATTCACCTTCCTTGATAGCATCTCTCCTGCTCCCTTGTACAAATGGTTTTGGTTAAATTAATTAGTCAAAGTAACACAAACAACATCTGTGAAAAATCATAATTATTAGTGTGAGTAATTTTGGATTTTTTTCAGAAACAATGTTTTTTGGAATGTTTTGGGCTCATCTGCCACAGTGCAACTTACTGGAGTCCAGCCAGTTTGATGTTTATTAGTTAGCAATGGTCTTGAATGGTAGTGCATTTCTGGTTAAGGAATGTATTTTTTTTTTTAATGAACTGCTCTTACTTATTTTACTTTTTAGGATTTAAGTGATTGTTAATCACTCCTTGATTTATAGAGGTGCATGCTTAAATCATCCCTTGTGGTCAATACATATGCATGGTTTAGTTTGTGTTAATCACAGAAAAGCTGTGAATTTCTAAAGGGGACTATGTGGAGCATTCATCCCTTCTGGAGGGCTGTTAAGCACAGATTTTGTTTCTTCATTTTTTAAGAGCTGTCTTGTGGTAGCACGAGTCATAGGCCTACTCCCCACAGTGACAGGTTTTGTAAGGATACAAGACAAGAAGACTTTCCATGTCAAAAGGAGTAAGTTTTACGATTTCTTGTAAGAATAAATAAAGAGGCAACATATGAATGAGTGAGACAAGACATAGCAGTGACAACACTGGTCAAAGGAGCAGGCAATGGTGTCAGCGTGTCAGGTAATTCATATTTGTCAGGTACAAAACAGAGTATTAAAATACTTACATTTTACAAGTTTTGTAGCCTCAATCTGTTTTACATTGAGAACTGTGTCTATTCTGAGGCATACTGATAATGACACTAGGAAAGGTTAGTAAAACAATGACTCTGAGGATGTGGTGGTAGATATGCCTGAACTGTCACAGATTTTTAACCAGATGGAAAAATAAAAAACTCAACAAAATAGATTCCAGCCCCTGATCTAAAACATTCTCAGTGGAAAACCATCTATAACTACGGTCATGGTGGCGTACTGGAAGGGCTGATAGGTTCAGCATCCAGAAGAGGCATATAACTTGGCTTTCATTTTATTTGAGATTTATACCTCAAAAGGATTGAAGGGTTTCTAACTGTTGCCCAACTTTTTATTTCCCATGCACTTGTACAAGAGAAAAAGGCCTCAGAAGGATGACATTAAAATTTATCAGGTGTTTTGGGAGCTGCCTAAAGCTCACCAGCATGAATTGCTAAGTTTGGGGGAATGCTTTCAGTCTCATTTCTCTTTAGAGCTGACACAGAGTTGCAGACGGAGTGACTCTCCCATGAGGGATGGTGTCCATAGAATTCCCTCAAGGATACACACCTATCTTCATTTTTTGAGACAATTTTAAAGAGCTAGTACTTATTTTATCATAGGAATGAAGGAAACGGCAGGGAAAGAGATGGAGCAGGAAAAGTAGGCATTGCTCATCTTTTATACACTACCTACAGGTGAAAACACCCAGTCAGGCCTTGAGAGGCTTAGGTTAAATGATGGAATGGTTTGAAAGGGGCCTTAAAGATCATCTAGTTCCACAGGCAGGAACACCTTCCACTAGACCAGGTTGCTCAAAGCTACATCCAACCTTGCCTTGAACACTTCCAGGGACAAGGCAGCCACAGCTTCTCTGGGCAACCTGTTCCTGTGCCTCAACATCCTCGTAGCGAAGAATTTTTTCCTTATATCTCATCTGTATCTACCCTCTTTCAGTTTAAAACCATGCCCCCTTGTCCTATCACTACTTGCTGTTATAAAAGGTCCGTCTCCATCTTTCTTGTAGGTCCTCTATATATCTTACAAGCCAATATCTCTTACAAGCTAGCCTTAAATTTATCTAAATATTACTTTTCTAGCATTCTTCAGTTTCCACAGCACCAAAGTCATACACAGCCTATCCTCTAACACTGATTTTAATGGCAACAAAATTAGCATAGGGCAGATAGAAAACAGAGCCAGGCAGCGTTGTGTCTTGAGGTAGCTGCAAATGTGTTTTGAACTGTCCTCTCAGCCTTGACTTCCCCAGGCTTCCTGCTTGCAGCAGGAGGCTGATTTCTGCAAGATGCTTGTGGCTACTGACCTGGCTCCTGCTGGTTCATTGCTGTTGCACCTGAGACAAATTCAATTACCCACAGCTGAGCTGGCTGGTGGCCACGGCAACAAGTTGTCACTCAGTAATAACTGGTTCAGATTTGTCCTGGATTACAAGCTCAAGAGAACATACTGTCACTTGTTTTTCTTCCAGGTAAGGATTTCTATATTCGTTAAATAATCAACATTACCACTGGATCTTTGCTAAGCCTTTGTCACTGATAGACACCAGTCTTTCCTTCTGATTGTAATTGTGCTGTATAGCTCATAATTTCCAATTGATTAATTTTCCTAAGTCATCGGTTCCATAAAGTATAGAACTGTAACATGCTTTCTATTTTTGCTGATCTCAGTGGGACTGTTCAGCTGAACAGATTATAATATACCAAGCATCTTTGGTATAGGTTTATCTAAGTGTTGGTTTGCAATCATGTTGTCTCATTCTTATTGTTTATATTAATATCTGTATTCTCTATATTTATCCAAAAGTGTAAGAATCACCTTCCAATATAGGGATGTTGATCTTTCTATGACTGTAGTCATGTATCAAAATCTTCATATAGCTAAGAGCTAGAAGACAAGTATCAGCAAGGTAGGGAAAGACACAATTTTAGCAGTAAATCCTTCACAGCTGGGTTGTGCGGCAGGGCATTCATCTAGGACCTGGTCTGATTTGGAGAATGGCTCCTGCTAATTCACTTCTTGCTACAGCTCAGGGCTTAGTAGTCCCAGTAGACTCCAGGCCACTACAAGCCTGTTGACAAGGGTATAATGTAGGTCTGTGTCACGAGCTGTGCGTGAACTGCTTGAAAAGTTCAGGTGTCAGGCTGGTCACCCCTCTTCAAATGTGAGTTAGTAATTTTTTGGGGTGTTGATGATGTTCTTGGAAGCTACCCTAATACATAATGTTTTTCCTTTATAATCCTTCTTTACATTGTCTTTTTGCTTTAAGGCAAGCTTAATTTTGAAACGCAATTTTAGTCATGAATTAAAAGACCTCTTAATTATGTGAGATTGATAGAAATCATTACAAAAGCATAGAATTTGTCATGACATCAATAAATATTACATATTATTTTGGCATGTTTTTTCTGAAGAGACATAGAATTATTAAGTTTGGAAGGGACCTCTGGCGATCATCCAGTCCAAGTACCCCACTCATAGCAGCATAAATTTAGAGTAGGTTGCTCAGAACCATAAACATTTGGCAATGATCTGACCCTCCATTGCTACTATGATCTAACCCTTCCTTGTTACTTTCCTTTTCATTGCATGGAAGCACCACTAATGAAATCAGCAATCTCATGACTATGAATGGAGTGAGAACTTCGGCTCCAACTTGATTACAGAATGAACTGGGGCCATCCTGGGGCACTGTACATCTTATTGAGAGAACCTGAGCATCACCAAGTAAATGGCCTTGAGTTGTAGGTGAAATGAAAGGCAAGATTGCTTCACTCAAAAGGGAAACCCAAACTGTATGAAATGGATTTAGCATAGCTGAGAATAGAAGTAGTTATCATTTTTCAGTCTAACATCACCTGTTTTGTTTCAATAAGTAAGACTGTTTCTCAAACAACTAGGTTGTTTGCTGAAAACTACGATGCCTCCTGCCTGCACATATGTACTCAATCTGTGCATCCCACTAGTGCTATAAACATTGTGAGCCATAAGCATTGACTCATTCTTAAAGAGGCAAACCACGCCTGACAAAGAATTCAGTGCTGCAATAAGTTTGTACAATTTTACGCACTCTGTCGTGGTGGAAGTGCTTGGTTGAGGAAAAGATAATGGCTTTCTTCCTCCAATATACAGTGGATACCCTTTCATTGTCCAAATCTAAAACATGCTTTTAGTCATCTGTGGAGAATGTTTTCCAGTTATTTACAGTAATATTGAACTATTATTTATTTGAAAGGTGCAGAACCATAGTATGCCTCAGACAATTTGAACTGATTCATCTTTCAGGGCCCTAAATATTTCTGTTGTGGATTTCAGATTTGTTTTGGCAATACACAAAGAAAATAGCATATTAGTGTATTGAAAGAGTACATGGTGTATGCAGTTATATTCATGACAGCAGCTTTTTATGTATAGCTCCAATTCATATGAGAGTCTAGAGACCCTTGAATAAGTGATAAAAGCTGTTAGTAAAGTATCTCAGTGCTCCAAATTATCCTGTTTATTTTATCACTGAAATCAAAATTGCAAAGTTCCTGCAATTAAATTGAAACTTCATAATTGACTGTATGTCCTGGGATGATATATTTGAACAACATATCAAGTCTGGAAGTGAACATTTCTTTTGCAAAGTAGAATGCAGTCCAAAAGAAACATAAAATGGAATTGGATTAAGCTTGCTTCTAATTCCTAGTAAATAGGTGTCCACATCAGAGCAGTCACTAGCACCAGTTGTCATGCTAGTAGACAGCAGCATGCAGTAGAGAATGAAAAGGATGAACAAGCCTGAAGAGTGAGCTAATTTCTCCTGATCATCCATTGGGAGAAAGAAAATGAGAAGGAAAGGTAGGGACAGAAGAAATATCAGTAAATTATACTGAAGTATCTGATTCAGGATAGAGAAGGATCCTGAACACAGAAAAGAGCATGAAAGAAGAAGGATATAGTTGTATTATTTAATTTATATACTTCTTGTTAATCGTTAAAAAAAAAAAAAAAAAAAAAAAAAGATAATTTTCTCATCCTTTTCTGTTCCATAAAGAAATGTGTCATTAATCTGAGTTAGGAAAAAAGTTGAAGCATTTCAGAGTATGATTGCCTTGCAAAATATTTGCTGTGACTATTGTTTTGAATAGCATGTTCACAGAATGCTATTGCTGTTTTACATCTCTATAGCTAAATAGAAAAGTTGCTGTGAAATTGAGCAGGAAATAACATAAAATTCCATAGGCTTCAAACAAAATTCTTGGCTAATTTCTCCTCTGGGACTGAAAAATAATGTTTACACTAAATTTTTAGAAGACATTAGAATGCAGTATATGCTAATCCATTTTCCCTTCTCTGAAGACAGCTCAGCGAGTTTAATGTAGGCTTCAGGTTGTGGTAGACTTGCCCGCTTGGGAAAAAAATTAAACCAAACAACCCTCCCGTACAGAAGACAGCTTTGCGCGCACACACACGTGACTATGCATGAGTCCTTCTGCCAGCAGTTGGTTCCACTCATCCTGCATTTGGAAGAAGAAGTGGAAGCTAGGAAAAGTAGCTAACTTTTATTAGGAATCTGAAAGTGCTTTTTAGAAGAATAGAAATTGCATCGAATAAATTTAGGAGACAAGAATCTAGTGTAGCCTTGCATTTTCAGCTATGCTAAGTATTCTGATTATAAATGTTGTTGTAAGCAGTTGCCTGAAATATTTGTTCCAGTAGTGGCTGAGTCTGGAGCAAATGCTTGCTACGTGTGTTTCAAAGATTAATTTCCCGGGAGTTTTCTACCTTGCTACAAGGCACTTTACAGCTCCTCCTGGTGGCAAAGCATTGCAAAAGGAGGACAAGAAAGTTAAGACCGTTTCCTTTGTACTGGAGCAGCCCAGATAATCACATACAGTATAAACAAATCCACTGATCAATTGATTCATAGTGTTCCAAATGCTTAAAGTAACCGAGTGTGGGGAAATCAGAGTGGTGCTGTGTTTCCTGTAGAACAGCTTTCAGATGCAAGCTGCAAAGAATGGAAAATGTAGGACTGAGTGCAACGTCAATAAGTAAATGAAGCAAGATCAGAAACATTAGCCTTTGGTAATCTGGAATGTAGCAGCATTGATGTGTATTTTTAATGACATTACTCTCCCCTCTATTGGCAAACACAGGTTGTAACGCGTGAGCCATGCTTCTTTAGCAATTAAAGATTCTTAACACAATCAAAGAAATATATATGTGTTGCTTTATAAATAAACACAGGATCTTTCTCCTTGGAGAAAGGCCACTTTATGTACTGTAAGTTAATTATAGGGAATTAACTGTAGACTTGAAACAACCTACTAATTCTCCTCCCACCAATCCACTTCAGAATGATCTTTAGCACCCTTTACTTCACTGGTCTTTTGAACAGTGTATGTTGATAGCTAATACAGCTCTGTGTTCTAGGTCATTTGCTGCAAGCCAGCCAGCTGTTTGTCTGGAACTGATACCATGAGCCAATATTGCAGAAATCTCCCAAATGCAGCTTTATTTTTGCATAGAGTACAAGCTGGTACAGGTAGCTTTTGCACAGAAGGAGCTGTCTCAAGTGAAATGGCAGCTTTCTGGAGCAGAACAACTGCAAATGTTTTTCAGTAATATCAGATGCTGCAGTTTCAGGGAAATGGCTTTAAACCAAAAGAGGGTAGATTTAGGTTAGATATGAGGAAGAAGTTCTTCACTACGAGAGTAGTGAGGCACTGGAACAGGTTGTCTACAGAAGTTGTGGGTACCCCATCCCTGGCAGTTTTCAAGGCCAGGCTGGATTGGGCTTTGAGCAACTTGGTCTAATGGAATATGTCCCTGCCCATGCCCAGGGGATTAGAACTGAAATCTGTAATATCCGTTTCAACCCAAAGCACTCTATGATTCTATGATATAGTGCCATGTGTGTGAGACAGAGCTGGGAAAACTTCCAACTTGCTCAAGCCCAGAAGAGGTCTGCTGATAAATTCACCCATTTGCAAAAAACTACGTTGTTTTCATTTTTCCCCTTGCACTGCTGATGCAAGTTGTAAACAGGAATCCTGCAAAGGCCAGTCACTGGTTTGCCAGTATTGATTCTAAAGGAGGGTACTCTCTTACTAAACTTTGAATTGTTTTTTCCCTCGCTTCCTCATTTTCTGGTATGTTGCATAGGATTTTACTGCTATACTCCCTAGGTTGGAGTATAGGCATGTTTGCATCTTCAGAAATGACTGATTTATTTGTACCTACTGAGAGTGAAATAACAGGAGTACATCTCTCTTCCACGTATAACCTGAGGAGTGAGGCCTGCCCAAAGTGATCTTCGGCTAGCTTAAAGCAGAGGAACTGCTATGAGTATTATGGAAGTATTATGGGTAACTTTGTCAGATTATGCTTGTAATACCTTTTTAACTGTCCTTTTGGTCAAGCATTTAATAAAATGCAGTTTATTGATGAAGCTATGCAAAAAGATATTGATCTATCATATTGTGTTCTGCAGCTGTGTTTTTAAAACAAACACATTTGTAAGTCTCTGTTGTACCTGTCAGCACATTTTATTGCTATGCCCCAGCACATATGGATTACCACATCAGTTCTAGGGTTTTGTACCATTTGCTTTGCCAATGACCAGACACTTTCCAGAAACTCTGCAAATTACTATTAGCAGTGCTTGTTCTCTGTCTTAGGCTTACATCAGCAATAATACTAACCTGGCCTGGGGCTGATTTTAACATGACTTGTGTTCTTTGCTGCTCCTTCTCTTGAAGTTGCTTCATTCCATTTTTTTAACCATGGTCTATGGAAATCGAGCCTAGTATGGGGGAAGGAGGGCAGTTCTCGGAGCAAAAGTAGGACGTAAGAGCAACACTTAATGGTCCAAATAAACCTGTCTTGTTTTGACTATAACCTTATTTCCCAAGAGCTCTGCACCCTTTTCTTTCCAATGAGATCCAAACCCATGAAAAGTTACAGTAGAGATATTACTATGACATTTCTTTCAAGGCTGATATGGAAGCTGCCTTCTCTTTGCTTTGAAGAAATACATGGCAAGACTAGTTTCACAGGCTGACAGCCACCTGATCACTGCTTTCTGGATCCATCCAGTTGTTCTTGAGTGTTTTGAACAAGACTGCAGCATCCTCTTGATCTCTTTGAATCCTAGACCTTTATCATCTGCAAGAGACCAGATTGATTATTTGATGGTATTGTGTTTATCCTCCTGTAAAACAAAATCCTTTTAGAACTCCTGATGTCTGAGAAGCATTATTTACTATCTGGATTAAGGAACTACTTTTGAAAGGGCTTTGAAATACGATCTGAACAAAAATCTTCTATATCAATATGTATATAGGCAAGCGAATGGCTAGCTGACGAAGGTATTGTATGTGCACTGCAGACAGACAGATCATGCATAGTAGTCTGCCCTTCTGTGCCTTGAATCTCTGACCCCTCAGTAATTACACTTGTAGCAATCAGTTCCTTTTATTAGATCCGCTACTTGTATGGACATGATGGGCATTATACCAAGGAGAAACATCCAAAAAACTATTAGATTTCCATTTCTACGATGTTCTGGGTAAGCAAAGAATGCTTCAGTAAACATATGATTTGTGAAAATGAGCAAGTCTGAAAGACGGTATTAAATATTTCTTGGTGGATGTCATAATAAATACTGCTAATTGGTTGAAGTACCCACTTCAAGTAGACAATATGTGACATGGTCTAGTGATGGTCTTGGCAGTCCTGAGGTAACGGTTGGACTTACTGGTCTTAAAAGTCTTTTCCAACCCAGTTGATTTATGATATCAGAGAAGTAATTAATCCTTCATGATTCTTTCGTGCCTTGAAGAATTTGTTTCTTGTCTGACAAAAGAAACTTTCTGCTTCTGTATTATTGTTTTGCATGAAATTTGTCACTTCCTAGAAATTTATTCCTTGCTGAAAGTCCTTGCTCTTTTGACACAATGATATTTGGATACTTTTTCACTGGGAACAGGAGTGCAGCACGTTATTGAATCTGTTTTATTTAAATCTAGTTCAGGTGTTCAGACAACATGTAGGTTTATAATATGATTGAAGCTCTGGGGAGCTGTTGGGAGAGTATCCCATGAATTAATGCTTTGGAGGAACACTAGGTGGACACCTGATCTTCTGAAGCTGTGTGAATTTTGTTACATGTTCTCATTTAGAATGGCATGCACTAGATGCTCTTTCATTGCTACATCCATACCTTTGGCACTTATCCTTCAAACATGCATTCAGTATTATTGTAAAGAGCATCAACTGATTGCCAGTATTAAGGAAATAATTGCAGCACCAGTAGGTGCAGAAACAACACTGAGGTTGCTGCACGCGATGTTAAATTCGGTGTCCATCTTTGAAAAGTTGCTTATGCAGAAGAATCACCCTGTATACCATAAGACTCTGACAACCCCTATAAATACATTTGGCACCAGTGGTGATTCATTGGATGTTTATTTCTCTAAGGGACTTGGTTTTGGCGGGGAAAGACAGCACAGTCTTTTCTTTCACACAATGTCCTGGTATGGCCAGTACTGATGGGGTGAGGTAGAAAACTGTCACTTCATTAGTCTTTTTTCCCTTGTGAGTCATCAGCTGAAATACTTGGAGTACTGCAAGGTATCAGTCATGAGTG
This sequence comes from Psittacula echo, assembly GCF_963264785.1. Lineage (NCBI taxonomy): Eukaryota > Metazoa > Chordata > Aves > Psittaciformes > Psittacidae > Psittacula > Psittacula echo. Next base: position 71,628,400 of record NC_137737.1, on the reverse strand, counting down.
ATTCTATTCTCAGTGTAAAACAGACAAGGAAAGTCAGCCTTGTGAACTTACGCACAAGAATCCTCTGCTGTTTGCATGACCACTTAAAAATGAGCTCAAATTATCCAGTTGTTTCTTTTTCACATGCAGTAAAAGAAAGTTATGTCTTGAAGTCATTATTATGAGCACCTTAGAAAAAAGTAGCAGACTTAGGAACAAAATATTAGATGATAAAAGAAAAAAAATCTGAGAGGCACACCTTAAATATTTTGCCTGTGCAGGCTGCAAAAGCTTTACAGCTGCACATCAGCCATGCTTGTTTCTTTGTTCTTCAATCTCTGATAGCATAACACCATGAATGCTAAATGAGGAGAATTCAGGGGTTTATTACAGACAGTTTAATACAGCTTACAGGTCTCAATAGTTGAAATTTTAGCAGATTTCTGTGGCTTAAACCTGGGCTTCAGAGCATGAGGGATTGTTTCAAGAAAAATGCACAGAAAGTACAAAATATTATGCAATTCAGGCTTCCAGCAGAGACTTCTTTTGTTTGTTTGTTTGTTTGTTTTGCAATTGCTTAAAAGTATTGGGAAATTTGTTTACATATATGAAAAGAGATAGTAATTTATTCAAATCTTGTCCAGAATAGGTAGTCACTTCTGGAACAAAAAGGTGTTCCACACAAAGTACCACCACAGTGAAATAGTTCTGACAGATAGATACAAATAAGAATATAGTCATTATTCACTATGCTTGAAATCCTGTGTTATTTTGAATAGACTATGTAGCTGTACACTGTATTCTTAAACACTTTGGCTGATGGGATGAGAGTGACTGTGAGTACTGAACTGTCCAGAAAACATGGTCAGGTGTCAGCTTATTGGACCACCTCTCCTTTGATCTGAGTAGTGTCCTCTCCAAAGGCAAGAAGTATACATTTTGTTCTCTCTCTCCCCCCAGCAAGCTATGGTGTTTTAAGTAGCCCTTGCTAAGCTTTGGATGGAACTCAACTTACCAGCTAATTGTGGAAGGAACAGTATGTGTATCTGTGAAAAGAAAAAACGGAGCCTTTAGAGGTAAACATTTTTTTAATTTTCCTCTCTCATGAAGAACAATATCATGTTATTTCCAGTTTGTCTTTCTGTTACTCACTGTAATGAAGATCATTTTGCTCTCTCTGACAATAGCAGCCCATAACTTGGTCATCTTTTTTGTGCCTCTGCCTCTCTTCAGAAAGCTGATTATATTGGTAGATGACATTGAGCAGTATTTACATATGTTTGAAGAAGAGTATTTGGAACAATCTGCTGCTCACTGCAGGTGAAACCACTATCTTTGGCAAGATGTGTATGGAGCAGTTTCTGGAGTTTGACTGAGCTGGGTATCTTTTTAGATTCTAAAATGTCACATATAGATACAAACCCAGAAAAAAAAAATATGGATGAACATGTATTGATTAGTATTATGGTAAAGCTTAGGAACCTTATTCTTCATTTTGCTGGGTGCTGTCCAAAAATACTCACCATGAAACAATGAGCAAAAGGCTTTTCTGCCACAAAAAGCTTACAATTTAAGAGAACAGGGTGGAGAAAGACAGGCATAAAGAAATAAACAGCTGCCTCTGATTTCATAGGAGACTGATACAGTTGTCATTGTTGGGCATTTAAAAGAAAGTGGATAGGAGCAGAGCTTCAAAATCCCCTAGTCCCCTATTGTATAAAGAATAAGTGTATTTATGTGAGATGTCAGGGTTGATAACTATATCTTGTAAAAGCTGATATAAATTCCCCTAAATAAGGAAATACATCCATACAGACTTTGCCATTTCTTACATTTTTTAGGAAGGAAAAGTATATAAACACATTTCTGCTGCACAATGAACCTTCCTCTGCAAGCATTTTGAGTCCTGGGACTTTAGCCTTACAGCAGTGATCACTACTACGTGTGTTGTAGGACTGAGTACCTCAGCCCTCTGAACGCTATAATCTGAGGCGATATGGTTTGTTGATAGGATCAATGGCAGCCTTATCCCAATGACCATGGAACAGCGATTCTCAATATCCTGAGGCGAGTGAGGTGGGCAAAAAACAGGGGATAGACCCTGGACTTCAGAAGGCCAGACTTTGGCTTATTCAGGAAGCTTGTACGGGGGAATCTTATAGAAGGCAACACTGAAGGGTAAACAGTATTCATATAATTTATAAATGCCTCTTTAGATCACCTCAGCTTTAAAGGGTTTCATATTTCATTTTCCATCTGAACTGTAGCGGCATCCACATTCACAAATCTCAGCATGAATTTGTCTCATAAATTAATATAATTATCTAAACATCAAAAGGAATTTCACACCTGCAACTCTTATCTAATTCACAAAATAAACTATCTAATATTTTCACAAAATAACTATCCTGGCCAGTCTTCCAAACAAACTGTGGCTCTTGGGTCCAGCTAAAAGTATTACTTATCCCAGAGTTTTTCCTGTTCTTCTTTTTCTTAGTAGGTTTGGTGACTATAAAATAATGTTACTTTAACACCTCAAAAATGTGTTTAAAAAATACACATATCGCAACATCTAAAGGCAAAAATACTATCTCAAAGCATATGAGTACCACATGCAAAAAAATGGTTGGCAGACAGAACAAAAGTTGTATTAGTTTTTTCTGCATCCTGAAAGACTAAATGAAGAGATGTATCACATCACTGTCATAATGGATCATTTTAATTGTGGTGCTCAACAATGATGTGGTACTGTTATGACTGCACTATAAAAAGCCTTTTCTCATACCTTCCTATTTTTATCTTTCAGTGACTTTTGCAGAAAATTCAAATTTTATTTTAAACACAATCTTTTTAATGAGGCAAAAAATGAAAAGAAGGTCTTGATGATTCTGTTTTTGTCTTAAATTTTTGGGGGAGAGAGGAAGGGAAGCTGAAGAACTGGACGTAATTAGATAAGAAGATTGCTTATATAAGGATGATTTATTTGCCTTTATTATCAACCAGCAAGCACTGAGTTTTAAATAAGAGAAAGACATGTGCTTCTTCCTGATCTTGTCCCAGAAACAAATGGGTGTAAGTTGTCCATCAACAGAACCTTAAGGTTAGCAGGAATGATTTAACAGGGCACTTGAACACATTAACTCACGATATTGCATCTAGACCTGTTTCTCTACTAAATGAGATGAGGGGTTATTATCTTCTTCCTGTTTTGAAAAATGGTGCACCCCGTCTTCATTTCCTTCCTTCCCTCCCTCCCTCCCTCCCTTTGTAGGTGATCTGGAGCCTTTCTTCTGCTCTAGCTGTTGTAGTAAGAACTTGCCCTTCCTGTCTCAATCTATCTCAACCATTGCGCAAAGGAGTAAGCCGCAACAGAAACTGGCTACCTCTGAACTCAACATTTTACTTAAATAAAATTTGCAGGACTTTTAGTACTTTAAAAATCTCATTCCATGTGGAAAGACCTTTGTAAGCAGACCAAAACTATTTTATTAATGAAAACTGTCATTAGAATTATGAGAGTTAAGAAGAGTGCAGAAGCCTTTATAGGAGTATGAGATGCAGTAAAATGAGGCAGGATATGTGAATAATTGAGATCTATAGTGGGAGGAGATGCTAAAAAAGCTGTGGGACTTGTGTTGTAAATAGACCAATGTAGGGACAGTCCTATTTTCTTCTGAATTCTCATAAAATTTCCTAGAAAAAAACTACCATTGTCAACTGACGACCACTCTGGTGGACAAATGGTGTTTCAAAACCCATCTGTATCTGTCTTGGAACAATGCCTATAGCTTGCCTAAATCACAGACAACAACACAACAATCTCCAGAGCCACTCTGGCTGTAGGCTGTAGCTCAGCCCAGAGAGCAGGTTATTAGCTGAGATCTGGAAACAGTGTAGCTGCACCAGGTTTTTCTGCTGTCTTTGGTGGTCTTTTGATCAGGTTCTTACAGACCAAAATCCCAAAATGTCCTTTCTTTATTTATTTACTCACCTTCTGAATTTTCTGCAAAATTGTTGAGGTTCCTTTGACAGTCGAAATTGACACTTCCTGAAACAAGGAAGTCTCCTAAACACACCAATGCAATTCAGCGCTCTTCTTAAATGCCGGATTCAGCCACTTTTACACCAGGTACAACCTGATGGTGGAGCTATGTCTGATAGACATAAAGCAAGTAATGGGGTAAAGGATGAGGTAATGAAGTAATGGGGTAAAAGATGAGCTTTCTGAGTGGTGATGAGGCATAAGACTGGGCTCGGCTGGCTTGTGTTTTATTTTAGTCAGGATTCCTGCCAGTAACAGCATTACAGAGGTTGAAGGTGCTCTGAGTTGTAACAGAGGTCATGGACATTTCCCTTTTTCCCTTTTCTTACTGGCCATGGTACTCTGCTGTACCCAGATTTCTAGCAGCCTGGCCTTTAATAGACTTGTCCTCTTTGCCGGCGGCCTACAGGTTTCTGGAGCTCCTTGTCTTACTCTGTGCCAGGTACATGAGAAGATGGGAGGCAGAAATGAGGAGACAGTCTGATGCATAGTAAACCCAGTCAGTGCAAGTTTGGCAGTAAATGCCTGCAGAGGGATTCAGGAGATGCAAAATAGGTTAGCATTCAGCTCCTTGCCTGGTTTTCTAAGCTTTGAAGCTCTTCCTCAGGGGGCTTTCCAAGCGTTTCAGTGCTGGAATATTTCCAGGGAAGCAAACTCCTTGCATTCACATCAGCTTTCTCCTGCTGTAGCTTTGACCTGGTAGATTGGTCTATCCTCCACTTGCACATGCCAAAGATCATCTGATCTTTCCTGTATTACATCAAGGCTGGCTGAGAAATGTGTGAAATGTGATGCCTGTATGACACTTACAGCTGAACTGTCCTTGGCAGCTTCTCTAAGTGCTATGTAATTTCTGTGTAACTCTGAGGGAAAAGAGTAAAAGAGAGAAAAAATGAGAGACTGTTTTTCTGCCAGGATTTCTAGGAAGGAAAGTGTAATATGAATCAAGAGGAAAAAACTTTGACTAAATAAATGTTGTGAAGAGGTTAATACTGGTCTCAAAAGGCATGATCCTGGTCTCACCTACTCATTTTACACTGCCCCCAGTTGAATTACACATCACTGATGCTGGTAGAAACATAATTAGGCCAAGATCCTGAGAGCTAGCAGACTTTATTATAAATGATCCCATATTCTCAATCAGATTACTTTGTTGTTTAGCTTTCCAGGAGTATTGATATTTTGGATAAAATTAAGGCCCAATTCTTTGACTTCCTCAGTTCTTTGACTTGTTCTTAAATCCAGAAGGATTACATAAATGCAACTAAAGAGAACTTTGCTTGCACTTAGCTCAGCTATTGAAATTTGCAATAATTGAATTTTATATGAGTGGTTTTATGAACAAATCATAGACCAGTTGATAACCTTCCCTACTTTTTGAGCAAGTGAGAAACAGAATATTGCAAATGTTAAGGTATTTATGCCTTCCCTTAAGTCAATTTCAGATACATTTAACATAAGTAGACAAATACATATTATTTTGTCTCCCCAACCATTAGCCTTTGATAAAAACATCATGAACTTCAGTCACTGAAAGTCAAGTATGCTAATGTTTTGTAAGCTGCAGGGCTAATTGGAGAGGACATTGTTCTGAAAATAAACTTCAAAGGCAGGAACAAATATCGTACCTATAATTACAAAACGTGATGTTCAGTAATGAGGTGGTGATTTTAGTCAGTCCTTGGAGTATTTTTAAAGATAAATTCATAGCCTTGCATAGGATCTAAAGCTCAATACTCCCCAGTTTTACTGGAAATTTTGCTCTGCTAGCTGACGTGTAGGTGTTATTTTTGATGGAACCCAACTTACTAATTTAAGTTAGATAACTAGATATTGTTTATATGGACAAAAATGTATAGTTACATTTTAAGGGGAACTTTTGGAAACTGTTGTGTTTAGTATACGTGTTTTTTGACCATTTGTCTTTGTACTTGTTACTTATAAAAAAGCAAAATAGTAACAAATTTTCTCATTTGAATTAGAACGAAAATTCATTTCATTGTTTTCAGTCTTGATCTAGTCATGCTCTTGATAGGCAACACACACTTGCTTAGATGTGCTTCATTACATGTTTGTTGAAATTAACGGATGTTAGTCGGATCAGCAACTGTTTTTAGGAGTTCTTTGAATAGATCTAAAAATTCATTAACTGAGTTTGCTAATATGTAGTTTACAGTTATGTATTACTCAGTGCACTGCAAAATTGGTATCATTGCTTTTTCTGGGCAGTTTACTGTTGCTTTGATTTTGCTGTTAGTGGTAAATTGCAGGAGTCTTTTATTTAAAGTACTGACTTTATCAAAGTCAGTATCTTCCTGAATCATGGAATCATAGAATAGTTAGGGTTGAAAAGGACTTTAAGATCATTAAGTTCCAATCCCCCTGCCATGGGCAGGGACACCTCACACTGAACCGTTCAGATTGTAAACAAGTAGAAAAATTAGGACGGATGTTATTTTATAGTTTAATCTACTCAATTACAGTAGAATCCAGCATCCAACAGATGCTTTCAGTCAGACGGTGTTTTGTGTCCAAGGCTGTTCTCATTGATAAGAGCATTAGTGCATACTTCTGATACAAAATCAACAAGCAGACCTAAAACTGGATATCAATGCAATACTTTTCATCCACAATGCCCTCTTCAGCAGTCTTCCATCAGCTTCAAATAATCAAAGGATACTGTTTGTGTTACTGTAGATGGCTGTATTTGCCTTCAAGGAAGTCCTCGGAATGAATTGAATACACCCCAAAGCTTTCTGGATGCATACAGCATAGAGGAGTTGCTAATCTACACAGCACACAGTGTGCTTTTTCATGAATGCTTAAGGCAGAAATAAAGTGAACAAGCAAAACTTGCAGTGCTCCAGCACCATCAAACAGACCTACGCAAATTAATAAATTACAAGCACTCATATGGCCAGGTCTCCTACAGTGGACAGAAGCTGAAGAGGTATGTGCCAAGAAGTACTCCCAACACCACCTGTCGTGTAGGAATCTCTCCTACAACTTACATTCAGTCAAGGCAGAGACTAGCAGGAGGCATGAAGTATGTTTTGGGTTTGGTAGTTTGGGGGTTTAGTGTTTCCAGGCAAATTGTTTACTTTTTTTTTTTTTTTTTAAAAAAAAAAAAAAAAAAAAAAGGATTTGATAAAGAGGTTTCCTTCCCAATATTTGGTAGGATCTCTCAGAATACTGTTCACATATTTAAAGAAATGGAAAATGACAATAAATCCTTTGTATTTGTATGTACAGACAAATATGCTTAGTTACTGGGCTGGGAACAGAGAAGTTAAAAGAACCAAGCATGATGTCCTGACTTGCATAGAAGAGTGCCAACACGTATTTAGAAAAGTTTCAGGACACATGTAGTAACCCAAAAGACTGGAGCAAAGAACAGTCTGATAAGTAAGACTGACAAAGGGAAAGTGATAATTTTCATCTAGCTTATTTGGGAATTACTTCTGAAATAGAAACTCATCAAAGCAGTGCATTCAAAACTGAATTCAATGACTTCATTGAGTTCAATGAATTAGGCGCCTAAATTGCATATTAAAACACTGAGAGATCCGAGACATTTTTTTTAGCCCGTCTGCCCATCAGAAATCTCATCTTAGATTTCTAATCGTATGTCCAAGGAGACCATTTTCTGGTAATTAAGAAAGGATTCCTAATTTGTGGCTGTAAGTACTTTAACGTACTCCACCTGATAGTTCCTCAAGATCCCAGTCACATCTGGCTCTTGGTACTGGTTCTCAAAAAACCTAAAAAGTAGATTTGTTCTTTTTTCTAAAGTGTCTAGGCAGATGAACAGCAAATAAAGTGAGGTCAATATCAAGAAAGTTCATTTTTCACATACTGGATGTGTGTTGTTACATATATTTTATGCAATTTCTATGTATGATTTCTAGTGGCACCACTCAAAAGAACAGTGTTTAACTAATACTAGGAATATGTCCATCTCCAGCCTTGAGGCTGTATGGCCAAGACCACATCTTATTGCTAGTAGTGTGTTGGTAAAAACAATAATTTATTGTGTCCTGCTCTTTTAAAGCAGATGTTAAGCAGTACCTGTACCAAGATCAACATTTTAGAAACATCCCTAGGAACTGATTACCCTTTGGACATTTTGTTCTTTGAGGCTGGCACTCAGCTAGTTTTCCATGCATGCAAGTCATACCTCCCCAGACAGAATCAAAAGATGCTTTGGGAGGTTGTAATAAAAGCTTTACTAAAGTTAGGGTAAATGACATCTACTTCCATCTCCTTACTCACTGAACCAGTCATCTCATCACCTTCGTCTCCTTCACATGTCCAGAAATGATGTTCAGGAAGATTTGCTGCATTTTCTTCTCAGGGATGGAGGTAAGACTGACCAGCCTGTAGCTTCTCGTATCTTTCTGCATCAACCGGGAGTGATGTTTGCCAAAACAGCCTCCTGCCTTGGCTGCTTGGCTTACATCAGAAAGGACAGTTTTCTACATTCTGTGTTTGCTCTGGGAGGTTAGCCATTCTATGTTCTCTGTCTTGTTAAAAGACATATGAGATACTATTTTGACTGTAGTCCTATTACAATCTATGAGACTATTCGTGCACTTAAAATTGGACAGGGTATTAAATATGTGTTCAGCTGAGGTGCTGATGCATTCTCATTTCTAACTGGCAACAAAGCAGGCATTAGATAAAATGCCTAATTTTGTATCTCATTTTCAAGACTCAGAAAACAAATCAGAAAACCAAACCCAAATGTTTGCCAAGTTTTGAGGGAAATTATCTTTGGAGCCATGCTTCCTTAGGTCTGCCTTTAGTCAAGAGACCGATTGGTAATAGTTGCTTTCTGAAAGATACAGTAGCAGTAAAATTAGTTTAAAGCTATTTCAGAAAATCCACCAGGCTTTCGCTAACTGCATTATTTGTATCAGTGGAAGCCAGGCCTTCTTGAAATCACACAGCCAATATTTCAACCTGAAAAATTTCAGTGGGAACAGTGTGAAGTTTTATCCTATCTAATTCCAAATTTAATTCATTTTTCTTCTAATTGCAGCTGATACTTCCTGAAGTTGCTGAATGCTTCAAGAGCAAATATTTATAGCTACATGAAGCTGCTGGATGTTCATAAGAAGATCACCAATACTCCCTAGCAAATAAGAGTAGACTTATTTAATTTTATTAAACCTCATTCTTTCAAGACTTCGGAGAATAAAAAGAAAATGAGAAAGAAGTAGTCCCTAACTGATAAGGGAAACAAATATATTATCAAGAATGAACACTTTTTTATATTTTACATGCAGTTTATTTAAGGTATATACAGTGATTAGTCTTCCCTGGGTGCTGTCTAATGCTTGCAGAATTAAAATGCCACCCGGAATTTTTGGTTGTGGCTGGTTTGCTTTTTCATTCTGCTTCCTCTATTGATCACAGATTTCACACTTGGATACCTTTTATCTTCAAAGGAAACATTCCCTGAACCTTATGTAAGGCATTACTGTTTTGAAGCTTTGCCTTTTGCAAAATTGTTTCCATCTTTCCTGGATTTGGTCAAACTTGTTTGGCAATGAGAATTTAATTTATGTACTCGTCCCATGTATTTGAGCTTAGTAGGTCTTTCTCCTCCCTTTCTCACCTTTCCTTCGGTGTATTGCAGAAGTTTCTGTTGCAGGGCACGGCTTTGTCATAGTGATTGTCTGTGTTCTAGACCAGAGGTCTTCCTCAATCTCACTGCCTCCTGATTGAGTTGTGTGAGAAGTAATGATTTGGGACTTGACTGCAAAATGGGATAGCTTAAATGCTGAATATATGGGCTGAAGATGCAGAGTTTTATACATTCTGTATCAGGTCAATCCTACCATAAATGTTGGTTTTCATACAAACCTGAAACTATTTGAAGTTTACCTGATTATCTAGAATGCTGTTATGGGGAACAACAGATTGTTTCAGCTGTACTGAAATAATTTTGCCATATTGTGATTATCTCTGAATTTGAAGGGAATACTATTTCATACCTGGGCATGGTGTATGTCTATCTTTATTATTAGTGTCATTTAGAAAGCACAGTTCTTAACAAGTCCTGCAAAAAGCCACTGCTCCTTCAAAATGTTTACCTCGTTCTCTCAATAATGTTGATTTGACCAGTTAGACTACAAAAAACTCGCCCCCAAGCCTGCACTCTCAATTTTTATTTTTTTTATTTTCTCTTCAGATATCTGTAACACAATGGGAATAGTCTTGCCAGGTATATGATTCCTTGTAAAGAAAAATACTTTTCCTGGAAGAAAATTTTAACAAAACAAAACTGTAATTTAGATTTCTGGCTGACTTTGTCTTGCAGTATTACTCATGCTTCTGCTGGAATATTTTTGCACTCTCTAAATCTAGTTATTAGTCTAGCTTTTGCCTGCGTACCTCCTTCTTTCAAAGGAGTTTGGAAGAAGAGTTGGAACTATTTTGCTAGATCACATTCCAGAGGATTCAGGTGACTTTTGTCACCACCACCCCTTGAATTTTTGATAAAAAATTATTTAGAAATTTTCCAATGGTGAAGTTGTTTCTCCATAGAAAATAAATATTCTATGACTCCAAACACTTGATTTGGTAGAGGCTGCATTCATCAACCATATTTTTGATGTACATGAGATAGCGTTTATCAGACAGACATTCAGAGCTCATGGACTCTGCAGCCCCAGCATCAGGTCCTGGAGGTCTGCTCAGTGTTTTCTGTGGGAGGGCTGTGCTGGGAGGGTTCCTGCTGGTACACTGCCATGTTTAAGACCTGGCTGGGCTTGGAGGCCTCCAGCTGTGGTAATAAGACATAGAGCAGCATGAAGTCTCTTGAGTCTTCTTGAGAACTAGATCCTTGTTGTTATGCCAAGCTGTGAATAAATGATATGTTCTTATTTGAGGGAAACATCTCTTTGTTCTACCTTCTCATTCTGTTCTCCACACCGCACTCCTTCTTTTCTTAAGAAAAAAAAAGGGCTCGAATACAAACCTGGTAGAAATAAAAATGTCATCATTTTTTACCAACTCAGAAGCTCAGATTATTTGTTTGTTTGTTTGTTTATATTTTCACAAATGCTTATAAATCGTTTTCCAAAGTATGAAGTTGACTTCCACACTCGTTTCTTTGCTGGTCTTTCCAGACCTACAGAGCAGCTGCACAAAAGAACATTCCGTATTAGAAACTGTGCTTTAGTGTCATTGAAAAAGGTATTTCCTCTGTATTTCTGGTTTGCAAGTGAAGGGATTTGCAAGAAACCAGCAGAACATCTGTAAAGCATAGATAGGGCAGCTTTGGGGCCTAATGTTTGCTGGTAGTCTAAGTTTAGTACCGAAGGCCAGCCGTGTAACTGCACGTGGGAGCAAAGCAGGCAGGCTCACATGGAAGCCTACACGGACAGCAGACTGTAAAAGTCCCAAAAACCATTCAGTGGCATAAACTTTGTGTCCTCCCTAAGTGCATTTGCAGGAAACCATGTGGTGATGATCCAAGCAGGAGGCACCTCCAGCAGCAGGTGGAGCTGTACGTTATGCTTTATGTGCATGGCCCAAAGCTGGTGTATGTCGACATCATCAAGTCGTTGCAGGGAAGTGCTGAAGTGATACAGAGCTTGGGTTTTGACCACAAACATGCATGTAAATGCAGGTGATGCTTTCACAAATCAGGAAGATGTCTGTGGGGCCCTGCTGAAGAAATTGTCTGTAGAAGAATGCTTAATGGACATGATGTTCAAAATATGGTCAAAAGAAGAAGCAGAAAGGAGTAATGAAATTAGTGAGATGTAACAAACAGAACTGAGAGAAATACTTACCAAATATTTGATTTAAATATATGTGTCTCAAAAGAGTTGCTGGTTTAATAGCCTAGTAAATGAGGAGATGTACACTACTGTAACAGTGGGGAAAGCTTGTCCTACTTTTCCCTCCACACTTGTTTGTTTGTATTGCTCTTCTTCAGAGTATTTGTACATTTTCATTCCCATAAGTAGTGACATTTTAAGTGCAGATGGTTCTCTGCCATCCAAACCCAGTAGCAGACCAAATAGTTGTCTATTACTCGCTTATTACTCCATAGAGTAGCTGCTGTCAAGCACATGCAAGCCATCCAAACCATCTGTCTACTCTTCAGAAATAACTTCCAGAGGTACTTCCCAAACCTCCTTTCTTTTCTGGTTTATCTGGAAACTTCATTATTACTAGCTGAAATAGCTTTCAATGTAGAAGTTGTTCTTTTGTTCTGCTTTTAATTTCAGTTCTCATTCTCCCTCCAAACTTTATTTTTTTGCTCTTATCTTCTTTCCCCTTACACTAGCATGCATTTTTACAGCAAAGAAGAGCCCATTACAGCACAACCTCATTACAGCTCATGCTCTCTGACACTATGATTTTCTTCGTGGCTGTGCATAAAAAAAATAGTTAACAGAACACATAATAACACAAAAACATTCTTCTTTAAGGCAGATCCCATCCTGAGAGAGTGAATCAGTGAAGCTCTACAGAAGTTAGTGGAGATTCACTGCCTGTGTGCTTCTGAATGAAGCCTGTTCTCTCTAGCAGTGGGCGTTACAGACTAATCTATTTTATTGCCTTCACCATGTTATCAAGCTGTCTCCTTGATAAATTAATAATGTGGTTTTTAAAGAGCTAAATGATATTACTATACAAGAGCCACAGTTTAATTAGGGATACTGTAATTGCTTCAAGAAAGATTCTAGTTCATGTATTTAAAAGATGAACTTTGGATCTATTGTACTTACAGGATATAAATTTCAAGGTTACATTTTTTATTCCATTTGAACTGTGTTTTTCTTTTTTAAATACACTATTTCTTTTGCTATTGAATCCATAATTTTATTTTTCTTTCTTCTTGTTCCTATCACCTTTTCCTTGAAGTATTTTTGGTTTTATACTGAGGCCTCCTCACCTATACAATGAGATGAAGGCTGATACTGTTGCCCTTCCATTCCTCCATGTATTTAAAAGATAGCATGGTTTTGACAAATTGTAAGTCAGAAAATCTACTTTTGATTTTAAAGGCCTGATTGTAAAAATTGTGCTACAATGCCATTGTGTTCACTAACATAACTTAGAAGTTTAGTATAGATGGAGAATTCATGCTTAACATACATTTAAGTGAGCTGTCAGGATCCACCTTCCACTTGTGTTTTTTGAGTCCTCCAGATGAAGACCTCTGCCTCTAATTGTGACTTGCTCTGTTCATATACAAGGTATTCCCTAATCTAACTTCAGAGCAGATAGCTCTTAAAAGAGTTTATGCTGTTCTTCAGAGGAGGCTATTTACTACAGTTGTGTAAGTGTCAAGGGAAAGGAGAATGGTTTTTGTTTAATTTTACTTTGGCATCTGTGGTGGCTTCACTAAGGAAACACAGCCCACCATAGAGTTTCTGGCCATATCAAACTGCAGTTCTGTTGTATATAACAATGCTTTATAATAGAGCTTTCCAGAAGGCTCCACTTTCTGATTAAAGTGTTACTGTTGTTGTCTGTGTTAGAACACAAATTGGGGAATTCGCCCTTGGTCAGGGTGCCAGAAGCCATTGCAGATTGTGCTTGACAACTAGCCCATAGGAATTGCTCAGCCCAAATAATTGGAAATGCCAATTTCAGTGCCACTTCAGAGTGCTTTCTAACGGCATTGTTTTGGTTGGACAAATATCACTGTATTCTGTGTGTGCTGCAATATAGTTCATGTGCAACAAAAAGGTGCAGAGTCTTTTTCTGAGAACTGGTAGGCACAGGAGGAGCTTTGGTTTTCCCTTGTAATGAACAATGCTAACTAAACAGTTAGAATTTCAATGAGCTTGAACAATGTGACTTATACTCAAATCTATTAATGGCTTCAGCACTTGTGATGAGACCTGGGGACTGAGACTGACTGCCTTAATTTCACCACATGTAAAATGAACTTGCTTGAAACAGTGCTTTCAACAACATAGTAGAATTAAAGTAATTAAATATTCATTTCCTTATTGTTGGAACACTTCATGGATTACTGCATTTGGGATTTTGGGGAAAAGGTCTTTTTCAAAGAAAAATGTAAGAAAAAGAAAAGAATAAAAGGGTTGGATGTCAGCTGATCTATGACTAATTCCCAGCGTAGTGTTGTCTAACCAATATTATCCAATGTCACTTATGTCATCCTTGCTGGTAGTTTCAGAGGAGAGGCAAAAGGAAAAAGCAAATGGGTATGGCAAATGAACTGTATTCTTCTCCCTATAAAAAAGGGAAGAGGAGGCAATTTCTCAAAGAAGAGAAAAGAGGGGTAATATGTCGAATGACAGATGCTTAGAAAGACCTGCTGAGATGTCAATATATTAGGTGTTGAAGGAGGAAGAAAAAGGATGAAGAGCAAAATAAGTAATAATAAAAGTACTGGTTAAATCTCACATTCTAGAAAACGTTCCTATGTAAAACTAAACTGGTTTTAGGACTTGACAGTAAGATCATCTTGACTTTTCATGTTTGTTATCTGTAAACCCCTTACATATTGTCACAGAAAACAGCCTTTTTTCCTTCATCATGAATTGCAGATTGTTAAAGGTACAGCCTGTAACAAAAGTCCATAATCTTTCTGTTGTACTACCTAAGATAAGGGATACGGTGATTAACATGTATTAAAAGATAACAGCCCATACTGTCAAGGCCAAAAGCAGCTCAGAGTTCGTATGGCAAAAGGTCGTCTTCCTGGTCTTCTTCAGACTAACAGTAGAGTGTTCCTGTAAGAAGCAATCTTGACAGGGAGGAGTGGTAACCCCCTGTAAAATGTAGACATAGCACTGCCAATCTGTGTTTGTTCTGGAGCTCACAAGTATTGTGGTCAAAAGTGTGATTGCCATTAATCATAATGATACTCATTAGTATCCACCTAGGTAGGGAGGGCACCCTGGAACCATGACACGGTTTGGACACCCAAAATGAGTATTTATGGTCCTGGACAGCATGGGTTGAGATGACAAAACTTCTCTGCTGTTGATAAACAGATTGAAATTAGCATTGGTAGACCCCGGTGGAGCAGCAGTGCCACTGACTGCCCCAAAGATGTATTTTGAGATTATACTTAATCACTGGGGTTTTCAGTTCAGCACTGCTTTTGGGCACTTCTACTTTTTTGTTACTATGATTAATTTTTTAACATGGCAATTGATAGTTTGTAAAGATATCTTCTCAGCAGTCAAGCACCCTGCTCCTGAATATATTGTACTTCTGACTCAGTCTAAATGACATTGCCCAGAACATGACCCCGTTACTTCCCTGTGAGGACCGACAAATGATTTATGTTATGGCTCCTCCTGAAGTGATAATCCTTGAAGTTACTGCTGTTATCTCCATTCAGTATCTTGGCATAACCTGTTTAGGGTTTTCCTTTCTGTGTGCAAAATTTTGAAAGACAGTTTTCTCTTTTGGTTACTGTTTTAAGGCAGTTGACTGTGCCACACTAGCAACAAATACTGTGCAAGTGTCTCTGGAGAGACACTTTGCTCCCGGTGCTGTCATTATTTTTCACCTAACAGCTCATTACGTCGCTTGGCAGGTTGTGGGCTCAAAAGGGTTAACAGCAAGTCAGCGGTGATGCTGTAATCCTCCAGGACTGCCAGCACGCTGCACTGTTGTGTCAGATGGGGGTGGGGGGGTTGAAGGAAGCTGTGCTAGCTCCAGCAGCTGCCTCAGTCGCGTCTGCCATTTTGGGTCTCTGCTCCCAACAACATGGCTGATGTAGCAGGTAAAACGATTGACTCCCATGCTGGGTACAAAGCTACATTCTTTCACTCCCTACTGCGCCCAGAAAATGGATGGCCTCTGAGAAAGAGCCATCCCCTCCTCAGAAAATGAAAACAGCATGTCAGGAATGTGTGCCCTTGTTGAGGGGCAGAAACACAAACCCTTGTTTGACAAACAACCGGTCTCCTGACTGTAATGGTGAAAACAATGCAGGTAAGCCCAACTGCCCTCTGCCCTACTTCTCTTCCGCTGTGAGCAATTAATTCTCCAGCAAAATAACCAGAGGGAGCACTTTTTCCACAACATTGCTATTTTCTAAAATCTGCATTGGCTTCGTCCTTACATTGACATTGCAACCATCTGGTACAAACGGTTTGATATGAAGTGGGGCAAATCCACCCTCTAGCTTCTAAAGAAGTACTCTTAGGGAGCCATGCTAGTTTTTCCTTTTATTTTTAAAAAGACTCAAAGCTTTAAATCAGGGAGAGAAAAAGCAATTTAGAAATGTCAGAGCTGGACTTAACTTCAGCACCATTTGCATTCAAGCTCGAACATTTTTATGGTTCCTGTCTTACTTGTTATTAAAACATCCGACATATTCAGCCCCATAAAGCCTGTGCAATATTAAAAAGCAAAACAAAAAACCACTGCATGATTGTTATTGTCTTCTAGGTTGAGAACCAAGGCACAGAAATGGATGGATCCAGTCACAAAAACACCTCTGGCTAAGTTATTGCCCTAATCTCTGAATTACTTTTCTGTGCCTGTCTCTCTCAAGGTACTGACACCCATGACAGGAAAAGCTGTATTTTCTTGGTGACATAGGTGGGTTTTTTTCCTTGGTAAATCTCTGTATATGCACAGCATATACTAAGCCTCTGAATAATCACTGAGCAAGGCATGCAGCAGGCCAAGGGCAAAGCTGAGACAGCGACCTATATATTCTGGGATTGGCATGTAATGAGCCAGAGCATTTGCTAGCACCTTGGAGCAACGGGTGTGCTTTCCTTCCCCTGGGAGGCTCAGTAAAGGAGATAGGAAACTTCTGCTACATCTTCAGTCTTACCGGGAGAAACAAACAATAGATCACAAAAATGGCACCACTAGATGAGGCTGAAAGGCCAGTTTTCAGCCTGTTAAAGGGGCCGGTAATGGATGTTTAGGGAAACATAGTAAACAAAGTAAATATGCTCTTCCCTGGTATACCTTTCCATCTTCTAACAGTAGGTGATGAGGGATTTTTAGATTTGTGGCTTACATGCAGACCATCACATTTAACAGAGCTCAGTAGACCTTTCTATGAATTGGTCTAGTCTTATTTAGTCAGATTTTCCTTTTGACCTCCACAACATCCTGTGTCAATGAGTCCCAGATCTTCATTCTGCCGTCTGTGGAAAAACACTTCCTTTCGTGATTTTTTTTTAATCCTGAAGCTTAATAATTTCCACTGGGAGCCTCTTGCTTCCTTTTTCTGAGAAACAATGAATAGTTGTTCTGCTTGCCACTCTAGATATTTTAGTTATCTGATAATCTCTCTGGGTTGTGTTTTCTCTGGACTGAAGGGCTTCAGTTGCTGTCTGAGTGAAACACTTCAACGTTTTGATCATCCTTTCTGCCCTCTACTGTTCTCCACTATAATATTTATGGGTTAGAATGATCAGAAGCATATTCACTACTCAGTCTATGAGCACACCATAGATTCATATAGTGGCATAAAAGTGTTTTCTGTTATATTCTTTACTACTTTCCTGGCAATTCTCAACTTTCTGTTTATCCTTCTGACTAATGGTAGGGATTCACATTACATTTTCTGAAAAATATTCAGAGGAAGGAGGAGAAAAGCTTCCCATGATCTCTACCCCCTAAAGACAAACCAAACTCATTTTAACATGGGAAGAAAACATCAGTATGTTATTCATGGCTCTAGCCCTTTCACTGTTGGCTGAAGCAAACTTACTTTCCCCTCATCCCAAGATTTGGAGGGGCATTATGGAGTGAGGGATATTACAGATCAAGAAAGTCACATATGGGAAAAGCAGATGGAATTAATGGCATCGCAGCACAAGTATTTAACTTGAAGGTTGGGAGTAGGAAGAAAATGTAGGCTGGGTGTGGAGCAGGGAAGAGGAGCAGAAGAGCTGTGTGTTCTTTGTCTCACTTGGAAGGAAAAGCAACTGGCTTAGATCACAGCATTTTGCATGGTGAGACTGGGAGGGATTTAATAGGTTACAGGGCTGTGGTATTGCGAAAGCAAGTGCAGGTGTATTAATAGTTTACCTGACACTGACTGTGAACAAAAATTGGGAAATTCTCCAGTGGCAAACAAAAAGGATACTCTACAGCTGACTTGAAGCTTAACTCACTAACCATACTGTTAAAATGTGATTTAAATACTGGATGGGATTCTGGTGATTTTAATTTATGAACACTGATGGGATTTGTGAATTAACCTGGTGTCCCTGTCCAACTACAATTTAAAAGTGCAGCTTTCTTCCAGCTGTTTCCTAGGCTAACAGCAGCATGAGACTCATTCATTGTGATTCATGGCTGTGCAGATAGTTGACCTTGCTAACAGGTGGTGATTATGAAGCAGGTCTTTCTTGGTTGGTGTGTAGGTCACATCATTACCTCTCTTCTAGCCTCTTTAGAAGACCGTCAGTAGAAGAGGATCACACTTGGAAGTACACAAACTGCCCAGAACACCCTGCTATGACCCAGAGGCAGCAGGTGTAGGGCAGGTTGTGCTTTATCTTTTTCTCAGAATAAAGCAGCTCCTCTGCCAGCTCAGGGCAACGGAAGAAGAAATGCAATGTAAAGTCATCTTAATTTTCCTGTTCTGCCCTTCTGATTTCTGTTTTTTTTGGGGTAGGGGAAGACTGTGCCAGAGGAGGACCAAAGGTTTCCTACTGCAGGTTTGTCAAAGCCCTTTTATTTTCTTTAGCAAGGACTATAGAGATGAGCATTTCCTGCACTCAGCAGCTTCCCCTGTTTGCCTTATGAATGAGTCACATAATACTACTGCCTGAGCAATCTTGCAAGGTGTGGCACCACTGCCATCAGGACACCCAGACTCTCCACAGCTGTCCTGTAATTTATGTGTCAAACTTGCAGTAAATTCTTTTCACCATTAATAACTGTCTTGGGGAAAAAGGACACTAAATGAGAAGTCATTATTGCTCATCTGTATGTGCGGAGAGCTGTTCAACTGGGATGCATGCTCAGACAAGGACTATTTGAAATGCAGAAGGCAAGCACTCCCAGTCAAGCAGCATTTTTCGCATGAGCTCTAAATTCTACCCTTAGTTATAATGGTGCCATACCATTTCCATCTAATGAATTGGTATAAGAGAGTGAATCCAGTCCTTAACATAGCATATGGTAGCCCTGTTTCTACAAAGACGATTAGTGCAGGATATAAGGCAGCATTGCCAAGGAGATATTGAGGTGCAGTTTGTGAACTGCCACAGCTCCTATCTTGAAATGCTACCAACAAAAGGGTTTTATTCACAGTGACTGAAGCAGAAGGAACCTTAAAAGAGTGTTTTTTTTCACCTCTGCAGATAAATGTATCTTTGTAAAGAAATGAACAGTTTGTCACAATTGTAAAGGTACAAAGTGGATTATTGGCGCAGCAGCGGGGAACTTGCACTCCCCTCTTTACTGCAATCAGGTCACCTAGCCCCTTGGTCCCTCAAGCCCAGGCTGAACTTGTAGTTGCAGCAAAGGTAAAGAACTGCTGTGACTTAACACTGATCTCTAGTTCAGAAAGAGCATTAACTTCCTCAGACACTGTGCCAAATCCATCCCTGGTGTGACATCATCTGAGTTACATCAGGCTTAATTTTGGACCAGATAACTGCACTGGCTTTCACAGCAACAAGACTTTCCCCTTACTTCTGAAGCAGGCATGGTGAAATTAATCAGGTCAAAGGAGACTAAACACTGGATGAAAACCTTGATCCCAGTTAGGAGTTTTGCCTGCTTGGGGACAGGGTTTGGCTGGCTATGTTAATTGTGGGGAGGTTATGATGTACTCAAGACATTGCACAACTGCCAGTTTAATTTACTGCTAATGTTATTGAAAGCTGAGAATTTAATTCTTTTAAACGTTAAAGCTTACAGGAGGGTTAACCTCCTCTTCTTAAGTCATTGTATATTTGAAAATAAGTGATATAATCCAATTTTTATTTCCTGTTCACAAGTTTGGTAGTTCTTTTTCTCTTTTTACTGTTTTTAGATTATTTTTCTTTTCAACATGCATGCTATGTGCATATACATCCTCAATCACCGTAAACATTTCCAAGTCCACCATCAACTCCTCTGAAGTCTCCAGGTACCACATTAAATTTCTGTATTTGTTCTTAGATGAAGTAGCAGGTTTTCATCTCAGGTCAGTGTATAATCATAGAGCAGGAACAGCTTTTTTAAATGCGTACTCTTAATTGTTCCGATGCTTGTGTTTTGCTGCATTCCAGATTGAAATTCTTGTCAATTCAGCCTTGTAGTAAAATTGATCATCTCAAATTGATTAATCTCAAGATTAATTTAATTACTTGATTATCATAGTTGCAAACTGTTTTAAAAATTATGGGTTTTTTTAAGTTCTCTTCCTTAAAAGGTATTTGGTGATTTTCCCCATAAACATATTTTTGTTAGACATACTCTGTCTCCTGTCTTCAACATTTCATTTTCTTGCATGCTTTGCAGGATCTTATTCTTGGCTTTTGCGGTTCACTTAACTGAATTCTGACCACTGGACCAAGAAGCGTAAAGATGCATAGTAGCAGCACAGATAATTTATTTTTCCACTGGATTTATTTACTTTACCATTGCCTCTTTGCTCTTGACTTCCAGAGGTACAGATTCTACCTCAAAGAACAGCACCAGGAGGTAAACTGTCTTTAGTTTAAAAACAGACAGATGGCTTTTATTGCTGTCCCTATTGGCATGTGAAGGTCAAACAGGATTGCTTCTTACTTCTGCTGACCTATTCCATCTCTTGAACTTGTAAAAATTTATGTTGATTATTCAAAAGAAGGAATTCAGTTCAGCTGTGCTCTGTTATCTGTATCAGATGTGGAAGCTTGACTGTTAGTAATAGTGAAAACTTTGTCATTAAAGTCATTAAATTGATTCTGGATACATGGAAGTGGCAAATACGTTGGAAAAAAAAAGGATTTATGTGGACTTTACTAAAAAAGATAATCCACCATCATTTTGAAAGAAAAGAATCAAGTCAAGTTCAGAAACAGTAATATAACCTACTTCAGCTATATTGAAATAGTCTGGTTTGCATTTGTCATGATTTTATACTAGTAGATAACATGACTAATTTTCTCAGTTCAAGTGCTCAAGTTTAAGTGTCCTGTTAAGGTTTCCAGGATTTGTTAAGATATTTGTTTTATTTCACAGGTATTTATATTTCTTAAACACTTCCTAAAGAAAGAAGAATGGCTTGTTTACACAGGTGCACATAGTATTTGGAATATTATTATATTTACATGTGTCTCCCTTTGGCAGAAAAATTACAAGACTGTAAACTACATTACTTTAAAGCCTCTTCACAAGAACTGAGTGCATTACTGATGTTAAGATCCCTTTCAGAGAAGATGGTAGGAGTAACACCAGCATGTTTTTCATATTTGCTGAACTGTTAATTGAAAATGAGGCAGAGTTTTATTTCAGCATCCTTAAAACAAGATGTTATAGTTTTCCTCTCTTAATTCGAGTAATTTTTAAAAACATCCTTTTTTAAAAATATATGATTCTTAATGCTGAAACAGAATTTATTTGCCCAAAAGGAATCTTTGGTCTTGACTGACGAAATTTTGGTTTTAAAGTCCTTTTGGGCTGGCTCATAATAACTTTCTTAGATTTTTTTTGTTTGTTTGTTATTCCTTTCCAAAAGTACCAGTAACATGAGAAAATAAGCTCTTGGTGAAATTCTACTCTTTAGATTGCTAGTGTCATCTAAAATGGACTCCTTAAAATGAAAATGACTGTCTTGTATAGATCAGTGATTTTTTTCCTCCCACTTATCAGCAGCTTTCAATGCTTGGCACTTATTTACCCATCTTTCATCTTCAAATGCCTTGCCTGAACATACAAATGGAACTGATTTAAATCCTTTACACAGCCACAGCTGTAAGCATGTGAGACTGTGCTAATGGAAAAGAGAGTGTAATGGGCCTACAGCCCTGTTACTTCTCTCGGTAAACTCAAACCTGCAACTTTTGTGTGAAGGTCTAAAATCTGTTAATGAAGGTACTGACTCATCTGAATCAAGCCTTCAAATGAGTTTAGTGCTCTACAAGTGCCAAGAAAAGAACTTTGCCTGTTCCAAAGCAATGCCCAAGCTCTGTTTCTTCCAGAGCTCAAACAAACTGAAAAGCATTTCTATGAAAGAGCAGACGGAGAACTCTGGGTAATGATGGATGAATAAATATGCTCAGCATCCCGCTTTCCTTCAGAATTCCTACTTACAGTACACTGTAGCGAATATTTACATTTCAATACACAGATTGCTTCCTCTGTTCTTTCAAAGCTGTGTTGTTTGAGCTGGAGCTACCCGAAGAGGGTTTGGGCTTTACTGGGGATGCAAGTATGATTTGAAAGGGGGAGGTTTGTTTTATTCTCCTGTCCCAAAACTGTCAGGAATATAAGTGTAACTCCTTAGCTAAGTGAATGGTCAAAGATGCCTCTTTCTTGACATATCTTGTGAAAGCCAGGGCACAATAATGCTACTTGAAGTTATTTATTAAAAAGAAATATGACTTCATGTGACAGATGAGTTGATACTTTAACAATATATGCTACTGGATGCAAAACAATGAAATATCTCTACTCTCACTTTTTTCATTCTATTGGAAAAATATAACCTTGTGTTAGGGTGATCTCTTACTTGTTTATCATGGCATTAGTCAATTAACTTTTTAGGAAGAGAAGGGACAACTAAGACTAAGAAATATTTTCGATTGGATTTGTTTGTAGGGGATTACAAACTCACATGAAGAATGTCATGGTTACTTAGAAATGTATGCGAATCGTGATGAACAAACCTCTTGCAAAACCCTCCCAAAAACGTGACTAACATGTATGTCTTCTAAGTAGCCTGTAGCGCAAGGTGTGTGGATATGCATTTATCACCGATTAGACTGATTACATCTTGTTAATGCTTCTACATTGTAGAAGCACTAACATTATGCGCTGGGCTACAGGATGCATGTATATACAGGAATCCATCTGGGAAAAAAGCATTTGTGTTCCAAAGAATTTATGATCTAGGAAGACAAATTTCATTCTGTAATTAAAAAAAAAAGGATGAAGATGGGGTTAGACCAAGACAGCAGAGAGAAAAACATATAAACCCATTAATTCTATGCAAATGTGAATAAAGTTAAAATGATGCAATGTTTTAAACATGTTTTAATCAGTTAAAAAAAAAAAATCAAAAAACTCCAGCTCCTCATCCACAATGACTCATGAGCCATTGCTCCCTGGAACAGCATAAGCATTTCAGAACTGGCCCACAATTCCAAGGGAGAGCACAAGTTACACGAAGGAATAACCTGGGTGAACACCATAAAGCTAGTTCTATCCACATGGATGAAACCTGCATAAAATAAATGCAGCTGTGATCACTCTATTTATAGTTCTTCTAATAAAAAACTGGTTTAGTCTGATAAATATGAAACCCTTTGAAGTAATTACATAGTATAGTCAATATTAAAGAGGATGAGTCTCTCCTACATTCACTAGTCATAGTGCCCATCTGAAAGACAGATAACTGTGAAAACTAATCTGAGACTGAAGACTTTTGAAGACACTGTGTTTTAATTTGGAAAAAAAAAAGGAAAACAGCCTAAGCACTATATAAAATACAAAATTCCCAGATAAATTTTAGCTTGTAGTGAGCAGGCAAGCTACATGTTGTGGCTGAATCTGGAGTATTTTCAAGTAAATGGAAAAATTCTCACTGTCTTTGCTGGTGATTGGGCTAGGATTTTAAGAGGCTTTAAGGATTGAAAGAAAGATAAGCTTTTTATTATATTCATTAGGTTTCCATTATCAGTTACTGAAATCACTTAAATCTCTGTGCTTCAGCTATGCATTTTTTAAAATAGCTTTAAGAAGCTAAGATTTCCTTTTCCCTTCTCTGCACCTATCTGTTTGATCTATTGGCATCTCAGGGATGTTTATTATTTTACATAGATCCGATATAAAACTCAGGAGGACTCTCATGCTGGTGATGGCATTGCAACGTAGCTGACAAGCTGTTATTCTGCTCTGTACAGAGGTATAATGCTCAGTAAAAAATAAAGGAGGCAACTTCTATGGGATCCCATACAAGGGGGTAAGAAGTAGGTACATTCTATATTCCTCACATTAGGAGTAGTTAACTTTTAATGTTGGAGTGGACAATTATTTCACTGAAATACCTTGCGTGTTGAAATAAAAATCCTTCAGAAAGCCTTGAATGATAAGAAATCCTCTTGTTTCTGAATATGTATTTTCAAATTTTTATTGCATGGTTTACTATGACTTATTTATATAATTCTGACAGCAGTCCAGTGTTTCACAGAACTGAAGGAAATCCCAGATCTCCATGCCAAATCATTATTTCTAATGTCTTTAAGAACTTTGTCTACCCTTTTTAAACACTTGCGGTAAAAATCCATTTGATAAATTAGAAATATCACATTTTATTTCAAATGGTAAGGAAACAAATTTCTGAAAAAACAAGATAAAATGATCTTTGTGGTGTTTAGACTTGTTAGGAGTAAAAATAGATAATTGTCAAATGTTCATCAGTGTTCACTGGTTTCCATGGAACCTTTTTCTGTAAGAAGCAAATTTTTGGTGTCCTGGATATAGTAGCGCCAATTCATTTACTGACAAAAGGCGCCACATTTCTGCTCTGCAGTAAAATTGGAGAAAGTCTAGTATGTTGCCTGAAGAGTATTGCTTGTTTGTTTTTTTATTGTTTGAACTGTTGGTAAATCTGGCTCTGATACTCAGAATCAATGAAGTGGTGCATTCTTCCAACTTTAATGATCTACTTAGGTGGAATTTCCCTTCCTGCAGATATTCTTTTTAATAGGGAGTGAAATTTCTTTAGCCTTGTTTCATGTATGAACTTCTTGGTAATGACATGAAAGAACGCAGTGTTCTGTAAAGCCAAGCCAAGTTGCCCCCTTTATTACGAGAGTTATTTACAGACATGTTGCAATGGAAGCTCCAAACTCTTATTGCAGCTGAAGCCTTCCCTGCTGCAATCTCTTATCTTCTTTTTGAGTTTCAGAAGAGTTACAGCAATCATGTTTCTAGAGCTGCATATTTACATCTGAATTAAAAAATTAAATAAAAATGTCTAACCTATGAAACTGGAAGACTTGTTTCTATGGAAAAAAAAATGAAAAAAAAGACATTAACCTCTGCAAAGGTATTTCTGCTTTGTATTGATGTACTAAAGGGCATGATTCAGTTCCAGTTAGAAATCTGCTGAAGAAAGAATTTTGTTTGTTTCTTTCTTTTTCTCCTATATAAAAACTTAAAAGATGCAAATATAAAGGAATAGGTCAATACTAGATCAACAAGAGGGTCTGCTTTGCAGAGCTGGGAACTATGTTTATTTCTAATTGAGACAATTTAGCTCTTCTGAAAATTGGTCATTATCTTTAGCCATCTAAACACACAAGACTGTTTTACAGACTTACAATATTAAGCATCTGGAATTTCTATTGATTGCATGTCTGAAGCTCTGGCCTTTATTATTTAGCTGCTAATTGAAGTGAAGCCACTGCTTAAAGATCTCTAATTTGAAAATTTGACTTAGGCTCTTGAATACAAATGTTTCTTTAAAGCTGAAGTAAAACCGGAGAAACTGGGACATCCTAGATCATTTCACTGTATGTCTCAAATATTTCTCTTTCATCACTTTCAGTCACAGTCCTGCCATGTTTTAAACAGGTGCATGTGTTGACTTACACAAAATGCTGCAAAGAAAAAAAAATCAGGGATACTTTCCAAGGCACAAAATATTTCATGAAAGTTTGAAAGCATCAACATATTTGAAAATACATTGAAAGTGAACAGGTTTATATAATACAGTACTGGAGGCTTGTTAATACAGCATTAATATCCCAAGATGTCTTTGTTCACCATAATTTACATGCAAACATCTCAAAATATCTGTACCTGCTTCCTAATTATTAAAGAGTTGGGGTGAACGTTTTCAGGAACAAAAATGTTGAACAGAGTATGCTGTCTTGAATATCTGCTTCTAGAAATAATCAAATGATATCCATTAAAAGTTGGTCTCTATGTGTTTCAAAAGGTTTTTTTGCCAAGTTCTGAATATGCACTTTAAGACTTTCTTAATTTGAACTGTATGTTTTAGACACATAATAGTATGAAATGGAAAGACATATGTTAATACAACATTCAGACTGAAATAATTTAGTTGGTACATGTGAAAATTAGTGTTTGTCATAATATCAGCATATACAAAATTCATGATACAGTAGCTGTATGTCTTATGGAATAGATTAACAACAATAGTGAGCAAGATATTTAGCCCAAAAGGCAGAGAGAGAAAATAGCTGGTGACATGACATAATCCTGCAGCCAGATACCTCTGCTTGACTGCGTAAGTGGTTATTCCCTCTCACTTAAATGGACCTGTATAATGACATACACAGAGGCATTTCTTGATCAGGATCAACCCCTGGAGTTTGTCTGTCTTCTCTAGGTAATTATCTATTTCTTATTTCCATCTTTACATGTATTAATTTCTAAATTAATCATACGTAGTAGGGAGATGCTATTATCCTTGTAGTCAGGGATAATCTTACAGCTGGAAAACTAAGAAACAGAGTCTTTAGGAAGGCAAGAAGATGAATTCATCTTCCATCTGAAAATTTGCTCTCTCTGTGGGCTGATCATCTGGGCTTGTACCATGCTTCAATAGGTTAAGTATTCCTCCTGTAACGGGCAGGAATAAACTTTGTGGAGGTGTTGCTCTCTCTTCCCCGACTTGAAAGAAGCACCTAGATGACTTCTGCATCCTAGATACGGGAATTTTCAACATGTTTAAATCAGTTGAGAAGAAGCCATCAAAAATCCCTGATCTTCTTGCAGATAAAATTCTGTGGTGCAGGGAAAATTCTGTGGTACTGGATTTCATCTCCTAGAAGCACACGTTCTCCCCCTTGGATTCTACGATCTGTCTTAAGGATGGCCACCTTAAATGATTTTTCTGTGACTGATGTTTAGCATTTCCTGAGACTGTCTGTGGTTGTAACTATGCAAATTTCATTGAGGATTTAATAATAGTCTAGCCACATGTGTGTGTGGGAAAAGTACACATAGATGTGTTTTCCTCCTTAAAATTGGATGTTTGGATGATGACTTATCTGAAAGTTCTTCAGCTTGAAGAACTCACTGGTTTGGTGATTTCTCTTTTCCAGAGAATTTGAAAGCTAGTAAGTGTTATATTTCTGGTTCAATTATGGTCTAAGGAAAAGGCTTTTTTCAAAAGCAGTGGTTATTAGTCTTGCCCTACTCCTACTGGAGAAAGGTGCCCAGTAACTTCAATGAGAGAAATGTTAATTCATTCTCCGTAAGGATTTTCAGCTCTCCATGCTTCTGAGTTGAGCATATAATATTTTGCAGCAGTGTGACTATTAGTTTAAAATGGTGGGGGTTCAGGAAAAACATTTTTGTGCATTTGCTTTTTTTGATATAAATAGACTGATCTGACATTTACAGATGTAAATAACAGTAGTCTGTGTCTAGACAAGCCTTTTGCAAACTGCATACTCAGGTTTACCAGACAATAGGTCCACCATATTTTCCTGTGCTACCTCCACAACAGCAGAATTTTAGGCTACCATGTTTCTGATTCAAAACCATGTATTGTTTTTAAAACAAAAAGCTCACTGCAGTTAGTGTGGATATTTTCATTAATTCCCCTGGGCTTTGGATTAGGTTCTAGGTTTTGTGTGTTTCAAGAAACACTATGTTCAGAAAGGGTGAGTAGAATAACTCACAAATACTAATGTGTTTTACCATAGCTTCATTTTTCCACACATCGAAACACTCCCTCATAGAATCATAGAATAGTTAGGGTTGGAAAGGACATTAACATCATCTAGTTCCAACCCCCCTGCCATGGGCAGGGACACCTCCCACTAAACCAGGTCACCAAGGCTCTGTCCAACCTGGCCTTGAACACCACCAGGGATGGAGCATTCACAACTCCCCTGGGCAACCCATTCCAGTGCCTCACCACCCTTACAGTAAAGAATTTCTTCTTATATCCAATCTAAACTTCCTCTGTTTAAGTTTGAACACGTTACCCCTTGTCCTATCACTACAGTCCCTAAAGAATAGTCCATCCCCAGTATCCCTTTAGCCCCTCTTCAGATACTGGAAGGCTGCTATGAGGTCTCGGGATGCAGGGGTTGTCTGCGAATAACCGCAGGTAATAGCTCTTATCTACAAAAATAGACCACCATCAGGCAGAAATTAAGAAGTTTCATTTCAAGAAGTGAGTGTTCTCAGAAAGCTGTGAGCACATTAAGGTAGTGTCATAACATGGAAACTATCTTGCAATCTGAACCACTGTGGTCACTGATGTTACCTGCTATAATTAACAAAGTGAGTTGAAATGCTTATTCCACTTGGACACTTCACAAAACCTGACTTAACCATCAAATTAAATAGGCAAAATAACTTTGCATCTTGTTTTCATGATGATCTCAATATTACAAAACTGATGCACTGCAGCATGTTTTAAATTCCTTTTTTGCATCTTCAAAGTCATATCCTTTATTAAAGACTAATCATTTGCCAATTTGATTTGCAGAATATACAAGAAGAAATGAGCATCTGGAAAGAAAATACATAAATGCTGACTATGAAATAGATGACCCAAATAAACACCAAGTGATAGAGGCATTTTTTGTCTATAAAAAGTATTCACACTTTTGTCATAACTGATAGTGAAAAAACCCCAAATCCTTAAAGTCCATTAAGGTAGCATTTATAGTTATAATGTGTTCTCGCATCTTAATTCCAATGTGTGTCTTTTGATGTATGTCTATGACTCCTGTAATAGCGATAGGGAAACCTTACCAATTGGAGCATTTCGGGATCACTCGCCGTTCAAATTTAGTGAAAAATCTTAAGGCTCTGATGTGGTCATTGTTAGTTTAAGCAGATTTCTTTCAGACATATTCTCAAGGGGATTAGCTGAAGCGCTAATATTTTTCCATAAGGTAGAGAAAAGATTAATTAAAGTGGTATGAACAAAGCAGAAAAAATATGGCAAAGCAAAAGGAAGCAGCAGAGAAAGCCTCAGTTAACATTTGGCAAACCGAGTTGCTCAGCTTGGTGAAGTCTGAATGGCAGAGATCACCTGTAATAGCCCCCATGTGTGATGTACATTAGTATTACTGAGTAGTTTAGCTAAAAGACTGTTTCAAAGAAAGCCAGCAAAGATCTCGAATCTCTCTTAGCAACCAAGGGCGCAGTTTCACATTACACCTAATACAGTGTGACTGCAGGCTGCTAAGAATACGAGCAGTCCCCATCCATTACCCACAGCTGTAACTTCCCACACTCTTCCTTCCTCTCAGTCTAGCGATTGTGTGGCCATAGGGTGAAATGGTTCAGCTTTCTGATCTGAGGGAACACAAATCTTTATCTTTCTTTCTCTTTTTTTTATACTTTCCCCCCACCCCACCCCCCTTTTCTTTTTTTTTTGTTTTTCTCTTTCCCGTGGAGGATGGATATTTGTCATAGCAGCAAATCAAGCCAGCTCCACTTGGGGCTGTGTGACTATGGGAGCCAGTGTAAATGTAGGGATGGGAACACACAGCTGGGCCAGGAGGGCTCTTTGAAGTGGTCCCAGATAACATACCAAGATCTGCCAATTATGGAGGAATCAAGTTCAGACCTAGCTTGCAGCTATACCACAATCAGTAGCTATCATTAGATGACTTCAGATAAAGCAGTATTATACTTGAGTGGAAGGTCAATTTTATATTCTTTTCAGCACATCAGGCTACTACATGCTGCTTCAATTCCAGAAAACATTCTCATGAGAGGGCTTGTTATCATATTCTTTATCCCAAAAGGGGGACTGAAACACAGGCTGAAGTGTTTTCTTGAATCAGGGTTTAGAATCAAGTCCTGCTGTAGCAGGAATACTTACTGTTCCAGAAATATGGTTTGCCTGGCTTCTCTGATTCATCTGTGATCAGTGAGTCAGAATGGCTTTGAGAAGTGGGTATTTTTTAAATTATCCAAGTTTCCTAGTTTTTAAAATGCAAAGTAATTGAGATCGTTGAAAAGATCTGGATCCTTCCAAATATGGCTAGCTCAGCAGATCTGCTGGATTTACGATCTTGTGTGATGCTTCTGTTCCAAAATGAAGTTTTAAATGTGGACTGAGTATGACAGATTTCTTAATACTAAATAAATTCCTTAAGGTCACAACACACTTCTAAGAAAGGATAAAGGATTTGCCCAAATTCAGACCCCTTTAAGTATGACACCATTAACAGAAACACAGAACGAAGTGTGCAGGCAAAGAGGCAAATTGAATGTCTAGAGGATAAAGGAAATACTCCTATTTTTGCAACTGGAAGAACACAGAATGGGAACTTACATAGGAAGCCCAAAAGCAAAGCAGGAATTTAATCCAGGCATTCTGAATGCCAGACCAGAGGTTTATCTTTCCTTCTTATCCAAGGAAAAAGAAACCCAACCAAACAAAAAGGAAAAATGTCCAGTTTTGTTTAATTTTCTGAGATTTCAAAATGTTTTTCATTTCATACAAGCCAAAAGCTTTTGAAAATTGTAAAGAAAAAGCAATAAGAGCCTAAAGCCTGTCTTCTGGCATACTGGATTTTTAATGACTCATACGAAGTGTAAGGGTTTCACCGAGAAAGTCTGACCTCTGATTTCCTCTTGCTGTTGCTTTTTTGTAACGTTAGGGCCTTTTATGGTCTATCCCTACTATACTCACCATCTCTCAGGCACTCTTTGGCAGTTGCTCTTGACAGGTATTGTTCTGATGTGAGCTGTAGCAGCAAACTGCAACTTTTACGCTTCCCATCCCACGCCCATAGTCCAATCACTGGACCATATGCTACCTTCGAGTAAATGAATTGGTGCTTCTCCTTTCAGTCAGAGATGTAATCCTTTCAAAACTAGGAGCATAGATGGAGTTGTCATAGGTGAGGACTGTGAAAGTGGTTTCAGATATACTATTTTGAAATTAAAAGCTGAAGTTGAAAGATGCCCATCAAACTATGTTAAAGCATTTCATTGCTTTTAATAAAAAGACAGTTACTGATACTTGGTGTAGGGCATGGGGTGGTGCTTAATTCTGCAGAATAGGTTTGAGCTGAACAGAGTTGTTCTGCTTTTGCCTGGGGTTAAACTACAACAAGAGTGTACATCCAGCCTGGGATATGCAGAGAGAAAAACACCATACACCCTGTACCTGTTGCTTGTCCTTCACACAGGGAGTTGCCACTTAAATGCTCCTTCATTTCAGAGGAATTATAGCTGTTTAGAGGCATGAAATAGCTGTGAACAAGAAAGGAATGTGATACAAATTGTTTTATGCAGAACTCAAACTTAGCTTGTCACTGCCTCTGCATGTGCTTCTGCAACTGCCGTTTGTGTAGTCCCACAACAAAACGCCTGAATTGTGCATTTTTACATTCCCTGGATAGCTAAACAATGCCACTGACTTCAGTTGAAGTAATTTTGACCTCATGAATGTATTAGAAATGGTTTGTTAAGGGACTACCAGGGGTTGCAGGAGCAGATGGCTGCTCAAACTGGAGCTTTAAGGAGGAGATGATACGATTCGCAAACATCACCGCTCCCTGTCTTCTCCTATTTAGGAGACCACTATGAAAAGCTATACTACCTCTCCTCCTACTCTTTCACCCCCTGACCAAAGAAAATACTGTGAGATCTTAGCACAGAACAGCGCACAGTGCCTGTACTACCAGAGACGGTTGTTGCAGGGCGAAAGAAAACATAGAGACCGGAAAAGGAAAATGACAAAACCAAGCCCAGTTACTAGAGGGACTTTGAGGAGTTAACATATCTAAAGAGCAATCTCTAAAAATCCTCCACAGAGGTGAGGATTTGTGTGGTTAAATCTCATGGAAGGATTTAGTGGGCAGAGTCACTGGCCTAAAAAAGTAAAAGGGGTGGAAAATCTTGCAGCAAGGAAGAAAGCTGCAAAATAAATCAAGATTTGATCAAGAATAAAACCAGAAGGATTTTGTAGGCAAAAAATCATAAAAGTAAAAGTAATATAAGAGTGAGAAGTTCACAGGAGGTGTAAAGAAGTAAGCTCCTTTTAAATACTTCAGGCAAGACCTTCACTTCTTTGTGCAACTGGAAACAAATCCAGCAATCATCATAGGCTGAGCCCAGAAAGCTCTCTGTACCCCTGCCAAAAATTCCTAATATGAACATTGCACTCTTCTAAACAGAAGGATAAGATTCTGAAGAAGGCTATAGCCTTTTTGTGGGGCGGATATAAACCAGAAATGTTTCAGGGCCCATCGCTGACTGCTTCAAGGGAGAAACAAGAAGTAAGCAATATTATGGCCTTCTTTAGAACAGCAAATATAGAAATATCCTCTCAAATACCTTACTATGTATCAAGGACACATCATAGAAAAGAAAAGGATTAAATCCCTGGAGAACTGAATGTGGTTGGAAAACAGCCTAGAAATACAATCTGAATCTGATGTAGACATCAAGAGACAGCACCATGATACTGCATAGCAAACTTACAGCCAAAATAAAGATGGTATTGAAGTACAGGGATAATAAGACTATGAATACAATAAAAAGTCACAAACATGTGAGTACTGAAGAGGATTTGATAGAGACTGAAGAACGATATGAAGGAGAAAATAAGAAATGGAAGGTGGAACATCACAGAAGATAATAGAGGTGCAACTGAACTCCTGGAAATGAATGTGGGAAAAGGAGGTTTCTGGGACTGAAAGGTAAGCACTGAGAACGAGAAGGTGTAATGGTAGCAGAGGAGGAGTGAGCCAGAATGCAAGTCTTCAACAAATATATCACAGGGCCATAGCTGCACCAAGTCAGGAGCCTTCCACTGCTGCCCTGCGGTGGAGCTAACCATCACTCTCTAGAAGAGGGCTGGGAAATTGGATTTTTATCCCTTTTTCTACAGTAAGAAATATCTACATTTCTGGGAAGGTGACAAGGGGAAGGGATTAAGCAGGGAATGCTGATGGGAAAATAAATTCTGGCTAATTGTGTCTTCCTTTTTCAAATTTAGAGCTTTAATATATATTAGGAAATGCTTTGGGACCAAGAAAATGAAATCACAATACATTGAAAAGACCTAGAAGAAAGCCAGATCTTCAGTGGCTCTTTTAAGGAATTAAATAAGTATTAACATATAATCCTTATTGTTGTGTATGCAATGATACATAAATATTTATAACACTGAATTTGAGAAAATAAGAAATGTGCTTTGAAAATTAAAAAAAATAAAAATAATAGTGGTAGAATGATAACACCAATGAAAATGACTTTTATAATTTTTTAAAGACAGGTCTAAAGAGAACTTCAGAAAGACCAGAGTGGTACACCTGACATTGTGCCACCACAAGAAAAAAAAACACTTGAAAAGCATGAAAACTAAGGCATTGCTCTTTTTTGAGTGGGAGAGAAGCATGCAAATTTTACTGGCTCAATATATTGCTTGTCTTAAAAATCAAGTTGCTAGGTAAAGAAGGCAGATGCTCCTGATCAAAAAAAGGACATCTTAAATGTCTCCTCTTTCTTTTTCATTTTCTTTGTATCGCTTTTTAGATTTCTTATACCATTCAGGGAAGAGGAAGTTACCTTCCTGGGGGCAATTTTAATGAAGTCCTAGGTTCAGCTGATGAGAGATCAGGACAGATGAGTGGCGTCCAGAGCAGGATATTTAGAAAGGTTTTACATTTGTTAAAAGCACTGGATCCAAGTAATATTTGGAGGGTGATGAATCATGATTTTGGAAGTTGTATTTACTACTACATACCACATGATACATATCCTATAATGTCTTGAAGGATAATGCATATCCTTCAGTGTCTTGCTATATCAACTTAACACTGAATCTGTAGCAGTGATCAGGTTGTCTGAACACTCTATGATAGATCTGATCTGGAAATCAGTTTGGATTTCACCATCTGATATTCATAGAAACTCAAGGGAGTTCCTTTTTAAAGTACAAGAACTAGGGAGCGATTCTCAGAAATATTTAGGAGATAATGGCAAAAGACATATAAAAGATTAAATGCATGCTGTCAAGACCAGAAGAGAAGTCAGGAGGCATTGGTGTTTGTAAAGCTTCATCTTTCTAGAAGTCCAGAATACAGATGAACAATATATAATAAAGACTTGTTTTGGAGAGCTTAATTTTAAATGAAGGAGTGGGTATGCCTTTAAAAAGTCTAAGATAAGTGAGGAAGCAGTCAATGAGGGTTTAAAGGGTGAGTATTACAAAGGCTTCACTCCTATATTAATAAGCATTTAATGGGATCAACCCAAAAGAAGATGATGCTTCCCCTAGAAAGAAAGTGGGAGAAATGTAGCATGTAAATGGAAGAGCAAGCACGGCAAGTACTTGTTGTATAGATGTGTATCTTTAATAAATAGTAAAATAAAAAGTTGTGCCAAGGCATTGGCATATTGAGAAATGCGTGCACTACAAGTGAGTATACACTACAAAGTATCTGTAACCTTATTTGTTAATATTGTTTTGTGTTGATTCTGTACAGAAAAAGGAATGTCTGAAACAGCTGCATTGCATTGCATTAGAACCTTTCTCTGCACACCCAAAAAATCATTTGATCAAATAGAAGGGAATATATGGAAGATATATTTACAAAAATGGCTTGGGAAATAACTTAAAGTTTTCTGCTTTATGCAGGAACTCTAACTTCAGAAAAGTGAATGGGTCTTACCTCCGATTATTTTAGTTTAACATGAGGAATCATGTAAGACAGCTAGCACCGATGTATACATTGTAGCTATTGTAGTTCCCCTACAGAATAAGATTTTGTCCTCCAAGTCGATAGTTGTAATTGTGTGAGGCACAAACACAGGATATAGACATCCAGGAAGATGAATGTGGAGTGTTAAGTTTTGTTGAGTTGGAGGTCTTCAAATGATGACAGTAATAAACAATTATTAAATATGTATACTTCCACTTCAGTAGCATAGTACTTGTAAATCTAATTTTGTGCTCTGTTGTTCACAGCCTTGCACAGTCCTGGATTTGCTATGGCCATCCACCCATTGTCCCCCTGACGGCTGGGATATTGCTATGTGGGACCTACCTACTCCAGTAGGGAAGGAGACATGCAGGGCCAGGCTGCAGTTCCCCTTCACTCTTCTGACTTGTGGATCTCCTGATTCTCCTAGGAAAGCATCATCATAGAGCACAGCTTTTGTGTATGTAGCCACAGGATACCAGAAAGGAAAGGCAGAGGGAAAAGGCTGTTGCAGGGAAGGGATTGTTCTGTGTCTCAGCTGGAGGCAAAGAGAGGAAGAAGTTACTGCACACTCCTGTAGCTTGAGGAGGTGCTTGTTCAGCCCCCACTGACCTTGGACCACCTGGGCATGAAGGTTGCTAAGAGAAGACGAGAAGGCCCCTTTCCACCACCTCTGGAACCCCACTGACCCCTTATTCAAATAGCTTGACAGTACTATGATATTGTTTATGGGGAGAAGTATTACAAAGGATTCAAATAACCTAGCAGCCCTTAACTGAATGGTTCCTTCAGGAAGTCCACTGGAACAAAAGATGACAGGTCAAACTGCAAGGAAAGAAGGAAAGAAGAACAGATACTGAGAAGTATTAGATCATATTGCTGACCTCTGAAGCAAGTAAAAGTTCACTGAGCAGTTTGACTAACCTAGCCATTTTCTTTGATTTTTTTTTACTTCTTTCTTTTTCTCCGTGAGATGCTTATGTCAAAAGTATTATGGCTTACTATTCCCCTTTTAAATCTCTAATACCTTCAACTCTATATAATTCCTGTGCACTCCCTTCTGTTTGGCCACCATTGTGGTTTGCTTGTATTCTAGTGTCCCAACTATTTTAAAATGCCAACTTGTATTTCTTCTTTACACCCTAAAGAGAGTTTCCTTATGCAGTCTTTCAGACCCTGCCTGGGTCTGAAGGAAAGTGTAAATAGCTAGCAATGCCAAGTGACAGCAAAGTGCAGTTAGAAGTAATTATCTTGGAGAGTCCTAATGCCTTGGGCCTGTTCCAAACTTGCAGGCAGGCAGCTGAAGTCCCAGCTAGTCATACACTTTAGAAAAAGATTGTGCACTGTTGAGCAAAAACTCTGTATGAGCACTGCAGTGTGGGACAGGTTCTTGGAATAGTTTCCTGTGGAAAATTTGATTGCTAGTGCACACTGTCTTCCGTCCAAAGTATCCATGGCAATATAAAATATGTTGTAGGTTTAGAATGGAGAGAGAAGTTGAGGCTGGAGTGAAGACAGTTTAAACAGGAAACCCACATTTCAAAATGCTGTATATGTAAAACAACTGCTTTTTCGCTGGTTTCAGTCACAGAGGCTGCTGTTGTTTAGCTTGCCTTCTTATTATTTGCTTTCATAATAGCCTATATATTTACAAAGGATCAGTCTACATACAAGCCTCATTTAATGTCCATTTGCTAGCATTTGCACCACATTACAAACTCATTTACAAAGTGAATGTGAAAACAAATGTGAGCCCTATGGAAAGCCTCACTGAGCCTGTGTGTGATTGCAGCTGTATGTAACAGCTCATAAATGGTGTCTGCTAGAGACTGTGCTTAAGTACTACAGCACAGGAGCTTGTCATTTCCTTAACCAGATTGCAGCATCTGTATTTCTCTTGCTATTTTACTGGTGCTGTTAAGCCAGAGGATTCTTTCTAGAGCAGTCATCCTAGAAGCCAAATAGCTCCTCTGGAACAGTTCACAATGCTGTCATCTTTAAAATATGCCATTGTGCTGTAAAGTGCTCTTAAGAGCTGCAGCATTCTGGCTTGTGCACTACACCGCGATATAGAGGAAAATTAAAACCAGGGTCTCCAAAATGGTTACACTGGCAGGTGAGCTGTAGTAGCAAATGCAAGTAGCAAATAAGGAGTTCATATGTTCCCAGCCAGCACACTGGAACCCACCAAGTCCTAGTCTGTCCGCGTCTCCAGGTGCATTCATTAGCTGTGTCAGCCTGTCGAGCTCCATTTCACCACAGTCAGGTATGCGCTTCTTGAGGACTGAAAATAATACTAACTCTTCCGCACATATGCGTGAATATGAAATGCAGCAAAGTGCCTGAGTTCAGAGACCCAGCCAAGCTGCCAAGGGCTACAGCCTTTCTTCAAGGTTGTTCACTTTAAATACAGGAGCTTTGCAAAGGAAGCGTCAACCACCTTGCAAACAAGCAGCCCCAGAACACAAGTGTCAAAAGCAGCCTTCCATTTAAACAGCATTGCTTCCTTTTGGAGTCATCATTCCAATTTTGTTTAATTCTTGAATGTGGCTCATAAAACGTGAGTTCTGAGAGGCACCCATGCGGCTGAGCAGCTCTGATTCACCTCGAGCATCAAAAATTGTGAAGAAAAAGAAGGACTTAGGAAAAGCTGATCCAGCAGTTAAGGCAGGGAGACCTGCCTACTGTTAACATGTGTCTTGATCACTAGAAACAGTCATCTGAAAGAGAAAAAATAAAACTGAGACAACTGGTGCAACTAAATTAAATTAAACACTCATTCTCTGGTATGCAGCTTAACCACAGTGCTTGTGTGAATCTCCATGTACGCATTCTCTACTGCTTATACAACAGATATGAAACATATCCAAAGTGCCTAAAGTGTGCAGAAGAACTCCTACCAGCTCCATTTGATTGAGACTTGAAGTGCTGGGTGAAAAACATATTTCCACAGTCAAATTAGGGATAATAAGCATAACACTGTCTTTACTCTTGGGCATCATGCCCTGTGAGCATCAAATGCTCAATGCCCAAGACTGTCAAATGGGTTTAATGGCAGATGCTCGCAGTTATCAGGAATCCTCCCATCAAGCAACCTGCTAAGTTTTCATCTGATACTTTTGTTGTATCCATAGACAAAATGCAAAGTTAGTTTTGTGGTTTTATGCCTGAATGCAAGTTCTCTATTTTGCAGTCTTTTGTGCTGGGCTCTTTATTCTCCAGTCAGAAATTTCAATATGCCCAATCCTGACAGAGAATGCAGGCAAGACTCCCACTGTCTTCAATGTAAAATATGATTTAGTGCTTATAAAACCTGTAGAAAAACAAATGCATTTCCAGTTATAAAAAGAATCATGGAGAGAAACTCCCTTTATTTTCAATTCCTATTCATAGATGAGCATGTAAAATAATCTCTGACTGCAAGACATAGAAAGGCAAAAAAGAGTCCTGCCAAAGGATAATATTATACACAAATTTCCACTAAGTATTTGCATGAGGTCTTTCACATAATAGGCTTTAATATGGTTAGGAATAATCATAAATCTTTCATTTTCAGTCTGTTGTCTGAATTGTCTTCTCTCTTGTTCTTGTTGCTCTGAAATCTTTTAAATGGTAATGTCTTCTCATCTATCACACACTGATGGTGAACCTCGAGATGGTTCAATTTTGCTGGTTTTTTAAAAATGTATCTGTAGTTTCTGACATTTCATAGGACTTGTATCTTCACCTCTTCCAGGGACTGGGATGAAAAATACGGTAACTGGGCTGCCTTGTGGGAATTACTGTGCTGCTGAAATAAGCTGAAAGAGAATATCAATGATTTCTTACATTGCTTCCGACTTGTTTTGAGGTGGGTGAAAATATTTGTGGGTGAGCGGAACATGTAATGGCTGGCTGAACTTCTTTAGTCTGGT
Organism: Psittacula echo; assembly: GCF_963264785.1. Lineage (NCBI taxonomy): Eukaryota > Metazoa > Chordata > Aves > Psittaciformes > Psittacidae > Psittacula > Psittacula echo. The sequence continues at coordinate 71,589,674 of NC_137737.1, read as the reverse complement.
GGTGTTCTGAGGTTAATGATAAGGATTAGGCCAGTTCTTGTGTTATTCAAACAATTTTGCCTGTCCTTAATAGAGCTCTTGAAGCAGATGCTTTAGTGTGACATGATGACTGTCCAAAATTATTTCAGGATAACAAAGATTTAATTCTTTGTGGAAGCAGACAAAAGCATAAGCATTTGATGTTTGGAAGAGTGATTCTTTTCTAGAACAATTTCATTTGAAAGTAGGACACTATTTTTTCAAAAGATGAATTAGTTTATAATGGGAAAGATAATATTCCATGAGCCAAACTGATGTCAAGTGTTGCATTACAGATCCAAGAGTCACAACTCTGAGACAGAACAGATAATCCTGGGATATGAGAAAACAGAGCTGGAACAGAGTATGACACCCTATGGGAGTGCTCACAGCTATTTGTGAGCCAAAGAAGTACAGATATTTAAACCCTTCTTGCTTTTTTTTTTTTGCATTTTGTTTGCTACTCTTGCTAAATCAACTCCATTGCAAAACAGCCGTTACCTCCTGCTTGATTAAATAAAGACAGGAGGTCTGATATCAGTTTTTCAAAGCGTTGTAGACACAGTGAATAAATATGGGCGACTGGTTTTAGAAATTGTGATTTCGAAGATGCAAGCATCTCCAAACTTGAAAAGTGAACAGGAAGAGAATAGTTATTGAAAGGAAATTAGTGAACAGTGTAGCATTATTATGCTTTATCATTAAGATCAGTGGGACATTTTAACAAACTTCTTTTAGTAATTTTTTTCAGGCCATGGACAATGTTCTGAATTTTAAATGGCATCTACTTTGCACAGCATGGTTGCAGGTTAAAATGTTCTTTGTCAAAGTGAAAGGTTTTGCAGTTTTTATGATAAGTTCTAGTGTTCTTTATTTATTTCGTCATATTAAACTTAGCAAATATAGGATTTCCAGCAAATATTTCATCTTACAAGCAGCTTAACATAAGTAAGTGTGTCCAGTTCTCCCATACATTTAGCAGTGCTGATACTCAAGTTCCTCTGAATAAATGATTTTAAAAGGTGGGCACAGAAAAGGTCTTCAAATTAAATACATTTTGGGTGAGAAAATGCAAAAAGGAGAACTTGTACTTACAACTTGCAGTAAAAAAAAAAAAGAAAAGACAGTACTGTTACTCTTTGGAAGGCATATTCATGGCTGCATTAACAACATTTGAGACAGCTAACACATGTTTAATATCTTGAGAAATCTGAGCAGTCGTCCTGCTTTTTCTGCCAGAGGCAGTGACATAACAGGAACCATCTACATAGCTTTCCATTTTAAACCTAATTTCCATTCTCTTTGTTTGTGGTTAAGGTCACACACTCTGGCAGTCACCAAAATAGTAAAATTACATTAATCTGTAAATCAAAATACTTCTGTCTCAGGATGAATTGTTTGTAGCTCTCTTTACCATTGTCAGCCTCCCTAATATTTGCAAGGGACACTTATTTCTTCTTCCCAGTCCCCTCTACCTCTCTCCCAGATCACACAATTAATCTGTGAACTCCAGCAAACAAGGACGAGAAGTGAGTACCATCCAAACATCTCAACATCGGTAGCAGTCATCTTAAAGAAATAACATGCTGTTGGACTGAATGTGTGCAGCCTACCTAAGGATGGCTGTTTGCTCTCCAGAGCACCTGTGCTTAAAAAAAAAAAAAAAGGAAAAAGCCTTTAACCAGCTTTGGAGAAATGAGAGAAGAAAGGGGAGAATATTAGGATACAGCTAGCACAAGAAGAAAGTTGCTTCAGAGCTGAATAGATGCAGAGACAAATAAGCCACCAAATGTGGATGAAAGCATCTTCACTGTAAGTGAACGTGGTGGGGGGTGTGTGGAAGCACTGGTACCAAAAAAAAGAAAAAATTGTGATAATGGGCAAAAACTGGTGTATGATTTCTGAGCAAAGTACAGCAGGAGTGAAAGTTGAAGCTGTGCAGGGTCTACATGTAAACTTCTCAAAATAATGGAAAAGAAATATTAAAGTCTTGTTTTGCATAGTGATACTAAATTTCTTCCTTATATCCAATCTAAACTTCCCCTGTTTAAGTTTTAACCCGTTACCCCTTGTCCTGTCACTACAGTCCCTGATGAAGAGCCCCTCCCCAGCATCCTTGTAGGCCCCCTTCAGATACTGGAAGGCTGCTATGAGGTCTCCACGCAGCCTTCTCTTCTCCAGGCTGAACAGCCCCAACTTTCTCAGCCTGTCTCCATACAGGAGGTGCTCCAGTCCCCTGATCATCCTCGTGGCCCTCCTCTGGACTTGTTCCAACAGTTCCATGTCCTTTTTATGTTGAGGACACCAGAACTGCACACAATACTCCAAGTGAGGTCTCACGAGAGCAGAGTGGTGAGGCACTGGAATGGGTTGCTCAGGGAGGTTGTGAATGCTCCATCCTTGGCGGTGTTCAAGGCCAGGTTGGATGAGGCCTTGGGTGACATGGTTTAGTGTGGGGTGTCCCTGCCCGTGGCAGGGGGGTTGGAACTAGATGATCTCAAGGTCCTTTCCAACCCTAACTATTCTATGATTCTATGATAGTGAAAAGTGCTATAGTTTTTGGATTTACATTTTCACACCTCACTGGATCAAGCTAGCAAACTTTGTGCTATGAGCAACATCGGAGCACATGACTGAAAAGTGGGAGGAAAGTTTAAAAATCAGTTATTAGCACGGGGGATTTAGAAGGGCTGTTTCATAAAGAAAGTTGGAAACATCTATTGTGTACATGTATATGCTTCTGCAGGCTTGTTCTGAAACACCCTTCTAGGCTTCTGAACTAACTGAGGATTACAATGTGTACTTGTCAGTGCTGTCGTAGTGACTATTAAATTAAGCAATTACTTTTTGCCAGACTTTGCCCTCTCATGGCACTGTTTGCCTATGTAATGTTGTAATTAATATTGTCTGAATCCTTAGCTGAGATACTTAGAGAAAGACTACTTCTGTAGGGCTTGGGCTGAGCTTAATGCAGTGTTTTCCCAAGCACCTAGGCATCTGTGGGCTACTGAAGAGATAACAATAATAACATGAATGGAAACCTGCACTAATATCTAACCCTCTTCCCCTCACCAAGCTCCCCCTGAATCTTACCAATATAAGGATCTGTCATCTGCCTTTATCTCTGATTTCTCAGACATCTTTAAAGTTCTTGAAGAACAAAATCAAACCACAGAGAGACTTGAAATGTCACTTCTGTGTAGATTATACATCTTCAAATGCAGAAAAAGGGATTAAAGGGAAAGCATCAATATCTACATGTATTTTGGAGATACAAAAGGAAAGAAATTCCACAGGGTTGCAGAGCAAATGATTGTATAACCAGGAAAGACTGACTTATGCTAGAAAACCAGTATTTCAGCTGCTTGTTATGAAAGCTTTTTGCCAGTGATGATTTTGGAGCTTTAAAATAGTTCTTGGTGAGAATAAATGCTGGCCTTGGATGTCCGATTCCAGAAACAAGGAAAAGGTGAGCTCTTCACTTAACCTTTGTCCTCTTTGCTCTCTGAAAAGCTCTTTCCCTCTGGGTGAAGGAGAAGGCCTGGAAGGACCCAAGGGGGCAATGGCCAGGTAAGGGCAAGGTGGGAAAAAGAAATATCCCTGAGCCACAGTACTGCAGGGATTCCTGGCAGGATTGGAGTTTTTTGTTGCTGAAAAGATTTTCTCTGAAAAAAAGGTTTCCACTGAAAAAAATGTGTCTTGATCTAACTCACAATAATTTCTGATTTGACACATTCTCAGTCTGCCTGTCGGTGCCAAAGTGTTCTCATTGTTGATGCTATAGCCTGATGTGTCCCAAAGTACTTAACATGATTTATAGCTATTTAGATGTTATAGTTGCTGGCTTCTCTGTAGTTCTTTCACTTAAAGCTACCTTCGCTGAGAGGGAAAGACTCCTACTGTGGTTCCACGGCCTGTACGTCTGACCTCCATGCTATGCAGATTTGTGGAATTTATGCTAGAGATATACAGATAAACACTGGAGCTTTTGTAGAGGGGTGTCACATCTCATAAATCTGTTAAAACACTCTGAAGCAGTCTGTAAGGTTATGTTTTAAGATTCCCTGGTTATCAGCAAAGAATATTGCATTTTCAAAAGTCATTCAACAGAGACTCACAAAAGACTTCTATGGAAATCAAGCTGCTGCTGGTTAGGGACGGCCTTTTTGTGTTTTAGGAGCTGACTACTAGGAAATCAAATGTTCCGAATGTTTGGAAAAGGGTGACATTTCATATGGAGTTTCTCCATAATCTGTCTTGGGACCACTCCAGTTCTGGGATGATGTGGGAAATGAGGTAAACAGTGAAAAAAGATGCTCATAGAAGAACCTTGCAATATCACATTACCAGTTTATAGGAGCTGGGGAGAAAGACCAGCAGAAATATCATTTGCTCTGTTTCTTTTATTCTTTCTGAAATATTTGCCACTGGCTACTGTCACAGCTTTTGAACTAAGTGGCCTTTTGACCCAACAGTCATGTTCATCTGAGTTAGACAATCTGGAAATGTGTGGCCTTTGTAGTGTATGGTCGATGGTTTTGATTCAGTGTGATCCTGAGGTAGAAAGCCCTTTCACTTGAAAGATCTTCATGGAGATTTCCATGTCCTGTCTTACTATCCTTAACCTTCTTCCCATTACCAGTTTCTTACACTTTTCATTTCTGGGGCAGTATTTTCCTTCTTCCAGCTGTTTTTATCCATTCCAAAACATGGAATAAATATTTAAATGAAAAAGGGAAAAAAAAGAGCAATCTTCCATGACAGGGGAAAGGAATTTTTTTACTTGCTGAGAGTTGAATAGATCCTATTAAATACATTTAACAAGCCTCTCACTTTAGTGTTACACAGGAATAATGCAAATGTATGTGTCTGTATCTGTATCTGCATATATACATATAGATGTATAAAATGGTGGCAGACCATGTAAAATGACATCATGGTTCATATCTGCTGTACTGGTTGTATGTAAGCCACTTTCATTCTAGGATATTACACAATATTAGATAGCAGTTCCTTGAGTGTCCCAAGGTGGTTGTTTTCTTCTGCTTCCTTGGGACAGTGACATTTCATAAAGCTCTCAGGTCTCTCAGGAGTTAGCCAAATCTGGACTGATCCAGGCTGTTCACTGATGTCAGTAGTAGTGAATTGTTAATAGGAATGCTTGTCCACTACGCATGTTGATTCACCAGTGGTGAAAAACTAAGTTGAAAGAGCAGAAGCTGTTTCCACCTCCCTTTTTTCTGTATCAGCCCTTCTTAGGAAGGTCCTAATGAGGTAGATAGAGCAGAAATAGGTGGAAAGAATAGGCAGAAAAGAACCTCTGAGGGTTGCAGTCTTGTCCATTGCAGCAAAGTAGCACTGATTTCAATTTACCCTAACCTTCACCTATAAACTGTTATAAATATGAGGGTGCAAGAGATGTTAAACAGCCTTTGCAGCTCTCCTTGCGTTTGAAGCAGCAGCCTCCAGCAAAGAGCAAGAGGCAGCTGAGCTGTAAGTACTTCAGCCATCCTCTTTTAATCTGCTACTGCATGTGAGCTGACATCCCAATCTCACTGAAGTAATTCCACATACAATGCATTCCTGAGCTTTCTGAAGAGCTGTAGTCTCCTCACTTTTAGCACATTATCTGTTTCTTGCTGTGTTTAGGAAAGGGAAAGAATGAAATAAAACTATCCCTGCCTCAGGCTAGAAACCCACTGACTTTCAATCATTTTAACAGTCAATTACAGTCAAGAATATTTGTTTTGCTCCTCCTCCATATCCTCACACATAGGTCTGCCCTGTCACAAATCATTCATTGTGGACTTACAGAAATTGCACACATGCGTCTCAGCTTAGCAATTAATGTCACATAATAAGCCATCTATAGCTTGTTCTTAAAGGAATATTCAGATAACAGAGAAAAAGTGGGCACTGTTAATATGTCTTCAGGTCTGATTCAGGGCTTGTGAGATAGATTACATGTAGAAAGGCTTGTGACTTGAATACAAGCCAGTTGTCACATGAATAACGATATCAGACTTCAGCCTTTGTAAACAAAACCGTATCAGTGGATTCTGCTTTGATTTTGTTGTAATTGGTTTTAAACAAATCTCCTGTAACTGTTTAGCATCTGATGGCAGAAATGAAAGATATTGATGTTAATAATGAAATAAACCACTGCTGCCATATTCTGATAAACGACACTGTATCTCACTCCAGTGGTGTCACTTAAGGAACAAGATGCTATTTAAACAAAACAAGAGTTTAAGCATCTGGTCCGAAGTATTTGAAATTTATATTTACACTGTCCAGTCCCTAGAAAGTCTCTGATATAAAAGCTTTGCATAGTAAAAGCCAAGTTTATGCACAAATAAATTGTGTTCGGCAGAGGTGAAGAGAAAAAATGTACCCGATATTTTTTTCAGACCAAATTGCATCTTACATTAAAACAACCCTTGAAGCCCCCTCTCAAAGAAACTAGTTAGTACAGTTGATCAGCACTTAGTGATTGTTGCTTTGGTAAACGGTGCTGAGATTTGTTTGCACTTTATTTTGGATAGTGTCTTTTTTAATAAAGTGAAGATCTAATCAAGTCCCCTCCTTCAAGAAATTCCTCCATTTATAGAATCATAGAATGTTTTGGGTTGGAAGGGACCTTAAAGTTCAAACCTCCCTGCCATTGGCAAGGACGCCTTCCACTAGACCAGATTGCTCAAAGCCCCGTCGAGCCTGGCCTTGAACACTGCCAGGGATGGGGCAGCCACAGCTTCTCCGGAAAACCTGTTCCAATGTCTCACCACCCTCATAGTGAAGAGCTTCTTCCTTATATCTAATCTAAATTGACTCTCTTTCAGCTTAAAGCCATTCCCCCTTGTCCTATCCTAAGTTGGGTTCAAACTTAAACAGAGGAAGATGAGGTTAGATATAAGGAAGAAGTTCTTTACTGTAAGGGTGGTGAGGCACTGGAATGGGTTGCTCAAGGAAGTTGTGAATGATCCATCCCTGGCAGTGTTCAAGGCCAGGTTGGATGGAGTCTTGGGTGACATGGTTTAGTGTGAGGTGTCCCTGCCCATGGCAGGATGGTTGGAACTAGATGGTCTTAAGGTCCTTTCCAACCCTAACTATTCTATGATTCTATGATTCTGTCCCTACAGGCCCTTGTAAAAAGCCCCTCTCCAGATTTCTCTTTGGCTCCTTTAGGCACTGGAAGTTTCTTTGGGGACTCCCTGAGTTCTGCTTCCTTTGGAACAGTTATCTGCTTCAACAATTACCAATGAGTACCAACTACAAGCAGAAAAATAAAAAAAAGAACAAACTACATTCTGATTAGTAGAAGGGTCATTCCTACTCTCTATTCATCTTGATAATTTCTAGTGCTATGCAGATAGCAACAGCCATTATCATGATTCATGTGGAAGAAGTTATCAGCTGAACACCAGCTCTGGAGAAATTCTTCCTGAATATAAGTGACATAATTGGAGGTAATGAACAGCAGAAATACGAAGGCATTCAGTTTCTGGTTCCATAGTGAACACTCCTTCTACAATATTGCAAATGCACATGTGCATCAATACAAATACCTGATGTGATCAGACAAGTCTAGCAATGTAAAAATAAGCTTTCATTCATCCTCTTACTTTCTCATGGCACTGCTGGTCTCAGTCCAGCTGAGGTTAAAGATGTGTGTAATTTTCAGCACATCTGTAGCTCCATTGCAGTCCTTTGAGGGTAAATCACAACTTGAAGTTGTTTTTCCACATGTGCTGTAAATAGTATTGAAGTAACATGAAAAACAAATGATTCATATGAAAGTTTTGTGTGTTTCTTGTTTTAGCTCACCATACTATTAAATATCTGTACAGAGGCCTCTTTCTTCCACTTTCCACCTCTGCAGTTGATCCCTGTGTGACTTTAAGTGAACATTGATGGGGGACACAGTACGAAGTAGTTAGCACGCTGTAAATGGAAATGCCAGCTTTATTTTACAGCAACATCCCTGTGGCTCCTTGAAGAGGTAGATACACTCAATACATGTGGACCTGAAAATCTACTGAAAATGTGGCATGCGACAATGTGACCACTCAACAGAATACCCTGCCTGTTGCTCAGAGGTCAGGGTGCATGATCTGAATGCCATTGACCAACTGAGATGTTGACCAGGTGGACAGTCATTTTCATCTTTAAATCATAATGACTTCTTAACAGTAATATATATGCTAGGTCTCTTTGACAGCATCTGTGAGCCCTGGCTTCTTTTGGTTATTTTACATACTCAGTTATTGAATGGTCATGTAAACAATATTAGTAGTGATGCAAATTAGTATATGCAAATTTGGTCATATGAAACTTCAACATTTTCAGAGACAGAATCTGATGCATTTAGACCTCATCTAGTTAGGAAATTGATGTTGTAAGTTGTGAATCACAGCCTGCACCTGCAGTTCATATTCTCCTTATGCCATAACAGAACCTGGTTGCAGCATTCTAGATTCAAGCAATCTGGAAGTATTTTAGGAAGATCACAGCGTAAAACATGGCTGTCAAATGGTAGGATTTTCAACAGTTTGCTGCCAGCAGGGTCTGTGTTTTCTGCTGTCAAAATGCTACAGTGTAACACGGCTGACGATATGAGATGTCAGAATATTAGGCAAGTTGAACAAGGGCTAAATAGTATTGCAAATACAACAGAAGGTCAGGCAAAGTTTTGATATATATGACCCTTTCAAATCCAGTGTCTTCAGAATTGAAATGTGGTAGAACATTATTAGTCCGGATGGGTAATGCAAATACTGGATGTAACTCCGTGGAGCTGCATGTTGGCTAGTGTAGCATGAGGTGAGGAGATCAAAGGTGGAAGACCATACTCCTTCCTGAGTAACAAAGTGATAGCAAATATTTGAAGACTGTTCCTGCTAAGTCTAACAGCTTTGTCACTAGGTTGTTGCAGGTCTTGACGTTGACAGCCGGTGTTATCAGACGGACAGGGTAAGTCAGACATTTATCAAGAGAAACTATGAGATAGAACAGATATGGACTGTATTCCATTGAGAAAATAAACTTGAAGTACAGGAGAAATTACAACAGCAAAACATTCAACTGTAAATGCCACTTAAGACAGTATTACTGCTGAATCAGGTTTCGAGTTATTTTCAAGGTCAGAAAAGTCCTAAGAATTAACGTGCAAACAGATGTCATCAAGTCAGATGATTTACAAGCTCAAGTTCCAGGCAGATCACTGATACACATGTTTAAAAGAGTTGGCACTATTTCAGAGCCAACGGGTAGTCCTTGGAGCTAAGGACTGTGGAGTGCCATTCATGAAGACTTCTGAGCAGCGGCTGAAAAAATAAGCCCCAGATTTAGGTGAACTATTTTAGGCAGCCTCACTAGAGAATCAGTGCGCTGTGCCATGTTTGTAGGCGGAAATCAGAAGCTGGACAGTATTGCATTTTACTTTTTTCACTAGTTTGTAGTGTGGGCTGTTGGTGGAAGAGCTTGGTCATACGTACTGCAATCATAGCAAAAATCATCTAGCTCTGCAACAGGGAAGATGCATATGTTGACAAGATCTTGAAGCATGAGATAGATCCATGCTTTGTAGCCAACAACCAGCAATGTTACAGCATGGTAATCACCTGTGTGGCATAGATGCTACCTGGTTTTTACAAGCTGGTTATCCTGTGTTTAGCAATCTTGGGTCTGAGTGCAAGGACCAAGATATTTCAGGAACTGCCTTGCAGAGGTAGCAGTTTTTGAGTCCTTGCATGTTTTCATCTACTCATTACTGCATGTAATACTAATTTATAGACTAATTAGATGGGATCTTAAGCTGAGATTTAGAGGATGCACCAGTGATCTGCACCAGTAAACTTTTTCTGTGGCCTCTTGATGACCAGAAGTTAATGCCCTCTATAGGACTTGCATAGCATTTCTGGTCTGGTTACCAGAGTCCCACAAGGAGAACCTCAACGTGTTCATTTTGTTAAAAATAAATGTCATGAGTATGGATAGGGAGAGAGCTGAAAGTAAACAAAATACCAGGGCCAGCATTCATTTTAATTATGTTTATTTTTCCCCATATGGAAAGAGGTAGCACTCACCATCTATTTAAGTCACTTACTAACTGCATAATTAATAGGGCTAGGTTAATCTTGACTGTGAATTTCCTTTGGAAACTGGGTGCCAAAGTGTTTGAAGTTCTTTTGTTCCCATCTGAATAGCCCTGCAGAGGGAGTGCTTCCAGCTTATTTAATGAGATGATCGGTCCTTTCAGTTTATTCTAATTTATTTTATAAACAGAGAATACAGTACAGACTAGACTGATCTGGGATTGTACCAAGTAAGAGGATACCATTTGCATGTAAAAGGATTTTATCTTCTAAAGACTTTTCTTGTGTCCACTTATTCCTTAAGAATATAGTCCTGTCAGAATGAGGTGAAAAGAGACACTCCTGAATAGTCCGTTGGAAAGGCTAAAAAAAAAGAAAAGGTAGGAAGGGAAAGAAGTGTTTTTCAGGCTATTATGCTTTGAACTATTTCACACATGGCCATATATGACCATATATATGTCAGGGATTTTCAGCCCATGATCAGGTACTTTTGAGTGGTCCAAGAAAGGCAGCTAAGAATAGCAAGGCTGTTGTCAGTCAGTTTGAATTTGTTCTTCAGGGATCTGGATTTTCATGGGAAAATAATGGTGAGTCCAAAACTGGACAAATGTGCCAGCTACTGGTCTATGTACTATTCATTGTGCAGCTAGGTCAGTCAATCAAACCCTTCTCCTGTTTAAAGAAAAATGGCTGCATAGGAGCTCTCTGATGTGGATGGGATGCTAATGTTAATCAACTGATGGTTGTCTGAACATTTTAGAAAATAAATCTAACCTGATTAGCCTGAGCCCTATCACTCATGACCTCATCAAACCTCTTACCAAATATAGCCTGAAATAGTTTTCTATAAGGAAGACAGGCAAATATCTGTTGTGGTTCTGCATAGATTTTTCCACTTTAAGGACAGATTTAACAGTTTCTCTTCTAGCTGGTTGTAATCTTTCTGGACCTTCTCTAAGTAACTGCCTACAAGGTCAAAGCTGAGAGTTTTCTTGAAGATTTGGTGGACCTCTCTAGACACAGCAACAGAGCTAAGGGCTTTGGCTCTGCTCTTTTCCTTCGAAGCCTTGTTTATCTCCTCTATTTTGAGAATAATAGACATACCACACCTATAGCTCTGCTGTGGGAGTCTGCAGTTGTTACAAAGCCACCCATTTCCCCTGTGCTATGTGGTGAATCATTTTTGTAAAGTGCTAGCCAGAATTTCGGAAACTGGTCAGTGATTGTTTTTAAATTAGTAATTACCTTTGATCTAATGAAAGCAATGTTGTTTTCAGATCTACTGGGTTCTCACCTTTACTCTGTATGGATTAAGACTGTCTTGCTCAAAACCCTACATGACTGAGTTAAAAAAAAGGAGGGGGTAACTTCAGATTGGACTGGGAGAAGCCTATTTACTTCACGATAGTGCTAAACTGCTTGTGAAAGATTTTGTTGGGAATGTCTGAGAAGTCTGGTATCAAGCATTTCCCAAAATCTATGATCTAATCCCACCAGTCCTCCTCATCCTTACTGAGGACAGAAGAGTGCCTAATTCTTGTAAACCATTTTTTGCATATCCCATACATTGACATTTGGTTTAAGGAAAATAAGCCCATATTGCCAAAAGGTTAATCTTTCAAAAAGATAGAGTGCTAGTTTCTATCTTCCTACATGCTGGGTTTTTCTGAAAGAGAAGAAAATTACAGGATCTTTGATGCACAATAAGAGATTATAATTTGCTTAATTTCATGATTGGGTATTGAGGCCATTTCATATTCAGGAACGGTGCAAAAGAAGCTAACTTTGAATAGGTAGAAAAGAGGGGTGGGAAGAAAACCAGGTGTTTATAAAAGGACACTAACATGCTAAGAGAAAACATTTTATGGCTTATAAATATTGTTTTGAACAAGACTTTAGTTTATTGAATCCCCTTGTGAGAAGAAGGTGAGCTGAAAGGCTTCTCCAATAGATCAAAACTAGCACTGTATTATTCAGACATGAATTTCCTTACGAGTTTTCATTTCACATAAATAGGATGCATGTTTCCATATTTATAGTAAGCCCAGTGCTAGGAAAATGGTTGAGACAAAGCGAAGTCACATGAAGAAAGCTACAGGAAGGGTTGACAGTAGTGTGTAGCTGAATTTAAGATGTCATCAAATAGAGAATCCTGCATCAATTTTCTGCTAAATATTGCCAGTGCACAGGGATGAAAATAAGGCAGGACCAGTGAAACAGTCAGGCTTTCTAATATGGCTTTGCTGTCAGGAACTGTAAGAGGAAGAAGAGAGAACTCAGGGAAGTGTATTCGTGCTGTGGATACTTTGACTCTGTGGGTACTAGCAGCAGCTGGTGTAGCTGGTCCCTGTTTTCTGTCTGGAACAAAGAACAAAAATCAAAGTTTAATCCGAGTTAGCTCCTTCTCCCTACTCATTTGCTCTTCCACCTGCTCCCTCTGCTGGTAAAGTCAAGTAGACCTAAAGAAAGGAAAAATAGTTAAAAAGGAAGACAAAATGGTGGGCTTATACTTCCAGTTTGACAATGAACTGAAAATTTTAGTGCAGTAGCAACCCGTCTTTTAAAATACTTCATGTCATCTTGTCTTCATTATTTTTGGGGAAGGGGTCATCTGTTGTGGTAATACTGGATCTCTTTCAAACCTTTTCATAAAGCAAAGCATCCTGTTCTCCTTTTTAAGTTTAAAAATTTCAGGAAAGAAAATAGTGTAAACCAGTTCCTGACGTCAGTGATGGCTTTCATGTGTTGAATTTTGTCCTCTTTTCCATCATGTTCTTAAAGCACATCATGGGAAATCACCACCCGTTGTCTTTTCTATGTCATAATTGAATCTTCAATAATTTTTTTTCCAGTTTGAAATTCTCTTATTGCTTTTTGAAATCTTAAAACCAAATCAAGGTATTTGCTGCAAAGGAACAGTGGCTGCCTGCTTTCCTAAAGATGAATTTTCACAGTACAGCCGTTACAAAATGGATCAGTCCTGCTTGCACCTTTGTTTCCAACACACTTGCTCATGTCCCATTCCCTCCTTTGCAGGGGCTCTGGCATTCCTCCAGGTGCGGACTGAACTGATTCATCTTTCTAAACAAGCAAAAATTTTGGTTTGGATTTTGTTAGCTTCATTTTATCCCATTTTAATGAGGTGAATGAGCTGAGCACAAGGTCAGAAGACAGCCAGAGCCAGCTCCAGAGATAGGGCAGTGGCATGCAGTGAACCATTAGATCTACTCAAGTAGTATGGTGCAATTTCCATGCCAAGTTCTGGTGGAAAGAGACAGTAAACATTGCTGGTAGATAAGGCTAATTGAAGCCTCACTCCATGTAAGCAATTGGTCCTTTAATAGGCTTAGGGTGATGTAAGGCTCTTGGAACATTTTGATTGAAGCTAGTTGCCAGTAGCATTAGCTGATGAGAAGCCTGGCTGCAAAAGGCTTAAAGATCTCTTGCCCCTCTTCTCTAGCTGCTTCTGCTAGAGATTATCAGGCTACATATTCACTAAAGATTCACTATTGTCGTTACCATGCTCTTCCTAATCACCAGCTACCCTCCTGGTGCTCGTTTTTATGCATCCTCTCTGAAAGATAACAATTCTCAACCTGTTTCTCCCTGATCTTTCCCCAGTCTCATTTTGTCTCAATAGTACTCTTTCTGGTTTGTTTCTGAAGTTTGTGATACTTCTTTTCACAAGGAGGTTCTATTTTCAGCTTCCCTTGTTCTCAATGACCAACCATGCATGCTCACTTTATTTAACAATTTTTTACGTCAGCAACATCCTCAGATATTTTCTCAAAGTAATTTTTGTCATGAAGTAACTCAAGAGGGTCAGATGCTCCTCATTCAGCTATCTCAATTACAAGGAACTGAATAACAGCCTCTTTTTCTTGTGGTGAATCTGGCAAGTAAAGTACTCCCTTAATAATCCTAACAGAAGAGGGTAGGCTGCAGGGAAGTATTTGATCAGTGAAAGATGAAGAATATATGATTCAGCTGTATGGATTTGTATGGATTTTAGGAGGCTGAGAAGGGAGCTCTGGAGCTCTGCAATTACTGCCTGCTTTCTATCAAATTATATGTGATTCCTGAGCATCATGTTAATCTTTGACTCAATAACTAGGTGAGCACGGAGAACTCTGGAGCGTTTAATGCACAACACAGAACAGAGCATGGGGAGACTGCCTTTAAAATTCACTTTCTGCAGACAGTATATCACCTAAATGTTCTTAGACAGCAAACATAAAAGGGCACGAGAACAATCAAAGTTAATTCTCTTTTACATTTAAACAAAATGACTCATGGAAAATATTTTCTATGTGGAATAGAAAGCTGTCTGGAAAAGCGATTTTGAGCTGTTAGAAGCCCTGTACAGGATGTGCCTTATTATGGATAAAACTGCCATTCTACATGTTGCCACCTGTGTTAGACACATCCATAATTTAGTGATAATTAACATCAATCACTTTCAACAAGCCTGTAAATTTACACTTCTTTTCTATCTCTTTTGTTTATAAGAAATGGCTGTATCCTCACACAAAGCCAGAACTGCTACTGAATTACAGGGGCTAGTAGGGGAGTATAATTCTACCACCTAGTTTTGGATATTTTCAACACTTTCCCCCCTCCACCTCCCCATTGTCTACATATCTCATTACTTCAGCAACAGCAGATGATGACTGTGTTGAGTTTCCTTACCCTAAATTTTTTTCTGCCTTTATATTTCTTGTGTGAACTTCTTACAGTGTGTGTGCTACCTCTGCCCCCATGAATTCCATAAAGGTGGGATTTCTTGTTTGTTTGTTTTTACCTGAGTAGTTTCCCGACCTCCTTTCAGTATGTGTTTATCATTTCTGCCTTCTTGTTGATCCAACTAAGCTATTTACTGTACACACCATGCAGCAAGTCCTAATTAATATATGTTTTCTAACTTTGAATTCATGGCGATCACGAAGATGAAAGGATGAACCTAACAAAATTATGACCATCTGAGAAGTGATTAAACAGGAAACTCCCCTGCATTGTGATTGAAAGGAAATGAGTGGGTGTCAGCCTAGTGAGTTGTTCCATATGAATCAAGCTATAATGGGTCTGTTTTTCATGTGTCTTAAGGGAGGACTCAGATTCATCCTTTAAATCTCTTGTCTGTTGACAATTTAGAGGAAACTAAGCTCACACCCCTGCACTCCCAGCCATCCAGTAAAAGTTGACATAAGTGTGGAGCAAACTGACGAATAAAGGAGCAAAGGATTTTTTGTGGTCCTTAATACTTCTGCGGAGCAATTGCAGTCTGCTTATCAAGTGCACTTGCCTTCCTCTAATTTTCTCATGTAATAGCCTCTTGTTCTAAATTTCTTCTGTAGCTCATCTATTTCAAACCTACAGTCCATAGCTGACCTATTTCTCCTTTTTCAATCTCAGGTGGAGAATATTTTCTTTCAGTTTAATTATTTCTCTTCTTTCATTTTTTGAGGTTCTCAATAATACAGCAAAGCTTTTCTAAAGTCTGAGCATTAGCCTTTTAGTACATTTTCCCCTCATATAATATAGGATCAAATCGATTAATTTGATTGCTTTGTCAGTTACCTTAACATCCAGTATTTAGGGGTTTCCCTGACAAACTGTCTCCACCACTGAAAACAAAATGTCCCTTTTTAAAGATCATAGCAATCTAAAGAAGCCTCTGGAGGACATTTGTGTAGGATAGATTGACTCTTTGGAAACCCATACTCTTTCAAATTGAAATGATTATTGCATGAATGTCATTAAAGGGGGAGTGTCATGAGGATGGAGCCAGGCTCTTCTCAATGGCAAACAATGATAGGACAAGGGGTAATGGGTACAAACTGGAACACAAGAGGTTCCACTTAAACTTGAGAAGAAACTTCTTCTCAGTGAGGGTGACGGAACACTGGAACAGGCTGCCCAGGGGGGTTGTGGAGTCTCCTTCTCTGGAGACATTCAAAACCCGCCTGGACACATTCCTGTGTAACCTTATCTAGGTGTTCCTGCTCTGGCAGGGGGATTGGACTAGATGATCTTTTGAGGTCCCTTCCAATCTCTAACACACTGTGATACTGTGATACTGTGAACACAATATGTAAACATACTAGGTTTGAAAAGAGAATCCATGAACAAAGACTGCTGGAAACCAATACATTATTATTAAGTGGTTAGCGGCTCAGATCAGTCTGTCCTGACCTGTGTATCATATGTAACAACTTACTGACTCCTGTCTTCCTTTTAAGCATCATCTATAGTTTAACCGTAAAGCTCCGTTGTTTTGGCTTTCAACTGCGTTCTTTAAACATAGCAATTACTACTATGAGTTGCATGGAGAAAATATAGTAATCCCAATGAAACATGAATAAATTGTGTGTTGACCATGTAACCAATATCAAACTGATCTACACATGTACATTTACACAAAGAAAATACTTGTCACCAAAATTTAAATTGCAAAGCTGGACACAATTTCTTTTCAGTTTTCCTTTATCAGCAATGAATACAGGAACCTAACTATGTCTTGTGTAGGCCAATCAAATGAGAAGAGCACATATTTGGATTTATTTAGCATTCCACATGTTTAAATGCTACAGACGTAAAATGAGGTACTGCTTGCTATTGTTTTTAAGCATTGCTTAACTAGACTTGATTTTTGAAAAAGAACATTTTTTCCATTGTCTATAAAAAGCATACACATTGTGAAATCACTCTTCCTCTGAAGGACGCATGGAGAGAACGTAAATAATAGGATAAATGCCAGAGGTTCCAACATCTGCAGTTAGTGGAAGATCTGGACAGTGCATTCTAAGCAGTGCTTTTTAAATGGAATTGTGATTGGGATGAGATACATGTTGGCAGGAGCTGATTACCAGGAAAAAAGAATCCTACAGTATTAAGAAAAAAAAGTTTGCCGTGACTCTATCTGGCTTCTCACTTGGAGAATTATCCAAAACATGCCAGTCAAATTCTGTTGTCATATGGTAGGAAAATGTGTGCTTTTATGAAAATGGCCTACATCCAGGTAGTCCACAGTAGACAGTGATTTATAGTCTGAATTTAACCTGAATGTGAGCTGGATATTTTGGTAAAAGCAATCAAGTCATGTCTTTGAAGGCAGCATTTCCCAGGCTGTGCAGAGAACTGGTTCTACTGGTTCCTGCAGCTGGTACTCTCAGCTCATATGCCTCCACCACACCCATTCCAGGCTCCCCGCACCTCTGAAACACAAGCAGGGCAGGTGAGATTTTATCGGCTGAAATTATTTCCAAAAACGTTGGATTTTGGTCTTTCAAGTCACTGGTCTCTATTACTGGGAAAGTAAGGCTTATTTGGACAAGTATTGCTAACTGCAGAAATGTTCACATTCTCAAAATGACCTCATCTTTTTGAGCACAGCGATTGTTTTCTCTGAAAATATGGATACATTGTTAAAGCATAATATTCATCTCTAATTTAAAAACTCAGCCTTGAATCACAGAGCAGAAGCAATGCACTTGAAGGATTTGGTCACAGCCTGCCAAATTTTGTTACACAAAGTACAAGTTCACCCAAAACACATTTTCATACAGGCTGCTCGCCTGATCAGTCTTGTTGATTCATTGTATGGACTGTCATTGCTCATCAACTGCAAAAGTAACCCAAGCAAGATTCAGTATGATAGGTTATAAGCTGAATTAAAAATATTTACTATAAAAGGCAAATCATCATCAGGCAGTTACTGATAAAATCTGCACATTTCACAAACTGTGGGGGAGTGCAGAATTATAATAAGGACAGAACATCATGACAGTGACATGAATTATTCGGCAAGCCAGCTGCAAGCAAACAAAAAAGTGTTTCAGCACATGCATCTTACAGGATGTAGACCATCCTCACAGAAGGTGGGACTGTAGTATGGAAAGTAATGCATGGAAAATTGAGTGTTGTGAATAATAATAAACTGAACAAATGTCCACGGTATGATGCTGTGGCTAATGGAGTTAGCACTGGTGTAACCATTGGTAGACTGTCTACCAAAATGCACTCTATCCAAAATATGCTCTTGAGAAAATGTTAAGTAGTTGCTTTGGAATGACCACCTTTGGGAAAGGTGAGATAATTAAAGAAAGAGAAGCATGACTTATAGTGATAGATGCAAAAGCTCACTGATGCAGAGGTACAGGGGTGGGGTGATTTGACTGCTGTCTGTGAAGAACATACACTAGAAGGCAGCTTTTATTCCTAATAAGCAAAGTGTAAGATGATCTGAGGTTGAAAGTCACAGCTAGAAATAAAATCAATATGTCTTGGGATAAGAAAAATCAGCACTGGAACATCTAAGCAAGAATTGTAAGAGATGTATCACTGGAAATTTTCAAAGCGAGAATGCTCTTGGATTTGAAGTAGGTATTAATTATAAGACTTGTAGCCTTTTGTGGCACAGGGAATCATTAGTGCAATATTGTGTCTCACAGTATTCCCTTCTGTGTTTAAAATCTGTGAAGCTATGCTGTTTCTAGATGGATCTACTCTCAAACATTTTGAATAGCCTGATAAATACATCACCAAGTATTCATTGAAATAAAAAAGTAAGAGGTCTCTAACCACTTTTCTGCAGTCATCATTAATTCTCCATGAGCTTGAGTATATTGAAAAGTGCTTTGAAAACATGTTTTAAAAATTATGACAATACATCTTAAATTGCTCATCAATCACTGTGAATATTATTGAAATGAAGATCATTTATACATGGAAAGATTCTTGAATATTTGTCTTCTAATGAAATAGTACCCTATAAAAGCACTTACATAATGCACCAGTGACATTAACCTGTGTTTACCCAAAACTTACATGATTAAGCAATAGCTTAGAAAGCAAGGTTATGGTCTCAGTATGAGAACCCAAACAACATAAATTCAGCCAGTTAAGCTTGTCACAAAGACTACAGAGATGATGGAAAAGGCTATATAGTAAAAGATATCTATGGCTAGGTCTGATTAATATTTTTGACACTATGTTCAGTTGAAAAATGAGGCTTTGCTGGAATGAGGTTCTTTGTAAAATCTTTTATATGCGTTATGAACCTGGCATGTAGGCGGGCTGCTTTTGCAAAGCTGAAGATTTGGCAACCTTGGCAACCTTGGCAACCTTGATCACAGTGTATTATATCTATAAAATAAGCCAAAAATTTGATAAAAGATGGCTCTTCTCAACTGAATACAAATTGAGTCCTTATTGACAGAATACATGTACTCATGTCAATATACTCTCTATCTCCCTTCATTTTTACTTTCTAAGAAAAGGGAAAAGAGAAATTGCACAGATATCTCTGAATAGTTAGTTTGAATGCAACACTGCATAAAATGTTGGAAAATATAAGAAGGAAAGGATAATTAAAGCCCTTAAGGCAAGTACAAAATGGATAATCCTGGGTTTTATCAAATGTGGATAGTGTTGGACTAAAATCTTTCTGGATAAGATAATTGAACTTTTACACAGGACAATGTGACAGCCTGAATTTTCACACAAGTTAGAGCAGCACTTATTGTAGCGTGAAGGCAAATTATTGCTGAAGTGGAAATTATGAGGATTACCACAAGAATTGATTAGGTCGATAAGGCGCTGAATAGGGTGAGGCTGCAATGCAGAAAAAGAGAAGTTCTCAAGCTGAAGAAGGTGATCTCTTGACATTTCTTCACAGAACAGTCTGGAGACTTATCCTACCCTGTTTAACCATTTTCAGCTTAAGGACAAGTGGTAAAACAGTAGCAGGTTCAGTAGCACAAAGTCATGCACAGGTTGGATATTCAGCCAGCCAGAACTTTGCAGTGGATCTGCCTAGGCATCCTTCTTACAGTGGGCTTTCCAAAGGAGGGAAAAGAAAGGCTTCCAGTCTCAAAAGACCAGGTCTCAGTTGCATATACACTAAAACAGATTCTGTTTTAAGCTATGGCAGCTCAGTGGCTAAGTGAGATGCAACAGAAATAAGAATTTATAAACATCTGCCATCCTGCCCACAGTAACGTCAGCTGGATCCTTCCTTCTCGTTCTGATTTCAATTCACTAAGTGGCTTTCTGCTTTGCAGAAACTCAGTGTGGTCCTTTTTTGGACCATAAGGAGGTATAGAGCTCTAGCCTTGGCTCTGCTCGCTGCTCCTTAGAGAGCAGTCTCTCTGTCCCCTTGCTGCTCTGCAGGATTTTTTTGCCTCTTCCTCTGCCAGCCCCACCCTGATGTCAGGAAGTGTCTCTCCTCCAGGCAGTTGCTTCAGGGTAAGAGCAGTCTCCACTTCTCCACAAAGCCAGTATGACTCAGTTCCTTCTTTCTTAAAGCAATATGACATACCAGCACATGCTAAAAACTACCACCCATCCACAGGGAAACAAGTGGGAGAAGAAGATCTCAGTGTGTTGGTTATTGGAGGGTGACTGCTGATGACTGTTTCTAAGCAGCTGTGAAATGCAGTGTTAGGATGCATTGGCTTAGGTATTTGTAGTACACATAGGGATGCTGGAGTTGCATTTTTACAAAACACCAATAAGACCTTATCTGCAGTATCACATGCAAGTTTTCGCCTGTGTTCACAAAGAGGAGATTAAAATGGAATAGCTGCAGAAGAAGGAAGACCAAAAGAGAATTAAAAGATGTGGTAGTAGACACTGAGAACAGTGAAAAACTGAAGATAGCATCGTCACAGAATCAAAGAACTTCAGATAAAAAATGAGGAAAAATGTCCTAATGCATTTCTAGGGCATGACTTACAGTGATCTTGCAAACAACAATAGTGAGGGTGAGAAGTCAATGATGTCTTAAAAATTGAACTTATAAACCGGATTGAGGGACTATATGGTGGAATGAGAAAATAGCTGGAGATGAGAATTAAGATGCCCTGAATACTCCAGGTATTGATATCTTCAAAAATACCTGATTTGAGGGAGGCTGAATCACTATTTTTCTGCACTATCTTTAAACAGTAAAAGTCTGATCTTTTGGCTTCCCCTGGTTGCCTGTAGAGATCAGAAAGCTGTGTGTTCTGCTCAGGTACTCGGCTATAAACCAGTGGTCAGATTTAGACTGAAAACAAAACATTGCACTTAGGACAGATTGGCAGGGACCATTAGGTTTGGGTTTCTTACTCTTCTCTTTTGTGAGGGCCATTCTCTGTCTTCTAAGATGCTCTAGGAGTTCTGCTATTACACTGTCATAGCACAGTGATGGTAATTTTTTTTCTTTGCAGTACACTATAGCTGTGAATTATCCCAAGTTTTACATTTGTCACAAGGCTTTGGGAAGTGTTTGTGGTGCACTGTAGTGACAGAGTTCTACTACTGTGGAACTTTATAAAATAGACGTGAGTACATGGTTATGACATGAGTATGGTTACTAAAATTGAACATAAATGTGATAGGTGACTGCATGATCCTCACATTCTTGTTCCTGGGTGATACTCTGATCTGGAAACAAGAATGTTTACACAGAGGGTAAAGCTAGAGGAACGGATATGCTGACAAGAAGTCATACGCTGGTGAGTCTTCCTGTGTAGACAAGATCTTGGGAGAATTTGAATTAGTGCAACTTCCAAATTATGGGATATGTATGGATATAAATGAACTCAGTAATCCTCTGTCTACATGTTTATAATGAAACAGAAATTACGTATCTGTGCTTCTTTCTGAAGTGACACTAGCTTTCAACTTGTCTCTCAGCTAAAACAGAAGAATAGAAATGAATCAGAGAATCTAAGTCAGAAAGAAGGAAGCACTGGAGCCAGAAGCAATAATATTTGGTGCCATATTGGAGGACTTAAAAAATACATGTTTTTAACTACAGTAATTTAAAAATAATTGGGGCCATCAGCTATTCTCAAGACATTAATTATTAAAACTTACAAGAAATTGAAAGCATAATAGCTGATAGAGTCTAAATTGTTATAAATCTTACTCATGCTCCTTCCTCTACTCTGTCTGATGCAAACAGCTAATCAGCATGCATCGAAAAGGATTTCATTGAATTATAGTGAATTTAGGGATAAAATTGCAGTTCTTGAAAATAGGTTGAAAGATGTAAAAAATTATTTCAGTATGATTTTGTAATATTAGGCCCACTTATGCAAAAAGTTGCATCAGTTTATTCAGATATATGTTTTAAAACTCAATTAAATTCTTACAAAATCCCATGTGGATATTCTTGACTACATTTTAATCTAGCTTAAATTCATTAGAATTAAGTCAGGTCCTTGCAGGGTTTGAGGTTTTCAGCCAGATGCACAAAGGAATTTGCACCACTGTCACTAAATTAAACCATTGATTGTGGTTTTTGTTGTACCATTGATTGGTACAACATTTATGTAGGGAAAATCTCTCATTTAATGATCAGCCTGAGCTGCCAATTGTAGATCCAACTCCAAGTTTTAATAAAATGCAGGTATGCTGAAATACTGGTCCAGGCCTACCTATATCTGTGAGAAAGCATGAAGTCAGTCTCTCTGCTAAGCTCTCGTGTGCATTTTTGCAAACTCCTTTAGTGAAAAGTGTGATTCAGTTCATAACAAGTCTATGGGTAACAGTTTTAATCAAATTCTATAAAATTGTGCAATAAGTCTGAAATTACGCATGTAAAGTGCATCCACAGCCATGCCATTGAATTTAATGTATACTGTACATTCTAGGGAGGTTAAGCTAACAAATCTGACCAGAGGATTTTCACGAATCATAGCTCTAAGTTTGTATTAACTGGGATTCATCTAGACAAAAAGCAACTTACAGGTAAAACCATACAATATTCATAAAATTATTATCTTTGTATTATGACATATGTTTGCTTCCACAAGGAGACAAAAAACTACTCACCTACTCAGGATTTATGAGCTACTGGTGTTCATCTATAGATAACTCTAGAATTAGACTGCTGGCATATTAAAGGGGTTTATGTAGACTATTACTTAGTATACTTTGAAACTGTACCACTCATGACAAACCAAACTCTAAAAGCAGTCAGTCACATAAAAGGTATCGCATTGTTTGTAGCAGATGAAGAAATAAAACGTGGGCAAAAAGACATAATTTACAGGTAAAGAATTACAAGTGTAGTTTTAAATCAACTTCAAAATGACTGTTAAACTACCAGAGAAAACAAGAAGAGATTATCAAATATTACAGTATTATGAAGCATGAGCTTAGAAACTAGATGGAATAGAATATTTTGCTGTTCCAGGGCATATTCTCACAACTGCATATGACTGAGCAGTAACTGGTGACAGACAGATGGTACCATCCAGAAAGCCCTTCTCAAAGTAACAGCCAAGGTTAAAAATGGGATTGCATCAGAAGCCAAAAGTTAAAAAAAAAAAAAAGAAAAAAAAAAGAAAAAGAAGAAAAGAAAAGAGTAAGTTTCTTATGAACAGCCATAATTACAAAGTTAGACATTCAGTATATACTACAGGTGTAAGTGTGTATATAGGAGTAAGTCTTCCTTCTGGGTTCCTGTGGTCACCTGAAGTTTTGCTTCCTCTTTGTAATGCATTTAGTATTTATTATGCCTGAGCAACTAGCTTACTGGTATTTGCTATAGAGGCTCTCTGTTTGCCAGCGGAGTGATCTGAACTATCCTTTTGGACCAGATTTGCAAAGGTATTTCTTCTTCCAGAAGTGCTTAAGGCCAATGGACTTTAAGCTCTTCAGCAGAAATGCTAGATGCCTGTTTGTATTATTAAACACCTAAATACCCTTCTAAATCTGTCCTTAAGAATAGTCTGGTCTGTAGGTGTACTTCTTTGATTAATCAGGATTAGGGCTTAGTTTCCTTTAAAGAAAATCCCAACTTCAAATATGTTGCACTGTCTGTTAGCAAAAGGCTTTCTTTTCCATCATTCATTCCTTTATTCTGAAGCGATTTTCTGCCGTATGGCACCCAATCTTTGGCAGTGCTTCACTGAACTGGCCAGAGCTTTCCATTACAAATATGAACATACTGTGGTGCATGAACAAAGTCTACCATTGATTGTGTAGAACCACTGTTGTCTTACTCTGAAAAGTATGCCCTGCTCAAATAATCTGATACCTGTGATGATTTTCTATACAGGTCTTTATCTTCATTTGGTTTTGCTTCCAAGAAAACAAACAAACAAACAAAGAAAACTCACAAAACAAAAAGCAACTCCCCCCCCCCCCCCCCAAAAAAAAAACCCTCCACAAACCAACAACCAAAACCAAATCAAAACCAAACCCCAATGACTTCCTGAGAAAAACTCAATGCTAATTTTGACTACAAGTTCTCATTCAACTTGGATGAGTGAATTGCTGGCTATCATCATCTCCAGCCATAGACAAATGCTGCAAAAGCCTCACATCACTATTTTGTAGTTTCAGTACCTTGAGCTGTAGCTAAAGTCAGTTCCTGATGCTTTCTAGTTGCTTGTGATTACGTCACATGTCAGCCTCACACACAAAGGTGAACTGATGAAATCATCTCACTTCAAAGAGCACAACCAGTGAAAAATGGGAACTAGATTCAAAAAGGATCAGAGAAATTCATAGGGCAAGGAACTATGAACTACTATAAGCAAGGTTAACTGCTGTGCTCTGAATGCAGCTTTAGCTCCAGAAGCTCCTAAACGGCTGACGGTCAGAAGACAGGGGCTTGTCATAAGGGGAAGTTCACTCTTTACATCCTTACAATCTTCTTTTTGTTAGTCTCTACAAGTAGCTGACAGTGGCTGCTACTAGGCACTCTCCCCCTTTCCATAGCAAAACCCTGTTAAACTAGCAATTGATTTGGGTATTACCTTTGCATAATGTGGCCCCAGGTCTCCCTGGAGCTTTGCAGGGTTATCAGTCTTCAGGAACAATGTGTCTCTTATATTTTCTTTTTCCTTTCAATAGCTCACTTTTTTTTTTTTTTTTGCTACATTTTGCTATATCTCGGCATTGCTCGACAAATGTCATGAAGTTTCATTGACTTCTGGTAGATTATTGTTTCCTTTTGGGAACACAGTTGGTCATTTGGGTTAGGTAATTTTTCCATCTTTTGTTCTAAGTATTTCTGCAAAGTTCTCATTTTCCTTGCATCCACACCACCTCACCCACAACTTGTAACGTTGCTACAGGTTGAGGGGATGAGTTGCCCATGTTACTACAGCCATGTTACAGCTGCCTCCACAATTCTGCTACAATCAAATAGGTCACTAATCTCACCTCACAGTTGCAAACAAAGCAACTGAGTGCATGCCATTTGTAGTCCAAAAATGTTGGTGCCTTAAACTTGTGCTACATAGAGTCTTTTTTTCATAGCAAGTTTGTATATTCCTAGTTGGTGTATGAACTTCTTCTTTTTTATTATCATTATTTTTCTTTTTGTCAGCTACAACACTGATGTGAAATTGATCCTGTTTTCAACATCCATAACATCCTGCCTCTGGGCATGTTTCAGTCTGCATTCTGTACTACTTTCCATAAGAAGTCTACTGGACTGTTGTCTCTCTTCCTGGCCAGTTTCTGCTGCCTCTGCCCCTTTGGCTTGAGCTGGCAGCTGTTGTTGATTTCTCCCCTGCAGCAATTTTTTAGATGAATTGGACTTATGTCCCATATATTTTTCCTTTATTAATGGAATCTTTTAATGCTTTAGAAGGAAAATGTGAATAAACCTCTTTAACACTGAAATACAAAGCTTTTTTGGGGGTAAAAAGTATGTAGCCTTCTACAGCAGTCAGCAAACATCTTTTTCTAGCACCTCCATTATACCAGTCAGCGGTCTAACCAGCCAGGCTTCATACCTTTCCCATTACTTTTTCCCAGGGAAAGAGAAGAAGCAAGTACATCGCTATTCTTTACTATTCGCCATGACTGCAGGCTCCATTTTTGTACCTGCTGGCAATCCTCACCCCCTGCAGCCCGAGTGTTTCTCCCCGGAGTGCCAGGCAAGTACCTACTGGTGAACATGAGACAGAACAGCAAGTGAAGCAGCCAGTAAAATTGCACATATTGGGCAATCGCATGCTGCTCTGCTTCAATGACCTCAGCAAACAGCACTGTGCCAGAGGGCACACCGACTGCAAACACCGTGGACCAGAAGGGCAGGAAAACAAGAAAACCCAAACGCTCTCCCTAAGCCCCAGAGGGGCCCCAGTGCCTTCCCTGCCACAGCTCAGATGGACAGCTGTAGCTCCCTACATCCTCTCCCTCCCTCTTTTTCACATGCAAGCCTGTCTGCTAAACTCTTTTTCCTTCCCACTTCATGATGGATTTATTTCTGGTGTGTACGTCTGTCCTGGCCAGGGTTGGCCTGCAGTTGCAACAAGCCTAGTCCAAGAAAACCATTTTCCTCACTGGAATTTTTAAAAAGTGTGGGTTAGAATTAAAACATAACATTTGTAGTGATGCAGCATGAAAGCTCAAACAAAAACCATAATTGGGCCTTAAGCCACATAAGTATCACTGTAAATTCTTACTTAACATCTTTGGAATTCACTTGTAGTGCCTCTTCATACTGCTCCAAACAGGACAGATGAAATATAATTAGGATAAAGTGGGATAATTAGATATAATACACTCACCAACAAAAAATCGGTAAGAATTTACAGCTGTATAATTCCAGTTGATTTCAGTAAAGTGGAACAAGTTTTATATCAATGCGGAACTGAGATATATAGGTCTTTCGTGCTCCATAGATCACAAATATGCTTAAAAATTCCAAATTTTCCCAGTGTTTTATATAAGAATTACTAGATTATATGTGTAACCCTAATTTGAGAGCCTACCAGGGCATTTAAGATGTAAAAAATGGCTATTTTTACCAAGGGTCATGTGCAAGTTCCCAAATTCCAGCTGAGTACTTTTTGCTTAGACTTGGCAAAGTCCAGCATCTCCCACAGCGCTGGCAACAAAACTCCCCTAAGAATATAGGTAATTAACATGTATGTCATGGCATTGTTAAAGATTAACTTTGCAAATACCTGGAAAATAAAAACTGGCATGGCTACTAAATTCTAAGTCACTCCATGATAACATGTTCCCATTACTTAATTTTTGGAATTTGGAAATATAAAGGTGAGATCAAGTCAGCTGCTCTTACTAATCTATTAAGAAAAATGATGCAACCTTTCTGATTTTATTCATTTGTTGTCATATCCCAATAGGAATATTAATTTTTCCTGTTATAGAAAATAGCCCTGTTAGGTATGCCAGTCAAAATCAGAATTAGTTTTTAATTAATAAGTATTTCTTAAACTCTATTATAAGGAAAATATACCCTAGCACTCAAAAAAGAAAGCTTGAATCTAGATCCAGCTGGGAATCTTCTCACTGTTGACAAAAGTATTGCCTTGCCTTGAAAGAGCAGTTATCTTTAGGCACAAGGGTCACTGATTTTGTTGTAAGGATAGCAGAGACCTTAATTAAAATTTAGAGGACAAAATAACAAAATCTAAGAAAATAAAGATATTCTCACCCTTTTTCTGCTCCACAGAAAGTTGTTTTCATTTTTGTCCAATATAGAAATAAACTGAACTCCTTATTCTGAGTTTTGCCGAATGGCTTGGATTTGGAGCCTGTGCAATCCATTGGGTTTTTTTTAATGATTAACTACAAAAATCTGTCTTATGAATCCTAAAATATAAAATTGTTGTGGAGGAGTTCTCCCTGCCATTATATTCATTGCCAAGGTCATGGAAGGCAGGAAAAGTTCTGGATTGTTATTGATGGTTAAATATAATTTCAGAAGATCAATCTTTCACTGATGAAAATTACACATAGTTGTGAAATTAGATTCAATTGGTTTTATGAAAACTATTTTTCATTTTTTTCTGAATATTTTTCTGATTTTTTTCAGAATTCACTTTGCACTAATGTATCATCCTGATGATGGAAGTCTCCATCGTGAGCCTGTTATCTGAGACTACTCTGGGCAGTGCTTCTGAATAAAACAGAACATCTCCCAGTACTCTCACTTTCTGTTACTACATGCATTTTCAGAGAGCAGGGCCACACACACACAAAAGTATTATGCATTTCCAGTCCCTTAGCTGTCATGATAAATCGATTAAGTTGTAATAATTTCACCTACATGTGGTACTTAGAGAGTAGAGCCTGAATTCAGAGCCTGCTTTCAATCTGTGGTTCCTACAGACATCACAGGAGGGTTGCCTGAAAAAAGGATGGAAGGTTTTTTGACTTGTGTAGCTATATTATACAGTACCTCTATCCTGGATCTGAAGACACACTGTTGTTCATCACTGTAGGAAAGTGCACCGAGGGAGATTGCAAGTGACAGTTGTAA
The DNA here is from genome assembly GCF_963264785.1 of Psittacula echo. Classification (NCBI taxonomy): domain Eukaryota; kingdom Metazoa; phylum Chordata; class Aves; order Psittaciformes; family Psittacidae; genus Psittacula; species Psittacula echo. The sequence goes on along the minus strand of NC_137737.1, from coordinate 71,561,318 downwards.
AGTATGGGATGGAAGATCTGTTCCCAACATGTACTCAAACAGAAGTGTAAAATTAATAAATAATGAAGTGGCTTGGTTCAAGTTACAGATACAGTTCAAAAGAAAGTAAGAAAATGAGCAACCCAGGACTTTCTCTTAAGAAATGCCAGTTACTGGGATTGCTTTTGGGGGATGGTGCAGAACAAGTCCTGTGCCTTCTCCCCCACCACTGCTTCTTGCTTTCCAGAGTATTAATTTTCCCCGTGAGCAGTAATCTCTGTTATCCTGGAGGAGTGGTTTTGCACCACTCTCCTAGTTTGCTTGCACTGTGGTCATTCCAAGTGTACCTGCTGAACAAACCAAGGTTACGTCTTGACATTGGTCTTCCTAAGTGGACAGTCTCATAATGGGAGATACACCTGCTAAGCGCAGAAGCACAGCTGATGTTACTGTCAGCACCATGGTTCATATCTGGCCTGCTTGTTCCCTATCACAGAGATGCCGTTATCCCAGGGCTGCATGGTATTATCTCCTGGCAAACCATGTTGTAGTGGTGCTGTCCATATGCTTATTTATAAGATGTTTTTCCCCTGCATGTGGTGAGTAGACTAAACCTGCATTTTGGAGCATCAGTTGTCACATCTGTCTCTTGGAGGATTGTCTAGTTTTAATATGCAGTTACAAAAATAGGCAATACAAAGGCATCAGTAATTAGGAATAAGTTCCCAAGTGGTATTATTTTCCAGTCTAAGTAAATAGTGCTGAATGATTTGGATTGTAAGGCCTATCTTTTACTAAAGAATTTCTTTCAGGTCTGTCTCAAAGATAAGCTGTGCATAGTACTGACCTGTTATTATGGACTTGAAAAATGAGTGTTCTTTAGGGCAAACCTACTTGTTGTCAAACTCTCCAACAGCAATAGCATTTTTGAGACAGACTGTTTTGTTCCTTGAACTTTCTTTCAGAGACAGTGCAAGCACTTTTCTAGGCAGCATTTTTACTCACTAACTGTCTAGCAGCAAACCCATCAGCAGTAGAATCCTTATAGCCCTGGCCAGGGTGCATGGTCTTGGATTCCATGGCAAGTTTATTTGAAGTGATTTTCCTCCAGCATCTTTGACCAAGTATAAAAAACCCTGCAGAATGCAAATCTGTGTTGCATATGACATGAAATAGCTTCACTTTTGACGAGTGCCAGTGGCTAAACTCACTCTGATATTTCAAAAAAAATAGACTTTTCATCTGTTTCATCTGGATTTAAATAAAAACAGTTTGACTATTTCTGGAAGAAAGCACCTTCAGTTCCTCTTCATATTCATACTTGTCCTGGGTTCAGTCACTCCATGTCTCCTAGTCCATCTGTATGTTCCATCTCTGCCCTGATGGCCTGAAGTGTCGTGGGCCCACCAGGTGGACTCATGATCGAGGGGTGGACTTAACAATGGACACTATTGCGCAGGTTATTCAAGAGTGTGAACACTGCACACAGCCTCTCCTGCTCTGAAAGACTGTTACAAGAGATGGAGCCCAACATTATGGACTGGATGGACTCAGCAACTTTATAGGGATTGGTCCATGCATTAAGGAATGATCTCTTTCTCTCTCTGTGCAGATGTATATATATATATGTATATATAAAAGAGTAATGGTATATTGAAAATGTGGGATCTGAGCATGACATGAATGGTATGGATTATGGTGTGGTGGATACTGTCCTGGGTTCAGCAGTAGCAGTCATTTTTTCTCCTTCTTAGTAGCTGGTGCAGTGCTGTGGTTTTGACTTTTGGCCTGGGAACAACGCTGATAACACCGATGTTTTTAGTTACTGCTCAGTAATGTTTACTCTGACCGAGGACTCTGTGAGTCTCATGCTCTGCCAGTGAGGAGGGGAAGCCGGGAGGCAGCAGAGACAGAACACCTGACCCAAACTAGCCAAAGAGGTATTCCATACCACAGCACGTCATGCCCAGGATGTAGAACTGGGAATTACCCGGAAGGGCTAGTTCACTGCTGGGTGGGGGCGAGGTATCGGTCGACGGGTCGTGAGGTGTTGTATTCTCTTCCCTTGTTATTTCCCTTATCATTATTATTATTGGTGGCAGCAGTAGTGATTTGTGTTATACCTTAGTTATTAAAGTGTTCTTATCTCAACTTGTGGGAGTTACATTCTTTTGATTCTCCTCCCCGTCCCTCCAGGAGTGGGGGAAAGAAGAAGGGGAGTGAGAGAGAGACTGTGTGGCTGATTTATGGCTGGCTGGGTTTAAACCACGACAGTTCTGCTGAACATGTCAGATGCCAGGAGTGTTGTATCTCAGTACCTGGAGCTACAGTGTCCTTTTTCAGCAAGAACAGCTCCAGCACATGTGCTGTTTCTGTACATGGCAAATGACATCTGGCATGCAAGAATGACTCACAACCTCTTAGTTCTGTGACTTATGGCTAAGCTCTGCTCTGAAACCCATGCAGCTCTGCTTAATTTTCACTACTGTCACAGAGAACACAGTTTGGTCCTGAACGGTTTTAGGATCACTGTCTGCTTGTTACTAAGTTTGGTTCTCTGCTGTTCTTTTCATGCTGATCTGTGGAATTGAGTGGAGTTGCTATGTTGTAATACTGTGGATTTGATTATCGGAACCTATAAACTAGAGAATACTTCCTGCTCTGTTTTTCATCTTACACTGTTTATACACCGTTGGCTTCTTAGTGGTTTCTTCACACTTTCACTGAGGTGAGAGGAGAATCAAATCTTCAGACTGAATACAAACTTCTGCTGTTTCATATATAACTCTTTACTCTCTGATATTTCAGTAAGTGACAACTCTTAAAATGCTCCTTGCTGTCAGGTTGATTCTGCCTTCAGACTTACTCCCCAAAACGCCCCACTTGGCTGATGGTATCTTGCATAAACAGCTCAGTCTTTCCACTGCCCTCCAGGGAGCTCTGGGAGATATAGACTGAACTAACACAAACAGGAGTCTTTCCACATTTTGAGGATGACAAAAATGCTCTAGGTACCTCCTCCTGGGAGTGGGGGAAGTCTGAGCCAGAGCGCATCATAAATCTCAAGTCCAGGTATGTGTGTTGGCTGCATCCCAGCCTCACTTTAGAGTGTAAGATGTCTATCTAGACACCATCTCTCCCAGCCATTGATTTCCTAATGACAGTGGGAAGTGAATGGGACTGTAATAAGGCAGAATAGAGCATTGATATCCAGTCAAGTCTCTACTGTGGAAAATAGGTGTATCATGCTCTAACACACTTCTCTAAACATGCTCTAAACACTAACAGCAGCACATGCTCTAACACACTTCTGCTGCTTAGTCTAGACACAGGAAAATGTCTGTTTATTTCCCTAGCATTTGTGAAGTTCACCTTGCACTTCATTGGGTGCAACAGTATAATTATCCCCCTTGTCTCTTCTAAAAGAGGAATGAAAAATTAAAGTAGAATTATCTTGTCAGAGGACCTTGTGGTGGCTTCTCAAATGGCGAAGATTCTTTATGTCTTCATTCTTTCTCAGATACTCACTTGAGAGTGAGCACATGGAAGTCTATGGGACTTTTTGCGTAGTAAATCTGGCCATACTGCACCTGCTGTGACTAGACTGGCATTGCAGGAAGTTGCACCCATCAACAGTTTCTTGTGTACAAAGATTAGAATCACAGTGAGTCAGCAGCACTATTCCAGCTTCACTATCCCATCAAGGTATATCTTTCATATAAATTTATGAACTGCAAAGATATACTTCAGTCTATGTCAATGACTTACTAGATCTGGTCAAAGCCCTGCAATTTGTTTCTCTCGGGAAATTCTGACTTTTCCTAATTTTCTCTGGTATGAATCAAAGTGGATCAAAACAGAACAGTCTTTGCAAAATGGAATTTAGAACAAAGAAAACCAACCCACCATGTGAGAGGGTCAAAATATTTGGCTTAAAGAAAGCTGGAAAAGTTTGCAGCCAGCTGTGTCACATTGTTTTATATTACAGTAGCTTATCAGTACGCAACAGAATTTAGAGAATTCATGAATTGTCAGAACAGAACACAGGAGAGGTGAGAATAAGAAATTACACTTTTCAAACTTCAGATATTCAAGTGGCAAGCAAAGCATGCTGATAGCATTGCTACAGCAATAGGCAGCACTACAATTTCCTTACTGAGCTTAGGCAAATTGGTACTGCATGTTTACAACTAGTACACTGAACTGTGCATAGATGTGATATGCTGGTGCAGACACCAACCAAAGCAGCAGAAAATGCAGAGAAGAAGGATGGATGAAACCATACTCTGGACAGGCTTCCAAAATCTGATATTTGATGGTATGAATGTGAGGGCTGAATTAAAAACTAAAAAGTCAGTGAATAGCTAGCTCATGAAAATCACGAATAATGTCTCTTTGGCTCTCTTGTGTACATATATATGCATGAAGTCATATGATGTTCTTTAAATGGAGAGACCAAGACACACATTAAACGCATTATTTTCACTCAAAGATATGGACAATCATGGTGGGACGTTACCTTCTATGTAAGTACACACTGTGGTTGTGAGCATGTTCTGTTCTGTTGTTCTGTTCTGTTCTGTTTGTTCTGGGAAAAAGTAAGATATAGCCCAGGAAGATGATTGGGTGTTGCTGTCTCTCTGATCCTTTGTAAGTGCAAAGACAGCTTGGCAAAGGAGACATGCAAGGTGAAGATGAGAGTGCATTTCAGGCCATTACTCTGGGATGCTGAAGAAATCTCACTATAGCTTGTATGGGAAATATTTGAGAAAGTGATACCAAAAACTTCAGAGGAAGTTATTGGAAGTCATAAACAAATAAAGACAAGCTGGACAAGCAACAAAATAGAATGTTACAAGAAAAACATAAACAGGCCACATTTGCTGGCAAAGCAAGAGCATGATCAAAGCAGTGAAGAGATCACAAAAACAGCACAAGCAAATACTTGGAAGAAAGAAGCTCAGCAACTAGAGAATACCATAGACTAGTTAGAAAAACAATTTACATGGTGGTTAAATAGTACAGGAAAAGAAACTGAGCTGATATTTCTTGTGCTAGGATAGCTAACAGTATCTTGACAAGTCATAAAGACATGCTGCAGGTAAAGAAGGATGTTTTGAAAACATGTATTCCCTTCAGTTGATGACACATGCATTCTGGGCATGTAGTAAGGAGAAGACAGCTTGCAAGGCAAGATGGTATGGCTGTCAGAGCAACAAAAGATCTCAGCACTGAATTTTCATCCATAGAAGAAACAGAGCCAACACTGAGGCAAATAAAGTGCAAATGCTACTGGAACACATGACATTACCACTAAGGTGGCAGAAGCATCTGGAGCAAGCATCTGGAAGGTACTGTATTTAGAAAGCACTCATGAGGAAAGAATGTCTTCCAAATCCAAACAATTATATAGATAAAATTTATCATCAATACTAGAAAAAGTAATCTTTATAATACCTGTGAACAGATTAAGGTCACTTTAAAAAGAAAGAGGAGATGAAAAACAGTGCAGCATGGCCTAGCCAAAACTGTATTGATTTAGTATTTGTATTTTAACAGCGGACTGGAAAAAAAAGCAAGAATAGCGTTTAAAGCCTTATTAAAAAGAAAAATCCAATTCTTTTTTTTTCATTGATTTTATAACGACATTAAGTTCAGCTCAGAAGGGAGCACTATGGAAAGTGACTAAATCAGACTAATAGGGGCTACAGATACAGTGACAATGATGCTAAAAGGTCTGTATAACAACTCTTGCAGTCTCATAAGAATGGATGGGCAACTGAGCAACTCACTCATTCCAAAGGCTGATACAAGAGAAAGGGCCACAGAGCTGCTCTTCCTCTTCATCACTGTCTTTAATTGGCTATGATGAAGCACAGTGTGTAACATTGGATGAGCAGCATTCTTCAAATATTCTGTTGGAAAAGGCTTTATTCCATCTTATGAGGACTTCATATCCCAATGCCTCCTCTGTCTTGCATCTGCAAGCGTGTCTATGATGTGACCAAAATGGAGATGTCCCTGTGGATCTGGTCCCTATGGGTCTCTAGCTGTGTGGCCGGTCATTCTCCCCAGCATTCATGTGTGCTTTTGTCACAGGTCACACAAATTAAGTGTTGTGAAAAAGCTTACACTGTTGCTATGTGGCAAGTACAGTGCAGTTGCTTCAGTATCAAAATAATTTGAGACAAGAGATTAGGAAGTAATAAACTCAAGACATCTATCCTTCTCCCAAATTGCATCTGAAGGGCCTAGGACAAGTGGGTAACAGGCAATGTACTGCTAGATTCAAATTGTTCTGGTGGGCTGGACTTGGTCCATAAAACTTTCTGTTGTTAAGGCTCCCTGTTAAGCTTCCTAGCTCGTGTAGATGATGTCATATAATTGGCAGACACACTTGGACATAAAACACTTGGTTTGATAAGAGGTTCTTGGCTATCTATGATCTTAGAAAATTGATGTAGTTGCCTTGGATTCACAGTAGATGCCTAGAAGATGAAATGGTTGTATCGAGGAAAAGAGAGAATACATTAAACGTTGGAACGGAGCAGGAATAAACTTATAAAACAGTATCTTCTATACACATCAAGAGACCTTGGCAAGTGTTGATTTTCGAGGATGAAGTTAACAGAGCATGTTAACAGAGCACAAGAGTTTCAGTGGGATTGTCAGAATTCCACATGGGATAAACCCAGGATGTCTGGGGGAGATGCACTACCTGAAGTTGAAGTCAGAGTTTGGGACACAATGGACATCTGTCATCTCATAAAGCAGGCATTTGGCAACTGATCACAAAGACCTTCTTCCCCAAAGACCAGGAAACAAATGGCTGCTCTTTCAGAATCAGACTGCTCTATTCCATGTCCCTGCACAGGATTCACTGCATAGTTTTTCTGAGGAAGCCGGTTCCAGCACTGTGTAGTCCGGAAGTCTGCAGAAGCGCTATACACCTGCTTCTGTAGCAATGGGAAGAAGACTGAGAAATGCAGGAATACTGGAGACATCAAATTCCTGAGATCTAGATTTAAGCAAAATGTACTGTTTTAGAATCTTTTAACTTCAAATTAAGAGAGCTGGGTCAATTATTCTTCTGTGCAGCTGTTGGGGTGATACGATCAGGAAGCTAATTTGTAACCTGAGGATAGATAAAGGCAGGTCTTTGCTCCTTTGCAGGACTGTATTCCCAGTGGATGTGGACTAAAGTCAAACCCTGAAGATATATTTACAGCTCTGTTGTCTGCTGAAGTGAAAAGTCCAATAGAAGTCTGATGATACAGAACTCATTTGCTGTAATTTCAAAGGAAAACACTAAAATTCATTGCACTATAAACAAATGACTCCTCTGTAGGAGATCTAGTGCTTTGCTTTGAAATGACACGCACTTCACTTGAAACATGACTTGGCAGATGTGGGAGTTTTACCGTCTTTCCATGATGTAAACGACCATTGAAATAATAGGCCTACAAAGACAGCTGGTAAGCTGCACTGACAGTCAGGCACTTCAAATGATGAATATTACACCAATGACACTGGGGAGAACTGAGGGCTTTTTCAAAATTGTCCTCACTGCGCTACAGAAAATAATTTTAATTCATTATTGAAACAACAACTATGATGAAAATCAACCAGTTTTGGAAATCAAACATACAAAGACCTTCAAAGGACCAGCAATTCTTTCAGATCACTGAAGCAGAAGAAAATACTCTGGAAAAAACCCAACTGAAGTAAATGGCTTTATGAAAGAGTCTTGTGACTTACACAGATCTGATCTAAAAATTAAAAGTATGAATGATTTTAGACAGATTGAGTGGCCAAGGTGAGCATTGCCTTTTAAGAACATTTAGCTTGGTTTTGGCTTTTGTATATTTACATTTGTTCTCAGCAAGCTACATTTTTTAAAAGTACATGAATGAAATGAGAAAGCCCTAAAAGACAATGATCATACCCCACATCACGTCTTTAAGTCACCTTGAACAGATCCTCAGAGCAACATTATTTTTTTAAAGCTCTTAGAGCTCAAACCTTCTCTGAGTGGCTGAATGGGAGAGGATTTTCACCAGCAGAACTGCTGAAGCATTCTTGACATGAGGTTTGTTTTCTCCAGTTTTAGGAGTTAAAAAGCTAAGCATCTAGTCTAACCTACTCATTTAAGTTGTTTGAACCTACATGAACTTTCAGACTTCAAATATCTTACAGCTAGGGAATCTTTACTGTTAGAGGCTTGATTTTAGTAAATACCTGTTAATAAAGAATGCAATATTGGATGTTTCTCTCACAGTTTTGGTATTTATTTTGAGAAATCTATCAGCATTTACACATCAGGCTAAGAACTTCACTTGTTCAGAGCTCTTTGCTCAGCAAGAGGCTGAAGGCAGGAGCTTGAACCAAATGAGTATCTTCTCAGAAAGAAAAGTATACCTTCTTAGGGCTAACACACAGCAGGATAAATTAATTTCCAAAAAGGAGCATGGAGATCAATAACAGGACAGGAAAAACATACGACTGCATGAATCAAGTATATTTTTTCCTTGCTTTTCACTGCACGTCACAGCTGAATAGCTTATACTAAATGTTCAATTGTTTTATTTTCAGTGGATATGTGTGAGACCTTGTGGACAATATGTGAATGCAAGTGGGAACAGGTTGTTAGATGCTTCTTTAAGTCTTGGGTTCTCAAACAAAAGCCTTCATTTAAGGTCAGAATGTTAGACAGTGCATTGCTACTGTTGGTAACTCTACCCCTCCCACCTCTTCTGTACAAACTTATTAATATTTCTCTTCAAGAAAGAGAAGGTACAGTTTGATACCATGGTGACAGTTGTCTTCTGCTATTTCTTTTAGAATTCTTTACAGATGGATGGTTCACTTATTAACCTAAGGCAACCACTGGACGTAATGCTGACGAAAGAATATATCAGAAACCATGAGTAGTGAAAAGGTTGTGTTTGCCAGTACAGTCATATTATTGGGGGAAACTCTGCAGTCATTTCTGCAGAAAAAGAATGAGGATTCAGGCCTTTAGGCTGCATATTCATGTGAGTTTGGAAGGAAATAATCCATAATTACTATAGTATTAGTGCAACAACAAGCCTCTCACACAATTTGACTGTCCGCCTGTCTTAAGCATTCTCTGAACAATACCTTAGCGATAGCAGCAGGGAATCAGCGTAGCCGTTTTAAATTCTCCTAAATAAAATGCAAATGCTTATTCATAACCTTTTGCTTCCAGTTTTACACTGTTGCATCTCTGCTGAAATCACAGGAGTATAGAATATTTGTTTTTTCCAATGACAACAGTTTCCAGAGTTTCCAGAGCCACTGGAATATACAGACTCTTCAAGATAGCAGCAGAAGGAAGTTATAAGACTTCCTTATAACCATAAGGTTATAGTAGTAAAGACAACAGACCTCTTAAGACTGGGTGGGGATTTTTAACCTCCCTTTGCATTTTGCAATATTTATAGAACATTCACATTGGTAATACAATCAACTGTTGATGGAACAGGCCACTGCATAAAGAGAAAATGATTTCTGGCTTTATGAGATTGCCTGAATCTGAGAGGTCCAAGGCTGCAAGTACTGTAGAGAGTATTGTGTAGGACAATTGAGAATGTTTTGCTAAGTAGTAGGTTGCCTTTTTACATATAATACAAGAAGCTTTGCTGGAAAATATTCCATTAGTTACAAATTTCAATGGCTAATCCCTAGAAGTAGTGGGTTTTAGAACAAGGCCAGATTCCATGAACTTTCTGACCGATAGTCAGTGAGAATACTCAGCCTAAGTAAAGCTGGTAGAAATTAATCCTTGGAAATGCTCAATGGATGTTTTATCAATGGATTTGATAATGACAAGACTTGTGTGAAGAGAGAAGCTCCCTCATATGATATGGGCAGAAAGGTCATCTATCTGCTGCTCAACACTGAGTTTAATGTACTTACACTGTTTCCCACATGCCTGTCATTATCTATGCTGTATTTTCCAGGACTGTAATGTTCTTATTCATTGTCGTGGGTTGACTTGGGCCAGCTTCCAGATGCCCACCCACCTGCTTCTCTGTCCTCTTCTTAACAGGACAGGAGAAGAAACTGAATGTGTAAAAGCTCATGGGGCAAGATAAAGACAGGGAGATCACTTACAATTACCATCAGAAAAAACACTCTACTTGGGGTAAAATGATTTCATTTATTGCCACTTACAAACAGAGTAGGATGGTGAGAAATGAAAGTTAAACCACTTTACCCTCACCCCTCATCTTCCTTGGTTTGAATTCATTCTTTCAGTCCCAACTCCTCTGTGCTTCCCCCTGGCAGCATATGGGGATGAGGAATGGGGGCTGTGGTCAGTCCATAACAGTTCCTCTATGCTACTCCTTCCTCCTCACACTTGTCCCCTGCTCCAATGTGGGCTCTCCTCACGCTGCAGTCCTTCAGGAGAGACCTCCACCTGAGTGTGCTCCTCTTCATATACTACAGGTCATGCCAGCAGCCTGCTCCAACACGTGCTCTCCATGGGCTGCAGTTACCTTCAGGACATACCCGACTGCTCCAGTGTGGGGTCCTGCATGGGCTATGGTGTAGATATCTGGAAAGACCTGCTCCACTGTGGTCCCTCCCAGGAGCTGCAGGAGGCGCCGGGAGCCCCTCCTTGCCCTTCTCCCTCTCTGCCCTCTGGGCTCGCAGGGCTGTTTCTCACCCGGTTCCCCTCAGCCCTGGCTGCCGGGCACCGTTTGCCCTTCCTCACCCAGGCTTTGCCGGCGGCTCCCGCCCCTGGCTGAGGGGCTCAGCTCTGTCCTGCCGCGGGCCTTTTGGAGCCGGCTGGAACCGGCTGCTCCGCCCAGCAGTCACCCAGCAGCGCCCACCAGCACCTTCCCTGCGGACACCCGGTAAGTTTATATACTCCATTGCTTGCTAAAGTGGTTTTGCTTTTTTCATATCTGAGTTATCACATTGTCCTTGATACTTTCCTCTAGCTTTCGGTCCCTTCTTCCCGAATTACACATTCTCTTTCTCCCTTTCAAAGCTGAGAGGAGACTCACCCAAAAATCAACAGGTCTCAGGTGAGTTAGATCCAGCCTGTGTGTGAGTCTGACGGTAGGTGAGAGTGAAGCACTGAACAGCTCATACAACCTTATCCACTGTATAGTGGGAAAGCCTATAATATTAATAGCAGAAGAAAATATATTTTTCTTTATACAAAGAAATGAATCATTAAAGATCTTCCTGTCTTACGGGACTCAGGCTCCCTGGCAAACAATGTGTTAGTGTGTGTAAATATCTGCCCTAAATGAAAAGGGGATACTGGTATGCTGTGAGGATGGCATGTTTTCTCTGCTTAATTGAGGCTTTCTTAATTGGGATTTTCAGGCATACTTTATGTTGTTTAGCAGTTAGCAAAACATTGTATTTTATATACGTTTTCTTTACATGCTGCTTTGTCTTACTATAGGCAAACGGCAAATTAAACATTAAAATGTACATACTTGGGTAAGTTAGCACACCATTAAGATGAATAGGGCAATTCTTATTTCCTTTGGTATGATGGAAATGCCTCAGCAGTGAACTCGCTAGGAGGCTGGAAAACCAGATTCATGTAACTTGCTATAGAAAGACAGCTGTATAAGACTATCTTAATAGAAGAAATAATAATTAAAAAACCCCAAACGAACACAAAACTTATAAAATGGTAGAGTGTGGCATAGTCTACTTTATGGTACATAAATGTCATAAATTTGTGGAATTGGAACGTTTTCCACAGTTGCAAATTTCTGTTACAGTAATAACATGAATTAGGCAGTATTTATTGCATGATATTTTTCTCTAAGTACAGTGCCAGTAAGTTGTATTTTATCTACAATATCTCCCTGTTGCAGTGTTTAAGTTGCAACTCTTGCTTACATAAAGTACAGAAGGATGAGAGGATACTTCAGTAGATGACTAAATTGATGAATCTAATGCAAAGTGCTCCCACTAATAACACACAATTTATTTTGCTCTCCTGTTGTTGGACATCTCTCACTAAAATGGTGCTTTAAAATGCAGGTGACCTCTAATTCTACTGTGAAGGATTAATGATCCACTTGATCTCTCTACTCTGTGGAATTGACTGATCAGGAAAACACATGCGTGAGTGCTAATGATGCAGTATGTCCACTCTTAATTGTTTCACTTTACTGCTGTTCTCAGCCTGTCCTTCTGCTACAGAGAACTGCAGAATTTTGCTCCCTGGGCACTTATCTCTGAAGCTATAGCAAATTTTGAAGGGTCCTTCAGAGCCTTGTGGAACTGTGAGAGGAAAGATTATATCCTGCTGAGTTGCTGAGGAAATTTTCATCAACCATTGCCAACTCCTTTTCTTACAACAGAGGCCAGGAAAAATGTTCGGCTTTTACTCTGTGCTTGGTGAGGAACAAAAAGTATCTGCTGGAGTTTCTGTACTGTCAGCTAGAACATCAAACTGATGTGGGACATTCTGGAAGCATTCACTTAGACCCATGTGAATTCAGCTCCAAAACAGCCCGATCTGTACAGTTCTGTAGGATGGTGACATCTATGGCTTTTTGGCCTGGTCAGACAAACGTATTTTCAAGTCCTGAGTTACACAAGGAACGTTTTCCCTGGGAAGAGGAAGGAGACATTTTTGTTATCAGGCCAGACATCCAAGACGAGAGCACTGCTAGATTCCAAATAGACTTCAGCCAGTCTCACCAATGGTGCTCAATGGGGCAATACTTCAGCATTTGCAGTTACTGGCCTGCTGATATGCAAGAGTGCATGGAAATTATAGTGTGCTGAAGAAACATCCAAACAATTTTCACAGGTTTCTCAGGAGCTTTTGATGGAATTCATGTGCTTGTTCTCTTACCCCTTGTTTTTTCCATGTAAGCACAGAAATACTCCATTAGGTAGGTCATATTAGCTAAGATTCCATGCCATTTCATGTTCTGAGGTGGTAGCCGTGGCAGATGCTGTGCACAAATACAGCAGAAGATAATTCTTTCTCTGAAGAGCTCTCAGTATAAATAACAACAGTGATAATGATGTAAGTCTTAGTGAATCATCATAGGAAGTTGTTGACTTACACATAGGGAGGCCAGGCAAAGTGCATGTTTTCAATGTTTGCTTCCTTAGGGAAAAGTGGTCTTGGCTTCATGTCTGCCAAAACACTGTCATTCTTAATGTCTTCACAGTGCTGCAGTTCCAAGTGGCCCTGCATACTTAACATCTTTTTTTTATGAAGGCATGCCTAGATGGCATTGAAAGACAGCTTCAGCCATATATGAAATAAATACCTGGTGGAATGCAGTTTTGGGCAACTGTGAACTAGGAGGAGTTGTCAGACTGCAGTTCAAATTTAATGATTAATTTGCAGCCCTAATATAAAGCATTTCTAATCATACACTTGAAAGCTATGATGGAATCTGCAGGAGCAGCAATAAGGAAGCAACAACAATCTGCTGCACAGCCATACAAACAACATGCTGATAACACAGCATGCAAGCAGTTTCTTCCTTGGTTGACAGCTACAACACATACCAGCATTGAGAATATTGTAGACTTTTTCAGAGTGTTTCTTTCTTAGGGAGCTGGGAAATGTTCAGCCTATAGGAGATACGTTGCACTGCTATTGCCTTTATCATGCAGGAATTAGTGTAGACTAAGCGTACAACCTTTAAGTCAATTTGTTGCCTCTTTCATTTTGTGAGTAATTCCCAAGGTGTTGTCTGTCTTAATGTGGAATTGCTGTCTGTGAAATAAGTATTGGTTTTATACTGCTAAGAGAAGAGATGGGCCATGTGTGGTTTGTAGCCACTTCATTTCCAGAACTCAAGTTCATATATAAATAATACAAATTGAATTTATCTGTGGTTGCACATGCATTTTCCCAGCAGTAGCACTTGTATAAACAGCTCCCATATCTCTGTCACAGGCCTCTTTTCCATCCCATTGCTTATCCCTCATTTATGCTGGAGCTACATGTGAGGTCTGGCCTATGAAGCAGATGAGGGGATCCATGCAACCAAAAAACTCTGCACTTTTCCTGAGTTATTTTTTATTTCTAGCCAATATTGTTAAATGTGGCACTTCACTCATAGCAGCATGGAGTCTGAGTATTCTTTGCTTCTACTGAAGTGGGAGATAGGTCTGCAAGGTCCTCAATGTTACTACTGTGCAGATAGAAAGGGTGGGTATAAGAATGTGAAGGAGTGATATTAAAGATGCTGCGCTCATGCACTCTCAAAATGATGGTAGAGAATTAGGGAGGGTTCATAGTCATCACTTAAGTTAGCAGCCCCTTTTTTTTTTTAGGTAGGGTTTTCTGTATGAATATTTACATAATCTGTAAGGCAGATGGTGTTATTGAATATAGGATTGTGGGATATCAATGAAGTAGTGATTATTACCAATGCAATGGTGGTATAAAATATTCTCATGTGTTTTGTTGTTCCACCACACTTTGATTGCATTTATATTTATATTTTTATTCCTTAAAACTGCTGGAAATGGGAAAACTTCTGATAGAGGCGCTTGGAAAATTTGTTTCCCTTTCAGTAGGAAATACTAAGATGCTTACCCAGCTATCTCCGAATTACAGTGCAGTTTAGGGAATTAATTGTTGCATTGGCAGCACACAGACTGTCTTTTGAGAGTCTGTCATAAACCTACCGTGTTGTGCAAGTGCAGTCAGCAATGCATTTCTGCTGGTTCTTCAAGCTGGCCGTCATAGCCCAAAGTGTTTTGATTTGACCTTGCTCAGCTGAATCTGGCTTTATTTGTCTTCCCAGTGGATCACCATTTTTCACGTTCCTGATAGTGAAGGGAAAGGAATGAATTAATTCTCCTGCAACTGAGTGCTATGAAAAGAAAGTGTGCCATACTGCTTACATAGGCTATGAGTAATGTTCTCCTTGATGGTCAATGGGGGAAGGGATTTTGAGTGTTCATAATGAGCTGGCAGCACTGCTCCTCCTACTGTCTCTGCAGTTGCAACTAAAAACGTGACATGGTTCATCCAGAAACAAAGAAAGATGAGAACTCCATGTAGTAAGGAGAGTTTGTGCACGTTATTGTGTGCATTGGTACATACACTGGGGGGCAGAATGGCAGTGAAGCTTTGTATGAGATATTCCTCTATGAGTAGATAAAGCCAGTGAGCTGCGAAGACATACAACCTTTTGGTAGCTGTGGCTATGAATAACCAACACTGGTACTTCCAGGGCTGATATTCTCTACTGTTTGGAGAGGTGATTTGTGAGCGTGTTTTTGAAAGCAGAGTAACACACCTTGCAGCCTAAAGCATGCTCTCATTCTGTGATGAATGAAAGTCATGCAGCATTCTTGTCAGCTATATACTAGGTTCAGATTTTTGTGGGTAGAAGATCCAGCATGCCTGTGTAGGGAACAAAGGTCAGACAGATGGGAAGTGAATGCTGCAGAACCGTGATGAGTCATTTTAAGTCCCGTATTTAATTTATTCATGTGAGAATATCATAAACACTCCTATAACTTCCATCACAATGATTATGCATACTGCAAGAGTTGCTTAATGAGGCTTACCTAAGTCCCTGCCAGCCCTACCATTCTGCAACAAAAGAAATAATGGAGCGTTGTAGTAACTGAGCCTAAAACTGTCTGTTCTGTAAACACAGAAAATTTCTGTGAACAGAGAGGATTTCTTTCTGCTGGAGGGGCAGTGTAGGCTTACATGTGTGCCTGCTTGCATGTATGTGCGCAAGGCTTTAAGGGGGGGATGTGTGTGTTCACCAGAGAACAAAAAGTGTTTGTGCTTGTAATGTGCAAGTAATTAAAGTTGTTGAAGCATTATTGGTGTTGTACACTGAAGAGAGGCTTACTTTGCGAAAGAAAAGATGTAAAGATCCTGATGGAAAAAGGATACTTTGATACATATATCACATCTCACAACAGTAATAAAAACAGGACCCTAAGAGATCTGGGTCAGGAAACTGCACAAAATTTCTGCCTTTTAACTGATGTATGTCAGAACAAAATAATGAGAACAGAGGCCAGTTCTGGCTACACTTATCCGTTAACAGCTCCATCATACCTAAAAGCATATCACAGATGTGACCAAGCAAAAAATTTGGACATAATGGAAAAAAACCCAAAACAATATTGTGAGCTTAGAAGTGATGAAATTGATGGTGATAAGGATTAAGAAGATTTTAAAAGGCTTAGAAGAATTATGTGTTATCTTCAAAAACTATGGGGTTATCAGAGAAGGCACTGTGTATCCACCACTGGCAGTGTTCAAGGCCAGATTGGAGAGAGTCTTGGGGAACATGGTCTATGGTAAGGCATCCCTGCCCATGGTGTTGGGGTTGGAACTATGTGATCTTAAGGTCCTTTCCAACCCAAACCACTCTGTGGTTCCATGATTCTGTGGTTGTGGAGGAGTCCATTACTGTTGTAGCTGGTGCCACTGGTTTTCGTTGGCAGAATACTGGGAGCACAGCTAGGCCAGGAAGAGGATATTCAACCACAGCCCACCTGACTGACCAGCTGTGTGTTTAGTGTGTATGCTGCAGAGGTATCTCATAAAGTCATTGGCTTTCTTGAACCTAGACTGCAGTGGCAAAAGGCAGTGGCAAGCTAAGGAGAGATGCTCACAACTACAGTAATAACCACCTAAGAAGAGGTGGTCAGCATGCCTCCAGCTGAGGCTTGTGTAGAAACAGCAACACCTACATAACTGTAAAGAAGTGCAGAATATATTCTTGCTGCAGCCAGTCCTGGATTCTGTAATTGACAGCCCCAGTTTTATTCTCAGGGGAGCACAAAGAGGACAAACAGTCTTTATTTAAGAGTGTAAGAGGGAAAGACTTCTGAGTCCAGAAGCCAGGATTTGTTGACATTTAGTGAGTTAACCATGCTTATCTTCAGTCTGTTTCTGCTACAATCAGAAATCAGAGGATAACCTCCACTTTGACTTATTTAACGCCTCCTGGGTTCCCTGAGGTTTCCCTTTCAGGATTTATGCAGGCAAATGAGGGGGCAAAAAAGGAGTGGCCAACTTACCATTAGAGACGCTGTCAGCTGCCGACTGACAATGTCAGAAAGCAATCTGTTTTTGCTGATTATTCAGAAAGCTCTGATGGTCTCCATGAGTCTGGCACTGTCGTGCATGGCAGGAGTCACTATATACAAGAGCATCAACCAAACTGCTTCCTAGGGATTTACACTGTGAGTAACCCACTGTGAGTGAGTTAACTTCTCTGGAAATTTCTGAAAGGGATGACTGTGTATCAATAAATTGTTCCAGATGACTAAAATGAAGTGTTAGAAAAGCCTCAAGGGACTCACACGATATTGTCAAGGAAACTCTTTCCCTCTGTTCTTAAAGGTGGCTTGCAATATAAAAAAAAAGGGTTTGGCATTTAATGCTAGTTTTATGAAGGAGGAAGAAGACCTGAAAGTTACGTGATTTGGTTTAGCCTATCACTACCAGGTGTGAGTTTCTTTAATTAAGGAACATCATCTACTTTCTCTGTTTCTCCCTGCTTTACAGTAAAGCATAGGGGCATGAAGTGCATGCTTTCTTAGCTTTTAATTGGAAGTGAGACTGGGGGACTGGAGCTTGAGTCTTTTTTATGCCTTTGAGCTTTTTATGTAGCTATTGCTCAGATGTTTGAGTGGCATAGGTGTTAACCCAAACAAAGGATTAGATTACATAGCTTTTCAGTGATTTAATTAAATTGATGCAACCCCAATTCCATTTTGTTAGATCAGCACAAAACTCCATGCATGGGCAAGCCCAAAGAATTTCAGTGAACTCAGTGAAACTTTCTTGCTTTCTTTGCTACTGTTTAATTTCATTGGTTCTTCTGGTGAGATGAGGCTACCACTTCACAACTGGTCAGAGGCTTCTGGGAGCTACAGTGTAAACAAGACCTGAGTAGAGAAAAAAAGCTGGAAACCACTCATCAGCTTTATCACTGCCCTTTTCACTTCTTGGACAGAGTACTGACCCTGTGGGAGAAAGCTGCGGTGAAAGCCTGAGGGGGGGTCTGGGTGCCTTGTAATGAGACATTGGGTCTGCTCTGGACCTGGAAATCAATCCGCTCTACAGTGATCCTTCCCACCAGCCATGAAGAACAGCTACTGGCAGCAAAACCAGTTTGGGAAATGGTACTGAGACTGTGTTTCAAGTTGGCGCATCCCGCCAACATAGCGTTTATTTCTTCCCACTATCATTCCATCCCAGGCCTGAAAGGACCAGAAGATGAAAGCTGTAGTTCTGTGACTTACTCTTATCCTTGGGCAATAAAGGGGTGATACTTCTTCAGCATGGGAAGCAAAAGGGGTGTTTCTTAAAATTTTAAGGTCTCTCAGGGAAAGAGATGTCTACACACAATTATTCTACACTACATCTACGCTTTTTTGTTCTACGCTACATCTGCATCGATCCATCCTCTTTTTTTTTTTTTTTGTCAGTTGTTCTGTTTTATTGTCCATGTGGAAAAGATAAATATGGCCATTTGGCCAAGATTTCCAGGCCTCTGGCCTGGATAGGAGAGCATGGATAAATAGCCATATTCAGGCCATCCCTTTAATTGCACAGATGGTATGTACTTGCACAATAACAGTTGCAGCTCAGCTACCTCTCCAGTGTGTCAGACTCACTGTGATGTGTCACATAGTGCACGCTCACACACTTCTGACTATGAAATATTAGAAATACAGCAACTCTAATTACCTTAGACTTGTGAGTTTTTTGCATAAGCAAAGCACATGTTTTTGTAGTGAGGCAGAGGCCAGAATGTCCCTCCATAAACATAAGCAATTTTGTGCATGCTCTGCAGTGCATCCAAAAGCCATCATAAGCAGTATGGCAGTCCACACTCCTTCTGTTTCACTCCTTGCATTAGTGGTGATTGGTGATTTTAAAGGAATTAAAAATAGGAACAATGCTGTTATATAATGGAAGTAACTGCTCTGTGCAGAATGTATAATGTGCTGGCTGTAAGATTTTAGTACACATTTACACTCCTTCCTGAAGTTTGCCATTGAAAATATTATTTGGTGCTTCCCAGCCAAAATCTTTTGCTGACAACTCTCCTTCATAAGATTGTAGGATAATTCAAAATGGAAGGAACCTCAGGAGGTCTTTAGTTCTCCCTCCTCAAGCAGGTTTCCTATGAGATCAAACCAAGGTTTCTCTGGATTTAATCCATTCAAATCTTGAGAAGTTCAAAGGATGTGGACTGCACTGCCTCTCTGCTAACCTGTTTTTTTGCATGACACATAGACAAGTTTTTATACCCACCCTGAAGCTCTCATATTTCAGTTTACGTCCACTGTCTGTCATTCTCCCACCTCACACTGGTGTGAAGAGCCTGCTGCCACCTCCTCGTTCATACTAGCAGGCTGCTAGTTAGGTCCCTTAAAAGCTGTCTCTTCTTCATGTCGAACAAGCCCCATTTCCACAGCCTCCCCCTCCTGGACGGCTGCTCCAGACCCTTGAGCATCTTGTTAACCCTCTGCTGAACTTTGTTCAACATATTGGTGAATTCTTGTATTGGGGAATCCAGAACTGTAAAGAGTATTTTAGATGTGGTCTAACAAGCACTAAGTAAAGGGGGATTATCACTTTCCTGGATGCGCTTCTGCTGAAACAGCCCAGGATGCTGTTGGCTTTCCTTGCTGCCAGGCAAGTTGCTGGCTCATGCTGACTGCCCACCATGATTCCCAGGTCCTTCTCAACAGAGCTGCTCCCCAGCTACTCAGTACCCAGCCTGTATCATTGTGGGGATTATTCCTTCTCAAGTACAGGACTTTTCATTTCTCCTTGCTGAGTTTCATTAGGCTGACCCATTACTCCAGCCTATATAGGTCACTGTGGAGAGCAGCCTTGCCCTGAAGTGCATCAACGGGTATCCTCTGTTTGGTGTCATCTGCAAACTTGGTAAGAGTTTACTCCATCACCCTTCCATATTACAATAAAGGTGTTGAAGATGCAAAGAAAGATGTTAGATTATGAAGATGCTATATATGTTTCCATGCATAAGGAAGCCTCTTGAGGGAGAGCTTATGGCAGTTATACTAACCCACTTGCCTATAATCTAAGGAGATGATGTGAGTTATGCATGGTTCTCAGAGGGACATTTCACACAGGGAGAGGGAAAATGGAGGAAAGAGGCATATGAGTGATAGAAGCCTTATCAATATTTACATAAAATATCATCAGATCAGGAAAAATTAACACACAAATTATTTATCAGCAATACAGACATTTGGGAAATTCCTCTTTAAAAGCATAACAAGAACTTTATAACGAAATTGTTGTATGTCTAGAGTTTATAATGTAGAGGCCAGTAATCTCCTATATAAACCTTAAGCTACAACATGTGTGATAAAAAATTCCATCTGCTATTAGTACAGCAATTTTAACTAGAAAAATTGATTGTTGTTTATTTAAAAATCACATTCTGCTCTTGCCATATGGGTCAACTTCTCATAGTCACAACTACACCTGCTTTTAACTTTCATTTCTCATTAAGTATAGAAACAAAGCAAAACAAAGTCCTCGTGTTGAGCCTGACCCTATGCCCTTTGAAAACAAAGGAAGAACAAGAGTCCTGGTAACTTCAGAGGGCATTGCATCCAACCCATTGTTTTTAAAAGTCAAAAGCTAACACAGATTGTTCATTTCCTGGCATTGGCATCAGCAGTAAATGGGATTGCCTCACAAAACATTTGCTCAGTCCTCTGGGGACAAAGGATAAGAGCATGTTACATTGCTCAACAATGATCTCCTCAACCAGATACACAGCACCACTGTTTCATTTCAATAGCTCGTTACCTCCTTGGCCAGTAAAATGAGACCATGGAGTTGAAACTATGGAAAGAAGAGTGAAAGCCAGCAAGAAGGGTGGGTCTAAAATACCATTCTTGAACATGCCTTGCTTCAAAATGAAACAAGCAGCAGATAGAGGCTAACATTATTGCAAGGCAGCAAAGTGGTAACTTCTTCATCTGAGGAAATATAGGAGCTGCTTGATGGCCGGAGCTTTCAAGTATTACTTTTAGGGCAGGAAGTATCTCTCTCTGTTGTAGCCTCTACAGTGTAGGCATCTATACCATTGCCAGTTGTCAAGACTCACTCCACAGCAAATGGACAGAAATAGGCCTTTCTATTCTATCAATCACCTAAATGAAGGTGATTTGTTTAATCTGTTTTAGCTATTGGAAATGGGATGAGAGGAGCTCTGCTCTCAGAAGGTCTGTTCCCTTGACTATAAAGAGAGCCTAGACAGTTAACTCAGATACAGACACCTACAATGCAGAATCTATATTTGGACAGATGAATCCCACTGTTGGTGTTTACTATAAATAGGGAAGTGCACAGTATATTTAAAGCAGAAAATCCATTGGGTACTGCTGAGATTATTGTTAATGCTGCTTAAACTGTTAATTAAATAACTAGTCAATCACCCCCTAGTGTAGCGAAGACCAGCCATATAGCTGCTGAAGTCGATAGTAAAATTGATGCAGGCAACTGCAGGCACTGATCTGTGTCTATGTATAACCATTCATTGAAGCAAGAGGAAAATCCAGCCTTAGTTCTAGATGCAGTCCTTTTCAATTTTTTTATATTATGACAATCCAAATATTTCATTCTTCTGGTTGTAGCAGAAGAGACCAGCTGCAAAGCTCAGCTGAACAGCTACCGCTCACTGTATGAGAGTTCCTAGTCTGCCCAACTGCAAGATACAAGACATTAATGTAAGCCTGTTTCAAGGATGTTAACCGCCCCCAAAATATAACTCTTCAGGCCTGAATTGCCATTTAAGACCCATCACTAATAAATTTTGGTAATGGCTTTACAAAATTAAATAGCTGGCATTGACAAGTTGCTGTATCATAAGAGTGACAGCACTGAATGTCATCAGTGTAAATCAGGTCAAATGAATGATTCTGATACCTAAACTGCAAAACACTGCGCTTGATGCTGCCCAATCAACTATAGCGATAATGGCCGTAGTAAGAATATGTTATTTTACGCGTTCATAAATCATTTTAAACTGTATTGTGGAAACAGTGTGATAGGCAATGGAGGAATTTTTGTGGATATTTTTATAATTAAAAGGAAAATCCTTTTCATAAAACTGACTGCCAGGTGGCTGACTGCCATCTCTGAGAGAATGTGTTGTGAAACATTGGGCACATTTGCCATGGGGAAAGACTCAACCTCATCCTAAAAGGTTGGATGGATTGTTTTGATCTTTATAGTGGTTTGTGGAAATCCTGAAGTCTGTTCGTGGAATGTAAATCAGATTTAGCCATGACAGCTAGACCAGGATTCTTAGTTTCCTCTCTGCCTTATTAGGGGATTTATTGCTCTGGTGGAAACTCACATTCCAGTAAGCATCCCTGGCTGAAATTAAACACAATTTGTTATTTACTTGTTGACTGTTCTTACCTTTGTGATAATTGGATAATCCATGTCTATTGTAAAATCATCTCTGAGAAATCAGTAAGAATTCATAAAGTGCTGCAGTTAGTTGTAAGAATTAAAGACAGCAGAAGGGTTAAGAAGTTGAGACAACAATCACTTATTCAGTGAGGTCTTCCAGATCCAGTCAAGGGTGGTATGAAGATGGTGTGTGATAGATAAGGAAAAGGTGAAGTGAGAAATTAGTGATGTAAATAGATGAATAAAATAAAGAAGGGATGGCCTGTTTGGTCTCACATCACCCAATGAACCTTTAAAAAGCAACATAGTGGGAACCATTATGGTAAAAGAGGTTTCCGAAGGACTTCTTGAGGAAAGGTCACTGGTTGATTCTTCCCTCCACTGGGCAGCTTCCACCAGATCCAGGCTGTCAAACATGAAAGGGTATCTGGCTGTTCCAAATAAACCAGCAATCTGACAAAAGCAAGGTCCTGCCTTGCCTTTTCTCTGAATCTCTTTCTTTCTCCTTATTATCTCATTTTTAGTCTCTTTCTGTCACTCAGCTTTTATGCTTACAGACCAACTCAGACCTCACTTGAGTTGGTCTGTGCTGCTCTACCAAATGTGAGATGATGAGTAGAAGGAAGGAGATCTGACTTGGCCAGGCGGGGGCTATCACATAGGATATCAGGCAAGCCAATCAGGCTTCAGGCCAGCAGTTACCAGGGATGGCTGGCTACTCCAAACTATTTTTCAATTGTCTTGTAACCGGAAATGCTCAGCAGCAGCTACACCTCCTCTGCTTTCCACTCTCCTACCCTTTCCCCTTTCCCTATCTATATTTATTATTAGAAGAAGCAAATCAATCTTTACTTATACAGTCATGAACCAAGATATGAATAAGAGAATTAAATCTTTCCTGTTGTGTGCTAAGAAGGACTTTGGATAGCATAATGGATTCTAAATGAATAACCTGTATTTAGGAAAGGGAATCTGACAGATTTTGATTGTTAGTCTTGTTTAACCACTTGACTTCAATTTCCAAATGCATTTTGTTTTGTTCTTGTACGTACTAATCAATAAACTTCCCAGCTTTGGCATGAATTTCTGGTGCAGCTGCCATGTGACTGAGCAGGCTAAGCTCTCTGTACTTAAAACCACAAACCGTGTTAAATGGTTTAACACTTTACATTGGGAAGATCACATTAACACCTATGACTGAGGTCTCACTTCATTGAAAGTAACACAACATGACTCATTACATCAGATTGCTGTTGGTACTGATGCCATGCTTTGTTAAAGATATATTTGTTCAAAACTTCTGAACCCCCTTTGCATCACTGCATAATTTCTATCTAGATTACCAAGCAGAAAGGAAAAGTTAGGTTCCTTTTTTTTTTAGCTTATTTGAAGCTTATTTGACCATGTGAGTGTCAAAATAAAATGTCATGAAGGAAGAACCAGGTATTGATGCTTTGGCAAGTCACCAGTGAAGGGAAAAAATTAAAGCACTGGTGGTTTTTGTCAGCTGCTTTATTTAACATTAACACATTGTGAAAAAAAAATCCTTAAATTAAAACACAATTTATTATAGAGAGAGCAGAGCATGTGTAACCAGCAATATTTTACTTGAGATAAATGATTGTGTCCTGTTCTCAATGAAAAGGAGCTTGGGAGCCCATGGAATGGCAGAAGATGAATCTCTGTTTCCTTTTACATGTCCTTTCAAGGTGAAGGAGGTCAAATAAAGCAGTCTCTAAGCTTATAAATCACTCTGCTACACTAGTTTGAAATATCACTCTACAGAAACATAGGTGACAGATTTTTAAAATGAAGATAAAAGAAGCTGCTGCCAAGCATTTGATTTGTTGAAGGCTTTCAGCAAGGACTTTGGAGAAGAAGGAAAAAGAGAAATTCTGGCGAAAATTGGAAAATCTCTGGTGGGTAGAGTTGTTGAGACTGGAAAACTGAAGAAATCCTGGGATCCCAATCCACAGGATCCGTGATGAAAAGTGAGACTGAATGAACTGTGTTTAAATCCATGTACAAGAAAAGTGTAACCTCGCTGAAGAGAAAAACCTTTTCACGAATTTGCAATTTATTTAGAATTTCTTATAGTCTTCATATGTCTTAACAATTCCTGACACAAACGCTACAAGGACTTTGACAAAACATCCTGCAAATTTCCCATGGCTCAAATATGATTTATATAAACATTATTTGACATGAAGCCAGTACAGCATGAAAGACGTTAAACTGGGTTGTTTTAATCACAACCTTATTAGAGTCAAGCAACTACTAAGTATGGAACAGACAAGAGACTGTTTGAACATTTCAGACATCAGGCATTTTGGGCTCTTCCCCACAGTGAGAAAGAGCGTATGTGTTTTCAACCATGCTACAGTGAAGTTTCAAGTAGGGACAGAAAGGGGAATGGTACTTTTATTCATGTTTCTTTTCAACCACTTCACAGGCTAATTCTGAGCAGCGGATGCAGTTTTAAACACTGCTGTTCTTTCATGCAGTATGAGCAAAACTGTATTTAACGTTGTGTTAGCTGACACATTTTCTATTGTAATGCATTTTCCCAAACCAAATTGGGCAAGAGGGCTTTCATTGGCAAGTCTCCACTGGTCTCACTGAAGTGAAGGCCAGGATGATATGAGCTAGTTTTTTGTTGGTGATCTGTACCAATACATCCTATAATCTTTTTTTCTTCTAAAGCCTTATGAGAAAGCAAATGAGTTCTGTAAGAGTATTGCCTGTCCACTTAACCCTTCTTAACTTCACAAGGGAAGATTCTAGGAAAGGTATAGTTTTCATGGTGTGGTCGTTTCTACTAGCAAGAGGTCATCTCTACAAGAATGACTAGTTGAGGGATAGTGTCATTGGACAGGTGCCCTGAAGTGAAATGAAGGTAGGTCTGAAGAAATAACTGAGGCTGTGGACTTTCTGTCTTTGTTGCTAATAGAACACCATAGGTTTTCTGATGTGCTCGTGAAGTAAGTTTGACACACACATTTTCTTCTGATACATTGCTTTGGGTTTTTATACCTATGTGGTAGTTTCAGCCCATCTGGTAACTCAAAACAGCACAGCTGCTTACTCATTGTCCTCTCCTCCACCCCAGCTCCTGCCTGGATGAGGAGGAGAATCTAAAGAATGTAAACCCCATGGGTTGAGATAAGAACAGTCCAGTAACTAAGGTCTAATATTACTGATCATAATTATAAGGAAAATGATAAGGGAAGAGAATATAAAACTAAAAGGGCAAAGGGAAAAAAACCAATGAACATAAGTGATGCACAATAAAATTGCTCATCACCCACCGACCGATACCCAGCCCGACCCGAGCAGCTATCTGGGCCTTCTGGGTAACTTCCTCCAGTTTATATACTGGTCATGACGTGCTGTGGTATGGAATACCCCTTTGGTCAGTTTGGGTCAGGTGTCCCATCTCTGCTTCCTCCTGGCTTCCCCTCCTCACTGGCAGAGCATGAGGGACTGAGAAGTCTTTGATCAGGGTAAGTGCTACTTAGCAACAACTAAAACATCAGTGTGTTGTCAGCATCATTCTCAGACTAAAACCAAAACATAGTGCTGCACGAACTACTAGGAAGGAGAAAAAGAGTAACCATTAGAGCTGAGACAAGGACGACCTACCCCAATTCTCTTATACTTTCTGAAAAACTGAAATAACCCAAAATGTTACTGTATGGAGACATATTTATAATTATACATAGGCATAAAAGTTGAAAAAACCTTGTCTACCCTCCTTGTTTGGCATGTGTAACTTACCAAAACTGCAGCCATGGTATATGTGAATCTGTTGGCATAGGAGATTACAGCTACATTGAAAAGCTGGTTTTGACTGTGAAAGAGTCCCTTGAGCTTCACTTCCTGCTGTCATCCCATCCCTGTGTTTCTTCTTTTCACAGCTCTGGTGAAAGCAATTTCCTCACGCTTGCACAGCTGCTCTGACCAGTCCATTCTTGAAAATTTCCACATTGTTTGCATTATCCATCTCCAAGGACATTCTGACCTGCTACTTGGCTCTGAGTAGTGATCATCTTCATTCACACTGAAAGTTTCTACTGCTAGCCATCCTGAGTGTCTTATTCTGTCACTAGCACATATAGATATTTGAATAATATAGACAATACCTATAGCTATCTCTTTTAATTCCAATGAGATGTATTGTTTTAGGAAGAGTGCATGGATAACAGTAAATATTTTGCTAATTAGGAGATGATCGCTCATGATGAACCTGAAGTTCTCAGATTGATCTCTGCTTGTCAGCCAGTTTAGTTACATTTTCTAGAGCAGGTTTTACACAGAGCTTCCAGTACCTGGGCAGGACAGTATTTATGTATTTATGCTAGTGGAGGTGTTCCTTCTGCTGTTGCTCATGGGGTGGTCTAGGATGATATTTAATGTCTTCAGGAGAAATGCTGATTCGCACAGTCAGCTACATCACTGGTTCTTCACAGGAAACTGCCAACTGCCACAGACATCAGAAAGAAGCAAAAGGCATTTTGACTGAATAAAGAACGAACACATCCAATGAGTTAAAATTAGGTATTTTTTTTGAAGTGAGCAAATGCAGTTTCAGAGCAAGAACAAAAACAACAATAACAACAATAACAAAACCCAGGATAGAAGAGAGAGCCAAGTTTGCACTTCATATTTTTAAGCACTGATGATTTGGAAGCCAACCATGAATGCCAATAGTTGCTTATGCACTGTACATGCTGTACTCCAAAAGCATATCCGCTACGGCAGGCCAACCAGAAGGGAAGGCATGGAATTTTCCTTTGAAACAGAAAAGGTCTCATTGCTCACAGGTATTTTGCTGTCAAGTTAACTCCTTTGTTTCTTCTTTTCTGTGTATGTTTGATTATCTGCACAGTCCAGTAACACCTCTGTCATGTCCAAGGGTCTTGAAATAAGTCTCTGATGTTTAGCCACTGCTAGAGTATAGCATTTCTTACTTATTTTTTCTTTTCTCAGTTAGTACTGCCAAGACTTCTCACCTTTGCTGAGGACTTCCACTTTTTTTCTTGTCTGATATTGCTGCTGTTGCTGCTGTTCCATGGTGATAAACAAACCGAAGGCAGACTTGAGCTGGTCCATGACCTGATCTGAAGCTCAGGGGCTCTGTCCTTGGGGAGTCCATAGGTGAATGCGAAGGAGATACTGTGGGAAGCTGTGCACAAATTCTGTAACTGAAAAAAAAAAGCATAATCCACATTTAAGGTACCAAAGCAAGTTACGTTTTCCTGAGAAAATAGCAGCATCTTCATTGTTACATTTGCTGACACATGGATTAGGGCTTTCTGTTGAGAACAGCCGGAGAACAGCAAGAACTTTCATATCTAGGGAACAGGATCCTGTTCTTCTATCACCTCAGGTTGTTTTTGCAGCTCTTTGGAGCTAACTCCTAGATAGGAGGGGAGAAACTGGGGTAGAAAACACTGTCACCCTCACAAAACAGAGGAACACCACCACAACAAAACCACTGTGTTTAGCAGACAGAAACTATAAATGAGCCTCTGGAAATAATCCAAGCCAGATCTCAGTAGGAAGATGCGGATGCTCAGAAACAGAACCATTAACAAACATTTGCTTACAAAACGGGATAACCATAAGTACCGACTACTGCATAATTTTGTAATGTGGATATGATTATAGATGGGTTTATTATTTTCTTTCACTATGTCATCTATTTATTACTCATGTTTGCTGCAGGAAACTCTAAATACTTTTTTAGGACAGAGGGAAATCTGTGCAACCTCTCTCATTGTCTCTCTTGTGCTTTTACATACTTTCCCATACATTAACTTTGTGACTAAATGGTTTTGTTATGTGCAGGTATTCAGCCACAGCTACTTTGGCATCCTGGAAAAAAACAGGACTTTCTGGAGGAGTGCTACTACTATATATTATGGCATATGTATCATTGTGTATAGTACACAAGCCCCAGCCCCCCAAAATGAAGGAAACCAAATGCTTTCATTACATGAAAATACAACAAGGTATTATGCCTGTAAAGGTAACACTCCTTCTCCTTGCATATTTGAGGGCCAGGACACCCACACATTTGGCATGTTGCCACACAGTTAGGTAAGGTAATGTTGCATGCACAGCAGGCTGTTCGTATCCTCCATCTGTTCTAAGTCATGCAGATTCAAGTTGTGTGTCCCTCAAAAGTCCACTTTTCCAGCACCGTCCAGTCTGTAGCAAACACAGAGGCAAGGACGCCCCAGTGTACAGATTCTTTAACACTTGAGCGGTAAGTGCAATGGAGTGAGATGGGCTTTTTTTGCATTAGGCCTCAATTGACATACAGCAGAGAGCCAGACCTTGGGCTTTATTTTAATCTCTTGCACCTGAAAAGCGTGTGTGTGGAGAGTGCTTGTTCAATTTAGTATGTGAGGGGTTCAGCTGTTCTGTTTGAACAGTGCTTCATGATTTAGGCAGTCTAGCAGAATGGTCTGTGTTTCTCTGAGCTCGTCTAGTTTATGTATGTGCTCTTGAAAGTATTTGTTATGTTCTAAGTCTTTATAACAAATACATACCAGTTACAATAGCTTTTCCACTGGGACTAAGTTACATGTAAGTGTGGGTAAGGCTTAATATACAGAACAATAGAAAAAAATAGACATGGTGTTCTTGACAAAAATACCATTTTCTGTATGTTTTAATAGGGTTTTTTTTTTTTAACTGCCAGGACAGTGGATGTTGCTTAGAGATAAAAATTGGTTCATCATTGCTATCCTTCCAAAGAAAAACAACAAATCAGAGTACACTGAAAGCAACCTCTCTTCTTTCAATGTTAATAGAAGTTGACTGCAAGCTGTTATGTTCAGTGGTCAACTTCTTTTATAACATTTCCATAAAATGTCATGTGTATGTTGTGTGATCATAGCATGCTGCTATGAAGAGCTACTGTATCATAAATAGACAAGGGAGGTGAATTAAAATTGCTTTAGGGATCCAAGGCAGATTCTGATAGTATTGGTATTAATAGAGTCGCCTAACCTAATCCCAGATTTGCAGCACTGTAGCTGAAATAAAAATGACACCCCTGTAGCTGCATTTTCTAACTTCTGTGGAATTCTGGTCTGAATCTTGACAGTGGTTAGCATAGTTACTTCCATTTATATCTTCAGTATTTCTTTCAGATTTCTATTGTCTTCCCTTTTCTTCACTTTCTGTGCAGCTGTCATCATAGCATTTCAACCACAGTTAGAAGAGCAAGGCAGATGTCTCCCAGAAGAGGCTTCTGCCAGCATCACTCCAGTGACAGCTGTGGGAACAGTGCTGTGATAACAGCATGACCACCAGCGTCAATGGAGAATGACCACATCACATCTGCAAAGCTTTTCAGCTTCCACTGGCTTAGGGCCTGCAGTCTCAAATCACTCTTACACTTGAGTGTCTCAGCCTGCAGCACTTAATGCTACTTAGTTCTCTAGTATATTACATACATTTAGGTTTATTTTGTTGGGTTTGTTTGTTTGTTTTGGCTTTTTTTGTTTGTTTGTTTAATCTGAATTATCATAATGTATTTAATCCTGGGATGAGAAGGAACTTTAAACATGCCTCTTCCTGAGCTGACCTCTATAGAATCATAGAATCATAAAATAGTTAGGGTTGGAAAGCACCTTAAGATCATCTAGTTCCAACCCCCCTACCATGGGCAGGGACATCCCACACTAAACTTTTATTTGCAATATAACTATAGAATCCCTTCCTGTTATCTTTCACATCCCTAGCCAAGTTCAATTCTAACTTGGCCTTAGCTTTCCTAACCTGCTCCCTAGCTTCCCGGACAACATCCCTGTATTTTTCCCAGGCCGCCTGTCCTTGCTTCCACCTTTTATAAGCCTCTTTTTTCCCTCAAAGTTTCCTCAGCAGCTCCTTATCCATCCAAGGAGGTTTCCTGACCCTCCTGCTGCACTTCCTTCTAGTTGAGACACAACACTCCTGAGCTTGTAGCAGGTGATCCTTGAATAACAACCAACTGTCTTGGGTCCCCCTGCCCTCTAGGGCTGTATCCCATGGAACCTTACTAAGTAGATTCCTGAAGAGGCCAAAGTCTGTTGCATAGCTCTATTTGAAAATCTAATTGAAAGTACCAAAACATTACCATTAACTACAACTTTTAGCTTTCCAAAATGGAAACTAGAGCGGCAGAAAAAAAGAAATACCTCAACATTTACTAAAAAGAAGAGAAAATTTAAAGCTAGGAAATGCCCATAGCTTACAGAAAAGCTACCTGAAAACGGTACTTAGTTTATTAGTGTATGTCGGTGTTGTGCTTAAAAGTTGTTTATGTATAGTTTTAAAATGTACGAAGGAAAATACTCATAAGTGAAACTAAACAGGATTCAAGAAGAATATGCTTGCTATGGAAACAACCATGTAAGTTCAGTGATATTCCCACATGCTCCTTTTATATACCAGGGTTTGTGTAGGGATTTTGTCTGTGGTAAAATATTTTGTCAAATGAAATTCTGACTTAGTATCAAAGCCTCATACATCCCTTATATATCAGCAGGTTGTACCTTTGCTTGCACAGCCCATGCAGGTGCTCCTGTAGTGTTCTTGCACTATTTGATAGGAAAGTGAGAGCTCTACCAAGGGCTTCTTCCTCTCCATGCCTACAGGCAAAGCCTGCAGATTACTGCTAAGAGTCTTTATTTATTCATTATGCTAAAAGTCAAATGGTCACTCTGACTGTTCAGCAAGCAGGACTTCCATCAGATATGTAATTACATTTGCTTATAAAGTTCCTTACAGCTCCTTGTAAAGCAAACATGGCATCCATGGTTCTCCCCATGGCTGGCAGTGCAGCCCAGGAACATCACAGTTCTCTTGAGCTGTTAAATTGAACAGAAAGAGTGTCCCAGTCCCTCTCTCCAGCTAGTTGTGATAGTTGTGATAACCTTTATCAGCCACCAAACAGACTCATTTCTAAGTTATATCATGCAAATAGGAAGCAAACCCATTGTTTCCTTGGAGATATTCCTTACACAGTTTGCTACAAAGGTGCTTGGTTCTGAATGATTAAAATGACTCATTGCTCTAAGTAAGACTGTCCCCAATTAATACAGATGATGACACAAATGTATCTAAACCCAAGCACAGGTTACAAATTGCTGGCTGAGTCTTGACTATGCGATAATGCTTGTAATTGACTATACTGGAATTTGGCAAATAGTATTGGATTAACCACACACATTGTTTTTACAACAAATGCTGTCATATTTTGAATTAACTGAAGTGTTCAACCCCTTCCCCCTGCCCACAAGGTGGTTCCTCCAGCTGTAAAGTTTCATCACTTTTCTGGTCTCGTGGGTCTGTCTGACTCATCAGAGGAGGCACTGCCCGAGGATTGTCACAGGTGCCTCTTGCAACATTCTCATACTGGAGGTTGTGGGAAGTTGAAACTTGTGTAACTGATAATATCTGGTAACAGACATTAGTCTCACTTCAGAAAGTCATCCCTGTGCAAAGAAACTCATCAGCATATGCTTAAGTTCTGCAGCAGGCAGTGAAAAATGTGCACGTTCTTAAAGTAAGCATGTACTTTCTTGAAAATCTTAAGGTGCAACTTCATATGGCTGCAGGTGTGAGCTGAAGCAAGAAGGTGTTTGCTGAGGTTGGTGAACATAGGTTGCATCTCTCTGTTGCTGCTCTGTGGCAGTTACAGAGTTAGGGTTTCTTTCCCCCCCGGAAAAGAAATTTTAAAGAAGAACATTTGGGACATTTATGTTTCATATATTCAAAGGGCAAAGTCTGATCCCAATTGCCCTAAAAATAATTGTGATTTATTTATAATACAAGTAACCAGGCATTAAAAAATTAATTAATTTTAAACAGTTTCAAATTCTTTTTGCTTCAAATTCAGCTCAAAAATTTGTATGAAAAGATGCTATGGTGAGAAATTGAACCCTGTGATTAATGGCCAAAATTTTCCTATCCACACCCATTCATCTAACCCATCCAAGAAATCTTTCAAAACCAGTAAATATTTATTTGAGATCTTTAAGTACACAGCAAGCATAAATAAAGTGTTTTTAAAATACAGATACTTGTAAAGCTTTTCTTTCATAAGAAAATGAAAAATAACTCAAATATATGTTTCATCCTTTTCTGCTTACCTATCAACAAAGTTATTAGTCCTGCTAGGATGTCCCCACTTTGCCGTCAGTGATATTTTTAGTGTTATCTGAACTTTCCTCTTAGGTCAGTTTCACTTTTCGGACATTCCAGTTAGAGGAACACTTTGGACTTCAGACTGTAGGCACTGGCAGTCCAAAGGTGGAGGACTGCTGGTAGGCTTTCAGGAGCAGCCTTTTTTGATTACTGTACTCAAGACATCTTTTATACATTCCATAAACAGCTAATGCCAAATATCCAAGAAAGGAATTTGCCCTTGTTTAAATGCAGAATTTTGACTGTCTGTGAATACTTTTACTTAAATAATGTACTTTAAAGATCCATGTTATTTCACAATTGAGCACTGTTCTTCTGAAATGATAGCACTTATGAAGACCTGAACTATCATAACTGTAAGCATAATATATAAGCCATTTTGTTATTTTGGTTCCACTTAACTATGTAGGCAGATCCTTATATTCATGTAAAACTAGTTATTTCAGCTTATTTTCCATCTGTGAATTTCCGTGCTGCCCTATTTTCTCACTCAGATGATGGGTTCTTTGTATGGGAACTGAGCTGATTGGTGCAAAACCAAGGACAGTTGAATGATAGTCCTATGCACTGTCCAAATCTATTTCTAATCACGCCAGAGTTAGGATACAGACTCACTAGCTGTGTCCTACCTCATCCTTAAAATAAAGTATCCATTTTTTCAAAGTTCAGTAAAAATAGCACTGAGGAAACTAGAAGTACACTGATTTTCTATGATGTTTCCAGCCTTGTACAATCACTGTGTTGAAGCAGAACACACCTCTTTTTGTATAAAATATTATACCACACCAACTCAAAATTCAGAGGCTGGGAGACCATTATGGAATGCGATATACACACTAAAGCTTCAGAAGGAACATCAAAATAATACTAAGTTAAATCACATGACTGTTCCTAAGTCAATATTACAAGTGCAAAGCAGGGTAATATTATTTTCCTTAAGAACAGAATTAAAGATGGTTACTCAGTCCTTGGCTTCCAGAAATAATATGACAATATATGGGTAGCTTTAAAAGAGAAAATATACTGAAGCCAAACAAAGCAAATTTTCATATGTATTTGTTAGACATTTAAGGTCAATTATTGTGTGCGTAGTGGATTTCCAGGAATATTTAGGTGTTTGAATCCCAAATTCAATGGGATTCGTTTAATGTCCATTCAGTGTCCTCACCTACATGCTACTTTACCTGGAGTCACATAAAATCTCTCAGTCCCCAAGTTCTCATAGGTGATATTTATTAAGTGGCTAAATAAACAAACCTGGGAGAGTTGATGCCTGAGCCTTGTATTTCTCAAGGAAGATATTCCATCCCTTAGCTTGCATCTAAAATCCAGTTCAGAAAACACCCTGACTACAAATATGTTGGATTGGGCCATACAGGACACATGGCTGAGGATCTGTTCTCACTCTCCCTGCCTTTTACTCATCAGCTAAAGAGTTTAGCTCAGACATGGCAGACAATATTTATTTTGTTACTGCCTGTGTCTTTTGAATAGGTATTTCCCACCTTCCAAGATCATTTTAACTTTAGGCATAGTTGGCTTTCCAGAGTGAAGATATTCAGATTCCATTCTTTCCATACTTTTCCACTGTACAGAGTAGGAAAATATTTGTTAGAATGGAAAGAGTACATGAAAGGAAGCAGAGGAATATAAAAACCAGTGCGATAATATAGCTCAGTGGTTAGCTCTCTCACCTAAGTAGAGAGGACTGAATCCCAGTCCCTGATCTCATGATTACTTAATATGGGATACTTAAAATTTCATTGATGCTGGCACTGAGGCTCTTCTCTTGTAGCTGAGTGCCTCAAGAGCTAGGCAATAAAGTATTGCTCTCTCTTTTGCCTAATGAATATTTAATTATTCTCAGTGAAATAAAGCAGCTCCAACAAGACAAATTATGGGTCTTTTTTCTGTCCTCAAAATAACCACTGAGATATTGAATAAAACTGAATTTCTGGCTATGCCCCTCTTTGAAAAGTGTGAGCTCAACCATGCGTTCAGGGTATTAACACCAAGAGAAAAGAAGTTTCATGTTATAACCTGAGATTAAGCATTTAAATCCTTCCGAGAGCTTGGTTCTCACCAAGTATTCTCACTAGTTTTTGTTGACTTTGTTGGTTTCCTGCTCAGAGTGCTTCAACTCTTTGAGTTCTGCATTGTAGGCAACTAACTTAGGGCTGGCATATGACATCTGAAAGTCAGGTACTGGAACATGCAATGAGGGGCTGCCTCTGTCACTCAGGGATCTACCTTATCGTATCCACACTCCTTCAAAAAACCATAGAGGATATATAACGGCCATATGCATTCCGAGTAGGCAGTGTTAAATGGGAAAACAAAACCAAGAGGAAACAGAACCATAGGGCAAATTACTTTGATTAATTTTCTTGCTTCTGTCCCTTAATGACTGAAAATCCACAGAATCTTCTCAGTAAGACAGTCATCTTGTTGGAAGAGGTGTTTGCTGCCGCTCATGCAGCCACACTCCTGTTGCCTTCCAGTCTGTCCAGTGCTGACTAGTTCTCTGTAGTCCCTAGCTGATGATCCTTCGAGACCTGCATCCAGTTTACAGGAATCCTGAATTGCTCTAAGCTAGTGTGGGTCTGTAGTACAACTAGAGTGCAAATCAGAGACTCTGCTGCTCATCCTTTGCAACCATAAGAGATAGTGGCTGGCTCAGGGGGTTAGAGCCAACCTAAGTGGACTCACAGGAAGAGAGAGATCTTGGGATTACCTGCTCTTTTGGGAGAGAGGGATTGCTGGGATTTTGAAATCAGACACTATCTTCTTAAAGGGAAGTACTGTGTTGTGCGAAAAGACAGCAGACTTGATTTTTTCTCAGGATAACTAAAGATGTCTGTACCTGAGCCTAAACACTAATCTTCAAATTCTCAGGGACTAAAGTGCAGCTAAAAAGCAGCTTGTCAAAAGAAGGCATTTGGAGGATACCCACCATTTTTTAGTATTCTCAGATGTCAACTTGACACAGCTCTTTCATAACTGGCTGAACTCCAGGTGTGATATTTTGGCAAGGAATATATCCCCTGGGAATGAACTGGTGTGGAAAAACTGTGAAGATCAAAGCACTGACTTTGGCTGACAGCATGAGCTAGGGTCCATGAACCATGAACTGCAAGCAGGGCAGACTCCTAGCCACCTAATTGTTCTGTAGTCGCTGTACTTATATATGCTTTATCAAGTTTCAGACCCTAGTCTGTTGCCATACAATACAATTTCCATAATTACTTCTCTTTTAAACTCTGTTTACAGAGTTGACTTGTTTTATTTCTGTTCAGATTACTCAGTACTGCTGGTGTGAAGGTTACCAAACACAGTCACTGGAGGTGATTCCTACAGATTTGATCCCACAGAAAGATTAATTTATCCATTGTCTTAAAGCTTTGTTCATAAGTCATTGTTCTGAGAAAAAATTACAAATTTTGTAAATATAAAATCGTATCTCCTACTGGTTATAACAAGTAGACAGTGATATTGTATCCTATACCTCAAAGACTGTACAGAAGAGAGAAGCATGACAGAAAAAAAGGCCAGCATGATGGATATACCCAAACAAGAGGCCTGCCATGAAAGATAAGGCATCTAATGTAAGGAATTTGCAAAAAGCACAGCAGAAATAACGCTGAGAAATCACAAGAGATTTAACAAAAGTTAACACAGATCTGTTTGAATTAAGCATGAGCGTTTAACTCCTACTGGCATAGCTGTTATTTCTAAACTTCCAAAAAATGTAAGTTCATAATAAGAACCTATCAGTGCTTCACTTCTAAAGCTAGTTATGTCACTGTAAGAAATTGGTGTGTTCAGTTTTTAAAACTACAAATATTTATATTTACCAGAGTTTTTTGTACATTTAAAATCCAGTCTTATTAGCTGACCTAATATATTTACTGCATACTTGTTGAGTATTCCCAAGAGAGATCTAAGTGCCTGTGACATTTAGGATGCAGTACTTATCCTCTCTGGCGCTAACTATGTGCAGACTTCTCTTAGCAATAGCAGAGCCTACAAACCACAGAGAGTAATCCTTCCACTCCTCTCACAACTGGCAAGACCTCAGCTGGACTACAGTGTCCAGCTCTAGGCATTGCTCTTCAAGAAAGGAGTGGACTACCCAAGATAGTCCAGAGAACAGCAGTGAAAACAGTTGCAAGCCAAAATAAACTACCTTAAATGAGCCAAGACTGAAGGAACTGTTGTCGTGTACCCTAAAGGAGAAAAGACTTTTAGAGAGAAGGGTATGCATTATTCTCCTAGTCCATGGAGACAAGACTTCCTGTATGACAAGAAGTAACGGCCTTAAATTACAGAAAGAAAGAATCAAGCTAGCTGCTGGGAAATCTTTGCTGAAGGTAGGGGTACTGACTCTCTGAAGGAGGTTTGCCTCAGGAGCTGGTAGAGTCGCTCTCACTGAAGGCTTTAATACAGGTTAAATAAACAATCTTATCAAACCCACAAAAATGTGGTAGTCGATGATGGCTGGAACTTGATGACCATACAGCATGCATCCTACTCTTTTATTCTGATGGCTCTCTGTTGCTTTTATGATTTCAATTGCCTGTTCAAAGTTGTTGAAAGAGTTTGCTTCAAACTCTGTGAAATAATTCGTGTTTGGACAGAAGCCAACTGTGGGAAGTATCTAGCACAAAGTGACACATTTTTTTGTAAAAGACATAAACAAGATAAAGCGGCCATGGACTCTAAAACATAACATTTGTTACTACCGATGCCTTAATTAGATGGGTAAAACTGCACCACAGAAATGTACAGAACATTAATATCATTGGATTTCCTACTTAGAAACGTATGATGTCACCTCCACGCATGATGAGCATCTCTGGTGTGCAGCAAAGCTGCTGGAGCAGCTTTTTGAAGTTGTATCATGACAGGCTTTTGGCAACTGCTTGGAACAAAGCTGCTCTGATGGTTGTTTGATTAAGCAAATCTGCTGTGGTAAATGTCTGAAGCCAAGCTGTTTCTGCAGCTGTTTCAGCCAGAGCTAGTCCTACAGTTTTTGAAGAAAGAAGGCATTTGCAGAGAATGAAGGAGAGAGGTGGAAACAGAAAGAAGAAAGAAAGAAAAGGTTTTGAAACCTTTTAACTACATAAAGCATTAAAAACATAAGTATGTTTGTTTTCAACCATCTTTGTAAAACAAAACTGTAATGCCATCTTGGGGTTTTGGTGATAGTGGTGATTATAATAAGCAAGATTCCTAGGGCTCTGTATATTTGTATAAAACATATTAAATGATAGGCTTTAAGAATGTCATTAAAGCTGCAAAGTCAAATAATCCAAAGGCAGAAAATGCCAGAAGTCAGGCTGTATGCAAACTTTACTCATCTCCCTGTGCAAATGCCTTTAGTTACATACTAACATAGAGATTTTTTTCTTCAAGATCCAAGCCTCAGTCAGCACTCAGGAGTGGCAGGTAGTTTTTAAATGATATCTGACATTTTGTTTTCTTGTCCTTGTTCAGTATGAGTCCCTCTGCCTTGTTTATTTCACAATATTAAAATTTTATCTGACAACAGAATAGTTAATCTCTTCGATCTTTTCAGTGGTTCTTATCACTGTATTCTCTGAGCACCTCACGAATATGAATATGTTTACTTTCACGATACACTTCTAGCAGTTAAAATGATAGAGCTACTCCTGTTTTATTTAGAGAGAAGTATAAAACTGTGTAATAGTTTGGGGTGCTTAGTTCAAGGTGCATGATCTTGAAACTTAATATAGCAATTTATTTATTCAAGTTGTGATTCCTGCTGACTTCTCAAGCGTGCAACAGATCTGTAAGCCAGATCATAGGAACTCAGGTGAGATACTCAAAAAAAGAGGCGCCACGTATGAAAAGCTTTTAGAGTAGATGAATTGCTAAGAATTACAAAAGGATTTTGAGAGAGAAGAAGGTGTATAGTGCCATTGTTAAATAAATTAAGCAGATAAATACTTGTACAATTAAGAAATGTGTCCACCTAAACACAAAGGGGCCAATATACGGCCTCCATGATTGTATAGCTTTATTTTTTCCATTTCCTAACTTCTGATCACTTAGTTTGGAGTCTTAAAATTGTTCCATCATAGTTTTCTACGAGTAGATAAGCTTCTCTTTTTTGATCCAAACTAGAAAATAAATCTCCCACATGTTCCATCTGTCATGCCTAAATGTGCAGGTTTTATCAATGGGTTAGGAAAATGTAGGTGCCCCACATATTCTCCTGCCATTTAAGCTAACAGATTAACTCAGAATAGTATTTTCCCTCCTCTATGTGGACTACAAAAAATTGATAGAACAATCTGATGGGCAGTTTCCTGCGTATTTTCTGACAATCACTGGATTGTTGAAGAAGATATGGGCTTGGGCTCCACTACAAGGTCCAGATTGAATGCACATCCACAGGACACAGATGCTTGAATTTATTCCTGAAAAGCATAACCGCTTCTGGCTCTAACAGTCATTGCCTCAGTCTTATTTTCTCCTCAATCTCAGTCCTTGTTCCAGCTCCATTTCCAATTCTCAGTACATTTCAGTTTCTTCCACTAGTTCCTTTTCTTTCTAGCTTTTAATCTGTTCTGTCTCTCCTGGCCCCTTTTTCTTCTCCACCATAGGTTTCTCTGTAGACTGATGTCCAGCATCAATCCCTTACTGAGACAGACTGGATCCTTCAGTCTTCCTCACAGTTGCCAACATTTCAACAACTCTTCTTATTTCTTTATTTGTTTTCTTCCCTGCTGGCTCTGAATCTCTTCACTTCCTTTTCCATGTGCAGTTTACTGTCTCTGTCACCATAACTATCCCAGTTCCCTCTTCTTGCACTGTCTTTACTTTCTGGTATCCTGGTTCCTGTCTGCTCCTCATCTCTGGGCAGATCAGCTTTTTGAAAGCTCTGCTTTTAAATAGTGCAGCTTCCTCCTTCTTGCTTCCTGTTTAGAGTAGGTGGGAGAAATAGAGCTTCTGCGCTCTGTCTTGGACTGTAGCCCAGTATGACGTAGAGCTGTAGTTGCAAGGAAAATCCTGCTCAGCCTCATTCTGGAACATGTTCTATAATTACAGAATCTTTGAGAAATGCAACTGCTGACACCTGAGACTTCTGTACTGAGCATGTGTGAACTGCTTTTGCTTTTCTTTTTTTTTCTCCAAAGGACTAGAACTTAGCCAAGATTGTGTTAAGAGGTGGAGGGAGGTGCATCCTTCAAATACAGACAAGCCGCTGCCAACATTTCAGCCCATTCTACAAGTTGTGGTAGCCTTAAGATATCTCAGCAGAACTCTGTTGGGGTTTTTTATGAAGAAAATGACGTATTTTCCCTTCCCCTTGATCTCAGAAATGGCTGAGTTATTTGTTTCCAAAAAAAACAAATGCAGCCTGAGGCAGATGCTCAGTGTGGAAAATTTCAATGCAAATAATTAAACTTTGGCTAAGTTACAAATAACTGAAAACAGTCTTATAATGGGAAATGCTGGACAACCTTGCAAGCCATGTGTGCGTCCGTGCCTGTCTATAATATAACATCCATTAAAATTTGGAGGAAAAAATTATCTTCATGGTCATTACAGAAAAACTCATGGCTCCTCTGTCATTACTATGTCAAGTTGCATACCAAAGTTGTAGGAGGGTGCAATGAAGCTATTTTGAAAGCTATGTGTTCATTTAAAAGG
The DNA here is from genome assembly GCF_963264785.1 of Psittacula echo. Lineage (NCBI taxonomy): Eukaryota > Metazoa > Chordata > Aves > Psittaciformes > Psittacidae > Psittacula > Psittacula echo. The sequence continues at coordinate 71,521,024 of NC_137737.1, read as the reverse complement.
ATGTTATTTTATTTATAGTGAAATTGCTGCAATTATTGCCATATGGATAACTCCAGCCATGCAGAGATCCTGAATCAGGTCTCACAAAATCATGAAAGTGATTGAAAATTTGTGAGATTGAAAGAAACTTAGGGAAAACTGGTGATTTCTGCTACAGTTTCTAAGCTTTAGAGATGTTTTTGTAGTATAATCAAGTACTTTAACTGTAAACGCAATTCACTTCACTTACATGTGAAGTGAACGTTTACTTACATCTATACTATGTTATGAAGTTAAACCAGAAGCAGAGACTTTAAGACTTAAGAACTTTCAGCCGAAATATACTGCCAGTGTCAAGACTTTGGATTCAGAGACCCATACCATTGCTGGTGCCTTTTCCACTGCATTTATTAGGATTTAAGAGTCTGGGTACTGAGTGCTCAGCTGATGCACAGCCTCTGCTTGTCAAGGTACAGCAAGTGTCTTATGTATTTGAGCTCTTTTCCCCATTGATTTATCAACTGGGTTTGAATTCTGTGTTTTTCATACTACTTTAAAAAAAATTAAGACAGTTACAAGTGCATATTGTATACATTGACAATTGAAATACTAGCAATACTGAAAATGAAGGAAGCGTGTTGAAGGCTCAGCACAGGGCAAACACAAAGTGGCACTTGAACTCTTCCTCTCTGACAATCTTAGAATTACAGAATAGTTAGGGTCGGAGAGGACCCTAATATCATCTAGTTCCAACCCCCCTGCCATGGGGGTTACATAACAGTGTATCAGTGACTGGTACCAAGAAAAGATTCTAAACCCAAGGCAGACTGTAAAAGCTCCAACAGTTACTGATAAATTTCACATAGGTCAAAGAGTCTGTAAATTAGAAAAAGATGGGGTTTTTTGAACTGGATTAATTTCAGCAAATTTTCTTTTTAGGAGTCGTTTTTCAAAGTAATAATTGTGCGGAAGATTGGCTTGGATCACAAGGAAAGATTAAGAGATCCGCACAGGTACACCTGAATCACCAAGTAGCAAGCATGGTATAGTAATGGCATAAAATCTTTGGAGCATCTAAGTACCAGGAGAGGGGAGGGATTGTTTACTGCTGTAAAGGAAACTATAACAAGAATGAGCAGATTTAAAATAAATTAGGGACTACTACATGTGAATGTTAGGGCAACATTTCCCTGATGATGAGATTCATGAAGATGCCTAGGAAACCAGTAGACATTCAGCTTCTTCAAACTTTTGAATTGAACAAAGCAGTACACAAAGCAGTTGCAGAGAGGTTACTGAAATTATTTGCTCTGATCCTTAATTAACAAAATTTTATTATTGAAATCCAGAAAATGTATTCTTTCTCTTCCTTTACAGTGCTTAGTTAAGGTACATGTCTTTGCCCTGACACATTGAGATTGATATGAGGTTAACTAGGTAGGGAAAACCTCTAATGGAATGGGGTGACAAAAGTAGTATAACCAAGTAATTCTGAGTATCACTACATTTACTCCCAAATATTTGAATCATCGTACCATGTATTTCATCATCTATAGCTGGACAGAAGGTGATAGCTCCTCAGATGAGATACATCTCAATTAACTTTGGCTGTCCGAAACACAGCTGCACCTGAGCTAGACTCCCTAAGTTCACTTTACTGTCAAGGGAAAGAAGTAAGCATCTTGTGGAGCACAATCCATTTCATCTAATGTAGATGTCTGAAGTAAGGCAAAAAGGATGACACTTGAGTTGAATATTTCTTGGTGTGGCTTGTAGTGGCTTTCTAGGACAGTAGCTAAGGTGGGATGACAAAGGCTTGCTCATTTTTGTCTAGGGTGGACATCACAACAGGTTTCTTTGTCACATATAAGCCAAACTGCTGAAAAGGTCTATGATGAGTGGAACTACACTAAACAGGTATTTTGGTGATTCTGTAAAATGTAGTTGTTCAGCTCCTGAATGGGATGGGAAAGGCAGGCTCCTGACGTTCTACTTTGAAATATGTTTCTTGTGACAATGCAAAGTGACAATGACTATTTTTAAACCCCTCAGGTGTTTAGGCCTTGTTGCAGCTGTGTCCTGCTGGTGACTTAATTAGGGCCTCCCAGCTCTTAGTGTCCACCCCAGCCTGCTGTCAGCATGCCAGATAAGGGTGTACCATCCCTGTGTTCTGTCATCTGGTCCACTGCTTTCTTTTGTGCATGAAGAGAAGGATCCCTTCTGTCCTTATACCAGCTTGCACCATACTCTCCAGTTAGGCTGAGGGTAAGTTTTCATGCTATAGCTAAGGGACTTTATTGATGGCAGCTGCTGGAAAGCATGGTCTTGCTTTGCCCTTCTCTCCCCGAGCTGTTGTTACCAGATCTAAGTTGTGCAGCTTCAGCGTGACCTGATGTGGCTGCCTGACCCAGTGAGGAACTGTTTCTTTTTTTTTTCTTTTCAGAGTTATTTTTCCACAGGATCAGGCAGTTGAACTGGCTCACCTTGCCAGTACACTATATGTGGGAAGCAGGGACAGTATCTAGCCATAGGCTAACTGGGGTACAGAACTTCTTCCACCCCTTCAGCTGCATTGCTGCATCATCTTAGATGCAATATAAAATGAAAATAATGTAACTATGGACTGTTCATCAAGTCAGTTATTACTCTGTGTGAACAAAAGGTTTTCAGTGTATATATAATTTTCATTGGTATCAATCAGGTTTGGTTTTGCTGCTCTATGAATGAGTTTATATTGTTAAGGAAAGCCTTGCAAACCACATGATATTTGATGTTAGAACATTCCGTTCAATATGTTTTAAAACATCTCAAGATGCTGAAGCAATGGGTGTGATTTATAGCTGTGCTATCAGGTTATGTGGTGCCTTAACAGTGCCGAAGTGTGCAAAGTTTGTTTTTTGGTTTGGGTTTTTTTTTGTCAAGTAAGAGTGAAAAAACACAAAATGGTGGTTATCACGTGAGTTGCAGCACTGTCCTTGCTGATCTGGGCTAGTTCCAAGCAGCAGGCAAATTCAGAGTGACTACTAGGGCATTCTTTGCTGTTCGAGTTACATGTTGCTTGTTAACTTCCTGCTCTAAAATAGCAAGGAATGTTGCTATCAGCATATAAACATTCATTGCTTCCTTCCCCAGCAGCAAGTGCAATCCACTGACAGGCCTCAAAGTATGGAACCTGCCCCAGAAACTTACAGCACCTCAGTAGGTGAACAGCTTTTAATGATTCTGCTGCAACACAGACCCTTTTGGTTACAGGAAACGTGCTAATGTAATTTACTATTATCTTTCACAACAGGAGTTCCCTTCAGGGAAAGACTGATGTTTATTGCAATACTTGGATTTCATGAGATGTCTTGAGAAAAGTGAATCATTAGGGATCGAAAAGATGTTAAAATCTCTATAGAGGAAGCAATTTGACCATGACTGGCAGTTACCTGAAAGACCATCTCTTATTGGGATTCCTGCTTCATGTAGGATTTTCAAATCTTTTAAAATAATGTTCAGTTTTCCTTCTGGCAGCAGTCTCCAAAAATCAGAGAACTTCAGACATCTCAGCGTTAAGTAGTCAAAATCACTACTTTTGAAAGGTTTGGCCTTCTGGTAATACCACACATATAAGTGGAAATGAAATGCTGTATTCTGCTGCCACATCCTTGTCGCGATGCCAGAACAGCCAGCCACAAATTGATTCCACCAGCACTGAAGGAAGTATTATTTATGAAAAAGGAAATTATGTCCAAAGTTTGTGAAAGAGCCTTAACTCAGGATTTCCTGTGCTTTTAGTTTTTGTGTTATTTAGGAATGAGAGTCAGCAACCTTAACACCATCTTAATGCAATTTTGTGTGTGTGCTCTGGAATTTCCCTTGGTTTTTTGGAATGTAAGTGAAATGAAAGCATGAATGCAGATGAAATACAATTGAAAAAAACACTTTTATGTAAGTAAATACTGTCAATTGTAAATGTTTACATTTTTACTTATAGAAGAGAGATTAATAATACCAAATATGTCAAATACATCCTTCCCTACCTGCCAACAAGGAGTTCAACCTCTTTCTGGCATCATCTATGAAGGGAAAAGAGCAGGGAATTTCCTTTAAGAAACCTCTTTGGTCTAGTCCACCACCAGTTTCTATAGAGACAGTATTCTCAAAAATCATCCTCATTTATAGCTATAAATAACTCCCACAGTTCAGTGCAAAAGTGGAGCTTAGCCATAGAATTTATCGGGATTAAGTTGGACATTATTTTGGAGAAATGGAAATCCAAGGTAGATCAAATGTTTGTGTGCAGTTCTCAGTGAGAATTTATATAGCAGTTGGGGATGGAAAGACATGCAAAGGCAGCCTGTTAGCGACACCATTTCATTCTGTGAAGGTTGTACCTATTGCTCACATCACAGAGAAGAATATTACTGCACTATGAACAAGGAGTTACATGTTAGACAAAGCGCATTAATAGGAGGACTAGTACGAACTTAACCTCTCTTCCCTGGCTGGTAATACAGCCCCTGCATAGATCAAGAGTCATGCACTTTTTGGTTGGTGTTTTTATGGCTTCTGAGTGCTGCAAAGCCATTGGGGTATTTTTCTTTATAATGGCCATATGAGAAAAGAATTGCAGTCTCTATCTTACTGATGGAAAAACAAGTCCCAGAGCAATAAAGAGATTGATTTTTAACGTACTTTGACTCTTTGTTTAGAACCTTAAAACTGCTTAGATACATAAAGATGTAGGAAGGGCTGCAGGAGTGCTTCCCAGTGAATCAGCTGTGTCAAAGTGTAATCTCTGAGTGAAGCATCCCCCTCTCCCCACTCTGTGCCTTGGTTTCCATGGGAAGGAAAGCTGTGCACACAAGGCATAGAGCCCTGGAATGCAACTGCAGTCTAGACATGGCTATAGGCACCTACACAGGGATTTTGAATGCACCAGGTGCCTAATTTCTGTTGTTCTCTATGGCAAACAGGCACTTAAGTGTCTCTGGAAATCCTACTGACTACTTACTGCATTCTTGAGCAGTCACTTAGAGGCAGAATTGTTAAAGATCACAGAAGTAGCCTGTGGCTACCATGCTAACCACTGGGATATTCTTTCTTCTATGCCAATAAAGATTCATTAGAATGAGCTAAATTGATGCAAGTTCCCAGCAGGACTAGACACTTTTCCTGATGGGGCAGAAATGGGATGTGAAACCTCTGTCAGATGTCACGAGCGGCTGGGGCTTCAAGCAAGGCTTAAGTACCAGGAAATATTTCCACAGCAAGGAATTTGGTATTTTTATAAACCTGGCTGTGTTGTACTATCCTGTCCTGTAAACCTTCACACTGGTGCTAAATACTGGTTGGTTTCACCACAACAAAATTACATAAATTGCTTTGCATATCTGCAGAAAAATGCTTTCATCAATAAATGCATTATTGTAAATGAAAAGATATGGAGGAAATGCAAATACTTAACTGAGGCAATACTAAATTCAATACATATTCTTTATAGTAGACATCATCAATAGATGTGGTTAAGTCTGCAGTTTTTAAGATTTAAGTGTATTAAACTAAAACTAGTTGTGAACAACAGAGAAAAAGAAGACTTTTTTTAGATGCCTTCACTTTTTGTAGATGCAAAAAAAAAAATCGGTGGATCTATATTTTTTATAGGCACAATAAATACATATATATATATGTATGTATATAGACTTCGATAAGCTTCCTGCAGGAAAATGTTAAATGTTACCTCAGTGAAAAGACAAGTCTTGCAGTTCAAAATGAATATAATGACCTCTTTTGCCTAGAGTAGCATGGAGTGTTAGCAACTCTTGATTTGCTGGAGATCAGAAGTCTTTACTAGATTTCTCTTCTCGCCTCCCTAATGCACAGCGCATCCAAGAAGGTTAAGATACAAAGCTGATATTTGAAATAGTTGTACTACCCTATTAGCAATTTTTTACCAGGACACAGCAAGAGTGTCTATGTGGCAAACAACACTGTAGCACAGAGAAACCCAAAATAGAGTTGAATTAGCTAATTTGAATATGACAATAATTTTGGTTGTAGCAACATGGGTCAATTCATACTGCTTCTTAGCAGGGAAACATAGCCTTCAGAAGCTCCATGCCACTGCAGTTTGTTTGCTTCTGGCCTTCAATGTATCTTCTTTAATGCTAGCTTGATAACTGCTTAATTACAAAGTGCAGTTGAGACGATTTGCAGCACTGGCATCCAAAGGCAGCTGATGTGTCTCCAATTTTCATACAGTGTTTTGTAGCCTGAAAAGTTTCCTTTGTTTTGTATAAATTGTGTTTTCATAGGGCACTTACATTAATATGTTCCCTGCAGTATGGTGTAGCTGTCTTGAATGCTGCTTCATTTAGACAGTCATAGTCTGCAGCAACAAAAATAGCTATGACAGGAATGGTCATTTTCATTACTAAATTGGAAACAATATTATTGGTACAGTGTGCTGGGACTGGCTTAGCTGCCTACCAGGGTTTAATCTAAACCCTAGTATATGCAAATATTGCAGAAGCCACTGCATGAAAAGCAAAATATCTGGATTAGTGTATTTAGCAACCAGTTATGTGAATGGTAAACACCTTGTTTCCTGAAGATTCATAAATCATAGAATACCAGGTTGTAAGGGACCTCAACGGTCATCTGGTCCAACCTTTCCTGGCAAAAGCACGTTCTAAACAAGATGTCCCAGCACGCTGCCCAGCTGAATCTTAAAATGTCCAATGCTGGGGAATCCACCACTTCCCTGAGAAGACTATTCCAATCCAACTAATGACAGGTCACCACTTGGAAAAAGAGTATGGCCAGTCATCCAGTTCCCCAACCACTGCACAGACCTCTCATCAAGATCATAATGCATCAGTTTCTTTAGGATGTGGCTGTGGGAAACTGTATGAAAGCCTTGGAGAAATCCAGGTAGACAATGGCCACCACTCACCCCACATCAACTGAGAAGGTTATTTTGTCATAGAAGACTGTCAGGTTTGTCAACCATGATTTGCCCCTGATGAATCCATGTTGGCTGTTACCAATCATGTGTTTCATTTGACCTGTGACAGCCCCCAGGAGGATTTGCTCCATAAGCTTCCTGGGGACTAAAGCAAGACTGATGAGCCTATAATTTCCTTCAATCCTCCTTTGAGCAATTATTGTAGATGGGGGTGACATTTGCCTTCTGTTTGTCTTCTAGGACATCCCCTGATTTCCACAACTTCTCAAAGATTATGGTGAGTGGCCATCTCTCTTAACACTCTCAGGTGGATATTTTCAAGGCACATCAATATGTAGGGGTCAAGCTCTCATAATACCAACAAAACAAGCTCCTGTAACAGTTCACATACCAGCTCTTCTTCACTGATGATGATGGGTCTGTGTTTGCATCAACATGGATTTTTGTTCCCAAGGCCTAGGGCCCAACAGTGCTGGTAAAGGCAGAGGTGAAGTAAGTGTTGAGAACCTCTGCCTTTTCATCATTGTTGGTGACTAATTCCCTTCTCCTGCTTAACACTGGACAGTATTTTCCTTCTGTTTCTGCTTGTTATTTATGTACCTGAAGAGCCTTACTTGTAGTTTTTGACAATTCTGGCCGATTTGAATTCAGGCTGAGCTTTTGCTTTTCTAACTGCAACTCTGAGCACCCTGGCACTTGTAGGTCTCATTGGTTACTCACTTACTTTTCCATGTCTGGTACTTTTCCCTTCTGGTTTTGAGCAGACTGAGGGGCTCGCGGTTAAGCCAAAGTTGTCTCTTGCGCCACCTGCTTTCCTTACCTTTAAAGCGGATGAACCAGTTTTGTGCTTCCAGGAGAGCGTTCCTGAAAAGTCCCAGCACTCAGCAGCTTCTTTATCCTCTGTGGAAGCTTCCTACGGAGTCCCTCCCAACTGAGCTCTGAGCAAGCTGAAGTTTGCTCTTCTAAAATCTAAGACCTTTGTCTTAGTACTAACCTTCACTGTGCTCAGCAGGATCCCAAGCTCCACAGTATTGTTATCACTGCAGCCAAGGCTATCACTAACTGAGATATTACAAAGCAGGTTTTCTTGGTTTGTGAGTAGCAAGTCCAGGATGTCTCATCTATGATTGGCACATCTAACATTTGCATGAGGAAGCAGTCCTGTACACATTCCAGGAACTTGGATGCACGTCATGTGAGCTGCTGTATTGTTCTTCCAACAAATGTCTGGATAGTTGAAGTCGGCATAAGAACCAGGTTCTCTTGACCCAAAGCTTGCTAATGAACCAAATATTGACTTTTTTGCCGTATTGTCTTTGTTTGGATGTTGGTAGCAGATACTTACTCTCAGATCCCCCTTGAAGATGACCCCTCTGATCTTGATCCAGAGGCACTCGATAGAACTTCCAGAATTGCTGTATCTGACTCTATAGATTCAACATAGAGTGCAAATCCTCCTCTGCCCTGATTGTCTTTATGAAACAGCCTATAGCCATCCATCGAGATCCTCTAGTCATGTGAGTTGTCCTACCATTTCAGTTATTCCTGGGATATCATAACTTTCTGACTGGGTGCAAAGCTCCACTTCCTCCTTCTTGTTCCCCAGGCTGCATGCATTTGTGCATCATGGTTGGATTTTCCAGTGACTAAGGAGGTGTGACCTCTACTTACCTATGTGTGAAGCAATCCTGTCTCTCTCCAATATGTGAATTCTGGATAGGGATATAGCAAAGCTGAACACACCTTCTGTACTTTCACTTTGCAAATGCTTGTTCAGTTTGCTTGATTTCATGAAAATAAGGTCTCAGCTTCTGTGAGATCACTTTTCTGATGTGTTTGGTTGAAATTAATCAACAAACTCAAGATGGACATGGAAAGGAAGAGATAGACACACACACACATATACACACACGTGGGATCTGTGAACCTCTTTCCTTAAGAAACTAGGCTAAAAACAGTAATGAACTGATAGCACTGCTTAAAGTCCAGTTTGTTCATGACAGCAAAAGACTGCCATCACTACTTTGTAAAAGTCAAAGCCAAGCATTAACTAATAACTAGCATAATCTATGAGTGTACTGATATATACTGGAAATATTTATGGAAATACTGGAATATACTGGAAATAATACTAGAAATATTTAGTTTTCCTGTACAAGAATCTTTATCATTTTCAGCTATTGTCATAATTTTAAATATTAGCTAGAACTCTGTGGCTTTTTTAATTATACTTTTACAATTGTGATTACTGTACATATAACTGCAGGAGGTCTTTCACCCTCATTTGTTCTTTTCTTTCCATTTCTAAGAAAAGTCTTTCCATCATAGTATTAGTATTGCCAGCTTTTCATTCACAATAGAATCATTTCCAGAACTGAAGCAGACACATCTCCAGTGTAATAACTCTCATGGAACAAGTCCAGATCTAACTGCCTGCTGGAGTCTTGATCCTGAGTAACAAATGGCAGCTGTACTGCCTTCCAGCCCTGACCAGGGGAACTGCAGCACTTCTGTTGCTATCCCTATTCACAGGAGCAGCAAGGCAGGATGTGGGGTTGTGCCAGTTTACTTGCCTTAATTAGGGCTCGTGTTTGGCATGTGTTGCAACACTGACTGCCAGCGGGGTCAGTGAATGTGTCTTCTGTGCTGTGGTTTGTGGCAGGTGAGCAATGTGGATAGGTAAGAAAGAGAGATGACACTGGCTGTCTCCTTGGTCTAGCTAAATGCACCAGATTGCCCTCTCTGTTGAACCCCCAGAAAGGTGGTAGTGGTATGACTTTTTAACCTCCTGAATTTCCAATATTTTATGTTTTATCTAGACAAAATCTCTTTTCTATGCGTTGTCTGTGGCCTGCTCTTTTATCGGCTGCAAAAGTCTCACGTTGAAACAGAAAGTCCTAGGACAGCTACGTGAAATTAACAAAAGATACAATGTCAGTGAACTAAATTAAACCTGTCAATTATCCTCATGTGTGGATAATCTCTGGCAGAGGTAGAGTAACCTTAAAATAAAATTCACCATCAACTGGAGTCAATGTAGCAGCTCACTGCTGTTACCTGCTCCTGTTAACACACGCTCACTGCTCCCTTGTGCAAGCCCTGGCACTCGTAAGACATGTACTGAACTAATTCCACTCAATAAGTCAGAAAAAATATCAGAGAAGCAAATTATTTTTCTCTAAAGCCAGTGAGCTGAACCACCTCAACACAAGGACATGACAGGACGAACAGAAACAGGGGCATGGGAAGGAAAGGAGTAGGACTGCCACTTTCCATAGCAGTGAAATGTTAGAATTTCCCAGGCATATTATTGAACTATCTGTTTTAAGGCATCATGAAAGAGGGAGATTTGATCAGAGCAAAGGCTGATCAACCAACCGGTAGCTCTGTGAACAGCAGACACAAATGAGGTTTTCTTCGGATTTGCATTTCAAGATTGATCTTGGATGGGTCTTCTGTCTAGTCTACCAAGGTCTAAGCTCACACCTTTCTTTTGACAGAGGGATTTAAAGAGTGTCTGTCACAAGGTTCTGTCTTTTCTACTTGGTTGAATCTTTTTATAAACTTTGTAGGAATTTAATATCTATCAAATGTCCATCCCTTGCAACAGTTGACTGAAATTGGACAGCTGGATCTAAGTCGTTATACAAAGAAGCACTTCTACAGACATGAGACAGAAAGTACAATATCATAGAATTTCTTTTCTTAGTAAAAGAAGGAAAGTGTCATATTATTAACTTTCCATTTTTAACAATTTTTTTAAATTTTTTAAAAAAATTTTAGAATTTTTTAGAAAAATCACAAAAATGTCAACATTGGAAAACAAAAAGATTATTACCATTTTATAAATAATTATTCAAAATGTGTTGCCAATCTAATAGAACTAGAATCCAACATATATTTCAGGTCTTTATGGATCCTAAAGCCTCGTAGACAGTGCTAGCATGTACTTTATCCATATATAAAGTGCAAGGAACACATATTCATAATATGCATAACTTTCCAGAAAGACAGCTTAATAAACATAACCCAAGACTAGAGAGACAATTGCACCATGGACCTGTCACCATATAGGTTGTAATTCTAATTTACAGCAGCATTAGCACAGCCTGCATGAGACTTACTTGAGTCAATAACATTGTATTATTTCTAAGAGGTGCAGAGTGAACTTTTATCAATCTCCCAATACTAACTATATCAAGATGTGACAATCACTCCTTTCCTTATGGATTAAATAACAATTTGAGAAGTCATATTTGGATCTACTGAGCAACATGCCTGATGCCAGGCACTGAGAGCAAACCACAGTAGTTAACTTGACTCTGTGGAACATTTGAAAGCAAGCAAGCTTGAATCATGAGCCTTAAGTATGTTTGAGGTTTTACTTACATATTTCAGCAAATCAATCATATATATCTATTAATATTTTCAGTTATTTTTATTTAAAATTACCTTCATACATGTTAAAGCACAACAGAAAGGAATGCTTAGAGATCCCGTTGCTAATGAAGTGCCCTCAATTGAAATTCCTCTCACAAATATCCTTACACAGAGGAAATATTTTTCCCCTCATAAACTTCACTCCCATTGGAGAAAATTTTATATGTTGACTATAAAATAGAAGGAAATTCTCAAAGCCTCACAAGCCTTTCCAGATTAAGATAAACAATTTAATTACCTACCTGAATCATTAGTGTGCTTCAGTAGGCTGAGTGACAGATTTCACTCCTAACAGACTATTTTTCTTGTCTACCTGGCCTAGATCATGTGCTATGCTTCAAATTCATTAAAAACAAAAGCCCAGTCATTTATGTGCAAATTATCCCTGCCCATAAAGTAGGAAATAAACTCTGAGTTTGTCACATTTATATGCCCTCAGTGTGGGAATTTTTTAGAGATCCTTCTTGCTTCGATGTTTTGTTGAGGATCTCAAACGGCAATCATAAAGGTGATATCCGCTCTGGCCATTGGGTTTTCTCAAAGTAGGACACTGTCAGAGGTTAGTTGCATGTACCACCCAAGGTTAGAAGGGATGCGGGTGAGAGCAACAAGGACCCCCACTTGGCAGAAACTGCTGAAAGGTAAGAACAGATAATCCGGTAGAAAAAATAAATACAGTCTATAGGTCTTTATGGCAAAAGAGGTGGACATACGGGAGCCAATGTAGACATGCCTTTTGCTCATGCTGACAAAGGTTTCCCTGGTACCTGTTGTGTCCTAATTGATTTGGCTTTCTCCACAAGCCCTGCAGTGGCCAAGCTTCACATTTCTCCCTGTTCACAACAGAAATGGCAGCTTTGATTGAAGCTGCACTAGGCCTCTCCTGGTGATTAGTGTGCATATAACAAAGTCAGCAAAAGGGAATGGATTTGCATGCCTCAGCCAATTTCCTACAAAACCCCATGCAGAGTTAGTAACTTCGAGGAGAGACGCTGAGCAGAGAGCTGGGGGCAGTAATTTCTTAAACTGCAAAAGCAAAAGCTAGTTTTGCTAGAGCTTGTCTGACCATGCCCTAACTCCCCCCTTTTGAAGTGCACAGCTAGCCTAAGAAGAGCCAGTGCTGCCCATTGAAAAGTCTTTGAAGATATCTGTAAAAACTGTCAGGTTGACTATATGATTATGTATGTGTGTGAGAAAATAGCTGATTTCATCTCTGAAATTAGAAGGGTATCCCAACTCTGGGTAGTTTCGTATATCAGGAACAAATGTTAATTTGGCAAAAAAGTAGTCTATAAACTGCTAAGAAAGCTGAAAATGGGAGCTACGTACTTACATTATAGATCAGCAACTGAAACCCACCATAAGGCAGTAACGGGAGCCCTTAGGAACTCCAGTTGATCTGATGATGTTCTATATCCTCATATGAAATAATCTAGGAGTTTCAATTCAGATCCTAGTAAGCAGATGTTACCAGCACCAGCTCCTTCTCTTCAGCCACAAGTATACAAAAAATAGCAGCTGCTATTGTATCAGGGAAAGATAAAACAGTATTTCTCATCTGGACATTTTCTGTTCCTTCTGGAGGCCTGTTCATGGGATCAGATGAAAAGATGTCATCAGTACTGCACAGAAAGTTCTTGTTCTGAATAATTCAATTTCTGATGTTGCTAATCCAGTGCCTTTCATAAGCATTAAATTTTCAATTAAGCATGTCTGAAGTCTTTTGACTGTTTATCTTTTTGTTTTATACTCTATTAAACCACTCCATCTATGAGAAATGTATAGAAAGAAAAAAGTCAGTGTGCAAAAGCAAACAGGGAGCTCTGTCTTTTGAATTACTAGATAACTCTTCCGTAGTAATGTAAAGAAGGTTTTTATTACACCTGTTATTGTTGGGTTTGTGGGTTTGGTGGGGTTTTTTTAATAGAAGGTATTTGGTGTTTTTTTCAGCTTCTTTGCACTATAAATAGGCATCCTTTTTCAAAATCGCTCAAAAGTAGTAGTGTTCTGTGTGTAAATGTTAATCAGTTTATACAGTGTATCAACCTCTGTCCCTTTAATGAGATTAAGCTCCTCTTGCCGAGTGTGAGATTTCCTGAGGTGTTCTATTCTTCTTGCCATTGCTATCAGAGGAAGACTCCACCCTTCCTGTGCCAGTATTTTACACACACATTATAAAGATAATCCCTGCCCTGACAGAAAAAATCTCTTTACTCACTCTTCTACATTGAAAGCTGAGTTTCACAGTGCATCTTTTACCAAAGCAGTGACTACCACTGGCCAAAATGGGGAAATGCCCCTCCCGGCCATTCACTCATCTTCTTTTCGAAGCATCACTGACATACAAACGCTTGTCAACTAAGATGCTAAAGTCACACAATGTGAGTATCCTTACTTAGTTCAGCACAGAAAAGGCTATAGCTGATGCACATTGTGTTTCTTTGGGCCACAGGAGCCATCTTGAGCAGCCCCAGTTGCCTTCTAAGTTATGCTTTTATAACTGTTTCTGAAGCTGCAAGGTGATCTAGATTTGAAATTTATTCCAGTTGAAAATAGCATTCCTTCTTCTCCAATGTTTTTTTTTGCCAGGTGGCATCATGTACCCCACCACAAGTGAGCATATAGTGCAAGGTAGTGCAAGGTAGTGGGAACAAGCAGAGGATGCTTAAGATATTGCTGTGGCTGAAGAAAAGTCAAGTCCCCTCATACTATCACCTGAAACTACCTAACTGTGAATTAAAGAAGAATATCTGGTCCTCAGACTTCTGCCCACTGTGTCTTTAGTTAAAACAGGCGATTAGAAGTGACCATTTTTTATGAGTATAAAAGAAGAATAAAACTGGGATAAAACAAACCAGTATTCATTCCACAGTGTATGAATGTGTGTAAGTCTATGTACAAACATACATACAACACACATGAAGAAACACTTTTCTCCTTGTAAGAGGCAATAGTCTAATTCTTAGCCATTAGCTGTTCTCTACTGATTACTTTGAAGGTCCACAACACAAGGAAGCTTCACAGCCACGCTCTAAAGTTTCCTAGTGCCCTTGGGTGTCTTACACCTGGAATGGGAAAAGAGAACGTGGAGAGACTTGAAGTCTTGCTTCTTTGTCTTCCCTGCAGCTGGCTTTAGGCACAAACAAAATAGTTGTTTGAAAAGACTGAAGCCATGGCTGCAAAACCTGCTTCACCTATAGTTAGGTGCCTTTGGAAAGCTGAGTTCTCTGCTGTTGCTGAGAAGGTTGGGATGTAACATCCCAACATGTCGTCAAGGTAATAACATGTAGTCAACATGTAGTACAGGTGTCCACGGTGCATGAAATACTCGTGCAGTTTGTTGTGTGTGAAGAAGCATAAGCTGCATTGAGCTGTAATGGAGTCAGGGATAAAACAGCATTTGTCTCCGTAAATGAATTTACCGACTTGAATCTTTTGAGTGATTATCGATCCTTGGAATATGTAGGAAGAGCGGCTGATGCTGCTGCTTGACATCTTACTGTGCATAATCCAACAGCAAAAAAACTTTTATATGGCTTGAGAAACAAAGCTCGAAAGTGTGACATTGACCTAAGAACACTGCCTGTTGGATTTACAAAGAGAAGAGAAAGTTCAACCACCTTCAACTACATGGAGAAAAAGTTCTACTGGCACTTGAAGCTCATATTTCCTCACTCTCATGCTGAATACACTTTAAAAGGGGTGCCTGATGATAAAACACTTGCTGATATCCTTAAGCCGTACATTGATCCAGTGGAGTCAGATCCTGTAGTTTGTCAAAGATTAAAATCTATACAGTGTCTCCTCAGTCAGATGTACAAATTTTAATGAAAATAGAAAACAGGAAACAAAACTCTGTCAGGTACTATGAACTAGATGCCAGAAGAAGCCTTCTAGACAATTTGAAAGGCAAAGTAATAATAAAGTATCCGACATTTTTTGTGGTCTTGAAAACATTGAAGAATGACATGGTGATTCTTGGCCAAGATGCCAGTGAACCTGCGGAGAACTCGGACAGTGAAAGTTCATCCCTTTCATCTGTGGAAGAAGGGGAAATTCGGGACAGGTCATGACAGTTCTTTGGGAAAAGAGGGTGGAATGAGCATATTGGTTTGGGGGGGTTGGTTTTGTTTTGTTTGTTTTTAAATTTAATTAATTTTATATATATATAAAAAACTGCCTTTTCAGAACTTTGGTTTGGCTTTCTTCACTAAAGGCAGCACTTCAAACTGCCTGCCTATTTTGGGATTTAGTAATAGATATTTAGGGATGTAAATAAAGAGATGGGGAATTTCTGGTTCCAGAACAACATTACAACTCCAGAAACAAAATCTGAAGAGAAGGCTGCGTGGAGACCTCATAGCAGCCTTCCAGTATCTGAAGGGGGCCTACAAGGATGCTGGGAATGGACTATTCATCAGGGACTGTAGTGACAGGACAAGGGTTCAAACTTAAACAGGGGAAGTTTAGAATGGATATAAGGAAGAAATTCTTTACTGTTAGGGTGGTGAGGCACTGGAATGGGTTGCCCAGGGAGGGCAATGGATGCTCCTTGGCGGTGTTCAAAGCCAGGTTGGACAGAGCCTTGGGTGACATGGTTTAGTGTGGGGTGTCCCTGCCCATGGCAGGGCGGTTGGAACTAGGTGATCTTAAGGTCCTTTCCAACCCTAACTATTCTATGATTCTATGATTCTATGTCCATGAATCAGTTACCGTGGTGACGTCTTCCCACAGCAACAGATCTCTCTATCTCCCTCCCTGTCTGCTTATTCACCTCTAAATCATCCTAAGATAATTCCCTTCTTTAGTCCAGAAAGGCAGTGACAACAGATATTTAAACCCTTCACCTGAATAACAATATTTTGGGACCTGCTCTTGGAGGCCGATGATGTGCAAGCATGCCTCTGCATATGGAAAAAAAACCAACCCAACATTTACAAGAAATCTTGCCCTCATAACTTCTTTAATACACAGGAGTTTGACACACTAGGCACTTTCCTCCTTTTTCTCAGATATTGGGGAATCTTGCACCAGAATAGGGAAGACACTGGAGCCTGAATGAAAGCTATAAAGCACTTTGCCATGTCATCCATCTTCATTGTCCCTTCTGGGAGCCACAGAAACAGAGACACCCAATCTGGGAACCAAAGCCACCTAGCAACCGTAGGCTGAATGAGGGCTTGGAATGCTCTGCCGTTTCATTTATCTTTTCAGTCCCTCCTGGCAACCACAGAAACAGCAGTTGAAGGCACACCCCATCCGGAAACCAGAGACAACCAGCACCGGCCCCTGAGTAAAAAGTGTGAAAGAAAACTATCCCATCCATCTCCTGGTTCCCACATGCTGCACTGTACCTGGCACAGGAATCAGTTAGGTAAACAAATGCTGTCACAGCCTCTGCAACTCTGAAAAATGATGTAAGCTCTCCATGCCGATGAGAAATACAGTCTGCCCCCAAGGCCACAGAGCAGCTTGTACTTCCCATTATGGCATGAACCAAGCCTGTTAGGAACAGCCTTGTCTCACTGCAAGCATGTGTCTGTACTAATGCACCCCACTTGTGGTGTGTTGAAGATTGAGGTTGTATGCAACTTTGACACTGATGATTGAAGAAAAGGCAACAGACATTTCATTAGGCAGTTTTCGGTGGGAGAGTAGAAATGTATTCCCTCCAAACTCGCTATTAAAACCACCTCAGCCTACTCAAGTGTATTGTCAAGTATGAGGTCTAATCACCCAGCACTTTATTTATTCTCAAAATGTGCAGACTGGGAGAATGGAGCTTCTAGAAATTCTCACAGAGGAAATATAAGGTAATGAGCTTTTTTTTTCAGGTAATAAAAGCAAAGTCTTGGGCTCATCCTGAGAGTGTATAGATTAAAGATGCAGCTGTACTTTTTCAGGCAATGAATATAAGACAGTGGATTTGATGCTAAGGGTTCCTCACCTCACCAAGGCTAATATTTGGAGTAGAAGATAAGCTACTTTATGTATAAAGGAATACATTTAAACCACATTATTCAAAATAACTAGTGTCTTATCCTACAATTCTGCTCATTTCATGGACAGTGATTCTGGGTTTGGTTTATTTCAGAAACTATATTTTTTTTTCTTTAGTTTACTGAATAATAAACTTGAGTGGGTTTAGTTTCAGTTAATTCATTTTGACTTTGTTTTTAAAAATAATTTCTATTTTCCTTTGCTATTTTTTGTATGTATTTCTAACCTAATGTTAATTTATGAAAATAAATGCTTGTATATTCTTCACTGTACTTATTGGAGCCTTTTTACCTTGAGCTGATAATGCTCTGCAAAAATGAAGAATGAGGGTGTAAAATCAGACTCACAGCATAACTTTTTCCAATATTTTAGATAGGAATAGCAAACCATTTTCAGTTCCAATGGTCTGCAAGCATGAAAACCAAGAATTAATTTGGCGATAGTGAAAGCACAATTTGTTTTTTTTTGTCATGTACTGAAAAGATCTACTAGTCTACATTGTGTAACTTGCGATAGGGATCATAGGTTGTCCATCATACCATCTGCCTTTCATTCAGCAGGCTTTCAGTTTCCTACACATAGTAGAACAGCTGGGAACAAGCCAGCCTTGAGTCGCAGAGATGGGTGCTGTCAGCATATTGCTGCCATTGTAGCTCAGGACATTGCACATTCTTTCCCAGAAGTCTTGCTGAAGTGCTCTTGAATAGGAATGGTGAAAGGTCATGAGTAAAAGGAGTAACTGAAGGAATGATCAAAGCTATCTTAAAGTATAACTGTTCATCCTGGTGAAGATGGTCACAGCCAGGTCTGCAAAACCTCCTCCCTAATCAATGGCATCGAAAGCAGCAAAGATGTGGAGTAGTATTAGTGTGACAGTTCTGACTGGATTAATGACAACAGTAGGAAAGTTCTTGTGTGTCTCCTATTACATCAAGATGCTCATTAAAGCCTCTAATGGAATAATGAAAAGATTTGTAAAACACTGCCTTTTCAAGCTCCTCTTATCAATGCTGGCAAAGCAAATCACTTTCTCACCATGGCATCTTTAATTTAATTCCCAATCCATTCTGGAAACATAATAGTTCATTAAAGTTTACAAGACTTGAAAGCTTTCGGTAAGTCTTTCCATGATTTTTGATTAAAAATGCTTAGAAAACTGCAAAATGCAAAATAAGTCCATTTCAAATATTTGCAAACCGAGAACAGATATGTTTTTAAACGTCTGATAAAAGCAGGTTTTCAGCTTCTGATAAATTCAAATATTGATGTAAAGTTTGGTCTCCCAGAAGGGCCTTGTTCTGTTACTGGGCATTTTCTTGACATTTTATTCTTGGGTCAGTGCTTCCATTGTTGCTGCAGCTAAGACAACTGGAAATTGGAAACCCATTCGTCATGTTAAGTTGCTAACTAGAATGAAAATACAAACAAGCTGCTGTGACCAGCCTTTCCATCTCCTCAGTGAAAGTGAGCTCATTGATTTCTCCATGGAAGTGAATGCCAAAGAACAACAGTATCCAGTGGTTAGGGTACGAGGCTGGAAGTGACATTTTCTCCTCACAGGCCTGCCTTAGCTAAGTGAGCAGTGTTTGGCAAGAAGCATAATGTGTCCATTCCTCAATGTGCCTACCTGCAAAAACTTCAGGATAGCCATATATACCAAAGTGTTTGAAATACCTAAACATGAATGTGAAACTGGTGCTGAGTATTCCTTTGCCTAAGGAAGTAAAGCTTATATAGCTGAGGTGTCTTTCATTTCACAGTTATTTTCTCTATCAGATTAGACAGTCACTAAGAGCATTTGTAGTTATTAAGTTACTGAAATCTCCTGAAAATTGTCAAATGAGCAGAGAGAATCAAACTGGCACTCCTATTCTCTACTTACTGCCCCTTCAGGGAAATGCTACAGTGTGATCCCAACTGCTACCTATCCTGCTTGTCCCAACTCTGCAGCTGTTGTGTACATCACATCTAACCTATCTGCACGCATGAAGCTACAACTCAGCCACTGCCTGTGCTGTTTCCTCTTATCTTATTGAGAGGTATAGGAGAAAGCTATGGATACTGTGAGAGAGTCATATAAGGGAGCTGGGATTTTTGTCCTTATTTCTTAAAAGGCACATAGGATGCAACTGCATAAGAAAGCAGATTCCACTGGTTCCTCTCCTTATGGAATAGCCTGTTACTAGTAATTGGCCATGATCTATCAATAGCTTTAAATTAAAAATCAATTTCTTCATGTTGCCTTGCTCTTATATAGCAGGACTAGGGGAAAGGCTTCAGGTAGAAGTCATGTTCCCATCAAACATGTGATTTCATTTAGTCTTTTCTGTTTCATGTTTGTGGTAAGGCATTCACTCCAGTTATTACATTTCAACTAAACAGGCAGTAACCTCCAGTTGAAGGGTGGCAATTCATTAAATTGAACAGTTCTATTACTTAATATAGTCAGGCTTACCTTGAGAAAAAAAGCAATGTTTTAGGGAGAACATGACAAGTGACTCCAATTTAAATTAAGGTAATATAACATTTGTGTAAATACAGCTTTAAGCTCCTGTTGTTTCACTTTATTTTAAACCACTTAAAACTGGGATATACCTGACTGAAATAAAGTACCCCTGTAGTAGTTTTCACTCAATTAAATTGGTCTTAAACCAACTTGATGTAAGCAGTGAAGCTTCCTAATGTACACAGATATTGAGGATTTTCTAGCACATGAACTAGAAGGACAAGTACTTTGCCTAAATTTATCCCCCTTGAAAATGAAAAGCTAATGAACTGAAAAAGAGGTATTTGCTAATCTTTAAACAAGAGATGGAATACAGAAGAGATACAATGCTCAAGGAACAAATTGTTTAGCTCATTTGAATTGTTTGATAATTCCAGGACACAGGCATTATTTTTATATTCCTATTTTTATAGCCTTTTATATTTCACAATAATATATTAAAGATTTTGCAGGTAATCTTTGGGTTTTGGGGATTATTTTTAAATGCTGTGAAAATATACTGAAGGACAGGAAAGGATTTAATATCTTCAAGACAGAAGCCCATTTCTTTATGTTACAGAAGGAATCCAAGCAAAAAAATCTTAACATGAGAGACACTTCAACTACAATCTTAATCTGATAGCACTGAAATAATCTCTCAATTAGATTATCTGATGGAGATCTTCCAAGTCACATCACGATGAAATAGTAATTAAATTTAACAATTCTGGTGACACTACAGCATTATTTTTTTATAAACTTATTTTTCTGAGCTAGTGTATGTTCAGTACCAGCCAGTTATAATTGAAGATGTTTAGTGGTTATGTGGTTTCATGTCTATCAGTCAACTTTTCCCTTGGAATTTACATTGCATGTTTTATTATTTTTTCTCAGCACCCTGCAACATGAATAAAGAAGTTATTTTCACAATAGCCTTATTAAGTTGAATTAGGAATGAAGACCTAGAGAAATCAAACACTTTAGCTCACCCACAGGCTGTGGCAAACAGGGCAAAAGGCTGAAACTGGGAAATGAAGGCTGAAGAACTGAATCAAAGTCATTCTTATTGTAGGCTAGTTGCTTGACTCAGGAACTCTTCCTCTTTTCTTGTCTCCAGTGAGAGTTTCATCTCAAGAACGAATCAGCCAAACCACCTTGTGTCTTTCCCGGAACCTGTTTCTTTACTTGCAAAATGAGATACTGTTTACAGTAGATCAGTGTCACTTCCCCAAAGTAAGTAAACCCAAAATATTTAATATGACTGTCCAAAACAGTAGCTCTCAAATCTTTTTAGATCAGGACTGTCTTCTGCCACTGTCTTTGGCAACCTAATAAACTATGCTACCCACTCCCTGTTCTTAAAAACAAATTGTGCCTCAGCCTCCAGTAAAACAGACTCCTCAGTGCAAACCTTTTCTTCAAATTCTGCGCCTCAGCTTCCAGCAAAATATCCTTTCATTCCCCTACTCTTTTAGTTCAGCCCACTGAAAACTCAAGTTTTTCCTGATGCGTCTCATCAGTATTCCTGCCTGGTACTCCAACTCAATAGAAAAGCTCTGAGAAAGTCATATTTCTGTCTCACAGTTGTTAACAGCTGAGCCCTTTAGCTGCCTCTAGCCAGTCAGACTCTGCTCCCACAGGAAGTATATCTCTTTTCCTGGATGCTGGATGCTGGTTCAGTCACTGTGGTGCATCCTCAAACTTAGTACAACTGAAGGCACAGGGAAGGATGAAGAGAAAAAGCCAGCCATCCGCCACAAACATACTGGAGCTAAAACCACAGACTTTGGCTACCTCCCATTGACTTAGGGTAGAATCATAGAATAGTTAGGGTTGGAAAGGACCTTAAGATCATCTAGTTCCAGCCCCCCTGCCATGGGCAGGGATACCCCACACTAAACCATGACACCCAAGGCCTCATCCAACCTGGCCTTGAACACCGCCAGGGATGAAGCATTCACAGCTTCCCTGGGCAACCCATTCCAGTGCCTCACCACCCTCACAGTAAAGAACTTCCTCCTTATATCCAATTTAAACTTCCCCTCTTTAAGTTTGAACCCATTACCCCTTGTCTTATCACTACAGTCCCTAATGAAGAGTCCATTGTAGGACTTTCATCCTTGTAGGCCCCCTTCAGATACTGGAAGGTTGCTATGAGGTCTAATGTAAATGTTATACGTCTCACGTGGCGGTTTTGGGAAATTAAAAAGAGGAGAGGAGACGAGAAGAGAACAGAGGAGGAAGAGGAGGGGAGGGAAGGAGAGAGGAGAGGATAGAGAAAAGTCAATGATCTTTTCTTGGAATATGTCTCCAGAGTACTCTTCCAGCCCATAGGATTGGCCTGGCATCATCATCCTTCACTGGGAAGCACAGGCTTAGGTGCAAACAGACACCTATAGATAGTCTGGGACCATTCTGTTCCTGCAGATGCAGTTCATCTTTGGTTACCACCAGTTATAACAATATCTAAAGCTGGTTGAGGAAGTCATTACAAATAGGAAAAATATATACTTTGAAATGTTAAAGTTCTTTTTTTGTTTCACTGGTTTTGATAAGATTTAGTAATTAAATCTAATTATTTAATTTGCCTTTTTCTCTAATTTCCTTCAAATTAGCAGCATGAATAACATTGCTTCTGGGAATTTGCTGTTTTCCAACTTCTTTTAGTTATTCTGATCAACAGGATTGCTAGAAACCGCTACCTTAAATATCATGAGTTGATCACCTTTAAAAACATAACAGCAGACCACAAATACCACCCATTTCCTCACCAGCAGAGATGTGAAAATGCAATTTTTATTTCTAAAGCCTTATTTGTCCATCCCTTATCCTCTTAATAGATAAAGTTAAGCACCAGCAGATTAGCCTGCAATAAAAGTTCTCCATTTATGATAATGTTAAACATCTTACCATTTGCCTTGATGTCTCTAGTTGTTGGCTGTTTGTATTTTAAGTAGATTCTCTTACATCTCTACTACATCTCTCCTAGAGTAGTTTATCTTTCATTCCCCTAGCTTTGTTTTTAGCCTTGTTTTCTCAGGTTTTCTAACCATATGCAATTACACCATCTATCCATCCTTATTTTCTTCCTTCCCTTCTTCTTCCAGTAACTCTAGAACTTCTGCAAAGTCAGTCATTTTTGACAGCCTGCATGCGCACAGCTTAGAGCTCACCATGGAGTGTTCATCTCCTTGCCAATCTGGTGATTCAGTACTCATGAAAGTGCTATGTGTAGGGAACTGTGTACGACAAATGGAAAGCATTGCAGGGGGGTTATGGGAGGTAGCCATTTTGCACTGGGAGTGTAAAGTAACGTAAGTGAGAAATTTCTTTAAAGTTATCAGATTATTAGATTTATGTTTTGTAGGAATGATACTCAGACATATATATACTTACATATACACGCATATATCTTAAAATTGTAAAAAATGTGTATATATAATATATATATCACAATGGAAAAGTATTTTCCATATAACGAACATAAGTTCCAAATACAAGCAAGCGACATAAAGAAAACTGGTAAATCTTTGCAAGAAACAGTAAGGTAAAGTAAATTTTTGCTATCAGGATGAAACAGAATTTTAGCAGTAAAGGTTGCTGGAACAAAAGGCAGCCTCTTTGGACCCTTTGATGAATGGGAGTAGCAGGCATTATAAGAAATTTCTTTAGCATGCTCAATTCATCGCAGCAAGGCAGCACATGAGTACACAAAGAAACACCAACTTAAATTTGTGCCAGAATTCCAAAACGCAGAGGCTCTCCCCTGTCCAATTCTGCTTCTGCTCGCACAGTTGTACAAGCTTCCAAGAGAGACATGGGAGTAGACAAATAAAAAATGTAACTTTTCAAACTCTACAGCAAGATTTGACAGGGCCTACCTGCAAGAGCTTTGTTATACAATCAGATCCAGAGATACTTACCCTTCAATTGCTAAACCAGTGGCTCAGAGTTATGACTGTGACAATATAGTGCCATACAAAGGTATGCAGCTGCACTCGCATGGTGGCAATGTGGTTTAATGATAACAGTACACAGGGAATTCGGTGTAACAAAGTAAATATAACCAAACTAGCAGGGAGGACATTCTAAAGGCAGCTAGAATATCCTTTCTGCTGTATTACAGATTTGCTATTAATTCTAGAATGTGAAGTGATAAAGCAAAAGACTTGGGAAATTCTAGCACTGATTTTAAATGATTAGCTGAGATTCTAGTCAGACTGTAGCTGTGGCAGTCCAAGATACTGGTGGCTAAAGATGCCAGGAGATGGACATGCTAAGGAAATTCAGTGCCATCCTGCAAAGTTAATATCATGTAATGCACCAGCCAGATTACTGTGGTCCTCATCTGAATGAGGCTGAATAGCTGCATGGCTGCAACTGTGTTGCATAATGCAAGTGAAATCTAGATTGGCTGGTCCAATGCAGTAGTAGTTTAGGTCTGGATGATCTTCTTGGTGAAGAAAGATGAGCAGGTGGCTGGACAGTTTTCTTCAGACCCACAACTGATACTAGAGACAAGGACTGGATTTATGCTTCAATCAAGAACAGTGTCATAGAGATTGATGCTCTTGTTTTACAAACACATTTACCATGAGCAGTATGGGCTATGGCAGCCCAGAAAGCCAACCCTATCCTGGGCTGCATCAAAAGGAGCGTGATCAGCAGGTCGAAGGAGGTGATCCTGCTCCTCTGCTCTGCTCTCATGAGACCTCACTTGCAGTATTGTGTGCAGTTCTGGTGTCCTCAACATAAAAAGGACATGGAACTGTTGGAACAAGTCCAGAGGAGGGCCACGAGGATGATCAGGGGACTGGAGCACCTCCCGTATGGAGACAGGCTGAGAAAGTTGGGGCTGTTCAGCCTGGAGAAGAGAAGGCTGAATGGAGACCTCGTAGCAACCTTCCAGTATCTGAAGGGGGACTATAGGGATGCTGGGCTAATGGACTCTTCATTAGGGCCTGTAGTGACAGGACAAGGGGTAATGGATTAAAATTTAAAGAGGGGAAGTTTAGATTGGATATAAGGAGGAAATTCTTTACTGAGAGGGTGGTGAGGCACTGGAATGATTTGCCCAGGGAAGTTGTGAATGCTCCATCCCTGTTGGTGTTCAAGGCCAGGTTGGACAGAGCCTTTGGGTGGCATGGTTTAGTGTGAGGTGTCCCTGCCCGTGTCAGCTGGGTTGGAACTTGATGATCTTAAGGTCCTTTCCAACCCTAACTGTTCTATGATTCTATGATTCTATGAGAGTAAGATGGAGCAGAGGTTAACTTCCAACATTAGCACAGCCCTGTCCAAGACCAAAACTGCTAACGTGTTGCTTATAGCATGTTGAGGCTTGAGTCTTGAGTTCACATAGAATAGCTGAAAACTTAGGTAAGCAAATACTGGTAGATAGGAGTAGACCCTTACACTTGCTTCAAAAAGATGGATTTAGGAAAGTGAGCTAACTGAAGAGCTTTCCAGTGTCAGAAATGATCTCTTCAGCATCCGCTACAGAGCATAAAGTAATTTTATTAAAACTACGTGAGAACTTACTATGATTTAACTGCATTGATAATTCCACTTAATCAATGATAATGCCATGGACCCTTCTGTCTCTGTTCAGACTGCTGCACCCTCTCTTTTTTTATCATTTCCTCTTTCCAGTGTCTTTTCCCTGCTCTTCCTCAGATCTCCTAGGTACTTGTGACTACCTTTTTTAGCTAGGTATGGGTGGGCTGTAACAAAATGTACTAAAAGTGTGCTTCTGTTTCCCACAAATCATTTAGGTGTATCAATATCAGAGATCCTGCAATATTAGGCAGTATGATTTTTACAAAAAAAAGATCAAGGACCTTATTTTCTTCAAGGATTATTATATTTTGAAATGTATAATGTTATTGCTGAGGTTTTGTGTTTTAGTTAAAAATTAATAATTCCAAACATGCTGCTTTTCTGTTTGCTCTTGTGTTTTTCTTTACTTGGCTTTTCAGCAGACCTTTGCCTTTTATTTTACTACATATATATATATAATTCTCCTTTATTACTCACTTATAGGTGGACTTTAACATGCTACCATTATCAGTAAAGCATGTACATTGTAGGGCTTTGCCAGAAATCAGGGGACCGGTCAAGGGAGATATATTTGCTTTTTTGCAACATGCGTATGTTTCATAACTGACTGACAGGGTTTTGGAAACTTGAGATTCCCTTTTGGGGCGAATAATGTAATTGAGAAGTCTCCCTTTGCTCATTCCAAGTTCAAGATTAATGAATGGCAAAGATTTCTCGTTTTTATTCTTGCTACTTGATCTTGGGATTGTAAATAAACTGCTTCGACTTGGGCAGTTTCTATTATTACAGAAAGCACAGCCAGAAACAAATCTGAAATAGGTGCACAGTAAGTATTTAGTTGCAAGCGGTAAAAAAGCTAGACACACACGCAGCTTTTCAGTTCTGGTTCTCCAGCCCAGATGAGCACAGAGGAATGTGGGTGGAACTTGCCCTTCTGCCAAGGGTATTACCTAAGCCCTATTTTGATGAGGATTTAAGTGGTGCATAGGCCTTGTGCTGCATAGGGCTGAAATGGAAAATCACAGAAACCTCTGTAGACCTTCCTTCAAAGCAGGGCAACGGAGCAACATGTGTTGATTTCCAGGATTGGGAGTCACAAAATAAACTGCATCTCTGTCCCAGAAGGAAAGCAGTTGAGTGGTTACAGAGCTACTTCGTGCCCCTGTGGCTGTCATGTTGATGGGACTGGTGCAACTGCATCTTACTTGTTCATATCTAATTGGCTCAGAGAGGGCCCTCAGGAAAAGGAAATCCCAGTTTTGCTTTTTCTCAGCAGTTGCAGCCTAAAAAAGGTGTGTCTGCATTTTAATATAATTCGTAATGAATGCCAGAAACTTTTTGAATGCTACTTTGCAAAAGATTAAAAGAGAATGTCTGAAGGGGATAATGTGAGCATGGGAGGATTATATTTTAATAAAATTAATCCCACCTATAAAGGAGGCCTGAGTGTCCATCTGGACAAATCCAATTTAACTGTCTGAGAAGCAGCGTTAAATTTGTTCTATGCATTTGGTTAAGAGAGACCGGAAAACCAGTAAAATCCTTCCCACACTAGGTGAAAAGACTTGGGAGGACTGAGGATCTGGGAGGACACGGATTACATTATGAAAAAAAGGATCATAAATCCTGAAGTTTTAAACAAAAGCTGTTACTGATGACCCTAGATAGGCAAAGACAGCGGGGTGGCTGCTGGGACTGCTTCTCTAAGTGTTTCCCTGAGACCAAAGATGAGCTGGGAGGAGCAGGGAGGAAGGAGCAGAGTGGGCATTCTTGCTACGCATCTCCTCCAGAAAAGCAGCAAAAACGTGGTGAAACCCCACGGCTTAAATGTCTGGTCGAAAGCACAAAGCTCCTCGTTTCCACCACAAGTGAAAATGCTCTTGTCCTAACAGACGAGTACACATGCATACAGGTTTTGGGGCCTTCTCCCAGGCTTCACAATAGATGCTGAGGAGGAAAATAGCTCTCTCTCTCATGTACTCTGTCTTTTCAAAAATACAAGGAAATGTTGCTTCTTGCCAAGGAAAGAGGTTAGTCAGCTGAAAACGAAGCTCTCCAGGCTGCACCCTCGCATGTTGCTGCTTGTGCAGCCCAAGCACCTGTGGTCTCAGCCGCCAAAAGCTTCCAGAGGGAAGCGGCCCTTGGCCACCCTCTCCAGGGCTGCGTCCCATAGACTCCCTCCCATCCACCCTGTAGGCACCCTTCCTGCCTCCCCCCACAACACAACACGCTGGGCTCACACGTGGTTAGGCAGGCAGCTATTCCTCACAGTTAGAAGGGGAATTCTTCAATCTTGTACAGGGTTTTTAGCCTTGTATATTTCAGCTGTTAGTGCCAGTCTCCAAGGCTGATCAGTTAAGTCCAGCTGCCCAAAAGTGTCAACATGCCTAAGGGTTGATCCTGTAGGGTCCAGGTGTCTACCAAAGATGTGAGGATACGGTTCTTTAAAGATCTGGAGGTGAAAAGCCCACAAGTCAGTAGCCTGACTCAACTTAACAGAAGGATATATAACTGATACCTCTCATTTTGGTACAGCCAGAGGATACTCGGAGAGTGAAAGGTGTCCATAGAGCAAGATGCAGTACTCTACATAGATATTATATGCTACTTTGTCTTGTGTTAAAGCCCTGCATGACTGTTCGCTTGTCAGTGAGTAAGTGGTAACCGATAAGTATGTCACTTGCAGAAACTGTACACATGTAACATATGCTAAAGCCTTTAATAGAACGTTTGTGCTATTGAAAGAAAACCATGTCCCAAGGGTGTGCCAATACATCATGTCTCCCTGGCACATGAGATGTTAGCTCTGTGCAGTGAGGGAAATGAATTTCACAAGAAGAAAAGGTCTCTGACACAACGGGGTATCCATGGCTGCCATTACGCTGTCCATCAGAATTGAGATCAACTTTGATGTCTTAAAAAAGCAGTTGTCATGCAGAAAAAAAAATATCTCAGCTCCAGTGCTTTCATTTAGAGTCGTATCTTCCATGTGGATAACATTAGAATGATTAAGAGCTGACATAAATAAATCAGTTTGAGGTAAGCACAGACTCTACAACCTGTTCTTTCTATCATTGACTATATACAGCTATATATACGTATATAGTATACATATATCATATATACTATATACATATATAGTATACATATATACATATATGTACACATATATCTTTAGAGATAATGACTATTGTCTAGGTATGTTAAATGCAAAAAAAGTAAACTTACTATAGTCCCAACTAAGAATTTGCTCACCTTATATTCAGAAATACCTAATTGTGTGCCACATGAGTCTAGCTTTGAATAATCTAACAATTAGCAGAGTTGTTTAAAGTGGACACACATTCCTCAGAGTGATCATAGAATCAAAGAATCATAGAACAGTTAGGGTTGGAAAGGTCCTGAAGATCATCAAGTTCCAACCCCCCTGACATGGACAGGGACACCCCACACTAAACCATGTCACCCAAGGCTCTGTCCAACCTGGCTTTGAACACCTCCAGGGATGAAGCATTCACAGCTTCCGTGGGCAACCCATTCCAGTGCCTCACCACCCTCACAGTAAAGAATTTCCTCCTTATATCCAATTTAAACTCCCCTGTTTAAGTTTTAACCTGTTACCCCTTGTCCTATCACTACAGTCCCTAATGAAGAGTCCCTCCCCATTTTGATTCATTTGTTTGAATCAAAATGGATTAAGAGCTGAAGGATTAGGTCTAGAATTGTAGGCCTCCATCACTGATTTTCACTTCTGATGTTCTTTTATATGTAATGTGTTTGTTCTAAGAGCATTAGATAGCTTTATGTCTTTTTGTTCTTGTTGTTTTGGCTGTGGACCATGACTAACACACAATTCTTTTGCTGCAGCTTTTCCTCCTGCTTGTCTGTCCAGGTCTTTAGCTAAATGTTGGCCTCTGAGTAGGAGAACAGCTTCCAAACCATGTGGATTTGGTGATAAGATTGATGATATACTTTGAGACCAGTTAGTGGAAAAGGCTGATAATACACGCCTTCATGAAAGATTCTTACTTGAACCTAACCTTACATATTAAAGGAGGGCTCTTATTCTAGCAAGCAAAATTGAGTTGGTTATTAATAATGCAACGATGGTTACTGAGGGAAATACTTAGCTCATATGAGTGATTCTTATTAAGAGAGACTGGAAAAGCAGAATTCAAATGTGATAAGTGCAGCTTAGTGCTTCTGCTTAAAGCATTACCATTGCAAACAGAAATTGCCCAGATTTATATTTGTGTTTTCTTTTATCTGCCTGTGGCCACACCACTTGGGTCTGAGATCTCATTAGCTCTTAGGAAGTAAGCAGAGTCCAGCTAGAATAGAGCTACTCTAAGAGTAACAAGGAAAGATGTTTCTGGGTTTTTTTCGGTTACCGCTTTTCTCTTACGGCAGCAGTGACCCTGTGGATTACTCTGATAGCAATGGCACTGAGCTGCAGGTGATACCAAAAAAGAAAGAATTCCTAATTATGTAGCATTATTTGGAAAATCCCAAGATTGCTTTTTCATGGCAGACATTGGCCTTCAATAGGCAGATGAGACTCTTCTAATATAGTTGCTCTTGTAGAAAGAAGGACATTGTGTCCTTGTACCCCTCAGGGGGCACAGAGTGAAAGATGCAGCCCTGCTAGAGCAGGTGCACATTTTTGCCTTCAGACCTATGGGCTAAAAGCTAAGCAACGACCTCAAGAGAAAGACCTTGGAATGAAGGTTAACAAAACAAGTGGATAAATGTTTCAGACAGAAATCAAAGTGCGCAGCACAATAGCTGGTTGTACCTGGGGTCCCTTTTAATTTGTCAGCATTGAAAACACTTTTTCATTTCACAGTCATTAGCTACTAGGACTATGCCTGAATTCTTTTAGTAAATTCAAAGATATTAATATGTCTGCATATGTGTTCTAGTCGACAGTATGTTGTCCTTTAAAAGCATGATCCATAGATGATTTTCAGTATACTTTTAAACACTCAGGTTAGGGTACTTAAACCAACACCAGTTATTCTGATTTAGATATGTCTGTAATTCAAACCAGGCCTGTGTAAATGTTTTATCCTATGCTTAGAAAATGTACTGAGTTTTAACATTGATTTAATCTGAGCAGGAGTAAGCTCTGAATGCTACCTGTGCTCATTGCAGCACTGTTAGACATGAAGAACACTTCAGATCAAAGTGGGAGACATATTAAACTGCAAGCCAAAAACCGACTGTGGTCTGCCCCCAACTATTTTCTCTTGCCAGAGTACAGGGAACAGATATTTAACCATAGCTGTGTGACTGAGTTTTCTGTAAGGTAGTTTGAATGCAGGATGTGACACACAATTCAGAGGGAAAAAAAGTTAACTTTGCTTTGGTCAAGAAATCTAGAATCTCTTAGAACAAATATTCATATGCTTATATAGAAAGATATAATAAGTAGGTGAAGTTCCTCAAAAGTATTTATTTGTCATCTTTTCTGCCCTTCCTACCTCTAAAATCAGATCAACTGACTGCTTCATGTGTTATCCTTTAAAAACTATTTGTTTGTAGCTTAACGGTACCAAAGTAAAATGTGCCGTATTCAATTAAGCTTTTAAAAATAAGGATGACATGTTAGTTTAAATGTATCTGATATTCAGAAATATTTTAATTATACCTGTCTACAGTTTGTTTGGGATTCTTTTAATGATCATTAAAATTTATTATCATGTTTGTGACACTTTCAAACAGTTTCAGTTTTCTAACAGCCACTGCCTCCTGCTTTCTGAAGACATGGCCCCCTCAAGCAAATAGAAACTTCAAAAAGGAATGAAAATTCATTTTATAATTCCCATATCTTTCCCTTACATTCAGATTCTCAGGATTAATATTCTGAAAACCTTTTAATCAAGTAAGGAGCTACCCCATGAGATTTATCATTCACAAAGCCAGACCCTATGCTGCTCTGGAGAAGAAATATTTCCAGCTAGCTTATGGAGGAATGGACAACTTAGACTGAAAAGAAAGGACACTCTAATGTCAACTGTAAGGACAGATATCCCTTTAAGACTGTTACATACAAGTTTTACCAAAAAAAGAAAAAAGGGGGTGGGGTTTAGGTAATTTTTAGCAGTACAGAGACGAGGTGTCACAAAATTTTACCTCATTTTTGTTGATGTAATATAGAAATGATACCATTGAAATCATGAGGGTTATTCTGCCCTGATATATAGAAAATTTTGCCCAGTCACAAAAATGTTTCTTTCTTTTCGCTCCGCATAGTCTGGCAGATGGTAATGAGGCCCATGTTTTCCCAGGTGATAGGATTGAAGTGTAAGGGAAAAAAGTGTATAAACAGTAAAATAGTAAGCAACAATTAATGATTC
Source organism: Psittacula echo (assembly GCF_963264785.1). Lineage (NCBI taxonomy): Eukaryota > Metazoa > Chordata > Aves > Psittaciformes > Psittacidae > Psittacula > Psittacula echo. The sequence continues at coordinate 71,489,253 of NC_137737.1, read as the reverse complement.
AGTTTGTCTTCATCTTTCTGACAATGAAAAGCCCAGAATGAGGTGCTCTGAAGGTGACTGGCACACTAGACTAGAACTTGCCAAACCTTAAGAGGAAAACCTTATTTTCCATTTCAGTAACATCTGAACATATATAATCCAAATTCCAGTATCTTACTTTCATTTTTTCGATTTTCTACATGAATAAATTACTACAGGGTAAGCAGTGGTGATAACTTACTTTATGACAGTGAAAATGGATGATTTTTATACCATTATTGCATTTATATATGTTGAATATCATTAAGCAATGTAATTTATCTTTTTCACTGTAGTATAGACTACCTCACATTTACTAAATAATGCAAGTGTGCAATTAAGATGCAGTGATAGAAACACTTTAAGTTTGTACTGTTGTCTCTTCTATAGTAACTTTCTCATGGGACTGTACTTTGCACTGCAACCTCTTCACTAATTTGTTGTTCATTCTTAAGCAAAGTGGCCTCTCATGTAATCATATGAAGGATCAAATGTTTCTTCCTTTCTTCTTCCTTTCTCCTTCCCTTACGGTTAGTTTGTAATATTTATTTATTCTTTCCTATATTTACATAATCTTCCACATCTAATACCATATATTTTTTCTTCAGAACATCAGTGTAAATGTTACATGACTTGAGATATGCAGGATTTCTTGGCTTTGGTTTTGTAAATATAGATTTCAGCTCTCTTGGTTTCTGGAGCTTGTGTTATCTAAGTTAGGGTTTAGGCTTTTATGGGATAAGCACATTTATTTTGGGAATGGATGGAAGCAAAAGGTCATTGGAACCAAAGGAACTTCACTTTCCTCCTATACCAGTTGAGTTGCAGCATTGTCTGCTGATTCCAGGGTCCTGCCTCCCCAGGCAAATACATTTCTCCTTCTCCCCATGATTCTTCTCAGTACAATCTTAGAACTATTTGCACTTAATGCTGCTCAGCTGCCAGGAAGAGTAGGAACTGAATGAAGGAAAGCATAACTTAGTTCTAGAACTCTTCATCTCTCTTCATTGTGAAAGAAATTCCCCAGTGCTAGCTGGGTAGCGGCACCCAACAGTTGCTTCAGTTCTGTTGGCCTCCCAGAAGAAAAAAAGGAGAACTCATCAAGCAAGCCCCTGTATCACATCAGTGGGGCCATGGAAACTACTGTCCCCACTCACCCTTCCTTGTCTTCTTCCCTGCAAGCAATGCCAGTCTAGACACAGCAGTAAGCATTCAGTGGACTGGTTGTGCCTGAGCTTAAGCCCTGGTTTAAAACACAAAGTGCAAAAATCAGTGGCCAGGAGTGAAACAGAATACTAAAATCACCTTCACATCTATCATCTGGAGTCATTCTCTGAGTACCTAATTAAAAATCCATTTCCTAGACTCTGAGGAATACCGACCTGTTTGAATCAGAGGTGAAAATACTAAAAGTTAAATAAATGGTAGGTAAATAATCAGGTTGCAATTCCTTATACAATATTCCCCCTGTCACAGAAAAAGTATGGAATTTATATTTGTCAAGAGGCTGGAAATTGTAGCAAAAGAACCGAAACTGAAATACCTCCTCTCAGACATGGCTCTCATTATACAGCAGAGGAAGACACACTGGAGCAGGCTGTCTGCTATTCAGTTGCAAAATGATTAAGTCAAAGTACTCATCTACCCAGTGCACGACACAGCCACTGGCTATATGATTTTCACTTAGGTTATTTGTTTGTGTTGGTTTGTATATATCTTCAAAAAGCAAGTGGCATCTGAATTTTCACAATGTGACTTTGAATTATCTCAGCTAATTAAAGCTATTTTGCTTTAATATTTTTCTATCTTTTAGTGCCCTGGCTTTTTTTCTCCTTCCCAGAATTTATCCTATTCATGTAAGACTCAGATGTATTTAACTGATCCTAAATACAGAGCTTGAGTTATAAGACACTCTCCAGCCCATGATCAAGGGGAGATGAGAAGACACTTTTTCAAGTACAGTAGATCTTTTCTCTGTAGAGAGAAAACAACTCCCAATTTCAAAAGGTCAAAGATGAGGAAGGGGCATGCAAAAGAGGGACTACTGATGCTAGGTCTACATTAGCAAGTAGTGTGGACGTGTAGAGTGGAAGACTTAGAACTGAGAAGCCTGCATTCTCATGTCAGATTTCATGGCTCATTATGTAAGCAGGCAACATCACTCTAAGGTTTCTGTATCCATTTCTACAGTCTTCTTCATTCCACTCATTGTTTCTGAGATACAACTGCTAGAAATGCCTGCCTGGGCATGCTGTGCAAAAGATGCTAAGGGCAGCTTCTTCATTATCAGATGGGGTGTTTCCACCATTCTTTCTGCAGAGTCCTATGCTTAGAATAAGTTCATCAGTGTGAAATTTAGGAATAAAAAGACCCTTTGTTTTGTTGCTCTGAACTGGATGGATTTGCAGTCCAGCTTCTATGCTCAAATTAATACAAGAAAGAGTAGGATCTAATGAGATAGACCTGAGGACATCTCCTGTTAATGCAAGCATTTGGATATTCTCCATAAAACATTATTTTGACAATCAGAGTCCATACATTTTAAACCGTAAAAAAATTTTGTTAATCTTTTCTGTTATTTTTCACAAGCCCTAGTAAACATTTACGAGTCTGTGCTTTATGGTATATCGTTAGCACTTTCATCATTCTTTCATAGTCTCTTAATCAACGCCTATTTGGATAGGTTCTGACACTTGCTTTTGGTTTGCCTCAGCAACCTTACCAGTTTGCAGAGCAGTAAGAAAATAGCATCAAATGATCAAAATAATACAAAAAGTGACCTGTGCCTTTGCAGCATCTGATGTGTATTATGCTTTTGGGGACAATAACAAATCTTCTACAATATCATCTTGAATGGAAGAAGGGAAGCAAAAGGATGATCAATCAAGGCTTGATTCAGAAAGTCATGTGTTAACCAGATTTTTTTCAGCCTGAGTGCAGTCATGAAATTGAGCATGGAGCCACAAAAAAAAAAAAAGTATATAGTTGTTATAAGCATCATAAATTTCCAGAGGCATCCATTGACAGCATCACTGTGAATCATTCTGGAACATATTTAAATCTTATGTATGCCAAAAAAATCAATACCAATATAAGATAGATTCAAGGTGAGCACATGTTAAAAGGTTTAACATAGACTGTCAAATGCAAAAGCATTCTTTCACATTTCTTACTCATTATGAAAAAAGCCATGGTTTGCTGTAACACATACATTGCCTAGTTCAACAGCAGCACATTAGGAGAGTTGGATTTTGCTGACAATACAGTTTTTCTAGGGATAGCTCAATTAGCATGCAAGCGAAGATTGAAGGACTACTCAGTATCAAAAAGATTGAGTTAAAAAACAATTATGAAAAACACCTAGCAAGAATTTCAGCAGTTCCAAATCAAGTATTGTCTTAAAAGGCAAAGGAACAAAAGAAGTAATTCAGTTTGCCTATCTGCTCTGGGCAGCAACCCAAGAACATGAGCATGGTTGTACTGGGCCTGTGTAGCCCAGTATCCTGTCTCGAATGGTTGCCAAGCGGGGGTGGAGGTACTAGGCTCAAAGGTATAAGTTTTTCTGCAGCGTATTTTCTGACTTTCTTGTGGAGGCTTGAGTTCATGTCCTACTCTTGACATCAGAAATTAACAGATGCAAACCCTCCTACTGGTGGCGGTTCTTCAGGTACACACCAAGGTCAGTGATCAAAAGCAGATGTCTGGGGAAGAGTACAAAAATGGAACAAGCACATGATGATACTTTTCCAAATACTCTCCCAGCAGCCAGCAATCTGAGGGAGCGTCCGGGAGACAACAGGAGTGGGGAGGTTATCACACTCCCCTTGTGAAAGCAGCTTGGCTGGGGGCCCATCTCCAGTGCCTGTACACAAACATACACAGCCTGTGAGCAAATAAGAAGAGTTAGCAGTTTATGCAGTTTGTAGACCTGTGACCTCATTGGGATTACAGAGACATAGTGGGATAGCTCACAGGATGGGAGTGCTACAGTAAATGGATACAGGCTTTTCAGGAAAGACAGGCTGAGAAGGCAAGGAGGAGGGGTTGCACTATGCAAAGAAGTGGCTAAAGTGCATGGAGCTTTGCCTTGGAATAGGCGAAGAGCCAGCTGAGACCTTACAGCTAAGAACCAAAGGACAGAACAACACAGGCGATATTTTGGTAAGCATGTGCTACAGACTTAGAAGACGAAATAGATGAAGCTTTCTTTAGACATCCAGAAGCCTCATGATTGTACATTTAGGTGCTCAACCACCCTAATATCTGCTGGAAAGGTGATAAGGCTGAAGCAAGCAACACAGAAGGTTTCTGGAACATGTAAATGACAATTTCATGATACAGGTTATAATGGAGCTGCTTAGAGAAGGTGGTTTCCTGGACCGCACACTTACTAGCAAGTGACTAATGTAAAGATGAGCCATTTTAGCTCCTGTGACCATTAGGTTATGGAGTTAAAAATTCTGACAGGAGATAGCCAAATAGTAGGATCACAGCCTTGGACTCCAGAAGAACAAGTTTTGGGTCATTCAGGGATCTGCTCAGTAGAAGTCCATAGGAAACTATCCTGGAGTGCAAAGGGGCCCAAGACAACTGATTAATCTTTTAGTAGAACTTCCTCAAAATGCAAGAAAGATCCATTCCAATGAGAAAAGAGTTGACTAAGTATGGCAGAAGGTAGGTTGGGTGATTGAGGAATTCTTGAGTGGGTGCAAATGCAAACAGAAAGTATAAAGAAGGAAAGCTATCCAGGAAGACAATAGAGATATTTCTTGAGTACAGAGGATGGAATTACAAAAACCAAAGCTCAGCTGGAGTAGAAACTAGCAAGGGATGTGTAAGGACTTCCACAACTACACTGGCAGCAAAAGCAAGGCTGAAGACAACATGGGCCTGGTGCTTAATGGGAAGAAGACCTAGTGATAAAGGATATAGAAGAGACTGAGATATTCAAAGGTTTTTGCTTTTGTTTTCAGTTTAGGTCTGCCCCCTGACTGCCTCATTCCCATTGCCTGCTAACTGAATTAGTGGGAATGTAGAGGGAGGTACAGTTAGGGAGCTCTTAAGCCAATCCAGCACATACAAGTCCGTGAGACCAGACCAGGTGCCTGTAAGGGTATTTGAGAAAAGGCAAACATCATACCCATCTTTAAGAAGGGCAAGAAGTACAGATAAGTACAGGCTGGTCAGCCTCAGCCATTCCAGGGAAGGTCAAGGAGCAAATCCTCCCTAGAGCTATTTGCAGCCATAGGAAGGCAAAAATGGGACTTGGAACAGCCAGAATGTATTTACTAAGAGCAAATCATGTCTAATCAACTGATTTTCTATGATGAGATTGCTGTCTGTGTGGATAATGGGACAACAGTAAATGTACACCTTGACTTTAGCAGGTCTTTGACATAGTCTCCCCTGGTATCCTTGTAGGCAAATGAGTAAGATGTGGACTGAATAAGTGCATAAGGTGGGTTAAAATTTAGCTGGACCATGGGGCTTGAAGTTCAGTAATCAGCAGCAAGAAGTCTCAACAGACAGCCACTTACTAGTGATTATCCCTCAGGGGTCAATACTCTGGCAAAACCAGTCAACATCATTATTAGAGTGCAGTCCCAGCAAGTTTGCATATGACAGCAAACTACAGATAGCAAATAAGTTGACTGCCTCTTGTGTACTTTTATAGATAGATAAGCTAGAAAAATAGGCTGAGAGAAACCTCATGAAGTTCAATAAAGGCAAAGTCCTGCACCATGAACAGCATAATCTCACACAGCAGTACAGGCTGGAAGGCAAGTGGTTAACAGCTGGAGACCAACTCATATACAGGATAGTTCAGGCACGGTCTCTCTTCTTGCAGGTGCAGTGGAAGGATAAGAGACAACAGGCACAGCATGAAACCTGGGAAAGCCTCACTCAATACATGGAAAAGAATTTTTACTGTGAAAGTGGCCAGACACTGGAGCTGGTGTCCAAAGCAGTTGTTGTAGAATCTCCACCTTGGAGGCATGCAAGACTGATCTGGACACAGTTCTAGACAACCTTCTCTACCTGTTCCTGCTTTGAGTAGGGGGTTGGATGAAAAGGTGGTCCCTTCCAATCTATGTGATTCTGTATTTCTAATTTGCAGCTTAGGGACACCCTAAGCCCAAGACAGTTTTAATGTAAACAGCAATTCTCACTGTTTCACAGCTCTGCAGCTTAACTACATGTTTTGTGAAGAATCACTTCTTCCTTAGTTTGAGTTTGCTGCCTTCTTTTGTTGCCTTCTAATTCTTGTGCCAGGAGAGAGTGAATAATTAATAATTTCCTACCTTCTCCATGCCACTCAGGATTTTATGAGACTGATATTTCCTCCTCAAACATATTTTCCAGGATGAATAGTGCTAACCTACCTATTTGCTGCTTGTATAGAAGCTAGTCCCATGTTCTTTCTCTAAACCTTTTCCAGTTTTCCTCTCTGCTTTTTGCAGGAAGGGGTATTCGTGGAAGGGGTCAGCAGGTCCTCCCACAGTATGTTAGAAGCAAGTTCAACATGGAGTCATACAATGTTCTCTGTTGCATTCTCTAGTATTTCCCTAACAATTCATAATATTTAATTTATTATTTTTGTCTGTTTAAGCATAGAGCTTAACATCCAAACCAAGAAAGCATCCAAAGGGATGTTTTAAAATATTATAATCTGTATTTACAAGACTAAACAATATTTGGTTATCAAGAACCTAGAGTTTCAGGGACTATCAGTTTCCAGTTGAAAATTTATTCCACCACAATAAATGTATGTGAAAGCCAAAAGGAGTAAAAACAAATGCCTCAGCCTGAATAGAGTAGTAGGTATTACTTGCCCACGTTCATCAGAAGGTTTAGCAGACCCATCTCTCCAAAGTTATGCTGAAAGAAAAATAGAAATATTTATGGCACCACTCAAGTCTTTGAAGGCAGACACAGGGACTGTGAGAATGAAGACCCTAGGCCCACTGTAGGAGAGGATCTGGTTCGAGACCATCTTAAGAACCTAAACGTGCATAAGTCCATAGGACCTGATGAAATCCATGCGCGGGTCCTGAAGGAGCTGGCGAATGAAGTCGCTAAGCCACTGTCCATCATATTTGAAAAATCATGGCAGTCAGGTGAAGTTCCCGATGACTGGAAAAAGGGAAATATAACCCCCATTTATAAGAAGAGGAAAATGGATGACCCAGGGAACTACAGACCAGTCAGTCTCAACTCCGTGCCTGGCAAAATCTTGGAGCAAATTCTCCTGGAAGGCATGCTAAGGCACATGAAAAACAAGGAGGTGGTTGGTGACAGCCAGCATGGCTTCACTAAGGGGAAATCCTGCCTGGCCAATCTGGTGGCCTTCTATGTTGGGGCTACGGAACTGATGGACAGGGGCAGAGCAGTTGACGTCATCTACCTGGACTTGTGCAAAGCATTTGACACTGTCCCACACAACATCCTTGTCTCTAAATTGGAGAGACATCAATTTGATGGGTGGACCACTCGGTGGATAAAGAACTGGCTGGATGGCCGCACACAAAGAGTTGTGGTCAATGGCTCGATGTCCGGCTGGAGACCAGTAACGAGTGGTGTCCCTCAGGGATCGGTGTTGGCACCGGTCTTGTTCAACATCTTTGTCGGTGACATGGACAGTGGGATTGAGTGCGCCCTCAGCAAGTTTGCCGATGACACCAAGCTGTGTGGTTCAGTTGATACGACAGAAGGAAGGGATGCCATCCAGAGGGACCTCGACATGCTTGTAAGGTGGGCTGATGCCAACCTGATGAAGTTTAACCATGCCCAGTGCAAGGTCCTACACCTGGGTCGGAGCAATCCCAGGCACAGCTACAGGTTGGGCAGAGAAGAGATTCAGAGCAGCCCTACTGAGAAGGACTTGGGGGTGTCAGTTGATGAGAAAATGAACATGAGCCAGCAGTGTGCCTCGCAGCCCAGAAAGCCAACCGTATCCTGGGCTGCATCAAAAGGAGCGTGATCAGCAGGTCGAAGGAGATGATCCTGCCCCTCCACTCTGCTCTCGTGAGACTTCACTTGCAGTATTGTGTGCAGTTCTGGTGTCCTCAGCATAAAAGGGACATGGAACTGTTGGGACAAGTCCAGAGGAGGGCCACGAGGATGATCAGGGGACTGGAGCACCTCCCCTATGAAGATAGGCTGAGAAAGTTGGGGCTGTTGAGCCTGGAGAAGAGAAGGCTGCGTGGAGACCTCGTAGCAGCTTTCCAGTGTCTGAAGGGGGGCTATAAGGATGCTGGGGAGGGACTATTCATCAGGGACTGTAGTGACAGGACAAGGGGTAACAGGTTAAAATTTCAACAGGGGAAGTTTAGATTGGATATAAGGAGGAAATTCTTTACTGTAAGGGTGGTGAGGCACTGGAATGGGTTGCCCAGGGAAGCTGTGAATGCTCCATCACTGGCAGTGTTCAAGGCCAGGTTGGACGAATCCTTGGGTGGCATGGTTTAGTGTGAGGTGTTCCTGCTCATGGCAGGGGGGTTGGAACTAGATGATCTTGAGGTCCTTTCCAACCCTAACTATTCTATGATTCCATGGCACATGTTAAGAATGAGGCCAAAGCATGTACCATAGCATATTTGTCACTGAGCAGCTGGAGGAACACACGTAAGAGTCTAAAGGAAAAAGTCCTGCAAATATTACTCAGTGAGGGAAAATTTATGGGACTTTACAATGCCAAGTGCATATGAAGATCGGTGTGGAGTACTTAATGATAGGTTTGTGAGCCTTTACTGATTTATAATTTTGCAGGAAGGATTCAAACTCCGGCTGATGACTCAATGTGTATTACTGTGATAGGAAGGCAACATAACCAGCTGTCAGCGAAACTACCCTGTTTACATTTTCTCATTATCAGGTCCTATACCAATCCCATGGTTTTATAATCAAAGACTCAATTCTTGCAAATGGCCATTGGCAAATGGTGTCTGCTGTACTTGTATACGATAAACTCCAACCACATAAAGGAAATGTAGCAAATGGAACAGAGAGGATGTGGTTCAAGGTTTGTAGCAATAATGTCACCTGTTTACTCTGTTCAAGCATTAGAGAACTTGATAACGCAATTAACAGCTGTGGGTTTGGGTTTTTTACATATTGACTTAATTCCTGTGGTTTTCATGGAAGAGGCGATCTTAAAATAGGGATTTGAATGAGCAGAATCAGCCACTGTGGTTTCTCCAGCTAGAACAAAATGTTTGTGACTGTCAATTAATGCATTATGTGACTTGCTATTGGCTAACAATCAGGACTTCTAGTTGAAGAGGTGTCGTAAGCATGATTGGCTGCTTTATTTTATGAAAAAGAACAAGAGATCTAACAGGAAAAAGTTGTTATCTGCCTGCTTCATAACTGCATCTGTCATTAAGGCACAGGCTACCTGCTGTCCTCCAAAAAAATGGATCTGATTACTTGTTTTAATATAAACACAAAGTATTTGCATTGCTTTTGCTTTCACAGTGGCTAGGCAATGCCCAGTTTCCCAGCAGGATAGCAGGCACATTCCACATAATGTTTCCTCCTGTTGTGCTATTCTATTCTTTTATTAGGAGATAATAACAGAATTAGCAAAAAGGCAGAAAAAAACATCTACATTAGAAAACCAACCTGTTCACATTCCATCAAAGCCAGAGGAAGTATCACATACAGGTATCTGCAGTTTCACACCCACACTACAAAGTAGATCAAGTGTTTGACCTATCAGTCTTCAGAAGGTACTTTAAAATCTTGTGGTTCATAAGTAAGCCAGTGGAAACAAGTCTGTCAGAAGAATCTGTTCTTCAGCTGGAAGGTCTGTGAACAGTCTGACTTCCTGTACTACAAACTCATTTTCTCCCTTTCAATTTTGCTGTCTTCAAATGGAAGAACTCTACTTCAGTTCATCAGACTTCCTGTATTCTAGGTGTCTTCTTTTTACCTGTAGCTTGCTTCTTAAGCCTTCCCTCAGTTCTGGTTTTACTTGTTTCTCTGTGGCGGAAGTCACTGGTTTCATCCAAGAGAAAATTGACAATTATGAGGTACTCTTTCTCTCATTTTGGCTAGTCTGTTCTTCCTTTACTTCAACTACATCTTCTTCATACCAAGATTTCTCATCTGCTGACCTCTGAGCCTGTTAGTGACTCCTCACAGATCAGGATGCATTCTTGTCCATTCATATTACCCCCCTGCTTTTCTCATAATTTCTCCATCTTCTTGGTCTTCCCTTTCACAATAAATATTAGGTTTTATTTTCTCTCATTTAAAAAAAAAAATAATCATCTGTTCATCTTTCCCCCTCTTTCTACTCTCTAAGTTCATACTGCAGTTGCTGTAGGAGTCTCATGCCCCAGTTCCATCTTCTTTTAAATTTAGCTGAGCTTTCAGAACCTTTCTGTTCACCTTTTCATTCAATTGAAGCTACAGTCAGTATTACTATATTGACCTACATCTGCTTAAGGCTAAAAATCAGTACCCTCTTGTCACCACCCTCAATCATCTGTTGCCCTTAACACAATAGCCATACTCTTAATTTGAATTGTTTTCCTTCCTTAGCTTCAGCAACTTTGTCCTTTCTGGGTTCTCTTACCAATCAATCTGCTAGTGTGTACTTCCAAGGATATTCTGCCTTCGCAGATGATTGCATGGAGTCCTGACTTTGACTCCTTTCTCTTCTTTTTGTCTGCCTGTGTCTCAGTAGTCTCACCCACAAGCACAAGTTTAACTACCATCTCCATACAGAGATACAAATTTATACCTCCACTTTACCCATAACATCTTGGCTTGTCTCTCAGCTTCAGCACCTTCTGATAGCTATCACCTCAAATGCAGCATGACTAAAGCATGCCACACGCTCCTCTCCTTCCTAATCAGTCCTTGCAGCTTCCCTCATTTAGAACTGCTGTGAATAATGTGATCACCAGGCTTGTCAGACAGGCAGGTGATGTGGACATCTTTTTAGGTCTCAAAATCATATTAAGTTTCCACCTTGCGTATTATTTCTATAAGACAGCTACAAAGTTAGAACTCTTTTCCAAGTTCTCATAATCTTTACCTTCAAACACTACATTTTTTCTGTTGCTCTTAACAACAACAATAATTCTGCTGCAAAGACTATTTCTTTAAGCCTCCTTTCTTTTTTGGCTCTCTCCACTGGCTCCTTCTTTGCCATCACATCAAGAATATGTTCATTTTTTTTAAATAATGCCTTTCAGGCATATTCCTACTTTTCAAGCCATTTCATTCATTCTCAGTATGTCAGTTCCTGTCTACAGCCAACCAATTATTCCAACAGTTTCTTCCATATTTGCTAAATAAAATTACCTATATGAGCTCAGTTTTCTTTTATCACTTCATAGGTTTGAAAGGATAATGCTGCAAATCACCACCACAGCTGCCCTAATGGATGTGCTAGGTATAGGAGTCCTTGATGCTACCACGGTGGAAATAGTAATGATTAATTTGTGCAACATGATTTTTTAACCTCCAAAACCAAGATCAGATATCTAAGCATCACTGAATCACCCGTCACATAGGCTGGAACAGACCACCAGCAGTCTCCAGTCCAGCCCCATGCCCAAAGCAGACCCAGGTAGGGCAGGTTTCCCAGGACTGTCCAGATGGTCTCGTGTATCTCCAAGATATTCTACAACTGCTCTGGGCACCTGCTCCAGTGTCTGGCTACCTTCATAGTGTCTATTGCCTCTCATCTTTTCATTGAGCTCCTTCAAGAGTGTAGCTTCATGTTTTGTACAACCTCCAGTCGGGTATCTGTAAGCAGCAGTAAGGTATTCAACATCCTCTTCTTAGAAACAAAACTGTAGGCTGAATGAGTGAAAATAAACCTAGTGTTTGAAAGTGATACTAGATAAATTCAGGTAGAAAAGATGTTCTTTTCTATTTTTAACTGAACTGAAATTAAGTTAGGAGGATATATTTGATTCTTTGTCACTTGTGGCCCAAGTTAAAGTTAGATGCCTTTGTATATGAGATGTCTCAAAGAGACATTAAGGTCTTGGTGAAGAAATTAGAGGATGAAATTCTTTGATTTGTGTTATGCAGAATCATACATGAGGTCATGGAAATGCTTGCTTCTTTCCTTAGAACAGTTGCCAGATAACATTTGGAAAAAAGTAGGAGGTGACCTTGAAGTTAATGGTCTTTTCTAAGTGTACAGTGTTACAGACGATTCCTCACTATTCCTGTTCCAGGCATCTGGTTTTATGACACTGGAATATTATACATAAGATATAACTTAAAGTAACTCATATAAAGAGTTTATCTGCTCTAAAACACTGGTACTGTCACACAATTTTTAAAGAAACATTTTGACTAGCAGGGTTGCTTAGTTGAGAAGGCAAATTAGAGGCAAATTAACTTCATTAACTTCTTGTAGTTCAGAGGCAAATTAACTTCATTAACTTCATTACCTTCTTCTGGACACCAGGTGCCCTCCAAAGCTGCTCCACCACTCCCCTCCTCAACTGGAAAGGGGAGAAAAAAAATATAATGAAAGGCTCATGGGTCTAGATAAGGACAGGGAGAGATCACTCACCTCATGGGCAAAACAGATGCAACTCATAAAACTTGATTTAATTTATTGCTAATTAAAAGTCAGAGTACAATAATGAGACATAAAACCATATCTTAAAAACACTTTCCCCCCACGCCTCCCTTCTTCCCGGGCTCAAATTCACTCCCAAATTCTCTACCTCTTCCTCCTCCTGAGCAGCACAGGGGGATGGGAATGGGAGTTGCAGTCAGTTCATCACATGTTTTTGCTGCTCCTTCCTCATACTTTTCCCTGCTCCAGTGTCAGGTCCCTCCCACAGGGGGCAGTCCTCCATGAACTGCTCCAACATGAGTCCTTCCCAGGTGCTGCAGTTGCTCATGACCTGCTCCAGTGTGGGTCCCCCATGGGGTGCTGTCCTTCAGGAACAGACTGCTCCAGTGTGGGTCCCCTGTGGGGTCACAAGTCCTGCAGCAAACCTGCTCCATGTGGGCTCCTCTCTCCATGGGGCAATAGGTCTTGCCAGAAGCCTGCTCCAGCTTCCCATGGGGTCACAGCCTCCTTCAGGCATCTACTTGCTCCAGTGGGGGGTTCTCCATGGGCTACAGGTGGATCTGCTCCATTATGGATCTCCCCCCTCGGACTGCTGAGAGTCAACTTGCTTCAGCACGGGCTGCAGGGAAATCACTGCTCCAGTGCCTGCAGCACCTCCTCCCCCTCCTTCTTCACTGACCTTGGTGTTTGCAGAACTCTTTCTCACATATTCTGACTCCCCCCAGTTGCTGTTGCACAATATTTTTTTCCCTTTCTTAACTACATTATCCCGGAGGTGCTACCACCTTTACTGACGGGCTTGATCTTAGCCACTGGTGGGTCTGTCTTGGAGCTGGCTGCATTGGCTCCATGAAACACAGGGAAGCTTCCAGCAGCTTCGTAGAAAAGCCACCCTTGTAGCCCTCTCTGCTACCAAAACCTTGCTGTGAAAACCTGATACACTTCTATTCTGGACATCATTGTTTGTATCAAAGTAATAGAAATCTTAAGGTCCTTTCCAACCCTAAGTATTCTATGAGATTCTGTGAAATAACACAGGAGTTAATCCTCATGTTTTTATACATGTCCAGATTTTAACATAATGTAGGAAAAATTCCAGTTGTTGGTAGAAGATAGGCTAAATATTCTTCAAGTTACTCCTTTGTTATTATTAAGTACTGTTAATTTCACTGATACTTCAAGGAAATTCTCTTAATTATTTACTTTCAATGTCTATTATTTTGGATATATTTAAAAATAATTATTAGCATTTCCTTATTGCCTTTCTTTCTTGACATGCAATCTCATATGCACACTTCACAAATAGCTCAGTGTCACCAAAATGGACCAAATTTATCCTCTTTGAAACTTCTTTTACATGTTAAGTTTAAGATAAAATGATGTAGATTAAAATAATGTTAAATCTGTATTTACTGACCAATGCTTCCGTGTGTGTCTGTGTAAACACAAAAAAAAATCTGTTCACTCACATCATATTCTCTGTTTCATGACTCACTGTTATCATGCAGTTTGTTATAGGCTCCTTCTTTGTCAGTAACTGACAGTCTTTCTGAGGTATATGGAGAGGTATTTAGAGAACATGAAAGATGTATGAAATATGAAGGTATACTCAGAAGCTGAATAGAGCAAACAATTTGGTAAATGTTTTGCCATTCAGAAGTCTTTCCTTTCTACTTCTGAGACTGGTTCTATGCTCCAAAAAAATTTCCCCTGCTATTGAGTGCTGAGTGATTGATTTAGCTTGTCAGGGGCTAACAAGACTTAACATTTCTTCCATTGCTTTAACACATATCAGCTTCTCACAAAATCCCACCTTTAATAATGAAACCCTAAACCTTCATCAACGCTTATGATTAATTCTACCAAATAAGCTATTCTATCTGAGTTAGTCATATTGGGCTCACTCTGGTCAAAAAAGAAAGAGAATTTATATGGAATGATTCACCTGACCTATTTTAGATATCAACCTTATGCTTAAACAAATCATGTCTAGAGGTGTCATTTTCTCTCTCATTGGTTATAAAAGAAGCCTAGACAAAAAGCTCAGAGATAGGCACTGTTGACATCTACTTCTGGTCAGACAGATCCTACCTCTGGTTCCACTTGTACTTCTACAGAGACACCAGTGGTAAAACTGATGTCTCACTCTAGCATATTAGGTCCAAGCACAATTTATTGGTATGGTGGACCCTTTAGATATTTTTATTCTACGATGTCTTTTATATATAAATATATGGAATAATAAAGCATCCCTTGGTAGTCACCATTTTCTGAGACGAGTGGATCACTTGTGTTTGATAGTTTTCAGCTGTACAGAATGGTTAAGAAAAATAGATACTTTGGTTAACATTCACAGAGATTTGAAATTTTGAAATGGTCTGTTCTATATATCGTGCACATGCACAGTTAATATTCTTCAAGCACAGCTCTTGAATGCAAAACTGGAATAATTTCTATCATTTCATATCCTTACAAAAGCTCTTTTTAAAGAATTCAAAATTAACTGGAGAGGATTAAGAATATTGAGGACGAAATCAAACAGGATAAGGATTTTGGTTATTTGTCTTACAAAACACATCTGTGAAAGCAGCAAGGTTTCTGGTTATGGATACTTTTATGCTATTTCTGGTTTTTAAAGTTAAAAACATGAACACAGCTGGAATAATACGCTTGTGTGACATTGACAATAGGATTAGAAGGGAAAATACTAAGAAGCAATAGACTGCTTGCTGTCTTTCTGATCTCTGCTAGGGTGGGATTCAGCTCACTAATATTAATCATATAAGAGCTAGACTCTACCTGTCTCAGTGAGTTGTCAAGGCTCCCTCTATAGTCAACAGAGAGAGACTGGCACTTCCAAACAGTGATGAATTGAAATGTAGAATAAATGTCTGGAAGGCATCAGCTGAGTCCTTTCTGAAGTTCCAAACTCTATCCATTGATTGTAAAGGAAATCTATATGACTAGCTGAGAGTAAATAAATAAACTTTAATAACCTTTATATGTCTAGAATGAGAAGAAATTAAGCCAGGTAAAATTTTATCTTACTCATGTAGTAACTTTTACTTGTAATGGCTACCAGCCCTTGGCCAGGGATAAGTAACATGAAAACATTTTGGTAGTATTTCAAGAAACACCAGATTACAACAGCCATCAGGATGTTAGGGAAATCTTCACAGACCAATTCATCACGCTTTTTGCAGAAAATGTAAGCAAAATTTGACTGAGCAACCTCTAAAATACCTTGAGTTGATTTGTATGAAGCAGAAAATCGAGAGTATCGTCTGTTCTCTGAAGAAATAAACTTTGGGGATTTTTGAAACATCCCCTGCTATCTTTAGCTAGAGAGCCTTTATCTAAAATATTAGGGAATGACAATAAAAACACGTGATTAATTTAGTGCATTTTTAATAGGTAACTTTCAATTGGCTTGTTAGTTAGAGCTTTCTCAAAGGAGTCTTACTCTATGAGCATGCCAGTTTAGTTGCAGCATGATATTAAAGGTTATTAAGTGTCTGATAATGAAGGTTCCTCAAAACACACCTACATTTGATCCAGAGCACTGTTGGAATAGTGATCTAATAGTCACAACAGGAGGATGGAAGAACTATTTGCAGCTCTGACGTTGGCTCTCTATGACTTTGCATAAGTCACAATTCTGCAAAGTCAGGGAAAATGACTAAGCCGAAGGGGGGGAGAGGCTCCTATCCACTTTCAAAAGCACAGTCTCCATTCCCTCTGGAAAGTGAAAAGACTGAGAATAGAATTCAGCCCCCACAGTGAATCTAGCTCTCAGGAAAATTGTATTCCCCCTAATTAAAGATTGAAATAGCACAAACAGATTTTATCTACCAGCACTACTGAAATGGCACACCCATGACCTGTTAGCTTTTTTTACAACTGTATTTCAGTTCATCTCTATAATTGTTTGTGATGTCAATGTTTTAGCTTTTATAACTGGCGTTGCGAATCAACACTTTCTAGTCGATGGATCAGAATTCTCCAAAGGATGTACAGAAAATTTTATTATGTGTTGGATAATTAAATACTTGGTTACCAAAAAATAATTTGTTTCAACAATACTGACTACAGGGCTGATTCTCTGGGGAGGGTTCTTACACCTGCACAAAATCCCATTTATGTTAATGGGGCTTCATGTGTTATCAAGAATCGACCCGCCAGATGGTCTTGCAAAATAAGAGCTTTAAAACAGTAATTTTTAAAGCTCTGTGACCTCGAGCAGGCTGCTGAGCATGTAGATCATAAGAAACGGGCTCTGTTTAATCAATGAAGTCTCCTTACTGCCAAGTTCTCACCCTGCTTCTCCCGTTTCCCATTGCAGTGAACAGAATACTGGTCACTACCAAGAATATCCTCCTAACTAATTTCTAGATTCAGTTCCTACTGGACAGGTTAGGAACCTCCTAAACTGCTGGTAGGTATCCAAGAGCCATGTAGACTAATGAAGTAGGCAGGGTCTCCTCCAGAGTTAGCACTTTGGTTTTGAATGGAATTTTACCCTCCCTTCCTACTTCTGATTTTTTTCTCTAAAGAAGAGAAAGGAGAAAGAAATATTTTTTTGCTTAGCTGAACTAGGTGCCAGAGGAGCTACATAACTGGGTCACTTACATTGACAAGTCAAAAGACTTCTACCCCCATTTTAAATTTCATGTGCCATTGTTAGATGAAATCAGAAAAAGTGATGTTGCAGTCAAATGACAACTACAGTCATTTCCTCACTCACTTACAGAAAAAGTATTTTATTTGACCAGAAACTCCACCAAACCTTTAAAGTAACTCACAGGTACAGACAAACAGATATACAAATGAGACATTAGATTAACTTGCCAAGAAAAAGTCACTGTGCTGAAGAAGCAGTTATTCTTCTAAAACTAGAGTATTAGAAAAATGCAGATAGCATCGTAAGTAAAGTGGTTAGGATAGGTTAGGGAGGAGGATGGTATTTGTTGGTAGCAAAGGGAGTGAAGACACTATGGAGGAAGAAGATAAACAGATTCTGTTTGTGATTCAAAAGGTAAGAAAGATAGAGGAGACTAGAAAATAGGAGATAGGAAGAAAGGGATGTCAAAGAATACATCCCAAAGGTTATACCCGTAGTTCTGTAGTAGATTCTTCAGTATGTCAGAGAAAATTTGAACACAAGCTCATCGCTCATTAGTCCTAGCTTGACTTCAACCTTTTCCTTATTTTTTTTTTCTTCACTATGACATCATGCCCATGACATAAAGGACTCCTTCTTCCTTAGTGCTTCTAAAGTCATTACTGCACTTAGAGTCATGGCCTCTTAATTGTGTCAGCAGGCTATAAATAGGCTACAGAGATCAGTCAGTACACTCCAGTTTCTTATATTATCTGTTTGCTTCAAAATGCCTCCCTGTGATATTTAATTAATGATATCAGCAGATTAATGGTAAATACTTTAAGCATGAAAATAAAAAAGTTTTCCATTAAATTGTATGGTACTGTTTGTCCTGGAATCTGTGGATGACTTGTATAATGACCTAAGAGATGCAGGCACTGACATCAAAGGGTAGAGAAGCTGACTCAATGAATATGGCAGCTATCTGTGATACATACCTGATACTCATGCTTATGTTGGCAACTGTCCCAGGTTTATGCCTTAAATTCTGCTTTGTCTCCTCCAAGATGTGTCATCATGGGGAAATTTTCAGAGAGCTGCTTACTGAAATGGATTATCTATTATTTCAAAATAATCCTGTTTCACTGTAAACACAGATCATTCCATGTCAGGCTTTTTTCAAGTGCCTTTACATTTTTGAATGTTGGGGATGGAGAAGTAAACATGAATTAGAAGTTGTGGCACATAAGAAACAGCAGGAAAGAAATATCCTATGGTTCAAGAACAAACAGATAACTGCTTTGTCAGAATTGTGAGTGGTACAGAGAACATACCTACCTCTGTGCTTGATTATTGTCACATATTATTCAGGAGAGAATGTACATGTAATTGTCCCAAACAAATCATGTGGCTGATCTGGAGACTGCATGTGTTGTGATGCTACTCTGGGAAAATTGCTAGCCAAGGGCAAAAGGCTGATCATTAGCATTAGTGATGGTGCTCATCTGATCACAGACATAAACAGGCAAAAACAGCCATTCATCCCACTCAATTCGATGTAAACTCATACTTAGTTATCTGCATGCTCTAGCATGTTCTTTTGCATATACCCTTTTCAAAAGCACGTTTCTTCATTGCCTGCTGGGCAACACAAACTTCTGAAAAATCTTTTTTCTTCATTGGTTCTTGATCCATCTTATCCACAATTGTCCTGGATCCAAGAGACAAAGACTTGCAGAGCCTCTTACCTGTATATTTAGAGACAGAGATATTTCACTATTTCTGTAAGGGAAGTGCATTGTGGGAAGGTGTCTTACACTGCAAACGCACTGCTGATCTTCAGAGATATTCTCCAGACATGAGATAGTGTCATGGGAATAGGCTGAAAAACTGAAGAAAGGTCATTCGTATGGCTGCTAAAGTCTGCTAAGACCAAGCATACATCTGAAGGGAAGTAATTATCTTCATAACTTAAATATACATAGTATTAGAAGAATACTGGAATAAAACTATGGTGTGCTTACAGACCTGAGCTTACTTCTTGTTGTATCACAAACAGTGTAGGTGTTACAATATTCGCAGGAAACAAAAAGTGTGAGAGAGCATGTCAGTGGGGACCATCCTGTCAGACAACAATTAGTTAGTTTCTCCATACCTCTATTGGTTTTGGTTGGAATGGACCTTAAAGATCATGTAATTATTCTCATGTCTCATCAAGCTATACAAATTACATGCACAATACACAATGGTGTATAAACAATATTGTATATTGTATATATATAGTATATATATACACAATATTGTATATTGTATATTCAATATTGTATATTATATTGTATACAACATAATATACAAGTTACACATGCACAAGTCCATGGGACCTGATGAAATCCATCCGCGGGTCCTGAAGGAGCTGGTGAATGAAGTTGCTAAGCCACTGTCCATCATATTTGAAAAATCATGTCAGTCAAGTGAAGTTCCCGATGACTGGAAAAAGGGAAATATAACCCCCATTTTCAAGAAGAGGAAAATGGATGACCCAGGGAATTACAGACCAGTCAGTCTCACCTCTGTGCCTGGCGAACTCTTGGAGCAGATTCTCCTGGAAGGCATGCTAAGGCACATGAAAAACAAGGAGGTGGTTGGTGACAGCCAGCATGGCTTCACTAAGGGGAAATCCTGCCTGGCCAATCTGGTGGCCTTCTATGTTGGGGCTACGGAACTGATGGACAGGGGCAGAACAGTTGACGTCATCTACCTGGACTTGTGCAAAGCATTTGACACTGTCCCACACAACATCCTTGTCTCTAAATTGGAGAGACATCAATTTGATGGGTGGACCACTCGGTGGATAAAGAACTGGCTGGATGGCCGCACGCAAAGAGTTGTGGTCAATGGCTCGATGTCCGGCTGGAGACCGGTAATGAGTGGTGTCCCTCAGGGATCGGTGTTGGCACCGGTCTTGTTCAACATCTTTGTCGGTGACATGGTGTCGTGGTTTAAACTCAGCCACGCAGTCTCTCTCTCACTCCCCCCCATTTCTCCTCTCCTGCTCCCAGCAGGGATGGGGAGGAGAATCAAAAGAATGCAACTCCCACGGGTTGAGATAAGAGCAGTCCAGTAACTAAGGTATAACACAAACCACTACTGCTACCATCAATAATAATAATGATAAGGGAAATAACAAGGGAAGAGAATACAACCGCTCACCACCCGCCGACATATACCCAGCCTGACCGAGCAGTGATCTAACCCTTCTGGGTAACTCTCCCCAGTTTATATAGTGGGCATGACATGCTGTGGTATGGAATACCTCTTCGGTTAGTTTGGGTTAGGTGTCCTGTCTCTTCTTCCTCCCAGCTTCCCCTCCTCCCTGGCAGAGCATGAGACTCACAAAGTCCTTGGTCAGAATAAACATTACTGAGTAGCAACTAAAAACATTGGTGTTATCAGCGCTGTTCCCAAGCTGAAAGTCAAAAACACAGCACTGCACCAGCTACTAAGAAGGAGAAAAATGACTGCTACTGGTGAACCCAGGATACATGGACAGTGGAATTGAGTGCGCCCTCAACAAGTTTGCCAATGACACCAGCTGTGTGGTTCGGTTGATACGATGGAGGGAAGGGATGCCATCCAGAGGGACCTTGACATGCTTGTGAGGTGGGCTGATGCCAACCTTATGAAGTTTAACCATGCCCAGTGCAAGGTCCTACACCTGGGTGGGAGCAATCCCAGGCACAGCTACAGGTTGGGCAGAGAAGAGATCCAGAGCAGCCCTGCAGAGAAGGACTTGGGGGTGTTGGTCAATGAGAAAATGAACATGAGCTGGCTTCAGTGTGCGCTCACAGCCCAGAAAGCCAACCGTATCCTGGGCTGCATCAAAAGGAGCGTGACCAGCAGGTCGAAGGAGGTGATCCTGCCCCCCTCTACTCTGCTCTCGTGAGACCTCATGTGGAGTATTGTGTGCAGTTCTGGTGTCCTCAGCATAAAAGGGACATGGAACTGTTGGAACAAGTCCAGAGGAGGGCCACGAGGATGATCAGGGGACTGGAGCACCTCCCCTATGAGGATAGGCTGAGAAAGTTGGGGCTGTTGAGCCTGGAGAAGAGAAGGCTGCGTGGAGACCTCGTAGCAGCTTTCCAGTGTCTGAAGGGGGGCTATAAGGATGCTGGGGAGGGACTATTCATCAGGGACTGTAGTGACAGGACAAGGGGTAATGGGTTAAAACTGAAACAGGGGAAGTTTAGATTGGATATAAGGAGGAAATTCTTTACTGAGAGGGTGGTGAGGCACTGGAATGGGTTGCCCAGGGAGGTTGTGAATGCTCCATCCCTGTTGGTGTTCAAGGCCAGGTTGGACAGAGCCTTTGGGTGACATGGTTTAGTGTGAGGTGTCCCTGCCCATGTCAGCTGGGTTGGAACTTGATGATCTTAAGGTCCTTTCCAACCCTTACTATTCTATGATTCTATAAGTTACGTATGTAATATAACTACACAAATTACATAACTAACTGAAGCAATTGTCTCCAACAAGTTTGTGTAACAAAGCTGGATTGTGGTGATTATATATGTATCTATCTGTTACATTCTGCATTGCAGTACTACAGTTCTAACCTACTAAGGATCCAGCTAAAGTTTGTGGTAAAAAAATGAGACTGAACAAGACTCTCTAAAAACACCATCCTTCTAAAACACTCATATAACAACAAACTACCATAGTTATTTTAATACTTTTTGTGCCTTTTGGCCCAAATTTTAATGCTGATTCTTTTTACAATAAATGCGTGTTTCAAATCTGGCAATAGCACTGCAAATTCCATAGGGAAATCAGAATAAGTTCCTCAGAAGAGACAAGAGGGGAGTCAAGTCTGGGGAATGACCTAAATAAAATAATTTGTACAATAGGAGCGGAGTCCTGTTGCAAGCCAAAGTGTTTGCAGACGGGCTAGCACCAGAATAAATAGGTGGCTTACGGTAACATGCTGAAGCCATCAATCACAAACCGGATAGTGTGAATTTGAGTCTTGCCATTTTTAAGAATTTTTATGAATGTTGTTTGCATTCTGCATGAGCTCTTTCAGGAACAATTGCCCTAAAACAGTGATTCAGGTTTAAGTGCCAGTATTTCAAAATGCTTTATAATCAGTGTGCATACCCAAGGTGTTCTGAAAACTGATGTGCCTAGCAAAGGGGAGAACTAAAAGTACAAGTTTAAGATACTTTGCTTCAGTTGTTTCTTCTGCACAAAGGAACTTATTTTCATGGGCAAGATGCTTTATTTACATACAAAAGTGCGTTGTCTTCAAAATTGTAATAGTAGGGACTGAAGCAAAATTACTGGTAAAAACTTCAGTTCATTTGACTAAGGCACTTCCAATATGCACTGCCCACAGTACAACATCTTTCAGCTTTAAATGTGTTCTGAAGTCTATACACATAACTGAATACTGGTGTGTCCAGGCAATGAATCATTTTATTCTGCAGGAAAGTTATGAGACATTTAGTGCAGGCATTCCTCAGATGTAGCTCTCCTCAGGAAATAGCTGATTTTATTATTGAAAGTGCTTTAAATTCCATGTTGATAGTGAAGTTTTTTTGAAAACTGATAGACTTTGAATGAGGGTAGGTGAACACACACCAAGGTGGACAGGTTGTCTGAATCCCCAAGAACTAATGTGAGAATCTCTATTAATTTCTATTAATTCCTCTTAATGCATCTCCTGTCAGTATGTGTGAGCTATTTTGTATTTACTCTAAAGGGGCTAAGGTCCCTTTCTTAAATACTATCCATTTAAAATCAAGTAAAAAAATCTAGGTCTGCCCCATACAGTTCTCTTACTGCAATGATCAAGAGATGTTTGCCTCACGGGCTGTCAGTTATTGTGAACTTTCCTGTAGTCCCTCTTAGGCTTCAGTACACAAACCTTTCTTATGGTGGAAAAACCAGCTTAAAATGTTTTTACCCTCCCCTGCCCTGGGCCATCCATTCCTGCTTTTGCACTGGAGTTTGTTGCCCAGTCTGGCTATGGGGCCGTGTTACAGCCTAGACCAGCAATATTGCCTGAGGTTAAAAAAGAATCTGTGGGGGTTTTACCCTAATCCAAGTTTCTGGCAACAAGCAGAGCTGAAGTGTCATTGGGGATCTGAGCAGCAGTACCTGAATTTATGTTCTGAAGTGAGGTTGTGCTAGCACATACATTGTCTGAACCTTGAGAGTTACACATTTCACCTTTGCTCAATTAGGTGCATGTCTGTAGGCTTCTTTTTCACTCCTCAGCTCCATGGTTACTACGGCTTTGTTTAAAAAATTAAATAGGATTACATTTCAAACTGTATGAAAGCTGACTGACATAAAGTAAATAATGGCAATACAGCAGATATATAAGTAAAGTTAGTGTTGTGACATCCAGTTTCCATTGAGCCAACTTTCCATCCCAACTCAGGTGGAAAAGTTATCACATACAAAAAGTTTACTTAGTCAGTTTACTCAGCTGTCTGATTCAAATACTGATTTCTCAGGTGGCCTCAGTTACAACCTAAACCATCCACTATCTATCAGGAAGCTTTCATGCGACATCCCACCTGTAGGTCCCACTTGTGCATCCTCATTAACAACGCTTTACTGAAAAGAAAGGAAACAGATTGCCACAAAACTTAAAAAGGTCATCCTAAACAGTGATACTTTACTTTATTCCTGAATATGGGCTGTACGTATACTTAAAATCCCTGAAAATCAATACTACTAATAAAGCTTTTAAGTTTAGAGGGACCAAAAAATAGAGGATTGAATTTAATGCTAGGGAAAAACTGACAACAAAGGAGTGATTGTTGTTCTCCTGTCAGTATTTCTACATGTAGAAATGTATAATACATAGGACAACAAGGAACAGTAGCTTCATTTAGTATTTAGATTTTCCTAAAACTTTGTGCAGGAATGTGCCAAGATGCTTTGGAGGGGAAGTCACACAAAGGAGCTGCGAAACGGAAGAGTGTTACCATATTTAGCTAGCAACTCTCTCTAGGCTTTTCCAAAGAATGCCATTTGGCCTAATAATTACTGTGTGAGTATTTCAAGGAAGAGCAATAACCTTGCCAAATTCAATTCTTTGCCCAAAATTACCGGAATGTATCATCTATAGTTAGTTTTATTATAACACTGGAGAAAAAATCCCATGAAGATTTTATATTAGGCTTCAGAAGAAACTTCCCCCAGAAGCTCAAACTGAAACAGACTTTCTGGAAAAGGGTAAGTCCAGGGTAAGTTCAAACTTCAGTTCAGATGGCTTTTAAGTTTTTCAAAATAACAGGCAAGTGAAAACAAACTTGTAATGGAACATGTCAAGCAACTATGGAGGCTGCCTATAACAAAAATACCTTTTTAAATGTTAATTTGTATAGCTTGAGATGAGAGTTAATCTATGTATGAATAAATTCTCCTGTGAGCAAGGGGAGTACTAAGGAAGCCTGCTTTTCTATTGGTTCTAGCCCTTTATCCCTGAACATCCACACCATAGTAACACACCTTTCCCTCAGTGGTGACATGATGGCATTAACTACCTTACTGCTGATTTTCACTACGTTTTAAGGAGCTGTGAGACCTCTATCCTTCTCTTAAGTCTGTTTGAAAATATTAAACAGGTTTATAGGTCATTAGAGAGACTCTAGTAACAGATATCACATAAGGTATAATTTATCAGGCTACCAAATATAAGCACTCTTTTCATTTCCAAAATGAGGCATTTTCTTTTAGAGTACTTTATAATACGTAGCTATGCAACTGCTGTAATTCACACAAAGGACAATTTTAGTCTATGTAGACAAACACTTAGGATACAGTCAGGTAACAAGACCCAAGCTGACAAGATCTTGAGAAGCCAGGATGCTTCTTAAGAAGCCATCTATCAGCAAAATGCAGTAACTGACAGTCTGCGTATTCTCAGCTATGCAAATGTAAATAAAATAAGTTAGCATGTAACTCTCTTAAAATAGAAATAAAACTGTTGTGACAAACAGCTCTACAATATTTCAGAAGTAAAATAGCTATTTATTAGTGACTAAGGCAATGTCTCCCCCTCAACATTATAGTGATAAATGTTAGATGTCTATGAAGCACCTTTTTTCTAACCCTCGCTGGAAAAAAATATTCTACATATTCTTTTCTTAGCTTTACTCTGAGGGACCTAATAGATTTAATGATAATATTATAATAATAAATAAATATTTAATAATAGTTGTTAAGTGATGCCTTCTTTTCAATGCATTTATTCCAAATTGTTGTGTTGCTTAAAATACTAAAAGTATTGAGATGCTTATATGTATTTTTAGTGCGGGTGAGGGACTTTAAGTTTGGCAGTAAAACGGCTTCTGTGATAGGTATGAGCCTTTTGTAATCTCCCTGATGAACTGCCACAATGATAAGCCCTTTATGAGAGCCACTTTTTGCACATGCTCAGCAGTGCCTTACCACAGTTTGACAGCTGCAGTCTCTTTAAGAGTCTTTTCTGCACTGAGGTGCTGAGCTGGACAGTCCCTGCCACTGCCACTCCAGGTTGCTGGACAGCACTGCAGGAGCAGGCATCAGAGCTGAAAACGGGAAGACTCTTCTCTATGGTCTTGGTGTTCCTTTACTGCCAAGTAAGTACTAGAGAAAGAACCTGAGTGAAGTACAGAAAGACAGGAAAATCCATCCATCTGAAATGCCGAAAAGTAGTAAAAGCTTGGACTGGAGGAGTTTGGGTAGAGTTTGGAGACCAGGCAGCTGGTTGTTGTTGTTGACAAATAGAGAAAAGGAAATCAGCTTCAGGAAAGGGAGATTTGGGACTAAGATAGCTAGGGGATGAGAAGGTTGAATCACAACAGGAAGCTGAAGGGGAATCCTGAGACTAAATGAAGAAACTGGAGCAAGAAGTCTGAGTTGGGGGAATAAAAGATTGGGACAGGGGAACTTGCAAGGAGGACAGTGAAGCAGGTAAAAAGCTGGTGGAAATTGATAGTGGGACTGGGAGAAGAAACTGTGATCGTGTGTGTGTTTGACAAGAATTAAACAGAACAGGGAATGAGGAGCAAGGGCAGCCTGGGAATGGCTAAGCTTGCTGACCAGAACAGGAAACTGGTTGTGAGCCACAGCCAAAAACTTAGAATGGGAAGTGGGGGGCTGGAGCTGCAAGAAGAATCCTGCAACTGAAGACATCTATTAGTTTGGCAAGAAGTCAATGACAGAGAGACTGTACCAAGATTATGACAAAAAAAAAAAAAAAAAAAAGAGAACCGGCAAGACAGATATGAGTGGATGGGGACATAAACATCTAGCTGTGGTGAATAAAGTCCTATGCCTACTAGATCACACCCTGGCAGCACTTAGACCTGAATCTAAGTTTCTTCACTTGTAACATTCTTCTACTGTCAGCCAGTACTTGTGAAACTCATTACCATCTGGGTATCTCAGTATGTATTCTTAAGTGGATTTAAGACCACACTGCCACTGAAAAGGATGAACATGGATTCCTTCCTGCCTCTGGCTGCCCTTTTCTTGCTTTAGCACTAACGAGTATGGATCCACAGTAAGAACTGATGCAGCTCACAGATCTAATCAGACACTAGATACTATCTTGCAGAGAGAGCTTTCAGTAAGATCAGCAAGCTGGTCTGATTTACTGTGTTTCTACATGATTACTCATATCAACAAAAGTTAAAATGGTGGAAGCTGCAGAAGAGACAGATGGGAATGCAGGAAACACCTCCACTCAAATTTTTTTGGACTACCTGGTCCTACATCAACTTAAAACAACCCTGAAATGATGCCTTCTTTCCCCTCTATTGGTAGACCATACGGAGATGGACAGCTTACTAACACTTAGTTACTAGCTGAAATGGTAAGAACCTCTTTTCCGTAACTAGAAAATTTAACCCTGGTAATGAACAGTAATGCTACAATCTGCATGATGCCACACAAGGAACTTTTCGAGTTTTGTATGCTCCTTTATTTCTCTAGAAAAAATTAAAAAGAAAAAGCTGCATCAACACATTGTGAAACTTGTCAAATGAACTTTCTGAGCTAAAGATTTAAAGTTGTCCTTTAGAAAAACAAAAAGTATGCAATTGTATAACTAAAGGCAGTGTCATAATGTCTATAAAAATAGAGTTCCATTAAGGCAACTTAGAGGTTTTGACTTCGCAACTTTCATAATGTTCCTTAATGTTTTCTGTGCATGTGTAGTAGTACACAAGCTGTTTTGAATCTCTGCTTAAGTATTTCAGAAAGGCTGAGGAAAGAGGAGAGAGAGGCATGTGTGTTTTATATGTATAAGCAGGCTAACTAAAGCCTCCATAGCTGAGAGTGAAATGAAAGGCACTTACATCATACTGTTTTCCTGCAATAAAACTCTAAACACACCAAGGATTCTTGAACATTCCCTTGGGGTTGCTTATTGGCACCTGCAAAGCAAAAAGAACTCTTTGTATTGTATAAATTATAATGTCTCTGTACCACCATGGTAGAGCAATAGCACTTTCTTTTTCACTCTGAGGCAGAGAAGGAAAAGTCAGTTCTAGCCAGCTTATTTAAATAACTATATCAATTACCTGAAATTCCATATACAAAGTTCATGTTACTGTGCTCATAATTTGTTTGAATTGTATAAATGTGAACAAATTTTTAATAGTTGTCAAGGGAGAATGTGTAAGGCTTGCAAAAGATGACCCCAAGTTCACAGAATCACTCTGCCTTTATAGGAAGTGGACTTTGGTTTGGTAATTAAATTCAAAATCAACAAAGTCAGAGAGGAAACGTTTCCTTTGTACAGGCACATCTACCTGGAGATTGTGTACCTACACAAAGTGAGTTTGAATACGGTCAACTGGCAGCTGTATTTGCAGAGCAGACTTCTAAGAATTATCTGGCTGGTTGCATTGGTAAACCAGATCTGGTGTCACCAAAGGGACTGATAGGTGATAGCAGTACTGTCACATTGGTCACAGCCTGGCTCATAGCAGAATACTCAACCAGCTAGTTGCACAGATAAGTTTGTCTCAACATAAGTGATTTTCTTTAGACTGGAACAGACAACAAGAGGCTCTCCCTTTGCTATTCTTGATATCACAGAAACCAAGCAGATTGACAAGTTGAATGACTTCTATTTGCACTTGTGAGGTTGATCGTATGTGTGATGGGATGTTTTCGAGCTGGTTTGGCAACTTATTTTCCCCACTTTTCTTCAAATAAAAGATAGTTGCATCCTTGTTCTCAAAGGATATTGCAGATGGAAAAAAGTAATTTGTAATGATGACTAAGAAGGTTTAGTTTCAGTTTCCAGAGCCAAAAATTAACTGGATGAACTGGAAGTGGGAGGCTTTAGGCCTTAGTGATATTTTGCTTTTAAGCAGAGCAACGGGATAGATTTACTTCAGCCTTTGTTCCTAGCACTGGCATCTAGAAGAAGATGCATATCTTAGAACTTAGTCAAGATTGTGGGTTAGCATCCCTTTCCATCAGAACCTCGTGCTAGTGTGTTAATTGGGGAAGATGCTCATTTTGTTGTTGTTTTGCAACTGCTGCCTGTGATATATATGATTTACGTGACACAGACTTAATATGTTTATTTTGTGGCAGACTACACATTGGAGGATCAGTGCAACTGAATGTGTATTGACCAAAAGAACACATTCATTATTATAGAAGCCTACAACAAAAACACAGCCAAAACAATTTTGTGGAACGCATAAACCGCTTGAGCAATAGGACTTATCGGTGGATAAGAAGGAAAATACTTACATCAATCCGCCCAGATTGTCAGCATTACTGGAGGCCCTCTGAAATGATAGTGGAAATACCTGTGAATATTAGTACATTTTAGAAGATGGTTCCACTGCTAGAGTAGTTGCTCCAAGTGACTAAATGCTCACTTAACTAGGAAAAACCCCTTGACTTTCACACATTTGAAAGGCTTGTTTAGCTGTAACTCGAGACCTGATTCTGTGGGTACTACTGTATCACAGAGTGAGATAGCAAAGGCTCCAGGGAAAGTATCACCAAAAAACGTACTTGTTTTTTTTTGCCATGTGTCATTATTTCCCATGAATGCATTGCATTAGCTGATAAAATAGTCTGAATGTGTCACCAAACATGTCAGGCTCACCTGCGCCTGGAGATTACATCTGAAGATAAAAAAAGATATCAGAAAATCTCTGAAGAGCAAATTTGACATTATTCACACTTTGAAAACCATAAATGCCAAGGCTATTTGGCATAAGTGTATAGCAACTTGGTAGTATGACAGTGATGACAATCTCTTCTACATATTTCTCAAGTCACTCTATACATCGCAAAAATATGAAAAATCCAGTTTTAAGGGAATCTTAGTAACAAATGATCTATACCAAGCTGGATTTGAAAGGGGGGGTTTGAACAATTAATCCTCTGGTTAGGTTTATAAAATAACATGAGATATGTTCTCTCACCCCCATGCAGTTATAAATTAAACTGAATTAAAATATGCTGTCTGAGCAAAATCATATAAAGTAGTAGCAGTGTAAGCTTCCACAGATTGTTAATGACTCCTGAAGTGTAACTGAGTTGCTCTAGAATTTAATGGACTATGTTTCTGAGATCAGAACTATCACCTCCTATTTAACATGCTGCAGTCTAAAGTGAAGAGGAAGAAAGTATCAGAAAATTTTATCCCTCAAATCACAGCTGAAAAAAATTACTTTTTTTTCTGTGAATATTGTTGTTATTATTGCTGCTGTTGTTATTTTTATTGTTATTATTTCTCTTTGGATTGGAAAGATTTCATTAAATTTATTCGACTAACGACCAGTTGCAAAATAGGAAACAAAAGTAGAGCCTTACGGAGCTAGTGAGGTTCTCAAAACTTAGGAGTCACTGAAAACTGTACACAATGAAATCTGACGGGGTATGTTCAGCTATGAATCTAAGTCAGAGCCGACCAATCTGAGTGATCTCTGACTGAGTCCATTCCGCGACACTGAGTCATTTTTATATCTCTAATAACTACTGTCACTAATTGAAAAACTGTAGGAATCCATTTACTTGATGCTGTTGCATGCAGAAAAGAGATGAGAAAAAATTTAAACAAAGCCAACATGAATCTTGATGACAGGATTTGTATCACAAATGGCAGGAACTCAGGATTGGTACCAAAGAAGACAAGGTAATAAAAAAAAAAAAAATAAATAAACACCCCAAGAAATTACAAGAATTGTCATCAAGCACAGATACTGAGCTTTCGGGTTGTGGATGTTAGTTGACTACTCAGGAATAAATTATGTTATTACTTGATTACCAGTTAACAATAATACAAAAATGTAAATTCCTTATCAACCTTTACTTTAGTGGACACTTAACAGCCAGAACTTAAAATTCCCCAGAGGGATAGAATTTTCTCCCTCTTTTCAGGCATGTTCTTGTTTTCTGGAATAATAGCCATGTGGGGACTTTTTATTTTGTTTTTCCTTCCCCAAAAGCATTTATAATTCCCTAACAAGATTTAAATAGAAATTGCATTACTTTAGCAAGCCTGAATCAGCAGGGCATGAGTTTTCATGTTGAAGACTATTTATAGTGAATGGGAAAATCCATGTATGTGCATAGGTGTCTTGCCTAAGGTTTATGTTCCACTTACAACAAAAATTGTTTCCTTTATATCCTAAAATGCAAAACAAATTCTTAGGTTGGGCAAGTCTTCAAAACCCAAGGATCCTAACAGCTATGCAAATACTGTTTTAAATATGGTTCAATGTGTCAGGAATAGCACAGAGGCTGGTTATTCATCTTCACCTTCATAAATTTCCTCCATCCCTTGAGATTCCACATTATCTGACAGGTTTGAAAATTCTCCTCAACCAGTTGGACAGAAGATAAACCTACTCCTACCTTGTTCACTCTACATTTTCATCATCTGGATTGTAGTTGTGTTTCATGTTACTGAGAAAGTACCCATGATGAAAGCTAGGAAAGACTCTTATGGAACAGAATAAATAAGGTGGAAAGCAGACTTTGAAAATATATACACATATCTTCAATAACTATTGCATTGTTTCATCTGTGTTGAGAACATTCTTCCAACCATTCTCCTCTTCAACTTTCTGTAAGTAAACTGGTATTATATTTTCTTAAGTGACATTTCCATGATAGCACCAAACACGTATTTTAACTGACCTTAGAATATCAGATAAATGCGAGAGTATTGTAACCAGTTCGCTTTCATTTATGTGCCTCTGTTTATTTTTGCCAGATATTGTTTTCTTCTTACACAATGCAATAGGAATGTAACTATGATGTTACAAATGTGGGTGTGCCTTTGAGTAATCTTTTTATGCTGTATTTGGATCTGGCCTTAATATAAAGTTTCTGTGCTGTATATAAGGCACTGGACATGTGATTTTCAGGTCTTTGAAGTGCATTTTCACTTCCAGCCAGGTGACAGACACATACATATGGACACCTGAGCTAACCTTCTGTGGATGAGAGTATTCCCATAATGGAGTAGTACTTTCATTAATATCCCCACTGGTTTTTAAAATCACTCCTGTAACTCAGGTTATTTGACCTGAGATACTCTTTCACAGTTGATTGTGTCAGTTGTTAGAGGTTGCCTGTCCTTGGGGATGAGGGAGAATTGTGAGAGATGCTTGATGACTATCAGCATGACTGTGTTATTCCTGCATATCCCTGTGAAGTGGATTGGTTCCAGCTGGACCTTAACCAAAATTAAACTAATTATGGGCTTAGGCTCTTTGGTGTTTCTAAAATCCCCTTTTCTCTCATATTTTATTCCAACTGCTAAATAAAGATGCTTTCTTGTAAGGGAACTGTTTGACAATATCAAAAGAAAAACAGGTGCCTGAAACCAGTCAGATCTGCAGGATAGGCATTAGGATATACAAGATAGTGCTTGCCTCCTGACAGAAAATAAAAGCAAGATTGTACACAAACACAAGCCCAGGATCAGACAAGTCAGAGAGGAGCCAGAGGTGAATTCACTCCTGTAACATTGAAAATGACATGTTTGGATTCTGGTAAAAGCTGATACTGGCTCTGCTATCTATTCTTAGGCCTACAACTCTCTGCAAGAAAAAAAACCAAATCAAACCACCTTTTGAGTTTATTACCCCTTGAATTCATATACATTCTCTGTCTGAGAATGAATACTTCTCTTTAGCAAAATTATGTCTGCTGACTCTTAGAATTTGCTTTATAAAAATTTGACCCTTTGAAGTCAATGAGAGTTTTATCACCTGACTAATGGAGTATGTAGATAAAGCAGAAAAATCTGTTTTGTCTTATTATATGCAACTTGTTATGATTTTCTTTAGGATGTTTCAAGTATGCTGAAGAGCAATTAATGTAAAGAATAGGATTTGAAGTAGGCCCTGAGCCCTTAGCTTCTCCTGATTTATGCAGAAGCAGGGAAGTTTCTTCTGTGACGCCACCTCCCGTTTCCTTGACACGTTCTACATGACAGATTCTCTGAATAGAGCCAGGGAGATGAACAATCACTATTCTCTGCTCTAGACTTAGATACTTTTAATAGAAATATAACTGATTTCTGATACATTTTTGATGGTTGACAGGGATTTTTTCCTTGCCATTCTGCAGAGCATTGGGTAAAAAGTCTATTCCCATGGAAAGTATTGGTGTTCCAGCCTTTGTAAGTGTGGAAAATCCTTTATTGCACTTTAAAATTCACATACACAGAGACATTTTAAGTGGTTCTGAGGTCTTTTGCAGATATTACTCCTAAGTCTTCATCTTATCTGCTGAACCTTGAACTATTACAGTCATGTTAATTTCGGCAGCCTTTATAGGTTCAAAAGATACAGACAACAATTGCAATACTGGGGTTTTCTTTTCAATATTTAAAAAATATTCCTCAGGTAGTTCCTCTCTGTTATATATATTATATAGAAAAAATATAACACTATGATGTGATACATAAAGACGTTATCTTCTGTGCTCGTTTGGGATGACCTGTACGAATTATTAATAAACATTCTATTTCTGAGTAACAGAATCATTCCATGTTTATTTTCAAAAAACTTTATGTTATGTAGTGTTTATGCATGCCTGTGCTGATCTGAGACTGCATCTCTGGGGAGTGCATTCCAGGCTATGTTACACTGATGTTATTATAGCAAATAACAGATAATAATGCCTATAGTCAATGTTGCTCAGCACTTTCTATTACAAGACACGTTACATTGTTGTCTTCGCTGAGTTTAAACCATTTTCCGTATATGCTTTTTGATGAATCCTCTCAAAGAATATTTTACCTGAAAAGATTCAGTTTGAGGTTGTGGGGTTTTTTCCCCAGAACAATGTTCAGGAAAAACATGTTCTTCTTTCAACAGCTTTTGTAGTCTCATTGTTGGGGTGTGCCAACAATGCAACTTGACAGGTGCTTGACTCCTTGAGGAAGTACTCACTGGAGTGTCCTCATATCTCCTTTGCTGACTTCTTTTCCTTACTGTTGCATAGGGATCTCCAGGTAAGATTACAAAAGATAGATGTACAGAACTTTTAACGACAAGAATTCCTTTCAAATTACAGCAGTGATCGTTTTTGGAATTTCAGTATGCCAAAGTGACGTAAATACACCAACACAGTTGACAGTTAGTTTTTCAGTTTGATTAGATGTGACTTTAGACCATTTTTGTTTATTAATTTTTTATTTTTTTTAAAATAATAATTATTATTATGCTGCAACATGAAGTTTTAATGCCAAAATGAAAGACAGGCATTGTGCCTGTATTAATGCCTGACCTTCTAAAGTAAAAGTCATTCGCTCTTGCACTGCTGTAGAAAGACTGATAAAAACATATCCATGCCCTGCTAAAACACAATCTCCTTGTGTAAGGACAAAGTCACCATAAAGGCTTGATGGCACAACCTAGTAGAGTGTGTGCTAGTGAATTAGCCTTGTCTATTGACAGCAAAGCTTGAATAATGATACCAAATGATCACCAGTTAGAAGCTGCTAAAATTTAACAAAGCAAATCCAGTAGAATTCAGCCTATCCTAATACAGGCAAACTTCTGGAACAAGGCCTTTTGTTCCAGTCCTGCCAGGCTAAACAACAAGGCTATTGACTGTATGTGCCAGCCTTTGTTAGTGGGGGCTACCTGAAAAGATTAAAATTGCATGAATCTGCAATTTCAGAGCCATTAATTCTCAGCTGTAAAATCTCCAACTCTAAACTGACCCAAGAAGAGTAGTCAGTTGACTTAAGCTTCTATGTTAAAGGATCATAATGCCATGGTCTAGCCCTAGGAAATAAATTTATTTCCAGTGCCAGTTCTGAATAAGTCTCAAGAAGCCATAGCGTAATTCTGATCTTTGATATCACCACAATTATTGCAAAAGGTCATTAATTCATCTATGGATTAATCCAGTCCGATCAATAAGCCATACAGACAACTTCAGAGAAAGATAGGAAAGAAAATGAAAGACATTCAGACCACTACCTCTTCCACTTTATCACATTTTTACTAAGCTATATACTGACATGAACACACTTCCCCAAAAAGGAACCATTCACAAACCACCTCCAAGGAAAGACATTAATTTTCTCACTAAAGATTCCTTACCTTCTGCTCCCCTACCTTTACAGAAGATGATTTTTTTTTGTTGTTGTTGTTCAGGCTATATTGAATTCACAGTCAAATCTGCAGTCTAATGATGAATCAAGCAGATACTATGCTTTCCCTATGCAGCTTGCACAGTTTCATGTGAAGTTTATCAAGCACCAGACCTAACCAATTAGCATAATATTCTTATATACATGACTAAAACTTTTGGTAAGAGGTACTAGTACAACTCAGCTACACTGCAGTGCACTGGATAGACTTACTTTATGATGATTACAGAAAGTCTAAATTTAATCCACTGTATAGAAAATGTTCCTCTGGATATTCAAGGGAAATCAAACCCTGGATCCCACGTATCTACATCTATATTCCCAGTACTAAGGGGAAGCTGCAGGATCTGTTGAATTCCAAGAGGCAGCCACAAAACCAGAGGATCCGACCTAAGCAGATGATACCATGGATGTTTGTTTCTTCGTCATCTACTTCAGAAGACATGTTGCAGTCCTGTGAACTTGAGGAAAGAAAGGAACACAACCTGTAACATTCTGCCAGCAACTGTGGCTGAGACATCACCACAGCATTTGGTATTCTGACATCACCATGTTAAAATAAAATTACTCTTCCAGTCACAGAAAAATACAAGGTTGAATCTTGAAACTTAAGGAAAAACGTAGATCTTTGACCAATTTCTGATCTCAAAACTTTACTGTTGGATCCAAAATTTCTTTTTGTTGATAATAGTGCATTTCTGTTGTTCTAAAAGATAGCTTTCCTTTGCATTTCTCAGTTTCCCCTTCTTCAGTTATTTAAGGAGAAAAGATAGTTAAGCTTCTTATTTTTCTCCTCTGAATGGAAAAGTAGTTGATGTTTTCTAGTGTTTCTACAATTCGGAGGGAATACCTGGTTCTTTCTCAAAATCTACAAATGTCCTTATAATGGAAAGCAGCTAACAGTTTACCACCCAGACTAACTTTCTCTTCACTTGGCACACTGGTTATAGGATTTTGAAAAGGTTTGATAGATCATGTTGAGGAAAAAAGAAAAAAAGCTGGAGATTTTTAAACTCTGGAAAAGCCAACCTGTAAATACCATACTTGGAGCCAGGGAAAAAAAAAATCCTTTATGAATAAATCACCTGCATGAGCTGTATTCCAATATCTACTTCATTAAAAATCTGTAGAGCTTGCTGTATCCTCTATAAAACTATAGAATTTCACCTGTCTCTATTCTCCACATACTTACTTGAAAACTGCATTTAGTCATGAGAACGTAAGTTACGGATTCCAGAAAAAAGCAAAGAATGGATCTCTCTCAGACATGGTACCTACATTTACATCAGTTCCCCACCTACTGCTTTCTTAGCTTATGACACCTCCTTTCAAAAACTGAAGAGGATATCCCCTAATTCAATTTTCAGGTTCAATTTTCTTCATTTCATAATGATCTCTACTTGATTATGAGAATGAGCAAACTGTTATGGCTGATCAACCAATTGAAGTGTTCCCAACCCAACTATTTAGCTAGGGTTTTGTTTTCTTAGCTGTTTTATAAACTCATTCTCATCATCACCAAGGCAAGGGAAGCTACATTCCAGTGGTAGACAGCTCTACTTTGAATAGAGCCAAGGAGTTCAAAGAAGTAGCTACAACTTTTTATCTCTGATGTGGACCTAAACATCTAAACTATCCTGGTGACCCATAGGGTGAGCTGAAAGGGTGAACAACATGATTGCACAAGATCATTTTTATTTTATTTTAGATTTCCAGTTTGGGACTTTTAAACATAAATTTCTTTAAAGTTAGGCAATAACTTTCAGGCAAAGTCAGGGACTTTTACACATAAACTTCCTTAAAGGTAGGCAATACTTGTATACCTTCACTGTCTATGTGTGTTCTCCTATCAGCTATTTACATTAGCTCTTCTATGGAGCTTTTGCCTCTTTCAAGGCACAGAGGGCCTTCTAGGAAAATATCAGGAATGTGTAGCAGATAGATTTACCAGGGACATAAAGAGACAGATATTAATCTCACCTCTGTTACCATTGACTGCAGGGCTCTCATAGTCACAGCTATCTATGTCTGTTTCCGTATACTGATGGAAGCTGTAGGTTTTAAGGTTCCAGTTTCATGTGTTGCAGAACTAGAAAGGTGGGTGGGGGCAGAGGCAGGAGAATGGAGGAAGATAAAAGAAGGTCCTCTAGATGAAACATGCATATTGTCCTGTGAGATTATAATTTAGTCATACTTTCATCACAAAGCTTCCATTTGATACTAAGCAAGTCATTTAAAACACGTAAGTCATGGATGGCTTCTATACATATTTTTTGAAACTCAATTCAAGGTACTGGGTACCTAGCTGGTGTCACAGAAGCATCCAGTGTTTACACTTGCGACAAATACCAATAAAGACGCCACTTTTGAAATAAAAGGTACTATATTCTCTGAGGTACTTAATCTAGGCCTCTTTAATAGAAATCAGAGAAATCAGTGGACATCACTGACAATATTTGCTGTAATTTCATGTCTCAGTTTTAGAGGGGTTGAGGTTGGATGATAATATGAACTCATTTCATGGGCAGAAGGTGAAGATGAAAAAATGGCTGTTAAAAAAAATATTCCAATAAGTCTATCATTGCAGTACACAAGAAAACCTGGGAGTATCTGCTAGCATTCTTTGAAAGCACCAATTTGCGGAAAGAAACTATGTCTTTATCAGTAAAGACCTAGGTAGAATCATAGAATCATAGAATAGTTAGAATTGGAAAGGACCTTAAGATCATCAAGTTCCAACCCAGCTGACACGGGCAGGGATATCCCACACTAAACCATGACACCCAAAGGCTCTGTCCAACCTGGCCTTGAACACCAACAGGGATGGAGCATTCACAACTTCCATGGGCAACCCATTCCAGTGCCTCACCACCCTCTCAGTAAAGAATTTCCTCCTTATATCCAATCTAAACTTCCCCTGTTGAAATTTTAACCCATTACCCCTTCTCCTATCACTACAGTCCCTAATGAGGAGTCCCTCCCCAGCATCCCTATAGCCCCTCTTCAGACACTGGAAGGCTGCTATGAGGTCTCCACGCAGCCTTCTCTTCTCCAGGCTGAACAGCCCCAACTTTCTCAGCCTGTCTTCATACGGGAGGTGCTCCAGTCCCCTGATCATACTCGTGGCCCTCCTCTGGACTTGTTCCAGG
Source organism: Psittacula echo (assembly GCF_963264785.1). Taxonomy (NCBI): domain Eukaryota; kingdom Metazoa; phylum Chordata; class Aves; order Psittaciformes; family Psittacidae; genus Psittacula; species Psittacula echo. Next base: position 71,451,277 of record NC_137737.1, on the reverse strand, counting down.
AGTTCCATTCAGCATTCCTTTTATGCTGAGGACACCAGAACTGCCCACAATACTCCACATGAGGTCTCATGAGAGCAGAGTGGAGGGGCAGGATCACCTCCTTTGACCTGCTGGTCATGTTCCTTTTGATGCAGCCCAGGATACGGTTGGCTTTCTGGGCTGTGAGCACACACTGAAGCCGGCTCATGTTCATTTTCTCATCAACTGACACCCCCAAGTCCTTCTCAGTAGGGCTGCTCTGAATCTCTTCTCTGCCCAACCTGTAGCTGTGCCTGGGATTGCTCCCACCCAGGTGTAAGACCTTGCACTTGGCATGGTTAAACTTCATCAGGTTGGCATCAGCCCACCTCACAAGCGTGTCAAGGTCCCTCTGGATGGCATCCCTTCCCTCCGGCGTATCAACCGAACCACACAGCTTGGTGTCATCGGCAAACTTGCTGAGGGCGCACTCAATTCCACTGTCCATGTCACCGACAAAGATGTTGAACAAGACTGGTCCCAACACCGATCCCTGAGGGACACCACTCGTTACTGGTCTCCAGCCGGACATCGAGCCATTGACCATCAAATTGATGTCTCTCCAATTTAGAGACAAGGATGTCGTGTGGGACAGCGTCGAACGCTTTGCACAAGTCCAGGTAGATGACTTCAACTGCTCTGCCCCTGTTCATCAGTTCCACAGCCCCATCATAGAAGGCCACCAAATTGGTCAGGCAGGATTTCCCCTTAGTGAAGCCATGCCGGCTGTCACCAACAACCTTGTTGTTTTTCATGTGCCTTAGCATGCCTTCCAGGAGAATCTGCTCCAAGATTTTGCCAGGCACAGAGGTGAGACTGACTGGTCTGTAATTCCCTGGGTCATCCATTTTCCCCTGCTTGAAAATGGGGGTTATATTTCCCTTTTTCCAGTCGTCGGGAACTTCACCTGACTGCCATGATTTTTCAAATATGCTGAACAGTGGCTTAGCAACTTCATTTGCCAGCACCTTCAGGACCCCCGGATGGATTTCATCAGGTCCCACAGACTTGTGCACGTTCAGGTTCTTAAGATGGCCTCGAACCAGATCCTCTCCTACAGTGGGCCTAAGGTCTTCATTCTCACAGTCCCTTCATCAGGCTTCCAAGACTTGGGTGGTGCGGTTGGAGCATTTGCCAGTGAAGACTGAGGCAAAGAAGTCATTGAGAACTTCAGCCTTTTCCAAATCCAGGGTAGGAAGTTCTCCTGATAGCTTCTGGAGAGAGCCCATGCTGTCCCTAGTCTGTCTTTTATTTGCAATATAACTATAGAATCCCTTCCTGCTATCCTCAACATCCCTAGCCAAGTTTAATTCTAACTTGGCCTTAGCTTTCCTAACCTGGTCCCTAGCTTCCCAGACAACATCCCTGTATTCTTCCCAGGCCACCTGTCCTTGCTTCCACCTTTTATATGCTTCTTTTTTCGCTTGAAGTTTCTTTAGCAGCTCCTTATCCATCCAAGGAGGTTTCCTGACCCTCCTGCGACACTTCCTTCTAGTTGGGATGCAACACTCCTGAGCTTGTAGCAACACTCCTGAGCTTGTAAATAAGGTAAGGTATGATGATGTCAGTCAACAGAAATTACTAAGAATCTATTTATAACCACGATTACCATTCTTTTCTTCGGATATTTAAATCTGATTGTATTACTGCCTTAATCTAAAAGTCATAGGATCATCATAGAATCACAGAATGGTTTTGGTTGGAAGGGACCTTAAAGATCATCTAGTTACAACTCCCCTGCTGTGGGCAGGGACACCTTCCACTAGACCAGGTTGCTCAAAGCCACATCCAGCCTGACCTTGGACACTGCCAGGGATGGGGCAACTACAGCTTCTTTGGGCAATCTGTTCTTGTGTCTCACCACCCTCGTAGTAAAGAATTTCTTCCTAAAGTCTAACTTAAATCTCTCCTCTGTCAATTATAATCCATTCCCCCTTGTCTTATCCCCACATGCCCTTGTAAAAACTACCTCTCCAGATTTCTTGTCAGCTCCCTTTAGGTGCTGGAAGACTGTTACAAGGTCTCTCCTAAGCCTTCTCTTCTCCAGACTGAATAAGCCCAACCCTCTAAGTGTTTTGCAGATCAGTGAAAGTAATGTCATAGAATCATAGAATCAGCTAGGTTGGAAAAGACTTTTAAGGTTATCAAGTCCAACTTTTACCCCATGTTTGAGTGTGTGTGGAAATGTCTTAGTAGTTTAGAGAATTAGGAGGCTCTCTCTTCTAGACTTTAATGTAAAGAATTTTGTTTTAACAGTTGTTCGTTCAAGTGATCCAATTTTCCTCAACATGGCACGGAACTAAATCTGTCTTTCTGCCTGAAATGATATCTGTTCAAACTGCTCCCATTACAAAATGGGAAAAACAGTTTGCAGTTGTGTTGGAAGATATGGATAACAAGAAATGCTTTTTTTTCTAGCATTTTAATTTCTTCATTTGAACTTAAGCATCTTGGACCACTCAGAAGGTGAGAGGCCAAGATGGAGATGAAGAAGAGGTGAGGAAAGGAAGAGCGACAGAAATTAGGGAGAATATCAGAGGACAAGGATGAGCTACGTCCTGGGTGTTGAGATGAGGACAAAGGAGCATATGACCAAATTAAGAAAAAAATATTAGGTGCAAAGGAATATTACGTATTTCATATCTAACCTGTCAACATAGTTTGGCCAGTATGGAGTTTTACATTACCCAGTTGGTTTAGATCAAGGAAGCCTGGAAACATCAGTAGGATTAATCTCAACTATCTTTAAGCAGTTGCGGAACAGGTGCCATACTTACAGTTGGCAAAAATTAAAAAAAAAAAAAAAAAAAAAAAATAAATTGTTAAAGTCAACAAAGTGAATCAAATTTAGACTTCAATTCATCTGATCAGACAGAGGCGTCTACTTTAGGATGAGATGAAGCATGCTGTGAATCCCGTTGACTATGCTGACTAGCTTTCCATTGGCTGTGAAAAGATAGCGTAGGATGATTTGATCAGATGTTAATGCCTATAGCATAGACCATCACATTTAGCCATATCATTACTGCCTTTTGAAATCCTTTAGCTAATCACTGACTATCTCAGCTACTAAATCCTTCATTTTCAAGCCCCACTCCCAAATACTAAAAAGTAGATAATCACCTTATTATAACTGATTGTAAGTTATTGATAGACACTTTATTATCATGAGTTATGACCTTGTGGATAAATACCTGCATATCAAATAAGGCTGTGATCCCTTGGTTAGAGCAAATCATGGAGATGGAGACCCATTCCTATCTAATACAGATCTCTATAGTATTTCCAGTACCATAAACTTCCAGCCAGCTGTGGCCTGCCACCATTAACTATCTCAAATTCAGCTATTCCACCATCCATTAAGATCTTCATAGACATTGCAAGGGCACACAGTGAGGTCAAAATGGAGTTGACCTTTCAAATGAGCTTTATACCATGATCTTATGTACCTTAGAACATTCTTCATTCTCCTAAATAGAAGAATGACTGTCCTCCTGACTTTACCAGGACTGTCACTGTAGGTGGTTGTTCACTTCAAACTGGAAGTGTCATATGTGTATGGTAATGCTTCCCGCTCAGCTGACATTGCTCAATTCTGTCCAAAGCTAAATTAACTGAGGCTGTCTCAAGCACCTCTAGAAATATTTGCTGCCACTGTCAAAACCCAAACTGGCCTGGCTTTCCACTTTTCCTAGACTGCTTCCTTACTGTATTCCATACAACTTCTCTACTAGAAACATCTGTATGCAAAGTTAGTAAAGCCATTTAGGAAGTTGGCATGAAGATGGCTTTCAACAACCAAAATATTGTTAAAAATTGACAATCTTGCCTCAGTGAGTAAAGGTGAAATACCGTAAGAAGTAAGAAGGAAATGGTGATCTAGACAATTCACCATACAACCTTTGGACACTTTTTTCTAGTGAAAGCAAGACGAGAGCAAGCTATCATGGAAGTTAGTGAAGTGAAGTCCAACTGGAAAACCTGGGCACCACTATTGCATGGTATTTTATAACAGCATGGTTGATTCTCCTGAAAAGTCTTATAAAGCAACAAGGACAAAAGGTTAGAATAGAAACCAGAGAAGAATTAAGAGGCAGTGCAAGCAATGAATATGTGTAAGAGAACTTCTTTCACTGAAGATGAAACATGGAGTGTGTTTGAAATGTTAAAAATTAGTAATAGCTCTAAGCTTTTGCTGTTTCCTTGAAATACTAAAAATAGAGCAGTACTGATGAATTGTGTTTCTTTTTAGTCACCCAGATCAAAATACCTAAGACCTGGTTTACTGCAGCAGTAAGACCATTAGTAAAAACTAAGATGTTCTATTCTCATGCTGTGCAAGCAAAGTAATGTCTTTAGCAACCACTGCTGCCATCTCTCCGCTAAAACATGAGTACCTATTAACTTAAGGTAAGATTGTCCTTCAAAGGTGGGTACAATGATGGCATGACATGTACAGCTCAAAAAGGATTCAGACCACAACTTAGGAACTGTGATTAAATGCTCACCTCCAGAAGGCAGTCACAGAGTTCCTAGATCTTAACTGTCCCCATTTTATACAGGCCTATCCTTTTTCAACAATCCTCTTACTGTCACAGAACGACCCCACTTTGCACCACTTAGACTTCAAGACTCGGTCTTGAAGATCTCAAGCAGTGGTTCAAATACCTTTTAATAGGCTGGTTAGGAAATTAGGAAAGTATGAAAAGTATGAATGTTGTTAGATGTCTTATCTGCACAAATTATGTCTGTCTAGCAGTCCAGAACCAGAATTTCAGTTATTCAGAAGAACAATGTTGACTTTGGAGACATGATGTATTTGTGACAAGGAATGGCCAGCTTAACCACCTCTGAGATGGGAATCTCCAGCTCTTTCTGCATAAATAATCCAAAGCCTACAAACGGATCAACGTCTTCTGAATGGGTTCTTGCTGGACAATGGTCCAAAACATGTTTATCAAAGTAGAATGTTGAGGATTTTCTTGGCTTTTCAGAAATGTTTTTGAAGGACTTTGACAAAATAATAAAGAAAAAAAGAAGAGGCAACTTGATAAAAATTTAGTTGAGCCAATGGGTTCATTGATCACACAAACATGATGGACTATTCTTTAACTTGTGCTGTTCTGCATTTTCCTGACATGGTACAGAATAGGAAACACTCACTGGAACAAATGCATAGGTGTGATGAAAGGCGGAGTAAAGCACTCCTCTCCTGGCACTGGTTTTGTCCCACCCTTACGCCTTTTTGAGATCAGAAACTCTGTCACGCCGAATTTGCTCTTGAAGGAGTAACTTGTCACATCTACCTTTGCACAACGATGCCTTCAGTTGATTGAGCTAATGGGTTAATACACGGCACCTTGCTGGCCCAATTTCCTATGAAGCACTCCCAGATGACACATGAGGTGCAATGACAAGTTTTGTGGTGTAACCAGTACTGGACTCATAAGAAAGTCAACAGCTCATCTACTTTCCGTTGAGCCATCATACCAGGGAGGTCTTGGTGTAGTGCCTCCCTGACTTTGCAAACACGGTCAGTTGGGAGACGTAAGCTGTGCGCAATGATCATGTAGGGCTGCTTAGCTCTCGTGTGGATTTGCCCACGTCCTTCACTCGTTTATGGCAAATGCATTCCACCAAGTAAGTCTGGACAGAAGAAAACGTAGACAGATGCACTACATCGTTGCTTGTACATATGGAGGTAGAGTTGGCCAACAGGTTGGGATGGCCTCGTGGGGCTGGACAAGCTATGGTGGTGAGGAGAGGGACGACTGCGGGTACCAGAAGCCCGGGGTAGGGGAAAGGGGAAGCAACGAGGGCCCCGCACGTGCGTGGGCCCCGTGTCCCAGCACACCACCCCCCCCCCCCCCCCCCCGCGCTTCCCGCCCGCCTCTCCGAACTCCGCGGCCGTCCCGCACCCCCCCCCCCAAGGTTCCCCGGGCGCGGCCCCGCCGGCCCCCGCGCGCCGCCGGGACTCAGCTGAGCAGACAATGGGAGATCAAAGCGGGGGGAGGAGGAGGAGGAGGAGGAAGAGGAGGATGGTGCCGGGGGCGGCTGGAGCCGGGGCGGGGTGGTTGCGTGTGGCGCTCTCTGAGCTCGATTAGTGTTCCTGGGGAGGGAGCGAACGAGCTGAGCGAGCCAGGGACGGAGGGGTGGTGGTGGGGTGCGGGGTGCCGCCGCCGTGCGCGAGTGCGTGTGTGCGCGCGTGAGAGAGTGTGTGTGTGTGCGCGCGCGAGGGGGAGAGAGTGTGTGCGTGCGTGCGTGCGTGCCGGCCTGCCGGGGCGTGCGAGAGAGGCAGCGCGAGGGAGCGGGCGCGAGCGGGGAGCCAGCGGGGAGCCAGCGAGTTGCGCAGCTGCCGTGCGCGCAGACCCGCCGCCACCAGCAGCAGCGGCGGCGGCAGCACCTCACCGGCTTTTAGCGACCGGAGCTGCGAGTTGCGCTGGAGAGAGACGCGCAGGGAGGAGGAGGAAGAAGAAGAGGAGGAGGAGGAGGGGAAAAGGAGGAGGAGAAGGATAGCGGGAGGAGGAGGAGGAGAAGAAGAAGAAAAAGAAAAAGAAGAAGAAGAAGAAGAGGAGGAGGAGGAGGAGGGTGAAGAGGAAGAGGAGGAGGCCACACGGACACCAACTGAAACAAAGTATTTCCAAACCAGCACCCAACTCCACCTTGTGAGGCTCCCCAGCATGGCTTCCGAGGAACTCTACGAGGTAACAGCCCCCGAGCGCCGGCCCTGCCCCCGGCCCCGCCGGCCACCCCACCCCACCCGCCTTTTTGTTGCTCTCGGGAGAGCCGGCGGTCTTGTCACCCACACTTGCTGCGGCTGCCCCTTCCCGCTGGGCCCGGCGCCTGCGTGTGTGCCCCCCCCGTCCTCCCCCTGCCGCCCCTTCCCTCCCCAGTTTTGCTGGAGGAGGACGGAAATGTGACTGAAAGGAGACGGCAAAGTGTTACCAGTGGCCTGCACTGTCCCCTTCTCCCTCCAACCCCCCCGTTCACACAGCACTTTGACTCTAGAAGGAGAACGGGGCGGGGGGGAGAGGATTCTGGATGGGGTGAGCAGCGCTGACAGCCGCGACTTGCTCCGGGAGTGAGCACGGCGAAGTGCGAGCCCGGCGGTGTGCAAAAATGCGTGCAAAGCCGAGTTATTGCATGTGTCCGGAGGGGAAGGGAGGGCAAGAGGGGCTTTCCTGCTGGATTGGTGTCTGTACCGAAGTCCTGTGCCACCATCCTGTGCCTTGGCCATGCAGTAAGCTGCGATGATGCAAAATATTAAAATTTAAACTCCTCGGCTCTCCGTGCTCTAACGATACGGTTAAGGTTGCAAGAGAAGCCAAAAATATTCAAAGTTAAGATTCTGACATGCCGTCCTTCGCTCATCACTCGGGAGCTGGTCAAAGGGTGTGCTGATGGGAGAGGAAGGTTTTGGGGTGAAGAAGGGAATGAGGTGACAGCCTAACTTTGAATTTCCTGTCTTATGTGTGGCAATTTCACATCCTTGCCCCTAATTGAAAAGCATTATGGCTCTCTTGGATTTAACTTCCTTGTTTTTATTTTCACAAGAAATCTTCCCTAGGAGTGAAAAGCTGTTGTTGTTTTGGAGCCATTCTTGTCTTCTGGGTAAAGAAGTGGCCACCCAAACCCAAAACTGCTTTATCTCCTAGTTAATATACATCCAGGCAGTGTTCTATCAAAAATATTTATATCCAGAGGCTGGAAGGATAAGGTCAAAGGGAGACAGGCAGCCTTCAGGACACTTGACAGAACAAGATGTCTTACTGTACTGTTGGTGCACGTGTGTCTCCTGTTAATGCGGTTACATTTGTGTTGCTGTGGGTGAACACACCTGTAGAAGCCAGTGAAAGGTGCCCTGGGTGGGCTTATGTTTTAAGCAAGTTGACTGCCGAGCAGAGGTGCTGAACTGATAAAGTAGAAGACCGAAGGCCTGTATTCCCAAGACAAGATAAATCATGGCCAATTGCTTTGGCAAGTTTCCCCATCCTCATAGTGTGGCTTAAGCCAGTCTTGAAGGGATCTCTCCTGGAAGCAGGAGAGAAATTTAGGGACCGGTCTGTGTGTAACAGGATTGCCAAAAACTTGCTTTGACTTTGGATGAAGTTCTGTTGGGTTTGTGGACTTGGACTCGTAGACTGTTCTGTGGCCAGTACTTGTTCTTTGTGTGTTGCTGTGTTTGATCAAAGACAGAGAATGGGATATCGATTTTGATAGGTATAAGAAGTGACCAGAAGAATTGCATTTGCTGGATATTGGGCTGAGGTTTAGAGTGGCCACTGCTCATTACTCTTGGTTGTTAAAATGCTGACTTGTGCAAAAGGCTCAGTAGGTTGTTGAGCATGGCTGTCCTCACTGGGCAGGCAGCGTGTGTTATCTGCTGGGCAAAAACCTCTTCTGCAAAGTACCTGAAGTTGATAAACTACTTTTTAATTTTAAAAATCAGATACATTCTTTAATTGTGTAAGTGCAAAGTTTATGTGGATATGGTCAAGCTGTCTTTTTTGCTACTTTTTTGTTTTCTAAATTGATGTTCATTTTTGACAAGTTTTGTCTTATAGTGAAAGTTATAGCCATGGCTGAAAATTCATAAAATAATAAGTAACTGAAATATAGTGAACACTAATTTAGGAAGTGTGTAACTGCAAGTTGACCTGAAATGTTGAATATTAGCTAATTTAAACCCTTCTGTGAACTGCCCATGTTGTTGACTAGGGGTTTACTTCTGCTTCATGGATGTTTTCTTTGTAATTAATACCATTCAATATTCTTTGAATCTAGTGATTGAAATCCAGTGCCATTTGTTATACCTTCATCTTTCCTTATGAATCTTGATCTTGTGTCTCAGTCAAAAAAGATGTATAATCTATTTGCAATTGTCAGACAAAGTATGAATACCAACTACTCCTGTTGATATGTGTCATGGTTCTTCCAAAATGCAAATGAGAAATCCTCTTATAAACAATAAAAATGATGGTAAGTTCTTTTTTTTCTCCTTTTTTTTTTTTTTTAAGAAAAAAAAAAATCTTTTTGTATTCATTTGTTGTTTGTGGGAGAGAAGAAGCCAAACTGTAAGCCAGTGAGGTGGAATTCAGAGATTGAAACCTTGAAATACACTACTGGGCAGGAAGGATGACATTGCTGGGCAGCCTGTATATCCTGTATGTCATTCATTCCCAAGCACTTTAGAGGTTGTGGTGATGATTACCTGCATTTTTGAGGCGGGGAGAAGATTTGAAGAAAATATGAAACTTTCATTGAAAAATGTTGGGGAGTCTCTTTTTTCCTAGACGGAAACTGAAACAAGTAGTAATGTTGCCAAGCCCCATGGGTGAGGTGAATAACACAGTTTTTCTGTTTGTTTGATTCTTCAAGTGACAATATGTTGGTGAGGTAGACAGACATGGAGAAACTGGTGAACAAGACAGGTAAAGGAAAACATATGAAAAGGTGCTATTGGGAGTTGTTTCCCCCAGATTTGTTTCAGTAGGCATTGATATCTTACAGCATACTTCTTTGTGGGTGCCTGCTGCCGTCTGCATTACTGTGGCTTTTGGAAAGTCCTTTGTACAGCTGCTTGGGCAAATAGTAGGGTTACTTTCTTTTACGCTGTGACAAGTTTGCTTTGCTTTACTGACTGATTCCCACCCCCTGAAAGATTGTTGCTTATTGTCATCATCTTCACTGGAGTAATTAGAAGTGGGATATCCACCTCATTTAGAAGGTTCTTTTGGAAGCAAACTATGTTTACTTACTCTGCAGGCAAATCACTTGATCTCCTCTGGCAGACCCTTGCAGTGATGTCCAGGATTGAAGTCATACTGAATTGTGGTTGGCATGATAAATTTGTTTGATGAAATGTGGAAGTGATCCCACTTTGTACTAAGTGCAGTGGAAATACATTGAAGTTCCCTGTGTGTTGGAGATTGTATCTAATCAAACGGCCGAGTGTTTCCATCTTTCCTCTGACAATTACTGGTGCAACTGATACACATGGTTCACTGGATCCCATTTGCGTAACTGTGGTTAGACCTGGGCCATGATTTCTACTCATATCAAAACATTTTTATTCGGTTTTACCAAGAAGTAAGCAAGACTGTGAACTTTGCAAGTACATCAGTGTCTTTTCTGTGCTCTGTATTTCACCTTGATATTGCTCATAAAGCTACCATTTTTAAGGTGACTTAATTGATTGCCATGGATATATTTGAAGTCCTGTAGTTCAAAATTATACATTTTGGTATGTTTTATAGAATGGAAAATGTTTTTTTTAATTCTTCAAGTGTCTTGTAAAACGCATGTGTGGATATGTTTTTGCATCCCAATGTCTAGTATTCTCAAGGTGATACTTCGCGTCCAATGATGATTCAGTGGTTTTGGTTTTATTTTTAGAATTAAAGCATTTCACATTAAATTATACAGGTACAGTAAAATTACAAACTGAAACTAATTTCGGGAGCTAATGGCTGAAGTTGTATGGCCTTGCATTAGGCTATATGTCAAGTTTGATCACCTGCTAAGTAAGACCTAAAGACACTTATTCCATGAAAATTTAAACTTTCTGTATACAGTATTGGGCCAAAGTAAAAAAAAAGTGATCCCTTGGGCTGTTCTTCAGCTACTGTGCTAGTTTTTGAAATGATAGAGTGTAGAAAACTGAGGGAGAAATGCTGTCATTTAGTTGAAAATTTGATACTGCATGGGAATTACCCACATAAAACTAAAGTTTTTCTCTCAACCCTGGTAACACTGCAATGATCAGATCTTCATCATATTTTGCATGCATTTACTGGAATGTCTAAACATTTGTTTTGGTTAAGTTAACTGAAAGGGTAAATCCAATCTACAGTGTGCAGCTTGGAGTTTGTTGTAATTCCTTTTGGCTATTTGATAACAAGAATTGCTATTAACAACAAGTCAGAATTGCCTATTTGGGCAATTTTTTTCCTAATTGAAATGGATTGTTTTAATTCAACCTGTCTCTCAGGAAGTCCAAAATATCTTGGGATGTGTCTTCTGCTGCTTATTTCTGATGTGCTGGTTCCTCAGATCTCGGTTAAACATCAGTGACACTTGTTCATAAAGGGGGTCTTACAGTTGTTGAGCTGTAATGCCTGAATCTTTCTGATTTTATTTTGACAGCAAGTGGTGCGAATGTTACTGCATGTTTCAAAAGAAATAAAAGACTAAGACTTGCTTGACTAGCCCTAGCTAACTAAGTAAGACTAGAAATTTACATCAGACCTGTTTGCGTTGCTTCCACCCCTTAGGAACTGTACATCTGACTTAAAATAGAGTTGAGGGTTAGGTGTTAATCCCTTTCTGCTGACTTTCACCTCTTTAAACCAGAGCGCAAATGTAAGAGCACTGCAGAAATGGAGCACCATGTTCAGTGCAAGAAACTTGGCTTTTTTCTGTGTTCCTTGCCACACTGCTTTTCACCAGCTTGAGTTATCTCTCTCACTTCCTGTCCTAGAGCTTCAGACAAAATTGAGGAGGTCGAGTGTCCCATATTCTGCTGCCGCTGGGGAAATACCTGAGCCCCTGGGGGTTTCTCTGGTGTGCCCTTTTTTCTGCAGTGCCACTGGCCTGACATGGCTTTAGTGGCTGCTTCCAGAGTTCAGACATCTGTGGCCAAAGGAATTAAAATCTGATGGGGTCCTGTGTAGGATCGCAAATGGTTCACAGATAAGAAGATGTTTTAGCATTTTTCATGCATTCTTTTGTACACACACATGTATATGTCATATTTTTCTGTGTAACTTGCTTCAAATTGCCAATGTCTATCACAAAAAGAAAGGATGGAGAAACAGGAGGAAGCAGGAGAGGGGGAAAGATGTCCCATCCATAAAGCACGTGAGGCTCTGATAATTCTTTTACAGTCTCTGTCTTTCACAGCAAACTGTGATTTCATTTCTTGAGTTTTTTGGTCAATTGGCTAATGTGGTGCCAGTCATGTTTAGAGTTACAGAATAATTGCTTCCAGCTTACAAGACTGTACTATTGCGGAAGGTTGCTCCTGCTACGCTGATGTTCAGTACCTCTTGAATGAGGATAAATTACTGGACACAAAGGACTTAATGAGACATGCTACAGCCCCTTGTTCCCCAGGAAGATTGGTGTAGCTGGAGCAGCATCACCAATGGCATATCCCTCTGACTTCCCAGTAGGTGCAGCTTCATTTCTTCCTGACTGCTGCTGCATGACTGACCTGTGCCAGAGTGCTAGAAAAACAAAGTTACTAGTGGTTACAGTTTCATCTCTCTCTGATAAATGATCCACACTTGCAAAACTCTGATTTAAAACTTTTGACAACCAGAATGACTTCTTAAATATGTGTTGTGGATGTGCAGATCTGTTGGATATAACTGATAATGCAGGCCTATAATGCCACTCTTCTGTAATAGGATCCAAACCTGGTGGTACTGAGTGATGTATTATTTTGGGATGTCTGTTGGAAACATGAGCTCCACAGACGGTATGTGCAAGGTGAAAAGGGATGCACAAGCCTCTCCCTGTTAACTTCTTTTGCGCCTTTGAGGTCTTGAGTGTCTGTTTGGCACGTGATAACCTTATTTGTCAATAAATACAGGGTTGTTGGGGGTTTTGTTTGTCTTTGAGTTAAGCAATAATAATTCCCATATTAAATATACCATGTGCTTTCTCTGGCAGTTTATTGCTAGCCCAGAAACTATCTTAAAAAAAGGAATCCTGTATTTTTCTTTATCAAATGCATTCTCCAGCATCATAGTATTTCTCTAAGAAGAGCTTTTATTTGTCTAATTTTTGATAGTCTTTAAATATTTACACCAAGAATTTCGTGTTCTTTGAAATAATTTCTTTGAGTTTCTCTCCATATTACTTAGAGGAAAAGAAAATTGGCATGTTACTGGTTCAGAACACTATAAAGGCAAGAATATTTACTGTCTTCATAAACATCCTCAGAAGATTTACATGTGTCCCTTAATGGTGACCTACTGTAGATCTTTTTCAAGGAATCTATGAATATGTATGAATACATAAAATGGATATGGAAAAAAAATTAACCATAGATTTACATTTTTAAATGATTTTCAAGTCACTTTGGCAGCATAAAATGCTAAATAAAGCAACTATTTATTAAATGTCTCAGTTTTACTGAATAACGAAACAAAGTAACTACCATAACTATCAGTTATGTTGTGATTCTTCACTGAGGCTTCACATTTTATAATCACACTTCATAAAATTAATCAGTACAGCTCTGATCAAATCTTTCTTCTTGGCCATGTTATATCTGATGGTTTGTTTGTTTCATTTTTTGTTTGTGGGGAAAGATAAGGTATGTGTTTTAAGTGGCCTAACCACATTTGTAGTTGTGCCTCTCCAACTCTTCTGCCCCCACAGTTTCTGAAAGTTTCACTGCTTTTAAGGAAAGCAAGTCTTAATGTTCAGTCTTTACTGTTTGTCATAGTAGCATCTGAAAAATCAAACCCCAGGGTTTGGGTTGGTTTTTTGTGGGTGGTTTTTTTGAGTATCCTGAATGAACAGGGAAGGAAGGAAATGTGCTTTTTTTTTTTTTTTTTTTTTTGAAGTGATTGTCATTTTTATTTTGCAAAGACATTTAACTACTTCTTTAAGCATTTCCACTTCATGTAAGACATTGGTTTATGGGAATCTGCCTACTTTAGGGAATAATGAGAAGTTTGGCTTTAATTTGAAGATGCCATAGTTTAAAGCAAATTATGGGAATACGTTGTGATGTGTTTATCACAGAAAAATGTCAGGTGTACATTTTGTAAATATGTGTGATGGGGAACCATTAAGGTACATTCTTAAGAGTGTTGAAATGAATATATCTTAACTCCAAAATACTTCCCTGACACAAGGATGTGTTGAATGTTGCATTTAGTGGATATACAGAAGTCTATGTTTTTTGAAGTTCTTTCCATAAACTGGAGTTCTTCAATGCAACATGGTCTGTAGATTGATAACATTTTTGTTAACCAGTAGTAATGTAGATATATGAAGGGTACAAAACAATTCAAAGTAACTTTGGGAAAGTTAGCTATATTATAGTTTGGCTGGCTGCTAAATCAGGATCATTTGTTGTGCTTTAATTTCAGCACCTGATTCTCCCCAGTTTTATATATATATATAAAATATAGCTCGTGCTAGCACAGCATGACTCTTCCATCATATTTTAGTGGCTAGGTGCCTCAGAAGGTTAAAACTAGCCTCATGAGAACGTAAGTCTATATGTACTGACACAAACATTTCCATCCAGCTCAGCACCCTGATTCCTATCACAGGTCTGTAATGTCTTACTGTAGGGAGAGGGAAATGGGAAATGTGGCACAGCAGTAATCATCAGGAGCTTTCATGGTTAGTTTTGTTGAGACCAAGGCAGATTTCAGCCTTGGTTATGAAATGCCAGTAGCATGACCTGAGTTCCCTAGATGACCAGAGCCCACCTTCAGTCCCTGCACATGTCTGCCGGGGGGTCGCGGCTGCAGGCTTGAGCAAAGGTGGGCACGTCTGCAGAAAGAGCAGTGCTGTGCATGTTTCTGTTGATCCTGGCAGGGTGTGGTAAACGGGAGTACGGTATGACTGCCAGGTCACTCATTCGTCTTAGCACAGTGGTTAGTCAGGCTCAGCTGTCATCGTTTCTCTTCAGATAATATTCTAAGTACTTGCTGGGGTCTTGTTCAAATGGTAGAATATAAGGTGTTAGCACAAGTCTTTTCTGAGTCATAATCACTGAATACATTGCTGCTCCTGAACAATGTATTAACTTGAACTGTAGTTTTCAAGAAGAGGATGTTAGCGTATGTGATCAACCAAAACAGAAACACCAACTGAGTGAAATCCGAAATAATCAGCAGTGTACGCTTCAGATATCAGCAAAATCTTCAGTGCAGACTTCACATGCTTAGGGTCTGTATGCCAAAATAAGGCCTAGCTAACTGCTTTGTGTGAGTAGAATCCTAGTCTAAAAAATCTAAAGAGAGAAATATGGCCACAGAATAAAACAAATTGTAATAACATGTGTAATAATAATTCTAAGAATTAACTTCATTATTTGAAATTAATACTATTTTGTCAGACTTAAGTATAAACTATAGTAGATTGTACTGGAGCATAATCTTTCTAAAATTAGGAAGATTGATGGAAAACTTTTCCTTAATGAGTGAAAAAAAAAAACCAAACAAACCCAGAGATTTTTTTTTCTCTGTAGGTTTTCAGCCAAACAGTAACTCTGTACTCTTGGATGGGCCTTCGTGTTTTCAGGGCTGGCACATTTCTTCTCACTTGTTTGGGTCACAGATAAGGACCAAACTCGATCTTTGATTAACGGTGCTTTCTAAGAACAAAGAAACAGAAAGACAATAAAAGCAGTGATGTGTACACCAGACTGAGAACCTTGAGCTTTTTAACTTAGTCTGCTTTTTGTGGAATTAGATCGGAAGTTATTCTAAATAGATGTATTCAAAGCAACTCGACAGTTAGTTGAGTGAGCATTTCCAGTTAAACAATTTCTCATGCTTCCTCAAAGTGAAGCTGTAGAGGTTTTTCCTGTGGAAGACTGATGAGGCGTCCATAGGAACAGCTCACCATCATCCTTTGCAGCTGAAGAGGTAACTAGACGTCCAGATATTCCTAAGGGCAACAGAAGTTCTAAATTAGTGCAGTTTTAGAGAAATAAATCAATTTTCAGTTACGATATAGTGAGGTCAAAAGTTTCCAAGTTAAAATTCAAACCATCAGTGCACACCAGGTTCTTTACAGTCTATGGAAATGGCTAGAGAAGGTTAGAGCCCAGCTCACAAATTGTTCTCACATTCTTCTTTCCTTTGTGTGGTTCATATGCTTAGTGTTATGTAGTTCGTGTATTGATCTGATAGCATCAATCAGATAGTAATGGGTATGTGTTGAGTAGGAGAGTAAAGGACACTTCTGTATCTACCTTTTTAATCTGGAAAAAAGTCCATTAGACAATGTAATACAGAAGGCTAGGATGAGTTCACTATCACATGACTTTTGAAAGGCATGACTTCCAGAGAATTAACACTGGAAAAAAGTATATTTTTACCCAGTCGTCAAGGAATCATGATCAGTAACAACAAAGATTTTTTTTTTTCCCTATGCTGATGGCAAATAAGGTAGTGTCCTGTTTTGAAAGATCCATCAGTGTTTCAGATTCTATTTCACTCATGTTAGAGGCATCTCTCTTGTATAAGGGCAGCTCCTAAATTGATTTGTTTTGTCCCACATTGTACTCATCAGATCTCCTGAGGTTTGTGCTTTATTTGTGCATTTTATTCCAACTATCCAAGAATAAAATATTAGGTTTTGAATGAGAAGATGAAAATTATTATATTTAAGGATGATTCCTTAAAATGTAGCATTGTAGGAGTATTAAAACATGGAAGCCAGTGCATTGAGCAGTTTTTGAATTGATAGCTTATGGCTATGACTACAGAAACCAATGGACATGAAGAACTACTACTCCATAAATCTTTAAAACCACACAAACATAAGATCTTGCTCATTTTTTCATTAGCAGGATACATGTGTCATAACTGTATACAAAGCATGCCATGCTTCTCTACTTTCTTATCAGTAAAGATTTAATAGCAGGGTTGTTTGACTATTGGATTTTTTTAAGAAAAGGCTTGTTGAGATAAATCATTAAAATGCCTTATCCTTAAAACCAATTCTTTACAAGGATCAATTTCAATTTTAAGTTCAGTTTTGCCTTGAAACTGGTGCAATGCAGAGCAAGCATATTGACTAAGACGGTGTTTTTGGAGGTTTCCTCTGCTGCCATTAGTGACAAAACATGCATTTAGAACAAGCACAAGGACCTCATATTGTTGTCCCCATGAACATTAGGTCTTGATCCACCCGTGGTGACAGATGAAGCTACTTTTATTTGTTTATACCTATTCCTGTGTTATTTTCCTCCATTTTTCAGATAAAAATGTTTGCTATGCTCTAGTTCTTCATACCTTTGGATACTGATGAAAAGCAAGGAGTCATGGACAGCTGTCATTGAAGTTACACTTCAATAGTGTTTGGGTTTTTTCTGTGCAAGTGAAGATGTAAGTTAGTCATTGTTTACTGGTATTGGTCTGTGAAATGGGAAGTTCCTGTTTTAATTGCTGTATATTATTTGAATATATTCAATATTAATTGAATTATTCAACATTGAAGTCCTTACTCAAGTAATTACAACCTAGTTTATTCTAAAGAATTTAATCTTCTGCACTTGAACATATATATTTTTAATCAAAGCTATTAAATGTAACAAAATGATTCCTTGCATGAATAGAAAATAATTTTCTTTATTATGACACTCTTATTGTCAAGTAAAAATGCCCTTTGACTTTTTTGCTTGCTCATGATGGATGTTTTCATAAATAATGGGAATTAATGAGTCAGTATCTTGACCTATATATATACGTTCATGTATTTATGTGGTTTTATTCTTTCCATTAGTAAAATAATGCTTTATTTGGCTCTCTTATTTTTCTTCTGTGCTCTTGTTTATGTTTATGAAGCTTGAACTAAGATGTAACTAGAAGTGACTAATTTTGGGGGAAGGATTTTAGATCTTTGTATGCTAATTAAAGTCTTAAAGTATACTGAGATGTAGTAAATTATGAGAAGTGGAAGAAGAAAGTAGTTATTGGACTGTGAAAGCATAATTTTATGTTCTGCTTTTCACTAAATGAATGCTCTCTTTTCATCTTTTGTCCCTTTTGTCAATTATTTGAGCTCTGCCTTCCCAGTGTCTTCCCAATACCTGTCTCTCTAGTTTTCAGTCAAACCACCAGAAAAGACTTTTTCCATCCAACTTCTTCAGAAAAGGGCACTTTCAGTGAGGAATTAGTTGTCTAATGATTGTAAAGTAAGGATGATTTTTATTTTTCTGAGCAAGAAACTGGAACTTTGTTATGTAGGGGAAAAAAGGCATATCCTGGTATAACTGCCTTATCTTCTGTAGAATGGGAACTGGTTATTCAGGAAAAATGGAGGATCTCATCATTAGGACACATGGATACTCTCTTGAAAAATGTAATTCTCTTTCTTCTGTCACAGGCTGGCACTGAGCATATCACTCAAACTGAATATTTCAGAGGTGATTGCTAATCATTTGCTCATCTTCCTGACAAAGTTTGAATCCCTGCACCAAAGCACAAGCAGAGTAAAGCCTTTTTTCTCCTCCCTTTTCTCCCCCAAGTGAGTACTGTCAGAACATCTTAGAATAAAGGCTGATTGGGTCTTAGAGAGAGAAGCTGTGCTGGAAGTACAAATGACAGACAAACCTGTCTCCCTTTTATGTTTTTGGTGTGGTTTGGTTTTGGTGGAGCTACCTGCAGAGAGGTATTTAACTAGAATCAAGTGTTATCTTTGATATCCTGTGTAATCAGTGATGAGTGTCATCCAGGAGGCCGTTCAGACCTTCTAAGTAAAATTTCTCTGGAAGGTCATCAGACTTCATCCCCTTTCTCTACAAAGAGGTATAGAAAGGCTAGTCAGGTTAATTTAGTCAGTTAAGTTGAATATACTTAAATGTGACCTCCTAAGCACTGCAGGATTTGGTTTTGGGTTTTTTTTTCCTTTTTCTGCTGTCTTCTGAACCTAAAGGATAATACCAAATATTTCATTCATTACAGCCTTCCCCTGGGACTGTAAACTGTGTTAGTAGGTGAAAGTTATTAAGGGATTTTGATGTTGAAGTATAAAGTGTTTAGGCACAGCACTGAGCTACTATGGTCTGTTTTAAGATTTGTTTACTGAGTGACAGTAACTGATCAACAAAACTGAAGTTTTGCTTTTAAACCATAACTGTTGTATTTTACTTCATTTTACATTCAATCTCAGAAGATGTTTGGGTGGTAGTGCTTTGTAATTGACTTCACAGGTCTTTCCTCCAAACAGTCAGCTGTTCCTTCTGATGAGCCAAAAGAGCAGCTTGGTCATGTGCTAGGAGGACTGGAGAATCAATCTGGCATAATTAAACCAAATCAAACGAAAAACCCTGCCTCCAAAAATGGTTATTTGGTTGAATCAGTTCCTCAGTCTGGTTCAGTGCGTGTCCATGCACATACTTGTCAGGATGACGAAGCAGGTGTGAAAGGTCATTCATGCTGTTGAGCCATAGACCAGCCTCAGTAAGCGACCCCTGAGACTTGGGGAAATTTATGTATACTGACAGCATTTGTGTCAGTTTTCCTCTCTTAATGTTTCTTTGAGTGGTATGATATCTAGAAGTTGGGTTTGAAACTTAAATATTAGGGAAGAAGACCATTTATTCCTTGTCCACTTTCAAGTGGGAGTCTGAGGGCTCTGTTTTCTACAACTTAAGCAAATTGAAGTGCTATAGGCCTTGCTGGTCACCACTGCCTTCTTCAACAAGCCACTCCTTCTTCCCCCTCCTTCTGCACTGGCAGTGATCTGTGTCACAGGGTCAGGTGAATGCCATTTAAGGAAGGCTGTCTAGCCAAAGGCTACCCAATGCTTTTGTAGAAATAGTTTGTTGGCAGTTTTCTGACTGACTTGAGGTTGAAATCCAACCACTTCTGAGGTGCCACTTCAAGTAAAGGAGCAGGAATATATGGCATAGTGGAAGGGAGACAGGAGAAAAATCTGGGTAGATGTGGTGGGTGGTTGCAGCAATGGCTTGGGTCTGTTTAAAAAGAAAAAAAAAAAAAAAGAATCCATCAAACTGCATGTTTAATTTTCAGCTGGATCCACTTGCTGGACTGACTTGTAGTGTGGCTGCACAGCTTCTTGCCCTTGGCTTGTGCTGA
Source organism: Psittacula echo (assembly GCF_963264785.1). NCBI lineage: Eukaryota > Metazoa > Chordata > Aves > Psittaciformes > Psittacidae > Psittacula > Psittacula echo. Next base: position 71,431,457 of record NC_137737.1, on the reverse strand, counting down.
ATCACAGAGCCCGTATTCCTGGACTGCACCTTGAGGTCATGCCGCACCACGCAGGAGAGGAGCAGTGCCCCTGAGAAAGGGGTTGCACTGAGAGATGGGGTGATCATGTTCAGAGCAGAAGATGCTGTGCTGTGTTGTTTTAGTAGCTGGTTGGGCTTCCACTTTAACCTGTAAATGAAAAACTCCTGTTTGCAACAATTTGGGATCCCAGTTACTTCTCAGTGCCAGGTAACTGCTACTTATTAATACTTCTCTGCATTTTATTTAAGGATAGCAGTTACAAAGTTTGCCTAAACTTCTTGTTACTTTCAGTGTGCCACAAGTGATGGATATTCTGCAGCCCTGTAAGCTTGTCTTTTGCCTGCCCACCTTGGTTGTATTATAATTATGGTCTGATGCCACTCTGAACGTGGGGATGTGATATACACACGTAGTTAAAAGTATAACTTATTTCTAAGGATTCTGATTATTCTTTGAGTGGGCAGTGGGCATGGAGTGGGATGTCTCCTCATAGTTGAGCTCCCTTTAAGCTGCATTTCATTTGAAATGCTGATATTCATAAAGATTATTTTAGCCCCTTCAATGGAATTAAACTTCAAAGTATAAGTGCTGTCAATATCTATTTGGGTAGAAAAACTTACGCTTTAATTACTTTTGGTTTCGGTTTCATGGGCAGGAACAAATTACTTTCACTTTGAGCATGTTTATGAGAAGGTGGGAAAACTGATAAGGAGAAAGTAAACTATGTTGCTCTTTACCTCCTTCCAGTATATAAATAAAAACTGGTTAGGAAAGAAAAATATCTGTTAATAATAAAGACTACAAGGCTAGTAATATATTATGGAAGGATGTGGGAACATAGAGCTAGTAATTCAGTGAGAATTTAGAAAACAGCCGAGTAGGTTAAGTGCCCCAAATCCAATGTTCTCAGTTCTCTCTATGTGTAGGCCACTTATTTTTGTTTGTATTAAGCACAACTATTCTGTGAATTGTATATGTGTAGCTAATAGTTAATTAAAAAATGTATGGCTTAGTGTGAGGTGTCCCTGCCCATGGCAGAGGGATTGGAACTTGAAGATCTTAAGGTCCTTTCCAACCCTAATGATTCTATGATTCTATGATTATTTCAAAATATTAAATATGATGATAAAAAGAGATTATGTACTCAGCATTTAAGACACATTTTTCTCTTATTAAATGACTTTATACACTTGTTGTTTACAAATGTAGTCTGCATTTGTATGTGGTATAAAAACATAGAATAGAATATTGGTTCTTTCATGGGTGTAGCACACAAAAATTAAGATTGCATGAATGTATATTCAAATGACTCATTGTTTTAACAGGTGCATGTAGCAATAAGTTTAAAAGCTGTACTTCACTTCTAAACCAGTACAATTTAATGGCATTGCCAACTTTGGCATTGATCCTTCATTTAGTTAAAAAAAAAAAAAAAAAAAAACAAAAACAACCAAAAAAAACCAAAACAACAAACAAACAAAAAAAACGAAACCAAAAAAAACCCCAAAACCCGCCCAACAAATTATTAAATAATAATTTTAAGGTACAAACCAAGATTACAGCCAGTCAAAAAAGAATAAATTCTGTTGATCATTGTCTGGAAACTCAGTCCAATATATTCCAGTTTACGTACTTGCCAATAAAGTATTTTAAACAAAACCAAAACCCAACAGTGAACACTTTTGACTACATACGTGAAAATTACTAAGTCAAACAGAATTCCACTCTGCCAGTTTTTATTGAGTGCCAGACTTTATTAAGAGTAAAACCAAATTATAAAATCAAGCCATTGTATTTGGCCCTTCCGTTTTTCGTTTGTGGTTCAGTTCTGATGTTGTTTGAACAGTCAGCCTATGCACCAGGTTTCTTACTTCCAGAAAGCAAGGATTAAAACACCGCATTCTGGTTTTTTGACTATTTGCAAGGTATAAGCAACTAAACAAATTGTACGCTTAAGGATAGAAAGTTGCCTCAGAAAGTTCAGTAAGGTGTGAACATTCATTTTACAGAGATAAAGGTACAATTTCCTGTGATTTATGTGACAGGGGAATCTTTCTGTAAATATCTAGATGCAAAGAAACTATGCATTATTATTTCAGAGTGATTACATTAGGTGATGGTTAATAAAATTTTCCTGGAATTTCTAATATGTGCAGGTCATTTGTCACACTTTTCTGAGAATGGGAAATTCTGTTCTCCTCAACTTTATTCTTCTAGCAAAAATGAAATTAAATGAAAGATTACTTCCATGAAAACAATCAGAACAAATAGTTATCATTTTTTATTTGAATCTGCTCTGTCCATTAGAGGCCTTGCCACTAATACGTAATCAGTTTTTCTAAAAAGATGATTTCCTAAAAATGACAAAATACAGATTTTGCTGTAAATATGAAGGAAACAGTTTTGTCTCAAAGTTATATTACTTTAAAACAGAAGTTACCCAGGGGATTTGTAATTCTTACAAAGAAAAGTCATTAGAGATAGGTGTGAAACTGTCAGTGTAGTAAGGCAGAGGTGAAAAATTCAGATGAATGAAGATTCAGAGAAAATGCCGTAAGCAGGAGTGGCTACGAGCTGTCTCAATAAAAAGACCATTCATAGTACATTACAAGGGGCTGGAGCACCTGCCATATGAAGACAGGCTGAGAAAGTTGGGGCTGTTCAGCTTGGAGAAGAGAAGGCTGCGTGGAGACCTCATAGCAGCCTTCCAGTATCCGAAGGGGGCCTACAAGGATGCTGGAGAAGGACTCTTCATTAGGGACTGTAACAGTAGGAAAAAAAGGGAATGGGTTCAAACTTAAACAGGGGAAGTTCAGGTTGAATATAAGGAAGAAATTCTTTACTGTGAGTGTGGTGAAGCACTGGAAAAGGCTGCCCATAGAAGTGGTAAATGCTCCATCCCTGGCAGTGTTCAAGGCCCGGTTGGACAGAGCCTTGGGCAACATGTTTTAGTGTGAGGCGTCCCTGCCCATGGCAGGGGAGTTGGAACTAGATGATCTTAAGGTCCTTTCCAACCTTAACAATTCAATGATTCTACATAGGCACTAGTCATAAACTTTCTATAAATGGGGTTAAAAACAATATGAAAATTCTCTTATTCATTTAGAGCAACAAAATGCCAGTAGTGATATGCGTCTACTAGACAGGATAAGCAATAATAGGTGAGAAGAGACTAAAATACTGCTAAAAATATTATTCTATGATTCTTTAAAAAACATGCTGTGAGTCAAAGTATTATTGTTCTTTGGTGAAAATCTGGATATTATATTCACAATTTCCAGTGACTTACAAAAAATATTTCTTTATTCTGGTAGGAACAAACATATTTATTTATTTTTTCTTTAATCTACAGCAGTCAGGATTTAAAACAAGCAAACATACACTCAGGCAACTAAAGGTATCTAAGGTACTGGGTTTTGTATTTTGTTTTATTTTAATTGTTGTAGAAGTGTAAATGAGATAGGATGGGCCAGGATATAACATAAATACTAGACTGGACAGGTTGATAAGGATCACAGAAAGGACTGTGGAAAGACTGAAATGAGAATTGCTTAGCAGAAAATTGAAGAAAGCAGAGTCACTGCTTGCCCAGCTGTTTGTGTTGATTAGAACGTGTCTGCATTTATTTCTTTATTATGAGGCTGAAAGTTTTTGGTTGACAAAGATACTTGCATGGGTACAGTAAGCTTCCATACTGATGCAATACTGCATGGCATTCTGATTTTTAAAGCCTAGCTCTTTGCTAAGTCAACACGGCCTTTATTAAATATATCTCAAACTGGTTAATTGGCAGATCATAAAGCAGTAATAGATGAAAGACATTCATGTTGGATTTTGTATAAGTTTTTCACAGCCCATTGCTTTAAGGATTTGGATAATGATCTGGAGGAACATAGAATATAATCTCTGGTAAAATGCATTCGTGCAATAAATGGATGGATTAGTAAGTGTGAAGGATGGTCTGTACTTAGTTAATGGGGATCATTTCAACGTATGTTAATATAGCTAAATATATCCGTCTAGACAGTAAGATCATACATGTAGGATGGAGAGTAGTACTTTGGAAAGGAGTAGCACGGTGATATGATGCAGTAGCTAAAATGCACAGTGCAGTCTCTTGGTATGGATATAGCGGATCTCAAGTGGAGTTAGGTGTGCTTTTATTTTGTTGTATAGCTCAAGTGATGTTAGAAAATTACATCCTGCTTAAGCTTAAGATGCAAAACCCCCTAAAACCTAGATAAACTTAAGAAGATGCAGAAAAAACATGTCAAGCCTTAAACGTGTGAGGCTTAACATGTGAAAGCCTTAAAAACAAGTAAGTGAACAAACCCTGGTGTATGGTAAGAGCCTGGAGAAGCTTAGTCTGTTTAGTTTCAGCAAAGGGAAGTTTGGGAAGTGACTGACCTGTAGGTACTTACATGAGGCAAAGATTTCAGACATATCAGTCCTTCAGGTATAGTAGGCAATGGTATGACAAAATACAGGAGCCAAAAGCTGAAAGGTGAATTTTCTTCTAGAAACAGAAAAAATATAAAACTGAAGGCAGTTATCTATCAGAACAATTTATTTAAGGATGCTCTGGATATTTTGATTCATTGAAAACAAAGATGTGAATTTTTCGAAAAAGATGCCTTTAGTTCAAGCACAATATGATGTCCTGTTGCAGGAGTTTTGGAGTGAAGTTATCTGTTATACAGGAAGACAAACTAAACAGTCATCGTTCACATACATTGTCTACAAAATCTGACAAAGGTGTTTTCAGCATGAAAGGCACCCTGCACTCAGTTGTAACGTGCATCTGTGGTTTTGAAGGGAAGCCTGAAAAGAGAGGGGAAAGGAGGGTTGGGGATCTGGGGAGAAGGTATAATAAAAATAAGTTTAATTTTTATTTAACATATACAGAGGAATTAACTATGAGATTTATTAAATCAAAACATATGATTACCCAAGCGATGCATACAGCATTTTGAAAGATTTTTACATGATAATTGTGTGAATTAGCAACCAGCTAGGAATAATACCCTGCTATTTGTTAAAGGAGAGACAATAAGGTTCTTCTAGATAGGAAAGAATCTACATTGTTAACAGATGACCTGAAAGTTCAGCTCATTGAAAAGGCAAATATTTTGACCAGGGGAGTAATTCTTCCTGTGGAGCAGTATGAGTTGCCATGCTTAAGCCATACAGCTATTTTTAACCATGTCACAGCTATGGAGCTTAGTCTTCAACTTACTTCATAAACAGTGTAGAAAAGACTAAGTAGGTCTTTCTCTTCAGTGAATGTAGAGGTGGATATGTCAGAATCCCTTTTGGTTGCAGTTTTTGTTTATTTTATGCAATTTCTGTATTGGTTTTAACAGTTTGGATGCAGATTTTTGTCTGCTGTTGTCACATTCTGTTTTGTTAAACTCCAGAAGCACTACTGCATTAGAGTAACGGTGGGCAAAAGCTGGAATTGCATGTAAAATGAACTTTTTTATGATTAAGAGAGAGGGAAAGTTAAGGCTCTGTACAAAATCCTACTTTCTGTGAATGGCACAGATACAGTTTTTCAGAAGTTCTTGAATACTTCTATGATTTAAAAGACTTTATTCCACTTTAATGGCAGTTTTACAGTAGAATTTGAGTTTGATATGTAGCTTTTCAGATTGTCTGGATTCTTTCAGATGTTTTGATTTCTTTATAAGGAAATCTTTATTTTGATTTCCAGAATTCTAGGTTTTTCTGGTTTGAATGGTGATTTTGTGTACTATGACAAAGGTGTCTGAATTGCTGTAGTGTTATCTAAGAGTGAAGTTGTGCCTAAATTATGTTTTGCAAGAGTCTTCAGTTCACAAGATGTGTTAGTAATGCAATTAAGATCATATTGAAAATATTTAGAGGAATGAAATTCTGCTTTCAAGGCCTACACTCATCTTAGATTGAAAATATCTCATTTTTTAAAGACAGTATGGTTGAAAACGATACATCAAGGAAAATCTACTTTAACTTTCTAAATTGGCATGACTTAGTAGACAGATTTATGTATCTTGGTAGTTCTTTGCAGCAATCTCTGGATGTTATTTTGTGATATGCCTCTTGAGATTGTGTATTGTGTATCAATTCTATATATCTTTGGGATATGCTATAGAGCTTATGCTTACTCTGTGTACATACATAAGTGTGTACTGCATCCTTTGGGAAGAATACAAGCATCTTGCCTCTTTAATTGCCATGCCCTTCCTTGTAATGTGGCTTTAGCTTCTCATGCTCTTTAGGAAAACATGACCAAATAGGAGAAACAACAATGAATTGCACAGAGTTCAGAGCTGTATGAATTTGTGGTTTTTTGCAGTTAGTGAGTATAGTCACTGTATCTAAATGGTGAAATTTGGTCAGGCCTAATCTTTTCCTTCTTTCCACCACTTCCCTGCACACCATCATTGTGAGAAAATGTAAGGCAGGCACAATGTACTACATTTTGTGATAACTTGGTGATTTGGTGGCGGACTGAGAATAGACCAGATTACCTTTGAACATTATTCATGGAAATAAACTAGAAAGTGTAATCACACACACAAACATTCCTTATATTAAAGCACATTTTGTTAGCTCACCATAACGTTTAAAATAACTAATAACAGAATCATAGAATTCCAGGTGGTTGGAACCTGGATCTTAAGGATCTTAAAGTCCTTTCCAACACTAACCATTCTATGATTCTGTAACGTCAAGGATCATCTGGTCCAACCTTTCTTAGCAAAACATGATCTAGACAAGATGGCCGAGCACCTTGTCCAACCGAATCTTAAAAATGTCCAACACTGGGGAGTCCACCACTTCCCTGGCGAGATTATTCCAACGTATGATTGTTCTCATTGTGAAAAATTTTCCTCTAGTGTTTTAGTCAGAATCTCCTCAGGAGTAACTTGTGCCCATTAACTCTCATTTCCGAAAGGGAGTTTCCATTTTCTTTGTAGCCACCCTGTAACTATGGATGGAAATATGGTGGTAAGGTTTCCCCTGAGCCTTCTTTTCTCAAGGCTGTACAAACCCAGCTCTCTCAGCCTCTCCTCTCATGGCTTCCCAGTCCTTTGATCATCTTTGTGACCCTTCTCTGGACCTTCTCCAGTTTGTTCACATCTTTTTTACATAGTGGGGACCAAATCTGAACACAGTATTCCAGGTGTGACCTGAGAAGAGCTGAGTAGAGTGGGGTAATAACTTCTTTATCTCTGCTGGCGATGCCCTTGTTGATGCAACCCAGCATCCTGTTGGCTTTCTTCACCACAGCTACCCATTGTTCAAAAACATTTAGTTTGTTGTCCACCAGGACCCCCAGATCGCTTTCCACAGAGCTGCTCCCCAACCAGATAGATCTCGGCCTGTGCTGCATTCTTGGATTGTGTTTTCCCAGGTGTGAGACCTTACACTTGTCCTTGTTGAACTTAATAATGATTACGCCATTCTTCCAGCCTATCCAGGTCATCCTGCAGGGTGACTCTCACTTCCAAAGTGTCCACTTCCCCCTTCAGTTTGGTATCCCTAGTAACTTGGTCAGGGTACATTTGGTCCTATCTGGATCTGGAGATCACTTATGAAGATATTAAACAAGTGTTTGGCCCAAAAGGGTCCCTTGAGGATTCCACTAGTGACAAGTCAGTTGTTTTTCAGTTCGAAAAGGAGCTATTTGCCACAACCTCTGGGTGCAGCCGGTCGGCCAGTTCCCCACTACCACACACACCACTTGCCTAGACCTGTCTAATTGACAAGTTCAGACTTGTCTATTTTGACCCACTTTAGAAAGACTATTTGACTGATGCAAGAAAAAAAAAATAAAAAAAAGGTGAGACAATACAGTTGAAGCTATACCCAGTGCGCTCTGTGATACAGGTAACTGGCAAGGCTTATGTGTTACCACAAGGAATAATAAAAAGCTATTGCAAGTTCAGCTACCACCAAATGATAATTAACTTTGCTCACCTGATAAAGCATGTGCATATAAACAAACCACATCTAAGTTAGACCCTTGTTCATACCTACTTGATAAATCTGATAAAACTCTTGCACCCCTGCAAGTAGGAGCATTGTGAGCTTTGTAAGGCAAGGGCTGTGCCTGAGCATCTCCTTTTTTTGTAGTAGATTTTTTTTCTTTAGATTTTATACCACATAGTAAAAAGACTGTTACTTACATCACAAATTCAAGCACTATAGATTGAGGAAATGCCAGATTTATGGTTGCCTGTGGGTTCTTAATTCTTTTCTTTTGTATCTTATTTGTGCACAGACTGGATCATGAGTCCTGTAGCCAGGGAAGAAAACTGTTTGCAGTTGTAATTAAAAGAGAACTAGAAGGTACACAGCTAATTTACCCTTTTGGATTAATTCAGTAGGAAGGGGTACTTCCCTTTCAGTGCTCCCAGGAGAGAAGTGTAAGCTACAAGAAAAAAACCAGAGTACTGATATGTTTAAGTTCTCCTGTTTGTCCTTATTCTCAAGGACTAGACATTCCCATGTATTTCCAAGAAAATGGAAAGGCACCTCCTCAGCTGGGTGTTTCCTCTATCAACACTGGCACTCAGGATTTCACATAGAATCAGTTTAGGGAGTTTATCCATCTGAAAATTATTCTCCCTCACTACCTCTCACTTCTGGGTTTTGTTGTTTTGGGGTTTTTGTGGGGTTTTTTTGGTTTTTTTCCCCTTCTGTTTTGCTCAAAAAGGTTAATTTGAGGCTAGATTTTCTCTAAGAGCAGGTTCAGTTTCAGTTTTGGCAATCCCATGAGTATTGCTTTAAGCAGCTGTGGAAAAGCATCCTTGGACAGTTCAATCTGCTGAGTTTCAGAAGCTGCTGGCAACTTGGAAGTTGTATAACCTCTGTAGTTGTAATGAAACTTTAACATGATTTCCCCACCAACTCCCCTATAATGATATTTCTTTAAAGTAGTGTGCAAAATTGTATTAAAGGTATAGTAGTTGTAGTTGAAATGCCAAGTTTTTGTATTTGTATGGGGAAGCATCTAGAATGAATTTGTTCATTAAAAATTTGAGTTGAATCTACTTAACACAGAAATGCAAACCCCAAATTCTCAACCTGGAAGTTAAACCCAAACTTTTGAGAGATTTATTGACTGCCTGGGGTTTTTTTATCACAACAAAGCAGAGTTAAATTTGGGTTTTCTTCTAGAATATGCTCCTTGTTCTTTGTTCAACAATTTTCTTAACTTGGAATGTGTATGAGGAGCTGAGAAAAATTATGTGGTATAGGTAGTACTTTCAGTGAGCATTTCTATGTTCCCATCAATAACTCTTTTTATCATAACTATAAACCTTGTATCCAGCTGTACAGGTAAAGAGTCATTTGTTCTTCCATACCAACAGACCTAACATTCATAACAATGATTTTTTTTTTTTTATCTGTATACATGGACTCCAGTTAGTGTGCTTGACTCCATGTGCACAGGATCAGTTTTTCTGGGCTCTTGCCTGCCTTCTAGAAGTCATTGCCTCTTGCCTTTCCCCACTTGCATTTGAGAGTACACATTTTTAAGAGAATAATGCATTCCCTGACCAGATAGCTTTTCTTGCTGTCTTTTATCAGGCTTAGAAAACAATACTAACCTGCCTACAATATATACATATTTACAGTCCTCCTTCAACAGTAGCTTTATCAATGGAAGAGCAAGTCCACACCAAAGCATTCATCACTGCCCTCTACCTGGGGTTACTGCCCTCTCTGGTCTGCTAGCTGAGCTGCTCATGGGAGCTCTCCCTAATCCAATTCAGTCAAATTGAGCCATGTTAGGAAAGATTTGTTATTTAAATTACTTAAGCTGATCTAGCTTATTTTGACTGACATGTTTAGGGAGTTCTTACATAGGCAGCTTAGTCAGAAGATTTGGGAAGTGGTAACCATCAGCAGGATGTGATGAGGAGCTGGGGCATAGGTAGCAAAGAACAGGTCTTTCCCACCTATGCTCAATGTGATTGAGGTTATGTTCATCTGCAGCCTAAAATCTGGGATCCTGCTTTTCTTCATGGAGCACTCTTAAGTTTTTTTGGCCATTAGAAAAGAGAAGATTACCAAATGCCAGTCCCTCTCTAAGTGCTCCCATTAGCCACAATTTCATTGGAACCACCTAGGGTCTATTGGCCAAGAGGCTTTGATTGTCCACTTTTGAATGACTCCTGCCAGCATTATTTCATAGTTGAACTAAAGTGCAGATCTCCCTCTGGTGCCTACTTTGTAAAAGCACAAGATTTTATAATTGGACTGAGCAATTGAAAACCAACTGTATGAAAAGAGAAAGGTCTCTTTGTTGTGCTGGTAATAACAGTTCTGAAAGTGCTGACAGTAACATTAGTAGACTACTTTTTCTCTTGTGGTACATGGTGCTAATCTACACATAAATTCAGAACTGTGTATTCACTGTCAGCTGCAACAGTGCTTGTCCTCTGTACCTCTTCTAACAGTAAAATTTTCTAATTGGGAAGTACATTTGTTAGTAGATACATGGAAATAAAGCCGGAGGATTTTTGTCAGTTTCTAATCTTTTTCACTTCCTTACCAATTCCTTTTAGCTGTTCATTTTGAAAATTACTTGACCACACAAAAATTGGTCATTTTTATAGAAATAGAAGTTTTCTGCCTTGATGGATTCCAAATTGTGACAATCAAGATCTAATTTAAAGTCCTTACCCCACTGATGGAAAAGCTTAGACATCAGAGGATTGATAGGAGCACACCACCACACATCCCAACAAAATGCTAAAAACTGATGTCATCACTGAAGAAGAAATTTTTCATACCCTAAATCACCTTCAACCTCAGGGCCTCTGCCCCCTTCAGAGAACCACGCTTTACATAATCAGTCCTTCCATTCACAGCTTGCTATGTGTAAAATTTTCCATTCATTTTCTGAAGAACACATAGCGCAAATGCTTCTCAGAAATATCCCAGTTATGCCATGCATCAAAAGAAATCTGTACATTTTGGACTTGGTACCTTTTGGCTGTACCTTGCTGACTTTGAGAATATCTTGACAATGCCTTGTATCAGCAGGCAGCTCTCAAACAACCACAAGTGATGTGTATGACTCAGTTCTGCATATTGGTGTTTCCAGAAATAAGCTTGCTTTAAAAATGTTCAAAACAGTTGTTTAGAAATACACTTCCAGAGGAATACCGGTTAATATTTCAGACATGTGATTTTCTTGTCCTTTGTTGTGAACCAACGTATTTCTAAAAACTTCCCTGGAATAAGAAACACAGCAACATAAAGGGCTGATTTTGACTGCCTTAGCATGAGCAAAGTTAGGTTGATGCATAGAAATGATAAGCCGAAAGCAGCCCCTCATCAATTTTGGCAGAGAGGTTGGAACTAGATGGTCCCTTGCGACCCAAACCATTCTGTGATTCTATGATTCGATCCATTCTTACGGAACAGCAGTCTAATCTTGCGTTTGAACCTTGGCAGTATCTCTCTGGACAACGACCAGCACAACCTGCTCATCTGAGGTTTAGGATACTTCGTTCTAAAACAGAGGAACAAGGAACCATGTGGAACCAGAGTTCTTTGGAGGGGATCCCATCTTCTCATGATGTGCATTGCTGTCTATGTGGGGGACAAGCTGCTAGCCCTGAAAAGAAGTCAGGTAGTCTCTTGACTCACCTTGTGCTTTAGCGCTCTTTGGAAAACTGCAGAGGATGGTGAGCAGGTTCTTTCAAGGTTTATATAGGGGTGGGAATGGTGTCAGCCTTTGGTCTCCCTGTATTTCTCTACTTTATTGATATAAAACTAGTGTTTCTCCATCTGAGTGTTAGGCTGTAGTTTTCACATGTATTAAGTGAGTTCTGCATGATGTGGGGGGAGGAGGTGACATTGGCTTTTAGGGGTTGTTTTTTTGTTGTTGTTGTTTGGTTGGTTTTTTTTTCCGCCAGTGCATTCTCTTCCATTGTGCTGGCTCATCTGTTTTTATGGCTGACTGTGAACCAGGTCCAGAAATTCAGCCAAAACATAAATATTATCCTGATCTGCTTCTCAGCAGAATTAGTTCTCCAAATGGGTACAGTATGTATCTGTGCAACAACAGTGCCATTGCAGAGGTAGGGAAGAAAGAGAGGGGAACTTTAAGAAGAAGGGGTCCTTTTCTTCTTATTATCTTATTCTTAAAGAAGATTCTTAAAAGGAAGGAAGCAGGATGACCAGGTAGCAGGTCACCCAGTGGGTAACACTTTCCACAAGCTTCCATTAAAGGGCTCCCGTTCATTCTCAGTAAGATGAATTCTCAGCATGAACATCTGGCTGTGACTGGTCTTTGTGTTGTCCTCCCATATTTTTCTGATTCGTAGAAAACAAAGCCAGGTGTTGAAGAAGCTCTACTCTGCCATTCAGCTTTCAGGAAGAACAAATTGGTTTCTAAATTCGTTGTAATTGTGGTGCTGTCCGAGACAGTTCAGCAACCTCTTCTTAAGAGCAAACCAGAGTAGTAGATAACATTTTCACTGCTAGCATTTAGTACCTCCTTAAATTCTGCCCTTGAGTTTAGACATCCTCTCAAAGACAATCTAGGTCTCAGTGGTAACAGATGTACATGGAGAGATGGCAAAAGATTGCTTGTAAGGCTCTATTATTTTCACAGTAGTATAAAAAATTGTTTTGTCCTGGCAGCACTGACAAAAGGCTTTATAAGGCTTCTGAATCTTACTCCTCCATTTTCTTCCCAAGAAAACTTTCTTTCTTCGGGTAATTGTTTTGTCTTTAAGAATTTGTTTGTTCATAATCTCTGAAGTGTTTTGGAATCAGAGAAACCTTCTCAAGAATACTATGTTCTCAAAATGCACTCAGTGCTGTGCAGGAATATTGCTCAAAAAGACTTCATAATCATTATAATAAAATAAAGAAGGCACTAAAGATTACTGGAAGGTTGCCAAATCTCTGTCAGTGCCAGATTATGGGAAAGCTTGATGAAATATATTTGTCCATCTATCTGTTTACACCTGCAGTACATTCTTAGGCTGGGAATGACAGTAAGGATTGTTCTGCAAGGCAAATAATGAAAAACATTCTTTCATGTTGAGAACTCAAGTTCAGACCTTAGACCAGTTGCTGGGGACAGGAGGTTTTGAGAAGAATATAATGCACTACCCTGAAGATACTTCAAAACATCTGTCTGCTTCTCTTGAGAAAAAGAACGCCTTTCTGGAAGGCAATACTTAAAGAAAATGATTATTTCAACACTGTCCAGTTCCACTGTAGGAATAATTCTTGTTTAGCCTGAGAGAAAAACTAAGTGATGGTTTAGTGCTGTATCTCAAAATTGCCCTTTTCTTTTTTTTTTTTTTTTTTTTTTTTTTTTTTGTTTTTTTTTGTTTTTGTTTTTGTTTTGTTTTGTTTTTCTGAAGTGTGTAAATACAGTTTAAACAAATCTTGAGCAGCTGAGTTTTGTATAGACTTTGGTGAAATCTGGGTATTACTTGTAGTCTGAGCATAGCTTCTAGACCACAGTCGTCACTGGGGCTCAAGCACATCCTTAATCCTTTGTGAGTCCTGACTGAGTTTAACTAGAAGCTATCATCTAGATTCAAAAGCCACGGTGCTGCTGAGCCTCAGCAAGGCAACTGTCTTAACAGCTCTGCTTGCAGTGCTGTAGCCCACTTCACCCATAATGTTTTTCCTGCTTTTCCGTTTTGGCCATTTTACTCCCACCTTCTACTCCAAGTCACCTTCAAATTTGTTATTGCATACTGAGCTAAAAAGCCCCCTGCTTGTCTTTTTGATGAAACTGCTTTTGTACAGTAGTTTCTATGTGCAACCTTTATAACCTTTGTTCGATCCTAATCCTCACCTTCTTTTTACTTGGCTTCTTTTATAGACAGTTTCCTTCTTCGTTCTGCTTGAATCCTTATTTTCAAACATTATTTCCTTAAGCTCTTATTAAAAAAAATACCATCTATTCTTCCACATTAAGAACTGAACACAGCAAGGGATGCAGAGTTGTCTTTTAAATAATGCTCTTTTTCAGAGTGTACTCTTTACAGTGCCCTTCTGTTGACCCTCTTGTCCTCTCTACCCTCTTCCTTCTCTTACTGTACTTTAAATTTTTTTGTATCAGCTATGGAACTACGCACTTACCAGCAGGATTTCAGGTTTTTTGGCAGGTGCCAAGCTGAGTGTTTTTCTAGATTTCCTCTGGTGTCACAGAAAGATTTGTTTCTGCTGATTTTGGTGCATTAGCATTGTTGGTAGTCAGCAAAATGCCTCACAAACTGTGTTGGCGTGATTGAACCACACCACTAAATGTAAAGCTTGGTAGTTAAAATTGTATATATTCTACTACACTAATCTTTAAATATGAAAGCAGATACTGTTGTCATTAGGCCCGTTATACCTGGATCCACCATTAAGAAAAGTTTTTTGGAACAATTCAGGATAAAGTAACTGCTGGTGCCTTGCTAGCAGTAGAATAGCCACTTCTGGTTTCTAAAAGGCAAAGGCAATCCTGCAACTTTTACTTACGTGGAAAATGCATACACAGGAAAACGGTCCTTTAGACTGAGTTGGGTTTTTTTTTCCGGACAATTTTAAGATACATTCAAAAAATTGTTTGGTGTTTTTTTGAAGTCTGAAGCATATATGTATGCAGATTTTTAGGCCAGATGCAGTGACAGAGGTGTACACGTATCGGATACACTTCACGATATGTGAAAGGAGTGTATGTTGATTCCCAGATCTGAAAATGGTTATCTGAATGAATCCTCATATGCTGTACTTGGGGCTGCTCATGTTCCTTAACATATTTCCCTAACTGAGCTGTTCATTTCCTAGATTTAAATAGCTGTCCCCAGCTGTTGTGCATTAGCAGATACCCACTGCTAGTCTAAAAAATTGGCTGAAACTGTTTTTTAAATTTAGAATTTGGTCTGAGTTTAATTTAGCTGGTGTTTACTACTAGAACTACTCTTTCTTTGGGGAGAGAGGCTTAGGCAGTGAAGTAATAGCATTTAACAGATATAGTAACTCTTGGGTAGCTGTAAGAAAACTGGATCTGAACAATTTTTTTAAATCTCTTGTTGTCAGAACATGAAAGTGACAATATTATACTAGATCAGCAAATAAGATACAGACTAATACAAAATTCTGAATATGTGATGATATGGCCACATGCATTTTTAAAATGCATATGAAAATCTTACTTAAGATACAATACACCTGTTAACGACTGAACTTTCTGTAGCCTACCAAGGTACAGAAAACTACGGAAAAGTATAAAGCACTTTGTATTTTGCTGCCAGAGAATTACATCACTGAATCAGTCATGGGCTGAGCTTAAGTAAACTTGAGTTTCAAGTACCTGATCCATTCTTAGCAGTAGTAGAACTTTCATAAATGCACAGAGGTACTTTCTTCATTTCAACTTATTAAAGCACTTCAGTTAACTTATTAATAGCTAAGAAAACATTTTGGATTTCAGAAATCAATATCATATATTCCTGTCTAAGTGAAAGAACAGATATGAATTAAGATATTTTACTTCAAAAATCCTGAAGCATAAACAAGAAACCAAGTTTAGCTCCCTGCTGCTGATTATTTTCTTAAAACAATTTATAATAGAATCATGTTAAATAAAAAACAAAAAGCCCCCACCAACCAAGCCAAAAAACAATCAATTATTTATGTGCATAACCTATTTTTCATTAAATAATACTAAAATAAACAATTGGAAAGGTAAGCTCAAGCACTATAGTTAAATTTTAGTTTACATCCAAATAAGAATCCATGTAAGTTATAAATAAAACCCCAGAAAGTCAGAGTTTCCGTAATTCTTTTAGGATTAAGAATTGTGCATTTCTTGGCTGAATTAAAAAAAAAAATAAAAAATCAGGTAAATCTTTTCACACCTTTATCATCACACTAATAAATGTGAGCGATGTAGCATCCTGTTCTGCAAAACCTGCCATCTTTGGTTAAAATATGGTATTTATCATTGTGACTTAATACCAACCACTGAAAATGGGCCTCTTATTAAAATGCAGGATGCATCTGCTGTCAAAATGTAAGATTCAAGCAAGCAGAAAACCTTGATTTAAACCAGGATTAAAACCTGTGATGGTCTTAGTTTGTTTAGTTTTAATTTTTTTTTTTTTTTTTTTTTTTTTTTTTTTCTCCCAAAGAATCCATTCTGCTGCCTCTTGAGTTTATTCATTCTTGTTAAAGCACCTATGGTGAATAGGAAAGGGTATCCCCAGAAAGAACAACTGAACAAACTGAATTATAAAGGAAAACAAAACTGGACTCTGAATCTTTGGAAGCTGCGGATGTGCTTAAAGAAAAAGAGTGATGTGACTATTGAACTGAGCTGGAGAAAGCAACTCCCACTAAACTGATCTTAATTTCCATTTTCCATGTACGTCCAGGAGAGTTAAAAAGAGCAGGAAAGAAGGTGGGAACAAATCTGAGTTAAAGTAAATTTGATCGTTGGCTAGATGAAGAGAAGGATAGAGTGAGAAAAATAAATTTAAAAAGCAGGTTGAGCAAGAGCTAGCTGGACTTTGTTCTATCCCATTTGTAGTACCTGGAACATTCTTTTATTTTCTTCCTTAAATTTGACTTTCTATTTGATGCAATTTGGTTTAGTTCTTATTCTTTGTATGCAGTTGTTAAGTTTTTTCTGACAACCAAAACAAAAAAGCCCACCTAACTCATTCAGCTTACTTGAGAAAGCAAGTAAAGAGTTAACTACCCAGCAAAAAGTGTAGGATGAGTCAGGAGTCGGGAGACTCCGCATTTGAAAAGGTCTTCAATTACCGGGGGCTGGACCCAGGTATCCAAACAATAGGAGATGGAAATGAGCAGCTTCAAGGTTCATTTCCACTGCAGCTCTTAAGCTGAGCTGTGATGGGACTCTGTCTGTTCTCCCTCTTGAGCCACCCCAAACTACAGTTTCCTGATTTGTATGAGGGCTGCGGATGAGCTGATCTATTGGCAAGGCAACCCGGACAGATGGTGAATTTTATACCAGGTGAGGGTACAGGTGGGAAGAAAGGTTCCTGAATTCCCTCCCTGAGATCAGGTGGACTCCAGTGCTGTTCCCAAGGGAAGGGTCTCAGACACTCTGGGAGTGGGAAGAATAGGACTGTGGCAGAAATACTTCAGCTGTTGTCATGAAACTTCCCTTATAGGAAAGCCAGAGAAGTGGCTAGGTGATATGATAAAATGGCCTTTCGAAGGCTTTGGCTTTATTTGCTTAAAGGGTAGGAACATTCTAATACTTACTCATTTAATCTAAATGGCTCAGTTATTAGAAGGTACTTGATTGTGAAAAGGAAGAGAGGAAAGGAGACAGGGAAGATAAAAAGTGGCTGTAAGACAGAATAAACTGTGACAGTGGGACAGAATGTTCCATGACCCACTATGAGATGCCTTTCGAGATTTTGGTATCTGCAAAAGAATGATTGTGATTATCAGCGAGTGGTGCCATATCTTGCAGTCACTGGGTTTGTCAAATCACATCAAGCAGGAGAGATCTTGCAATTCCAGGGAAGAGCCGTCTTCAGTGGAAACTGTATCTCCTGCCTGCAAAGGCCATCAAACCCAATAAAAAGGTCTCTGAGCTGGACCCAGTTATCTTTTGAAGAACTTTCTCAATTTCAGTTTCATCATGTAGTTACTGTCAAAGTTCTTGGGTTCAAAGTAATTCAAAAAGCCTTTCTGATGCCTGTTACATGATGGGGGAAAAAAAAAAAAATAAAAGGAAAGATAACACAGTTATTCCTCAGAATGATTAGCTTTAAATTGATTAATCAAACTGATTCTTCAGGAACTGCCACATCCCTGTAATTGATATAGGCGATGGGGAAGACAAATAGTGAAATTATGACTGCCTGCTTCAGTAATAGTTTATAATTTACCCGCAACATAAGACCTTACCTGTAAGCATCTGTAGACCTTCATTCTGTTCCATCACACCACAGCTAAAGTTAATGTTATATCAGCATAAGTTAGCACTGGTGCCACAAAAAGCAGAAAAGTTATTTTCCTGTACCTGGCTGCTCCTTCCTGCCCCTGTGCATGGAAAAGTTTTTCCGAAGTAATGGTGCGGCATGATACTGGAAAATATTTTTTTCTTTAGTGGGATATTTTAAAGCTAGATCTGTTTTCCTGACTGGTTCATTGTGTGTCTAAAAAAGCCCTGTGCTGGGGGAGGGTCCAAAACACAGGGACTGCTTAAATTGCATCAGTGCCCATACCAAAAGAGAAGTACCTCCTGTCATTGTGTTAGATACTGTCTCAATTATGCTGGTATTTTTAATGTATTCTTATGGAAATATATGTGTGAGGTTGTGTGGTTTGTTTTGTTTTAATTTAGAAGGCAAAGCTTTTGCATTGCCACTCATTTCTGGCATTGGTATCTTAGTTATGTGATTGCTTGAATATTACCTTGTTGTAGGGTATGGTTGAATTCTATTGAAGGTGTTGAATCTGGAGACTGTAGCAGGCTGTGTAGGTATAGAAGTTTTGGTGTCTGGGGAAATCTGGGTTTTATCTGTCTGGTGACTTTCTGCTCTAAAGGTGTTACACGTTTTCAAATGTCTTCTGCTTTGCTCTCTTGGAAGCTAATCTACCTTCAAACATTGGGGTCCTTGCTGAAAGTATTTCTGTGAAGACCTAGCTAAAACTTAGAATTTCCAACACACAGAAATTCTGACAAACAGTATTTGTTTGGGTCTGGGGGGAACAGCAGAGGACAATGAGGCTTTTTCTTGGTGCAAGTTAATTGAAATTAACTGACAGTAGAAATTCTCATCTTGCCTTTTTTTTTTTTTTGGAATCTTGAAGTCGAGCTGAATTTTGGTACTTTAACCTGCATTTTGCCTCTGTGGCATGTCGTCTTCAGGGTGCTGTCATATAGGAGCCCCAGTATATTATTTACCCAAATGAACCAGGATCTTTGGGCAAGTTATTTATCCCAGTATGCGCTAAGAGTTATGTATGTCTTGTGTTTCCTGCAAGCAGATAGGAGGCATGCCTGTATAATGTGATGAATTGCATCATCTTCTGAGGAAGGGCTTATCATCCTCTGAAAAGAGTGGGAACTTTAGGAGCCTGGAGGAGAGGCCGTCATGTCAACTTTTGTAGGGAAAGAAAGTTAAATTGGTTTTGAATTGCACTAAAGCAGAGTGCATTGAGGTGTTCCAGCTCAGATCAGACAAAGATTGAAAAAGTGATTTTGTTGGAGAAACTTTCAGGAGAACTGAAATTCAATGGAAAGGTTGATTTAATGAAAACTGCCTTACTGATAAGAGAAGACTTTATTTGATAAATTCCTGACAACATTTAAATTTAATAAGTAGTTATCTTTATTTAGCCTATACTTTCCAAAATGCCTCTGTAACCCTAACTTTAAAGTGTCATAGCAGTGAACATAGCAGCTACTACTCCAGTTCAAGTACTTGATCTGCAGATAGCCTTGGCTTCATAAAGCTTCTTTATCCTGTTGTCAATGAAGTATCAGTTGCCATCTTTCTACTTCTTAAAAAAGTATACTGAATGGCTTTTGATATAAGAAATGCTCTACTGGACTAGCCTGAATATCCACCTAAGTAGTGTCCTGTCTTGAAATGACAGTAGTGAATGGATAAAAAAGAATAGGACAGCACAGAGTGACTCTTCCTTTGGCATACCCTTCTTGTTACAGGGAAACTAATTTAAGAACTTCCTGAGCTACAGTTTGCATTCAGTATTTAGCAACCTGTAATGGACCTATCATAAATCTGTCTAGTCTCTCCACTATGTGTTGTAGCAGTATGTTCTGCAACTTGGTTTTATGTTTAATTCTTTTTTTCCCACTAGATATCCTCTGCTTTTTGTTGTTGTTGTTATGGGAAGTACAGGAAATATTTCCTGTACATTTTCTCATTCATCATTTTATATACGTCTTAACCTTGTTCATCTCTTCCCCAGACTGAAGAGTCAGTCTATTTAGTTTTAGCTTCTTTGGGAACAGTTACAGTCTTCTGATAGCTCTTGTTACTTGAGATCACCTGTTCTGAAAGAAAGATGGAGAGACAACTGCACATGTGATGTGGATAGTATTCAGGTTTATACTATTTAGTATTTGAGAAATTCAAGCAAACTGCAAAAAGTTCATTAATTTAATTGTGTTCTGGGATTTTCCAGGCTGGAAAAAAGTCTGATCCACAAAGCAGAACATTTTCATACTTGTGATGAGCTGTTTAAGCAAGAAGAGCCCAATGGCGCTGGGAAGTAAAGAAAAAAAAAAAAGATGATGCTTTAGATGTGTTTCTGAGGGGAGGTGATGTGAGCTGTTGGGAAAAGGGTAAGACAAAAGCAAACTCAGGCAGACACTGGTCTTTAGAAAGACCTGTCTAGAGCCTTTGAGATCTAAAGCCTGGTTCAGCAGAGGGTTCTGTTTTACACGTAGTGTAACTCAACTTACCAACCCTTGCAAATAGCAGGAGTTCAAAAATGAAGCCCCTCAGAGTGCCATCTGTTCTAGGAAGCTGAACTCTAAAGTTATTTGTCTTACCTGTCCACCCCTACCCATAGACACTTAAATTTTAAATACAGTCAGCAGAACCTCAATTTCAGCTGTTAGTTTAGGAAAATCTTGAAGGATTTCTCTTTAATTCTGGGTATTACCACTCTGGTTCATCAAAGCTGGCTCCAAGCTCTTTGATAAGAATAACAGCAATTTGTAGTACTTGCTGTGTAGGACAAGTAAATCCTCTCCCCCAGTAATTGGTAACAGTTAAAAATATTATCAATTAACATTATTAAAGTGACAAATATTACTGCAAAACATACTACTGTGGTTAGTAGCTTCCATCCTATTTCTCTTAATTTTATCTGTCACACTGAATTTATCTAAATTTGGTTGCAACTTTTAATAGGATTTTTGTTAAAGACTTGATATCTTTTTCAAGTAAGAACTTACTCCACTTTGTTGGAACACCTTCCCTAATTTGTGACAGTACTTTGAATGCTCAGTTTCCTTTCCTTTTTACTTAAATACACATATCAAATTCTTCAAAATACCTTTGATCTAGCAACCCTTCACGGTTGCTCAATCCAGATAGTAGTACAGCAATCTGACAATGTGAATAATCTATCCATCATGATATCCAAATACCCCCTTATCCAAACTGACACATCTAAAACAGCAGTAGTAAGCATTTCACTGTAAACATATGCTGCCTTGGAAAAATCCTCTGAGGGAAAAGGAAACACTGGTGAATCTGTTGGTTTTTTTTTTTTTTGTAGGAGAAATGGTGATGTAGACTGCAAACTGGATGCCTTGGTCTAGACAGGATACTGGCACTTGGAAAGCTGTGAAGGTATTAGAACTAGCAGAACTTACGCGGCAGTGTTTTGGGATGTAAGGAAGCAGAATGAAACAGGCAAATTAAGGCTAATGGCAGAAAAAAACTTACACTGCTTCCAGTACACACATTACACACAGCAAAAGAGCTGTTGCTCTCATAATATTAAGCAGGAAAAAAAAAAAAAGGCAAAATAAATGTGTGCTGTAGCGGTAGTTGGTCTGCAAAAGTATCTCTTTCATATCTTGTGATAGGTAGGTAGGAAAAAAAGCATCCTGTTACAAGTTGTGGTGCTACTAGCAGGGTGTCTCTAAGGAACATAGAGAGAGATGCATATAAAATTCTTTAGAAGAAATAAACCGTTTTCCCCAGATTTCTTTTTGAAAGTGACACTTCTCTGTGTATAGTGGAAACTGAAATGAAATTTCACATTCATCAGTAACTTTATCATTTGGGATTAAAGAGGAGTCTGTTTCACTTTCCTTTCTCCTCACTCCAGTGAGGTGTCACAGAGTTCTGGAAGTGTCAAGAAGAATAATGCAATTCAGAAATTGTCATCTGAATAGCTGGATTTTTAAAAGAAGAAAAACAAACAAAAAAGCTTGACTTGAATGCTTTTCTGGTTTGGAAGTAGTCATGCATTGGTTTTGGGGTTGGTCGGTTGTTTTTGAAACAGAGCACTTTGAGTGAAGGTTCCAGTATGGCCCTTGAATAATTATGTCTGAATGTGAGATTGTAAGTTAAAATGACATTGTGCTATAAACTTAAAGACTTTGGGTAGAAAAGCTTTTGCATTTTCAAAACTGTGATATCATCCACATGTAATTGGCAATTTCAAAAACAAGGAGTGAAAGAAACGTATGCAATCTAGAAATTGGAAGGTTTTAATTCATACACTTTCCAGTATTCTATAAAGCATAATTAATTAGTCTTTAAAGAATTCTTGATTATGCAATTACTTATCTTTAATACTGATATAATTCATTTCATGCATATAAACTCAGCATTCAGTCTTTAAAGTAACCTCCAAAAATAAAGCATTCATTCAGGTAACTTCCTCATCCCTGATTTTTTGTCAGGTTGAGGGACTCTGGATTAAATTTCTTTTGTGTTCATTGCAAACCCATATAAACCATGCTGCTATGGAACTGTAGCAGTTTTCGCCATAATTCCACATTCTCATTATTCCAGAAAAACTCACCACTGCTGGTAAATCTCCACTTTTTTTTTTGTTTGTTTGTTTGCTTGCTTGTTTTTTTGAGTAAAAAGTAAGTGGAGTGAATCTCCATTTACTCCCCCATCTCTGTCCCACTTCCGTCACATAAAGGTATGATTACACAGTAAACCAGTTGAAAACCAAAACATTTCTGATGTACTTATTTTAGGCAGATCCATTCACCAGTTTAATTCATAATGTTGCTTCTTTCTGGAAAAGGGAGGGATCAGCCATGTTCTTTACAGTAACAGAGCCATCTTCTCTAATCAATAGTCACTCAATATAATGAAAAGCATAGCCTTAAAATCAAAGTCTAAATTTGTCAGTGGTATATATCTTGGTCACTGATGAGTAATAATAAAAATAGCAAGGAAGAAGCAGAACCTTTGTGTTATTCAAGTAGCAAGGTATGGAAGATGCAGGCTCATGAACTATATGACAAAGTACAGCGGTTTGGACACAGTTTCCAGGAAAGCCTTTACAAAATCTTCAGTGCTTTAGATTACATCTGAATTTGTGCATTTGTTTTAGACATTCAATTCTGTTCTGTAGCATCACTGTAATGGTAATAATATAAATTAATTTAGTTTAATTTTTGAGTAGCTAGATATATATAGAGAGAGAAGACTAAATCCTGTGCTGAGTTGCACTAATTGGACTTTACAGTGCTAAAGTATTTAAAAAGCTATCAAAAACTATCACAAAAGACTTTTAATATGCAAACATCTTTTTTAAAGATATGGTTTCAAATATATTCAAGTTAACCAAAAAAGCTGTTTTGAATTTGCAAGCAATACTGGACATTGCCAACAGATGACTTGATTGCCAGTATCAAGGAAAAAAAAAAAAAAAAAAAAGGAAATTATCTATTTTTAAAGAAGATCCTGAATTCAAAAGATTTTCAAAATATGTGACTATTTCTAGAAACAGATGGACTCTTGGCAAGGAATTTTCGGCATAAATTCTTCAGATGCAGTAGAGATATGCAGTAATAATGCTAGATACAAAGAAAAACATGTAGGAAGAAAGGAGCTCTCACCTGCACTTCCAGTCAAATTTGAAAGTGAAATATGCTTCTGTATTTCAATGTTATTTTAATTGTGCTATGACAAAATAAGTATAATGCCGTATTTCTGGAATTTGGCAACTTGCTTTTAAGTACATTGTTTGTGTTTTGTGTAGACAGGGATTACCAAGGCTAGACAGTTGGAAGACCAACATTTTACACGTTGCCTGCACATTCCCAGAATTTGAGGAGGACTTTGTGTAAAGACACTGACTGGCATTACTAGTACAGGAAAGGTGTTTTGTGAGGCAGTAGCTATTTTGGAAGGGTAACTCCCCCCTGTTGACAGTGGCCTGCAATGACTGTTTCTCAGAGCAGGCAATCTGTGAATGATGTTTGTGTTGCAATGTGAAGCTAATTTTATGTGAATTTTACATTCTTTTTTGTGGCATTAGTTTGGATATCAGGGTTTTTTTCAGCGGAGAAAGGGTAATAGTGCTAAGATGTTCTATACCAAAACCAGCTCTTCGGTAAAAAAGTGCATATTTAAACTGACTTTAAATATGAAAGACAGAGTGAAGGGGAAAATAGATGCCAGGGTATTTATTACATGCTTAAGTCTTCTCCACACACCCATTAGTGAATTTGTCTATTTCATAAACACAGAAGTGACACAGTCATTTTTTCTCTACAGCTTATACCATGTAGAAATAACAACTTGTGATCCATCAGTGAAATTGTATACGTAACTATAGCAAAAAGAAAGGTTCAGACCTAACTTAAAATCCTTATATATAATAAAAACTGTTTGTGAACAGTGACTGTACCAGAAACAGCTGCATAGACTAGTCTACACAATGATTTTGTTTTTTTAAAATAAAAACTGTTATTTTGTAAGATATTTTACAAATTACTTCTGTATTGAAACTAGAGAAATTAATAAGGGTTTAATACACTGTTATAGTATAAAATCCTCAATGCATTACTTGGAGAGCAAACTATGATGTGGAATTAGGAAAATTACTGCAAATTGTATCAGATACAGACAGGGACAAATATAGAGAAAGGGATAAAAAGCAACTGAAACCAAAGGAGATGGCATGAGAGATTTATTTTTATTTCTTTTTCCCTCCACCAAGAACCACTCTTTTAAACAGAGTTATCTTAGAAGTGAGTACAGCGGGAGGCTGAGGATGCACCGAAAGCCAGTACAATGTTCATATCTGATGGAAAATAGAGAAAAAATATGTGCTTCCTCTGAAAAACAGCACATGGTAGTTTACTTAAAATATTTTCATAGTAATAATAGAAAGTTGACAATTTATTTTATATGATATCTCTGCAGAGGGAAAGACTTGAGTGCAAGTAGAGAAGGAAATTTGTGCTTGGTTCCTATGTTCTTGAGAATGGCAGTGCATATCATTTCTGCCTATATGAAGATTTCAGCCATGGTTCTTTTTAGCGAGCTCTGGCTTTGCACATGCTTTGAAGAGCATTGGCAAAATCTGTAGAACAAGTAGTTTAGGTTTCTTTAATGTCTGCATTATGACCTCAAAGAGCACAGTTTTCGAGTGTTCTATTAAGAGATCATTGGCTACTTCATGCTACGGCCAATTTTGAGACAATGTTTTTTGGACAAAAATAATGGACAGGAAGTGTTTTGAGTAACAAATAACTTTTGTTTGTTTGTTTGTTTGTTTTATTACCCAATTCTGGAAGTTGTGTATTTTTTCTTATTTTACTTCGTTCCAGAGCATAGTGAATAGAGATTCTTCTGCAGAAAGTTTTTATGTCTCTATTACCTCAGAAATTATTGTTAACCATGTAATAGAGAAGTTGCAGCTACCTAGCTTTTTTTAAAAAAATCTGAATTATTGAAAAATGAGTTTAACTTGTTAATGAAGCTGCCATTTTCCAAGCCTAAACCACTTTTCATGCTTATTTGTTGGCATTACAAGGCATGGGGGATTTTGAGATGAAACAACATGTTTTATGAACCAGCATTGAGTGGTTCATATCATAGATTAATATCTAGTGTATGTTACTTTTAGCATGCACATAGGAATGGGTGCTGGGTAGGATCAGTATATAATTGAGCTTAAGACAGTGCATATCTTCAAAAGACAATAGAAGAAAATCTTGTAGGCATCAGTCCCTTTAATTCAGGACTTGTAATATCAGTGTAATGTGTTAAGCTGAATGACGAGTGATGTTAAAAAGTATGTATCATGCCTAAAACATTAGATACAATTTGGGAAATTCGTAATTATTGGAAATATATTTTCAGTCTAATTATGCCAGCAGGAGGTTATAAAGTGATGAAATGTGGCTAGTTTTATTTCCAATTGGCATGTTTGAAGGATGAAAAAATGAGGTTTAGGAAAGTTACAAACATGGGTGAAATAAGAAAGTCATTTGAACACCTTATTGCAAAACTTGTTCTATTAATGTGTCATGTGCTGGCTTAGTTAAAACTTAATTATGTGCCAAAGATCACGGACTTACTTGTATGTACTCTGATTTTGTTGTTGTTAGGAATGTACACACTGGAAGGACATTATAAAACTTCCCTGCTTTTTTGAATAAATTTTAAAATTGGCAAGCTGGAAGAATCTTTGCCAAGCAGAGTTACCAGTGATCGCATGGCTTTATTGGTACCACACAGCCTGGTTTCAAAAGAAAATTAGAGTGGAGTCACACTCCACTGCAGTGGTATTAAATAAGGAACAAGAGTTTAGGTCAAGACTAAAAGCTGGGGAGGTAGAGGGACTTGAGGCCTAAACCAGAGAAATGCCTTTTTCCAACTGGAAATATAATTCATCTACTAATAAATCATATAGAGAAGCTTAATGTCAGAACTAAGAGGCAGCTGTGCAGCCCTGAGGTTGATTAATTAGGGGAAATTTTCATATCACTAGCTTTTCTAGATGGGATTATTTCAAGTACTGAGGGAAGTCATATTGCAGACAGAGTGACTGGGGACCTGTGCTAATATACAGCACATTCTAGAAGGTGGTGGAATTGAGGTAAGGAATACAGGAAGACCCAGTAAATAATGTTATTCTTTACTATTGTCTGGAACTGTTTAATGTGTTTTTCTGTATTTGAAAACAAAAATGCAGTCATGGTCTTTTATCTAGAAGCCTGAATTATGTCTTGCTGAAATAAGCTTTTGGTGCAAAGGTGAGAAGAGCCTGGTAAGAGGTTACAAGTGCATATTGTGTCTTGTATGCAGTGATTCCCAAGAAAGCTATCTCTACTATCTTTATTTAGGACAAGCATCTAAGGACCTCTGCAAGAAAAAAGGAAAAAGAGCTTCCTAAGAAGCTTCAAAGAGCTTCTATGAGGTCTGTGTCCCTTCTTACTGAGGTTTGGTCTATTGACCTACAGTAGCAGACTCATGCCACTGTCCCTTCTGCAAGCAGTAGGCTGCTAAAAAGCCTTGTTTGGTGTTGGTGGATAGAAGTGTTATTGTAGAATTAAGTGGAATTTGATAAAGTGGGTACAGCATACCAAATTCACTCTTCAACAGTCCTGTGATTTTTCTTTTTTTTTTTTCTGTTCCTCTTTCTTGTTACAGTTCCCGTTTCTGAAGTTTGCTTAGCTGTGCCAGTGTTCTCTAACGTATTTGGAGTGCGGTTTTGCTGTGACCTGCTCTCTCCTTAAAGCACTCTTTTTAGATAAAATATTTTGAATCTCTATCAGTCACTTGTCTTTATAGAGTCTGTATTTTAGCACTGTTCAAGATTCAAGGTTCAGTTTCTCCTGCTTTGAAAGTAAAAGTCCATAGTCTTGATGCTTAGTGTTGACAAATTCTTCATCTGCTACTCTGTATTATTCTAGCTGAAGGATGAAGTAACAATGTTTCTATTGGTCTTATACTTTAAATAAATAGTAATCAAGCTGTTGAAGTTCTTACTGTGAGGTAGCTTTAGTTGATTACTACGTTTTCCTGAATTATCACATCCAAAACCATGACCAATTTTGGGTGATAATTTTGTCTTTTGTATTGCCAGTTGCCAGTAATAAATACATGATATAGTTTTCTATTTTTTTTCTTTGGTATAGTGTTGGTTGTGCCATGTTAGAGACCTGCACTTCTCATGACTGCTGTGGAGAGATACCAGCAAGAGAATTTGACAAGTGCAGGCAGAATATTTACCTTAGAGTTAAAAAATATAAGATCCAGGATTTGCTTCGTGGGATATAGCTTTTACAAATGAATTGAAGATGGGAAGCATTTCCTTTAGAATTCTGTGTGCAGGTGATGCTGAGATCTTCTAATAACGAGCAATGAGAATTTTTTTAATAACTTAATAACACAATAATGCCTGTGTAATAGCTTTGACTGCCCAAAATGTATATCTTGAATCAAATGCTAGTAATTTTTAATAGTTCCTTTTGATTAGGGCCATTTCCATTTAAGACAATAAGCCTATTTGACACTACTTGTTCTTTCTTCAAACTGTGCATGTTTGGTAAGAATCCAGTGTTGCAGGTGTTTGTTTATATTCAGTATTTGTACAGCTTTTCATGTATTTTCAGTCTGCTTTTGTGCCCAGTAGAAAATGTGTAAGTCTGTTTTATCTCTTTTTTAAAAAAAAAAGGTTTGAACAATTATGAACAGTGAGTTGACGAGATTTTTCTAACCATTTTTGCAATAGTTGGATAACTACAGTTAAAGCAGTTGATCAATTCTGTACTAGGCTGTAACTTGCACTGCAACTTGCTTGATTATTTCAATGTAAATTGTATCTGGAAAGATTTGTGATGCTCACATTTTAGCATCAATCATCAGCGCTGACTTGTGAGGAAGTAAATCTCAGCATTCTCATTTAATTCTCTAAGGCAAAATGATTGTGTCACAGGCACTCCCTCCCCACCAATTTCCCTGGTGTCCTCTATGGAAAAGGCTCCTTACTAAGGCCTTTTTTCTGATTGCAAACTGTATTTTTCAGTAGATCGTAAAGGAGTTGCAGGTACAGTTATACCGAGTTTGTTGAATGTAAGTACGAGGCATAGAACTTCCTAAAGTGCCTTTTCAGGAGGTGGGTGTGCAGCCAGGCATGGCACACACCACAGCTGTGATTCCCTGGAACCACTGGCTCGTTGATGAGAATGCAGTAATTATTTTGTCTATTGTCTTTGTTAACACTTTGAAAGGATATAAGTTATAAAGCTGATGATAAATTATGAGCTTCACTGAAACAATTGTGTTTTTATAGGCAACTTAATAAGAAATTTATACAGAGTGTGAATTAAAACTTTAGTTGTGACCTGCAGGCCAGTATAGTAGTTGAGTGTTGCAGAGAGCCACAAAGTTAGCTCTTGCATGACTTGTGTCCAGGAATCCTAAAAGAATGGACATTCTTTGAATGAAGTAAAGCTTGGGGAAAAGAGAAAGCTTAAAATTTGTTTTAGCACAGTTATTTACTTTCTGGAAGGAAGTTTGAGATATACGGTTCTCTTGATTCCACTTCTAACATGAAGGACTACCTAAAGTGTATTAGTCCTTTATGTGACTCCTGTTCATGGGTGTGAATGTGTTCCAGCTTCACTACACACACTGCCTCCTCAAAAGCAGGTTAGGAGTGGCTGCGGGTTGCAAAGCAAGGATCCTGTATAAACTTATACTGCTGGTCCCAATTGCCAGAAGACAGTTGAGCATGTGAACTCTGTACTGGCAGGCCTTAGGCCAGATCAGGTATCATCCCTCATCCCAGAGCTGTCATAAAAGAAACACAAAAGCTATATCATCTGCTCTAGCTATTTTGACACAAAGGCAATAATCTGCCCACATTTGATCCATACTAATTTTGTACAGCTCTCGTTTCCAGAACAATATATATGTACTACAGTCATCACCATAGCCAGAGTCCTGCACCGTGTAGATGCTGTGGCCAGTTATGCCATAAGGATGCAGTGGCTCAGTTTACAGCTGTTCATCAACTGTTAATCCAATCATTCTGTCCTGCTAATCAAATCAGTCAGCTCCAGAAGCACATGCTGGCAGGCTTACATGTACACCCCCAGGCTAACACGAAGGGAGTAAAATATTGGGAGTTACGGTAAAGATGAACTCCAGGATGTATATGGTATTCTAGTGTAATTTTTATATGATGTTGTTTGAACTTAAACCACACTACTATGGCTTTTGTATTCTGAACATATGTGTGTTAAGCTGGTTTTAAAATTTACCTGCTGGTGCAATCTCCTGTGACCAATGAGCAAAACTCAGTTAAGCCATACTATTGTAAGTAATGTATTTTCTAATACAATGTATAAATTGAAGATTTTAGTGCAAATTCTTCAGACCTTCAGGTGCATTTTGACATCATCATTAAATTTCTTTTGAATAACTGCCTCCCCAAAACCACTTTCTCCTTTTTCTTTAAGCAAAACTTGGCACTTAACTGTTCTCATGCGTTGTATGCTGCTATATAGGAGTTGCATTATTTTAATGTTGAATGTGTTTATTTTATTTATAGTGAGAAGTATTTGAATACTGTTTATCATTGACCTCTGCAAGATTGCAATAAATAGAGGACATAGTCGTTCACAGACATTGCTGATTTGCTATGGATGATCATTTAGGTCCCATTTGTATATGGAACAGTTTCCAAATTAACCAAGGGCGACTGTTCACATATAGTACACACATGTGTGCAAGACTTGCATATATTCTAGATTCAGTCTTTGAACTGGGGAAAGTCTACTGTAGTAATTTGTCTCAACTGGAGAAAATCCGTTGAGTATTGTAGCTGGTGCTCTGACCTCATCTCTACATACTCTGCTATGTGGCACTTCTATTTTGGCCTACATTTAGTGAAGCCTCTCAAGATCAAATATACATGCTACAATGTGTGTTGAAACTGTGCAGAGCTGTTATTTGCTTGGACTTGTGTGGCCCCTTAGGGATTGAAGCATGACTGATAACACCATTGCATTGGCACATTTCTGTTTCCAGTTTATATTTCTCCATAAAGAATCCTCATCACATATACAAAGAGTGGTCTGTGAATAAAACCATTGCACAGTAAGTGGAAATAGTGTGGAGGGGAGAAGGATTTGCTTCTAAATTGTGCTATTGCTCTGAACCAAAGCACTAATGTAAACATAGCCTTGTTATGTTAGTTGAAGACTTTCTTCTCTATTTAAAGACAACAGAGTATGGAGTCACGTAGATGCTATTCTGTTTAACTTATTATTAAATTAATTTAGCCTGAGATGAATATGAGGACAGAGAGGAACATGATTGTCCTTGTCTCTAAATTGGAGAGACATCAATTTGATGGGTGGACCGCTCGGTGGATAAAGAACTGGCTGGATGGCCGCACGCAAAGAGTTGTGGTCAATGGCTCGATGTCCGGCTGGAGACCGGTAATGAGTGGTGTCCCTCAGGGATCGGTGTTGCGACCGGTCTTGTTCAACATCTTTGTCGGTGACATGGACAGTGGAATTGAGTGCGCCCTCAGCAAGTTTGCCAATGACACCAAGCTGTGTGGTTCGGTTGATACGCCGAAGGGAAGGGATGCCATCCAGAGGGACCCTGACACGCTTGTGAGGTGGGCTGATGCCAACCTGATGAAGTTTAACAATGCCAAGTGCAAGGTCCTACACCTGGGTGGGAGCAATCCCAGGCACAGCTACAGGTTGGGCAGAGAAGAGATTTCACAGAAGCCCTGCAGAGAAGGACTTGGGGGTGTTGGTCGATGAGAAAATGAACATGAGCTGGCTTCAGCGTGAGCTCACAGCCCAGAAAGGCAACCTTATCCTGGGCTGCATCAAAAGGAGTGTGACCAGCAGGTCGAAGGAGGTGATCCTGCCCCTCCACTCTGCTCTCGTGAGACCTCACTTGGAGTATTGTGTGCAGTTCTGGTGTCCTCAACATAAAAAGGACATGGAACTGTTGGAACAAGTCCAGAGGAGGGCCACGAGGATGATCAGGGGACTGGAGCACCTCCCGTATGAAGACAGGCTGAGAAAGTTGGGGCTGTTCAGCCTGGAGAAGAGAAGGCTGCGTGGAGACCTCATAGCAGCCTTGCGGTATCTGAAGGGGGGCTATAAGGATGCTGGGGAGGGACTCTTCATTAGGGACTGTAGTGATAGGATAAGGGATAATAGGTTCAAACTTAAACAGGGGAAGTTTAGATTGGATATAAGGAGGAAATTCTTTACTGAGAGGGTGGTGAGGCACTGGAATGGCTTGCCCATGGAAGTTGTGACTGCTCCATCCTTGTAGGTGTTCAAGGCCAGGCTGGACAGAGCCTTGGGTGGCATGGTTTAGTGTGGGATGTCCCTGCCCATGGCAGGGGGGTTGGAACTAGATGATCTTAATGTGCTTTCCAACCCTAACTATTCTATGATTCTGTGATTCTATGATATGAATAGAAAATGGATTTGTAATAAACAAGGCAGTGCTTTGAATATTTACATGCTTACTTTTATGTTTATTTTGCTCATTCTGTTTTTTGTTGCCCTCCCCCAAGTACTGTACTTTTAGTTTAATCTCTTGAAATCTGTTAAATGAAAGTATGATCTTTTTATATATATAAAGGATTCATATAGACTTACACACAGAGAATATCCTTCTTATAGAGTTTACAAATATGCCCAAATTACAGTGCTTTAGACTGAGAACTACCTTTTGAATTTTATGCTTACTTTTGTTGACCTGAACTAAAGATCTTCCACCATCAATTAAGACTGCATGTCCTTTTTCTGACCACAGCATAATGAAGTGACTTCTGTGCCTGTCCTGCCCATAGGTGTTTGTTGTCCTCTGCTGAAAGTTGCAGTGCTTTTAGATGCGTCAGAAAATACTGCATACGCGGCTGCTCTCCAAACCAGTTATTTCAGGATGCCTACATTAGCTCAGGTATTCTTAATATGTAAACCAGGTCACTTTGACAGAACTACATTAGGGAATAATTACAGAAGAAGTGCTTACAGATGGGGAGGAGCTGTTGTCTCAGTACAGGGCAAGGAGGAGCAGTTACAGTGCTGCCATTCTCAACCAGGATAGCTGTAGCCGTACAGCAGTTTGGCCTGTAACCTTATCTTGTTCTTGTCTGGTTTTTGAAAAAGTGTAAATGTGGTATATTTTGCTAATAAAAGCAATTAAAATCAAAGTATCTGCTTCCTCCGGGAGAGAAAGCAAACATGAACCAGTTCTCACCACATTCAAGGAAGGGAAATTTACTGTCTTACAGACGGGAAATCTCAGATATAATTATGGTATGTGGGATTATAATTTGGGCACTCCACTGTTGGATTATACCTCTGAGCAGCATGTTGTTTTTCTGTTAGTTTTTCTGTTGGCTGAGGTTTTGAGTGTTATTGATCGCTACCCCATGTGGGGAAAGTGATAATTTAGCATGCTAAAATAAACTGGGAGATGTTATCTTTTGCCTGATAACTTTCCCTCGTACTTTTTTTATCTTTTCTTTTTATATAATTTTCCATTCTATTTTGATTCTACTGCAACACTTGGAAACTTAACCATTAATGGCAAATCCTGACAGTGCAGGATCTTCTAATTGCTAAAAAGAAATATTACCCCATGGCACAAGGCATTGGACACTGTGGAAATGGTAGTTTACATGAACTAGTTGTTACCAGCATTTCTGCCATGATTATGGCAAAGGATGTGGTCTTGCTCTTCCCTTGGTGCTTAGGGGCACTCTGCCAGTTTTTAACTCTGAACTATCTTGGCATAAAATCCGAAAAGCACCTGCTCAGCTCCAAGTTAACGGTAGTGAGGGGAAAAGCAATACTACCCATGCAGATGTTACCTAAGTGTTCCAGCGTGTTAGCTGACTTTAGACTTTTTTTCCCTATCCAGTTAGATTCCCTTTTTTTATGTGTGTGGTTGTTTTGTTTGTTTGCTTTTTTAATATTTGGATGTAAGTTGTTAGTATCTTCTAACATAAGACTGTGACGTGTCTTGCATTGTATTTCATATTATGTCACATGACTGTACACCAAAGTAGATGTGGGAGACTTTGAAAAGCTTTCTTTTTTTTCAGTAGAAAAAGAGAAATACAAGTTTGTAGTCACTGTTTTTGCAATGAAAGTTTAAATAAGCCACTAGTTCAGGATGGATATTCCTATTCCTGTTTTATACTCAAACCTTGTGCACGTCATGGAAGCATTCCAGCTTCCTCTTCCCGGCTCTGGATGAAAAACACTTATGTAGCTGTCATCATCAGCAAAAGTATTGAGGCAGAATATTCCTAAGTAGTTTTTCAAGTGGTCCTAGGGGAATTAGACTAATCAAGCTGAGGCAATCCAAAAAGTCCCTCACTAAAGCTCTAAAGCCACAGGATAAATTGTGTATCACAGGTTAATTGCTGTAATTTTTGTGTTGTAAATAAAATAGAAATAAGTTGTCTTCAAGAAGAATTAATGGGTTAGGAAAAATACCTCCTTTTAATCAAAAGAAGCCACGTCAAAGTAGGTTTTGTTGGAGGCTTGGACAATACAGCTAAATATAATGGTTTTCTTTATGCATTTCTGTTTGTTCTATAAATCATGGGGTTGGGAATGGATTTTTGCATCTCCTGTTCTAGAGTTCATCTGTTATCTCTGCAAGGTATCTGGTTTTTTGGATGAGAGGGATAGCTTTGTACTTGAAAAGGGCATGTCGTTTATGGGTGGCCTTTCAGTATTGAAAGACATTAGTAGAACTTTGTGCCTAGTAATCAATGCTGTTTCTTACAAAGATTTCCTGCTAAAAAATAAAGCTGCCTTTCTAGTGGTAGAGATCTTTCTCTGAGAATCATAGTTTTAAAATCTATTTTAGAAGGTTGAGAGAGGATAACCAAGACTATAGTGGTAATTGGGGTGTTGGTGGTTTTTTGACAATATATCAGGTTTGATTCATTGGTTTATTTGTAAGTTTTAATTTAACATTTCTGGCTTAATACTTGAAAGTCTTTGGATGCAGTGTCTACTGAAAAAAAAAAAGGATGCGCATTTCTGCATAATCACTTTATTATTAGGGGTAGCATTTTTGTTAAGATGCTCTTAAATAACATTTCATAGAAAAACAATAGTTTCATTTTTGTAGCTGCATGGCTTTTTAAGCACAGTGACTTTACTAAAAAGTGAAATAACCAGAATAAAAATGGTTTTTACATATTTTAACATTTTAAATAATATTTGGACAATTTGTATTGCATTATAATACTTGTAAAATGTATTGAATTGTACAACTGAGTAACAAGGTGAAGGTGGAGCTAGTTTGTGTTTGATTTTATTTGTGTGTTATTGTTTTGGTTGGGTTTTTTGAGACCTATTCGAAGAGAGCTATGTAACATGTTAATGATAGGACAGCATAGTACAACACCTGCAGGGTATCACATGAATTTGTAGGATGTGTAATTATTATAATCTCAGCAGCAATATAATAGTAATCATTTAACCTCACTGTAGAAAACGAGGCAGTGCATTATGATAACGTCACATATAAGACTAAGGTGTACTCCTAAGAGAATCTACTGTTAACAGTAATGTGATTTGGTAATGAATCATATTCCATATGTGTATACAATATATATGTATACCATACGTACTCATATTTTCACCCTTTCCAAACATTTCTGTAAATGCTTCATTTGGTGAGTGCCACTCCAATAAATGTTACTGGTCTTCAGAGGTTCTTCTAGGTATATGTGGTTTTGGCTTACATGCGTGGTCTTTGTTTATCAGGGGCTAGGAGTTAAATTAATAAGTGAAATAAGTGATAGTCCCATCCCTCCCCCTTGCTTTTTTAATAACCAAAAAGAAGATGGAGATGGGGAAGAAAGCTGTTTTGGTCCCTTAGCTGAAATTAAATGGGCCGGAGGATTTACCAGAAGGATCAACCTGAGTAGGAGAAATTAAATGAGAAGGGATAATCTTGAAACTAGCTTTGCACTTACGTCTCTTTTCTGTAGAAGAATACCCTTTCTCCAGGAGTAGCAAGATTGGCATGAGTTTTGGGACAAGGCATGATCCTCTGTCCCTGCAGCTGCTGCTGTCTGCCCTGTGGGCTTTGCCCCCCAGTGCCTGAATTCCTCTAGCCTGTGAGTCCCACGTGCAGGTGTAGCATGTGCATGCTTAATACTTGTGACACAAATATCATCTCTATTTGCAGATAAGTGAGGCATGGTAATTTGTTCAAGTACGTGTATCAAAGACTGGCCAAAACAAGTTCTCTGTTTTCACGAGAGAAACAACCTCAAAAAAAAAAAAAAAAAATTGTCCCAGTTTCTGAGCTGTACCGTATTGTCCCTGGTAGCGGAAGGATAGCTCATTGTAAGTAAGGGATACTCTCATATGCCTTATGCTAAGCAAGCAAATTATTCAAACAATATCAAATTGATACGTTTTATAAGGTAAACACACTGTGTTTATACAGCGTATTTAAACATGATCTCTATATTCAGAGAGGGAAATCCTATCCACATTGAAGTTGGTGTCAAAACTTTGCTGGGGCCAGTGCTGCTTCTTGACTGTAATGTCTCATATTCAGATTCTTGTGCATGCAAAATACTTAGTGAAGAACAATTTTGGTGTTTTAGAACATCTTTTATGAGATGGAAGTAACAATCAGAAGTTTAAAGAGAGGAATTTCTTGTCAGCAGTGAAAGACTGTAAGCTATAGATCTCCAATACAGAATTACAGAACTATAAAAGTATCTTTAAATCTGTCTCCACTTAACAAATTATTGGCATGCAAGTTACTTACATATGTCCCTGTCTAATATTTAATTTTCCTTTTTGACAGGTAGAGAGAATTGTTGACAAAAGGAAAAACAAGAAGGGAAAAACAGAATATTTGGTGCGATGGAAAGGATACGACAGTGAAGATGATACTTGGGAGCCAGAGCAGCACCTTGTTAATTGTGAGGAATATATACATGAATTTAACAGACGCCACAATGAAAAGCAGAAAGAAAGCACATTAACCAGGACAAACAGGACCTCTCCAAATAATGCCAGAAAACAAATCTCTAGATCTACCAATAGTTCTTTTTCAAAGACATCTACTAAATCTTTAGTTATGGGTAAAGACCATGAGTCAAAAAATAATCAACTCTTTTCTGCCACCCAGAAGTTCCGGAAAAACAGTTCACCATCTCTTTCTGGAAGGAAAAATATGGACCTTGCAAAATCAGGTATTAAAATCCTAGTGCCCAAAAGTCCAATGAAGAGCCGGACAACAGTTGATGGCTTCCAGAACGAAAGCCCGGATAAAATGGACCATATAGAACAGGATCAAGAAGACTCTGTAGCACCAGAAGTAGCAGCAGAAAAACCAGTGGGAGCTTTATTAGGACCCGGTGCAGAGCGTGCTAGGATGGGCAGCCGACCAAGGATACATCCATTAGTGCCACAATTGCCAGTGCCAGTAACAGCCACAATTGCATCAGCATTAACAATAAATGGAAAAGGTATGTGTACGAGTTGATCATTTTTGTGTAGATTTTTCATTTGAGTGATCCTTTTTGCTGTTCAGATGCAAACAAATTACCAGTCTGTTTCAGCCATGTTAAATCAAGTCTGGAGAACTTCACAACTTTATTTTCCATAGCTATATGGCTACAAAGCCATTTTGAATTTTGCCAGCTTTTGTTTTCCTCGCAGAGATTCATTGATATTTGTGTTTTCAGAATCACCATGAGATACATCTGTGTTTGCCTTGACATTATGTGGTACACATAATCAGTGTACCATTTCCAGAGATTAACTCATTGCTTTATTTAAAAAGGTCATATTTGGTATAAATATTAGAAACATAAATTATGGGAATAGGTCATAGAATCATAGAATGATTTGGGTTGGAAAGGACCTTAAAGATCATCTAGTTCTAACCCCCCTGCCATGGGCAGAGACACTTTCCACTAGACTGTGTTGATCCAAGCCCCGTCCAGCCTGACCTTCAGAATTTCCAGGGATGGGGCATCCACAGCTTCTCTGGGGAACCTGTTCCTATGTCTCACCACCCTCATAGTGAAGAATTTTTTCCTAATATCTAATCTAAATCACCCTTCTGTCAGCTTGAATCCGTTCTCCCTTGTTCTATCCCTATATGCCTTTGTAAAAAGTCCCTTCTTGTAGGACCCCTTTAGGTACTAGAAGGCCCACTTTCATAGGAGAGGTGCTTGAGCCCTCTGATCATCTTTGTGGTCCTCCTCTGGACTCACTTGAGCATTCTTCATAACAGTTGATGTATCTATTTTGTTATAAATATGCCCAGAAAAAAAACTGTGAGAATGATGTTGCTTAAAAAAAGCCAAGTTGGTAAGTTTTGTTTCAGTGAAAATTTGAGCCAGATGTGGAACTACTTATGCCTTCTGCCTGGATTGAATTCTGTCTTCATTCTCTTTTATCAATATTTTGTTGTTTGTATCTCATTTGATATTGAGAGCTTATCTAGGTTTGATGCCTGGGTTGCTATTATCTCAGTAGATGACAGGTTATTCAGCTTGTGTTGTAAATTTTGCGATACCAGTGAAACCCAAACTACTTTGGTGCGAGGAAGCTGTTTGTTCCCTTCACCCAGGTGAGACCCTCATTTAAGACTTCATGGTCATCATTCTTGTGCCCCAAACTTTGGCTCTTCCCTGACAGACCCAGGTTGTTTTGTAGTCACAGGTGTTCTTGTAAGCATGCTTTTGAGGCTCAATTATGAAGTGTAATTCTGTGTCCTTAAATAAATAAAATGCCGCGGGTAGAATCTGCAGGTATGCTATTGATGATGGCTTGCTGGAAAAATTGCTTGAAAACCAAGGACAGGCCTTGCCAAAAGACATGCTTAGAGACAAACTATACAGGCGAAAAATGTGTTGAAGTCTTTGGGAGAATTTGTGTTGGGTGCCCCACTGTTGCATTCAGATTTTCCAAGAAAACAGCTGGGGAAAAGCAGTGGACAAGGGAGGAATATGCTCTTGGAGCTGCAGTGTCAGGTCATGGACCAACCCATTTTGCTGCAGATGAACTA
The DNA here is from genome assembly GCF_963264785.1 of Psittacula echo. Taxonomy (NCBI): domain Eukaryota; kingdom Metazoa; phylum Chordata; class Aves; order Psittaciformes; family Psittacidae; genus Psittacula; species Psittacula echo. The sequence continues at coordinate 71,392,902 of NC_137737.1, read as the reverse complement.
GGTAACCATGGTAATGCACACACAGATGCCAGGAATATCTCTTCCTTTGCATGGGCTAAAGAAGGAATGTAAATCTTAGAGGATGCAAACAAAGCTAGAGGGGAAAATGCAAGAAATGCCAGTACAAGAGTTTTCTAAGTAGGTGAGGTAGAGGAGTGTGTGTGCAAGCATGATAGTTTTATGACAATCAATATGCATTTTGGAGTATGGTGTTGTTCTTAGTGAAGTGATTGATAAGCTCTGCTTTTGCCTCATGGCATTCAGAAAAGAAAAGGTACACAAAGGGCCTTTTTGGGGTAGATGAGTAACCACAAATGAGTAAATCATTCCCACCAATTTTTTGCTCAGATAATAGTGGTACAGTGAGGGCCCAGTTACGGGTCATCAAGTGGAAAGACCTGCACAGGAACAGAGGTGACACATAAAGTATTACCTAAGGTTCATTTATCCATTTCACTGATATGTTACAATTTCCTCAATATCACCACCTCCTTCAGCTCTTCTTAGGCATTTGTCTGGGCAACTACCAATGAAAGCTCTCAATTGATCCTAGAAATGATGGCAATATGAGTTTTTTCTCATACATTTTCGTGGAATCTTGAGGTGTAGATCAAAGAAGGAGAGCCACTGAGATAGTCACAATATGCAGATTCCCAAAAATTCAGAATATGTTTCTACCTTCTGCCTGCTGCTGGAGGCGTATATTAGTACAAACACATTAACTGAGGCTTTCCCTCTTTGTCCTGATACACTGTCACTAGTCCCCAGGCTGAGCACCTCAGTGCACTAGGAGACGGAAACTAAATACCCAAATTTACTACAACTTTGCAGGCTGTTATGCTTATCTGCAACACTTTTGGGGGGTAACATCGAAATTGTGCAGTAATTCTCAGATTATGAAATTTAGAAACAAAGTTAAAAACAAACAAACAAAAAAACCTTTACATTTATATCTGACATCAGCCTTTTTTTACTAGCTTTTAGAATTTCTTGGACAGATACCTTTTCCACAGAAGCCCAGGCTCCAATTCAGCTGTTCTGCATGGCCAGAGTGAATCTTTATTTAGAGAAAAGCCAAGAGAGGCAGCCCTATCTCCTACAGCTAGCTTGGCCTTGGAGCTTCCTGAGCTGATCCATTCTCTATCTCTTCATTAAAGCTGTGCTCTTCTTGCTGTTTTTATTTTTAACTTCACACTGCTATTCATTCAAAATGTAGCAAATCAGAGCTTCGCTCCCTCCTCTGCATGGGACTGTCACAATGCAGGATCCCGTTTCACTCCTTACTTAAGGCATTCCTTCTGTCTTAAATGGACACCTATCACACTTTCAACACCAGCCTGAGGAATCATACATCATGAGAGGTATTCATTGAGGGGAAACACTGTCAAATTCATACCTTCATCTTCACATGCACCAGATCTGGCATATTAATAATATAGATAGATCTGGCATTTGGAGCACTCTTTCCAAATTTCCCACCTCCTCCACATACACTTTCTGCTAATTTTAAAGAGTTCCTACTTCCACATGGAGCATGTTGTCAGGAAGACAAAAGCATGTTTTGAAAAATAACTTTTTACTTGAGCTGGTTTAGGAGTTATTATTATAACAATTCCGTTGGGAAAACCCAGTAGTCAAAACAGAAATCGTTAATTGGATGGCATATCTTTAAGAAATTCTAGAAAAATATATACTACGCCTTAAAAAAATTAGACTTTTTTAATTAAAGCAAATTTAGGTGTTGGGCTTTTTTAAAATAGTGTTTGAAAAATAATTTAAAATTTTAATATGAAAAGAGTGTCCCTAATCTTGAGATTATTGCTGTGACTGCTTTTGTGTGACTAGTGCTAGTTTTTTCGTCCCAATTCAGGATGATGAAACTCTTCAGTGTTTAGTCTGTTCTGGTTTTTGTTTTCCTCAGCTTTGATTTTTATTTTTATTTCATTTAGAGTAAAAGTACACATCAGGAAAAAAAGAACTTGTATGCATAGGAATATCCCATGACTGCAATTACTAGGAAATACTGATGTTATTGTAATACCTTGTCTGGCTTTTCACGAGACAAACTGCCATGATGCAGTTCTTGTTCCAAAGTTCCTACAGTCTCAGAAAAGGCATCAGCAAATATTTATACAAATATGCAGGGGAATACCAGGGGAATAAAATAACAGTAATGTTTCCTGTGGGAGTTGGTGCTTTCAGCACACTAAAATCTAGTCACTATCCAAAGTATATTTTTTAAACAAAGAGAACCGTTGTATTGAATGTTCATATTTTAAAGGTTTGGCCTTGAAAACGGGGTCAATGGGATAATATACTACATACAAGTCTAAGAAGGGTGATATATGGAAGAAGTGGGAATGGGTCACTGAATGAACGTTGCTGTGCTTCTGGTATTTTGAAATATGTGTTGATCATCAGCTGTTATGAAAAGCTAATAGAAGTGATCCTGAAGTGGATGAATGAAACAGAAAAACACCACCACAGAAACGAAGTGTTGTGGAAAAGATGTTAATGGCACCTACAAGCTATGTATATTACTCAAAACTAGGCAAGAGAAAAAGTGGCCTTATGTCTTAACAGTAAGTTCTGATACCTTCAAAGTTTATGAAGGCTTCCTTTATCAAAATTGAATTAAAAACTAGCTTTGAAATTTTATTGCAAATGTTTTAGGCATAGTACACTGTTAATATATTGGGAAGTTCTATTTAATAGAGTGCACAAGTGAAACTGTAAAGGGAATCTCATCTGTCAATCACTCAGGGCTAGAGAGCTGTCTTGCAGTTTTAGAAAGGACTAAATACCTGTATTGATTGTTCACCTTCTGCAAAGCTTGACCATAAACCAGGTGCCATTGCTTGGCAGATCCTAGGTTTTTTGTTTGTTTTTTGGGTCACCCTATACAGTTTCTACAATGTCTATTGCTGTTTCTAGCTACAGTTTCTATTTAGCTAACAATGTCCAACATGTGGATGTAATTGAGAATAAATGCCACAAAAAGGGATATTTTGGGCAGGAAGGCATACAAAGCTTAAAGTATAAAATGAGCTTGAAGAGCACATCTAGCTGCATATGTTATAATTAGAATAAGGCAGGCTGGTGGCTGGCATACGGGAAGAAAAGAAATACAAGAAATGCAATGAATTACATCACTTGTTAGGCAGACAAGCACTGCCAATGTGAACAGCGGCATTAGCATCTCCCTCCTTGCATGAATTAATTCAGATGAATAACTTGCAGGAGTAGCAGACTGTCTGAGAATACAAAGATGATTGCAGTATCTCACCCTACAAGGTGTCTGCTGCTTTTTCAATTGGATAATGGTGCTGCTGTTATCGCAAAACAATGGTATTAGCACCAAAAGAAAAGCCAGGCATCAAGAAAAAAATGAGTCAACTTAAGGTCTGTTTCTTACCTGTTCTCTCCCTTACCTAAAGCAGCTTATGAGATTAAAAACCACAGATTCAGAAAACCAAAAATCCACTGTAACACCCAGGGAAAATAGTGTCTGTTGTTTGGTTAAGTGTCTGATAGCTTTAGCTTCGACAGGAACCAAGCAAGTGTAGAAGTGCTTATGGAGGCAACTGGAACCAGGGAGAAATGTACATTTTCAGTACAATACCAAGCCAAGCTGGACAGAGTTTAGTGGCTCCCTGTTCCCTAGGGTGAGGGAAGCTCACCCATTTCCCTCCCAAGTTCTCCCAGTTACTTTCTTCCCTCACTCTTTTTGTGTCTGGGATTGGGCTTTACGTGAGGAACAGTTCACTGTCACCAGCGCAGCTCGTTAGGCCACTCTCGAGTCTCATGGGAAGAGCATAGCAGTTGACAATGGTGTATTGGGCATGAACCACATTAATTTTCCAAATAGACCACAAGCTATATGCATATAACCCTCTCAAAAAGCAATATCAAGAGGAGAGTTGTAGAAGTTCGTTGCTGTGTGAATTAGAGTGGACAGTACAACTAAAGGAAAGTTGAAGTTTTTTGGATTTCTTTTTAGCATCCTGGAAGGACAGAAGCAGCTTTGAGCTCTTCTTTTGTTTGTTTTTGTTTGGTTAAGTAGTAAAATGCGATTCCAAAAAAAAGCAGTAAGACAGGAACTTCCTTTTTCAGTGTGTTTGTAAGTTGCACTTGGATGGTGGCTTGATCTCTGCTGAGTGATCTGGAAAGCAACCAAGTATTTTATTAGTGCAAACAAAAGCCTATGAAATGGGTTAAAGTCCTTTGTAAAGCCTGTCTAACTTCTGAAATTACTGGTTAAACTTCTTTGTCAAATGCAGCAGTGTGTAATTTTGTATCTTCTATTGTGTATGCATTTAGCAAATCATTAAGAGTAAAGAGTAAAACAGTTTTCATTTAATCAATCTTAAAGACACCTTTGTGTTCTTTTTCTTCAGAAGCTGCATTTCATTTAGATTTTATTCCTTAAAAGTTCACATTATTACTTCTCTAATGCACTGTATTGCAACATTTTAACCTACCAGCAATTCTTCCATCTGTATTACTATGTCATTTTCAAGTTCTTCAGCTTATATAACTGAAATAATATTCAGAATTGTTGCCATTTTCTTGTTTATCTGTATTTTCTGGGTTAATATAAATGCAAAAGTGTTTAGAAATACGGTAGACTGGATGGTCTCTATTGTGTGGAAAATTGATCTGTTATCCCACACTGTTCTGGGTTTTGTCTTGCCCCTGCCCCACTGCTTGTGCAGCTCTTGGTACAGATTATTGTTACTGTACAGGGTGCTTGAGGGTTGACAAGTCCTTGTGAAAATCTCTCATATTCAGGGCCGTATTGGTTTATGTCAATAGATTATCATAATAATAAATCAGGATTTAAGTGCAGGGTTTGCTTGAGTTCTAAGGCTGTTTCCTGAGAACATAAGGCATAAGTGACTGGTTTATTCTTTTTTCTGCCTTCCTCCAATGCTTAGAACAGAGATGCCCCAGTTGGATGCTCTGCAGTGTAGACTTTTGATAAAGCTAAGCTGGTATAAAAGGTAGCTACTTAGAAAAGAGTGGTCCCATTCCTTTCCCCTGCTTCCCTGACCCCAAACCACAGGTTATAATATGGCCTAACCAACTGCTCCTTTAAGGACAGGCTTATTTTTATCAACCTTCTGGAAGTGACTAAGAAGGGAGAGGATGTGTCCCTGGGGAGGGAGACAGAAACATGCTTTTTCCTTGTTTTAATACTGTCCCTGAAAAACCTTTAATGAAAACTGGATAAAATATATTAAAAAAAACCCCAAACACACATGCACAAAAAAACCCAACAAACAAACAGAAAACCCCAAACTAGGCAAGAAAGTCCTCAAAAAATAGTCCATTTGCATAGAAAATCCTCAAACCTACGTTGATGGAAAAACTCTTGTTATTTTCACTGATATTTATATTACACCTGCAGGCCCACTGGTAAACATAAAGCTCTTGGCTGTACAGTTCTCCTGATGATGTATTAGTTTACACAGACTGAGGATCTGGAGTACAAGTCTGTCTTGACTGCTCTGGTGAGGTCAATAATGATCAGCCATTACATTCTCCTGCAGTACTTGTACCAACATGAGACAAAAGTAATATCTGAGAACACATTTGTCATACTTGCTGTGTTGAAACTTAGGGAAGATGAAGCACTGTGAAGCAAAGGCCCTGTTTACAGGGCTTGCTTCATCCTACTTTGCACACATCTATGCAGAGAAAATGTATTGAAGATCAGATTGAGCAATAGAGTAAAAACGTTGGGCTACAGGTTTTTTTAATTCCACCATTGTGAAAATTGTAGAATTTCAGGACAGCTTTTGGTAACGCAGTAGAAGTGTGAAGCGCAATCAGAAATACTTGTGCAGTGCCTTTTGCAGTTGTGCCTGGCAGAGTAACCAACAACTTTGATGGTCGCTTGCTGTCTCAATTCTTAAAAAACTTATATATCCCATCTCTGTTAAGGCTGTGAAGTGGACGGAGTGCATGTTTGCTAAGGGAACTGTCATTACGAATCTGTGTTTTCTTGAAAAGAAGATTAATCCTTATAAGTTGATAAAAAAATCCATAAAAACCAGACCAAAACATTCATAATATGGTTCAGAGAAGATCTGCCTTGATCATATCATCTACTTAAAATAGAAAGTCAACAAAACATCCTCATAGGTGGACTGCTACAGGTGGGGTAAAATATCATAAAATTAGTAAACAAACTTTTTTTTTCCCCAATGCTTTTGAAAGAGAGAAAATGGTTAGATTTGAGGAGATGCAAACCTGAAAATTTTAGATTTTATTTTATTTTTTAAGCTAGCTGCTTGGATAACAGCTGGAAGCAGGTTTGTATTTTATAGGTGATGGCAAAAATATCTTTTTTTTTCATAATGACAACTAACAAAATCACCACATTCCAGATTGCTCTAGGATAGCTGCACTTCCTACCCAGCCAGAGAAGTTGCAGTATTCAAACTGGCATAGTCATGATCCAAAACTGCTGCTGTGAGTTATTGATAATAATACAGCAAAATGCTATTCTTTAAAGAAAATAAGTACAGAAGACGTACATTTGTGATACTGTATGCATTTTTTCAAATCAAGCAAAAAATACCTAAATTATCTTCTGTACACTCCATTGATATTGTAAATGTATTTAAGAACACACTAAAATGCATTAAGCCACAAATTATCACACAGTTGATTCTGCTCTAGTAACTGTTTTCTTAATTTTGCAATCTTAGAATGCATAAAAATGCTTTTGGATTTTGTTAAGTAAGTATTATTAATTTAAAATGCTTTCAAGTTTGTTATATTTTACATGCCTTTAAGAAACAAAGGCAATCTATAAGCACTAGTGCTCTGAACTACCAAACCGGGAAGTTTTAAGATTTACTGTGGAAGAAGGGGAGGAAAGAGCATCTTAGCATTGTATAAAGAGTTCTTTGAACACCATAGTGAAACATGAATAAAGAAGTGCAGATTGTCATTTATTTTCTCTGAAACTATTCCTTGAAAGAGGCAATGAAAGAAAGTAAGTACTTGTGCTTTAAAAGGCTGCTAAGAAAGGGCTGGAAAGATGGAAAATGGAGTATGCTTCATAGTTCGTTGTAGTTGTGTCAGAGGTTAGCAGTGGGATGTCATAAGACTTTGCAACAGGATCTGTGCTTACTTATATTTATGAGTGCTCTACTTAAAAAAAGTTGCAGTGAACAGCAAAGGTACGACACTTACAGAGAAACAGTTATTTATTACTTAAGATGTAAGAAAATAGAAACTTCAGAGAGACATATCTAAAGCAGGAGGCAAAGCAAAGTGATGAACAGCAGGAAGATGACTTGAGAAGATTGTTTACCTTGTGGGGTCCTAAACAGTTTTTAGCCCGGGATACAGATACGAGTACCTAAACACTGCTAAGGGCAACTCTCAGACTAGAGAAGCTCTCAAGGTTTCTCCATTTGTCACATACATTTGTCATTACTCTTCAAACAAGCATGGCGTATAATGTATCTGTAGATAATACGTGTTGTCTGGCATAGTGTCTTCCATGCTTTAGCACTGCTTTCCCTCAGACTTCAACTTGGATTACTGTATTGTTTTTAAGATGGGCTAGAATAAGAGGGAGTGGAGAAACTGACTGGCTGCCTTCTCAAAAGTAGTTCCATACGAAAGGTATCCAGATGGACTTCCAACGTGTACATCATTGAAGAATCTAGGCCAATCCATTGATGAAAACTGAAACAACAGGAACAAAGAGGATAAAAAATAATAGTGAAAATATTTTAGAGAATAAGATAATTATAGTCTTGAAATAGTGACTGATGGAGTTAGAAATGTCTGTTCTGGAATTTAATAAATAAGACAAGGGAACGTCTAAAGAAATCAAAGAGTGTCAGATTCAGAACAGAAAGATAATGGCTTTTGATATGGCTTCCATTTAGTCCTGAGAGCTGTTTGCTAAAATGTATTTGAGTACAAGAGATGAAGAGATAATGGTTATTTAAAAGAATTGTAGGCCTTTACAAGGGTAATGAGAGTAAACTGTATAGGAATTATATGGTTTTACAAAGAATGTCTTGCTTTAGAAGTAAGGAAACATTTTGTAACATACCAGAAAACTGTAATTCAGGAATTTTTATGCTTCTTTCTGCACTTTTAGCCATTATTATTTATGAACTAAATTCACTCAACTATTGTTTATGAAATTACTTTCATACAGTGCAAACATTCAGAAATTCCAATTGTTGTTAAGATAGTAGTGTAGGCACTGAAAAAGCAGAAAGAAGGTGGAACTATGGTCTGGTTCCTGCTGAGGTCCTTACTGTGAAGCACCTTTTTCTTCTCCAGATTCATACAGGACATCCTTGAAAAGACGCTAAGAGAACTGTATGAAACAATCATCTGGGGAAAAGAAAGCCAACCAACCCCCCAAAAACCCACCCCACAAACAAACACAAAATTTAAGTGCTTTAAGTAAAGAATACTGATCTTCATTCATCCTTGTGTTTCAGGATAGCTAGCACAAAACCTCCTGCAGTGTAAACAGTTTTCTTACATTGCATTCTTCCCTCCTCCCTTGGTTTCTGGATGGATTTCAAATTCACTGGGCACTTCTGAGAAACACAGGAATGAGCTGAAACCAACTGTAAACACAAAGCTAATTGTTATTTTACCAGGCATAACATTTTATTGACATAGATAATTTAAAAGTAATTTTCAGCATATGGAAAGAATATCCTGCTAGGACTTCTCTTAAAGTCGGTGACTGTGTGGAGATGTATTTGTGGCAGTGCAGGGCAAAACCCTTTCACCAAGGAACCCAAAGATGGGTTATATAGTACAAGCAGGAAAACTTATACAGTAATAATGGGTATTTCAAACAATTTACCATGTGTTTTGTGATTTTTCTCCGTTAATTTCTGAATACAAACGACGACAGATTATTCTGTGTTTTTGGTTTAGAGAACCATTTATTTTTACTTGTGGTGCATGTGTAGACAATTAGCTTGAAAACCTGGTTTAAATATTTCAAAGTTTTATACAAAACACAAGTCACATCTTTAATTAGTGTTACTGAAAGCTAGTGAGACATTTTGTTTTCTTATTTCTTTGCTTTGTACCTTGAGAGTGCTTTTTGTTCCATTAGCTTTATTGGGTTGTGTATAGTCAGTTAGTTTGGGGCATGTTTTTAGAAATGACCTTTCTGAGCACAAACAGCAGGGCAGCAAAAAATCCATTTTAAATATGTGAGAGAGAGAAAAAAGAAATTTAAACATATTGCTTATCTGAGGTTCTTGTAGGAAGTGGAAAGTTTTCAATTTAAAAAAGGTATAAATAAATTTTAGAATATGTATTTTATTATAAGTGAGAGAATGGGTTTCCTTAAATGATCATGGTAGTATAAGACAGTGATGATAGTAAATGAAGTAGCTGCCCAAACTGTGGGTCAGAATTGAGGACCTATTCTGAAATAAATGCTTTGAAATGAGTGTTTTCTGAACTTGATTTAGTTGTACTTGAGGTTTCTGCTCTTAAGAATCAGAGGAAATGCCTATTTCAAAGGTTTTCTTTTTCTGTCCAGAATGCTAGATTCAACAGCCCTTTAGATGCTGTAAAATAAAAGGAGAAAGTAACAATCATATTATGTTTAATCAGCTTTGAAAGCAATGGGTAAAATTATCCAAGCATGAGTGCTTTTAAGACACATGACAAATCAATGGTATGCTCTTTTCCATTTTTTTTCCTTTTTCAATTGACAGTTTAGATACCTGTTATGTTTATTGACCTCATGGGGAAGTGCTGATGCTCTGCATTTTTTGAAATCAGATTTCTTTTGATTTGCATTTCCAGATACAGATGTAGCTAACATTAAAGGCTGAGCTCTTAAGTCTTCTGGTAAAGTAACACAAGCAACACCAGTCAGTATCCCACACTGATCTTTGATTTTTGGCTTGGTGTGAAATGTTGAGGAAGAAAATTGACTTGTACAATGGTTTGTTAAGATATTTTGCTCTTAAGTCCTTTCTTTTCTAGTATTGTTTTACTCTCTCACAGTGGTAATTTTCAAGAAATCATTATTCCTCTTATTATATATTGTCAAAGTTAAGGGCTCCCTGTTACTCTTTTTTCATCACAGGCCAGTTTGAAATGTCATCTTAAGATTGAATAAGATATAAAAGTAGATTAGTGATTGATGCATAAAATGTAAAGGAGCACTCCATGCTCCATTAGAGGTTTTATGCGTATGAATACTTATGATAGAGTTGCATTTATTTCCACTTTTAAAAAATTATTTTGTTTTTTTTTATTTTAAAATTCCTGGTATGAAGTTTAGTACCAAATTACTTTGTATCATGTTTTAGATTGTGACAGCTGAAATTTAGACCCCAGTAAAATACATCTCTCCAGATTCTTTTCAGTTAAAATGTAATATGAAGAAATTATTACTGCACTATTACATATTATAAATCACAAACCTGGTAGAGTAATGTAATATAAATAGGCCATATGCTTACATATGATCAGGTTAAAAAGGATGGGGGTAATACTAAATAAAATTTATTTCAGGATAAACCTGTGTAAAAGTCACTCAATGGGTCTGTGGTTGACCTGGCATTAACATCTCTGTACTTTTGCTTAAATTTTGCCAGTGTAAGAATTAGCTATGCTATGATCTTCTGACAACTTAAACCCAATGATTACATTTTCAGATGTTTCAGTCTTGTATGTGTTGATATTTTTATATATATATGTAATATACTTAAATAGTAGCCTACTTTCTATAATTATTTAATATATTGTTTGGATAGGCTTCTTATCCTTTGGAGAGTCCAAAAAGAAAAATCCCTTACACTAAGACAATTTTTTATGGGTTTTAATTAGTTTGGTTATATATTTCTATCTCTAAAGCACTTCCCCTCCCCTTTGTATGTGCTCATTGGTTTCTCTGCTGGCTGAGTCCTGCTGTGATCCTACCACCCTTGCTAAGGCGCTGTACCCACTCTCCCCCTGCCCAGGGAGGAGGGATCTGCACAAGACTGGATTGGCAGTACTGTGTCAGGGTTAGAGAAAGCCCTTGAGGAAGCTGTTGGAGCCCTTGGATGAAAACTGACATACTCCAGCACCCCTGGCAATCCTCGGCAGTTAAGGAGGATTTCTGTTGGTTGCAGAGTGATGTGATCGTTGTGTACTTTCACAAACTTGTTTATAGGTCAGTAAGTTCCTTGGCTTATGTCCAGTTTTCACAGATACTCTTTAACTCTCCTCTAATTGTACTCTGGCTTCACTTAGAAGAGTGAAAACGTTCTGTAGGATTGAGATTAGGAAGGTAAATTGGTTTGGTGGTTTGATTTGTTTTAGGGGGAGAGGGGGTTGTACATTTAGATTTTGCAGAAATTGCTGTAAAGTCCTAGAACTGCTCTGCCCAATGTTTGTTGTACCTTAGATCAGTCTTGTTTACATCAGTTAGATGCTGTGAAAAGACAATTAAATACAGTACTGCTTTGCAATATCTCAGTGATAGCCTTGGCTGCAGTGATAACAAAAAGTCTGGGATCCTGCTGAGCACACTGAAGGTTAGTACTAAGACAAGGTCTTAGATTGTAAAAGAGCAAACTTAAGCTTGCTCAGAGCTCAGTTGGAAGGGATTCCATCGGAAGCTTCCACAGAGGATAAAGAAGCTGCTGAGTGCTGGGACTTTTCAGGAACACTCTCCTGGAAGCACAAAACTGGTTCATCCCCTTTAAAGGTAAGGGAGGCAGGTGGCGCAAAAGACGCCTTTGTCTTAACTGCAAGCTCCTCAGTCTGCTCAAAACCAAAAGGGAAGAGTACCAGACATGGAAAAGCAGATTAATAACCAATGAGAACTACAAGGGCAATGGCAGGGTGTGAAGAGGTGCTATAAGAAAAGCAAAAGCTCAGCCTGAATTCAAATTGGCCATAGATGTCAAAAACTACTAGAAAGAGTTCTTCAGGTACGTAAACAACAAACAAAAGCAGAAGGAAAATATTGTCCTGCTGTTTAACTGGAGAAGGGAATTAGTCACCAACAATACTGAAAAAGCAGAGGTTCACAGCACTTCCTCCACCTCTGCCTTTACCAGCACTGTTGGGCCCTAGGTCTTGGGAACAAAAATCCAGGTTGATGCAAACACAGACCCATCATCATCAGTGAAGAAGAGCTGGTATGTGAACTGTTACAGGAGCTTGTTTTGTTGGTATTATGAGAGCTTGACCCCTACATATTGATGTGCCCTGAAAATATCCACCTGAGAGTGTTAAGAGAGATGGCCACTCACCATAATCTTTGAGAAGTTGTGTAAATCAGGGGGTGTCCTAGAAGACAAGCAGAAGGCAAATGTCACCCCCATCTACAATAATTGCTCAAAGGAGGATCCAAGGAAATTATAGGCTCATCAGTCTTGCTTCAGTCCTGGGAAGGTTATGGAGCAAATCCTCCTGGGGGTTGTCACAGGTGAAATGAAGCACATGACTGGGAAAATCCAGCACAGATTCACTAGGGGTAAATTGTGTTTGACAAACCTGATGGTCTTCTATGACAAAGTAACCTTCTCAGTGGATGTGGGGTGAATGGTGGCCATTGTCTACGTGGATTTCTCCAAGGCTTACAATAGTTTCGCACAGCCGCATCCTAGAGAAACCAATATGTTATGGTCTAGATAAGTGGTCTGTGCAGTGGCTGGGGAGCTGGCTGATGGGCACCACTCAAGAGGTGGTGGTAAGTAGCTCCTTTTCCAACTGGTGACCTGTCACTAGTGTGGTCTCCCTGGGGTTCATCTTGGGCCAGATGCTGTTTCTTATCTTCATAAGTGATCCAGACGATGAGATCAAGTGTACCCTGCTGAAGTTTGCTGGTGATACCAAACTGAGTGGGGAAGCGGACAGAATTCATACATTTTAAAAACCCCTCAGTTTTGTTCTTTTACCCATGTTCAGGCACAACAAAGTGAAGCACAGTCCAAGTCCTGAAGTCCTTTCCTTCTCCTGCATCCCAGGGATCCAGGGTTGCAACTCCTGCTTGTGAGAGGGAAGCTGCTAGCAGAAGCAGCTACCCTGTTCTTCCTGCAGCATCTGTGTGTCTTGTCTAACAGCAGCAGCTCTCCCAGGCCTGTTGACTTTTGAGCGATGGTTTAGCAGTCTCAGGATGGTGTGTGCAGGAGCAGCTGTTGCTCATGGAAGAAATGAAAAACAGAGCTCGTAAAGGAAAGGGAGAGCAGGGGGAAGGACCTCCTTCCACAGAGAGTGGAAGGTGCTGATCTTGGGTGGAGGTGCAGGGGAGGCATTGAAAAGAAGATGGAAACACTGGCAGAAGACAAAAGGGACCTAAACAGTCGGATGTGAATTAAATGACTGCTGAATTTGGATGACCCTGAAATAGTGCATAAATGTAAAAATTCTTTCAGTTAGGATTGGTATTCTTTCAGCATGCTTTTATTTAAAAACAAAATTATAAATTGTTAAGTTATTGGAAAATATTAGGACCATGCATGTTCTTCATGCAGAAAATTCTAAAAACACTTTAGTTTGTGGGAGTTCCTTATATTTTAATTATGAGTTGTATGAGGCTGTAATGAGAGGATGACTCACTTTTGGTGTAATACATTGTACTAATGTGTGGTAAATGAACCTCTGCACATCAACACACTTGGATATATATATGACTATTAGAAGGAAACCGTGCAGAATCTATTAAAGGTTTATGACCACACAGTGGTCTAAGCAATGAGTTGTGGAGTGGAAAGGGTCAGGAGAGGAGGCAGTATTTGGTGGTATTTGACTTCCTTCTAAATTCTGTTTTGTCTGTATGTAGCGATAACAGTTTCTTTAACAAGGTATCTTTCCACAAGTCTTGTAGTGGTTGCTTAGGCTTTGCAATGAATGGAAATTAAAGGTTATGATTCGGGAGGAATTACATAAAAATATAATATGAAAGCTATCAGGAGTGTCATACAGACTCCTACAATACAGTGATTGCATGGCAGTATTACTGACAACGCTTTATGATAGGATTTCTTGCCTCTTGTTTTCCTTTGTGTAAATACAAAAAGTTGCATTAAGGCACTTTTGACTAATCTTGGGTCATGGGGTTTCTCCATCAAATGTGCTCATCAGCATGGAGGCTGCAATTTGTAATTTTCCCCCAACAATTGGAATGCTTTTTTTATACAACATCCAAGTCAAAAGACACTGAGGTCATCTAGTCTGCGCTTCAGTGTATTACAAGTCATTACATTTCATCACTTACTGCTATATCCTGTGTTAGCTTGAGTTAGCCTGGATTATTACCAGACTCTGGAGACTAAATTTTTGTTTGTCATTTAATGCTGAATAGCAGGGAGTTGATTAAAAAAAATATGCTCAGATGAAAATACTTGTTTTGTGTGTCATGTTCTGCATAACATCTTGAGAGGATGCCATCTGCTTCTGAATAAATAAATAAATTGGATTCCTATTAAAAGAGCTTGCTTTCAGAAAAGCAGCTTATGTTTCAGCCATGTACACATAGCCTAGCCCTGGTAACGTGTCCTCCAAACAGTTCCTTCTGGCAACCTCTGGTCTACCCACCAAGACCTATGCAGATTGTTGTGTCTCCCTGAATGCCTGAGTGTGCTGACAATGAAAAACTGTGTGGGCTGGTTACTGAAACTTCTGTTGAGGTCATCCTGTTAAAGTGTTTGCTTTTGCTATTAGCAATTTCTTCCTTTAGTGTCCTTCTCAACTGAAGAAGAGAACAGAGGTGGGCTCAAATGATTCCTTGCTAAACCTCTGCTACATAAACTCTGGACTTGGTCTTGAACATGAAAGCTGAGTTGGCATAAAGGCCTTTATGAATACAAGAGAAGTACAGAGGGGTTTTTTTGGTTGTGATTTCTCTTTTTAACAAAAATGGGCTGGGGTTGTTTGGGGGGAGGGGGAGTTTGTCGGGTTGGTTGATTGGTTGGTTGGTTTTGTTGCAAGCGCCTATGGAATAGCATGTTGCCAAAGAGATTTTTTTAATTTTACTTGTGTCAGGCTGAGCTGTAGCCTGGAGAGATACCAGTAGGAGCTCCAAGCCAGAGACATCCAATGTGAATAGATTTTAAGATAGGTCTCACAAACACATTGCATTTTTTCTTGCATAATTAAAATTTTGCAACTTAAAATTTCTGGAAGTTGGCTCCAGGACTGTCCTCAGGCTCCTTGTACCTGAACCCTTGCAAAGGCAGGAAAGGTCCTGGCAAAAAGAGTGGACTTTTTTCTCTAAAATTGCTTGGGTTGTTTTTCCTGTGCCTTGCTTAAGTGCCTTCTCCAATTTCATTCTCTCTGTTGAATGCAGCTTCTTCAAAATCTTCAGACTATACTGCTTCATTGAGGGCAAGGAGAAATACAACCACAGACTTCTTTTAGACAACATAGCTCAAGCCAGCTATACTTTCCCCCCCAGTTAAGTACTGTGATTAATCATTAAGTAGAGGTGCTTCCTACATCTGCTTGCACAATGATGTCTTTCGTTCTGTCTGTTCTTCTTACCACCTCATGGTTTGGCTTCTTGCTTCTCTCCATATCCTTTAATTTATGCCAGCCTACTCAAATGGGCTGAAACAAGCAGGCCTTGGGCACAGGAAGATCTTGAAACTGGTACTGCTGCTTACTGAAGCATGGCCTAGATGCGTCTTGAAAAGACTTCTTGCTAAAAAAACCTGCTGAAGTGGTGGGAGAGTGGTTAGGAGCTGGTTTCTTCACTGAGCAAAATGAGTATGAGTATGAGTAACTCCAAGGTCCTCTAATTATCGATACCAGGATGCTAGAGAGGGACTCTTCATCAGGGACTGTAGCAATAGTACAAAGGGTAATGGGTTCAAATTTAAACAGGGGAAGTTCAGGCTGGATATAAGGAAGAAGTTCTTTACTGTGAGGGTGGTGAGGCACTGGAATGGGTTGCTCAAAGAAGTGGTGAATGCTCCATCCCTGACAGTGTTCAAGACCAAGGTGGACAGGGCCTTGGGCAACATGGTCTAGTGTGAGACATCCCTGCCCATGGCAGGGGGGTTGGAACTACATTATCTTAAGGTTCTTTCCAACCCTTAACTTTCTATGATTCTACGATTCTATGCTTATAACCCTGACGCAATATACTAATCTGCTATCCCCTTCACAGGAGCATGCAGTGTCACTAAGCAGCTTCTTCAAATACAGGCAGTATGTAATCCATGAACATAAAAACCTCTGAACTGAGTTCTACAGCAGTGGAAAGATTACTTTATATCTCAACTAAGCTAATATAGAGCCTTTTTAATGGCAATTTCCTGTAGTCATCTCCAATCTTCTTATGGCAGCTGTGTCCCTGTGAATGAAAAGAATGGAAGTAACTGACTTGAAACTTCAGCCAAGAAGTTTTAAATTCAGACCAAGCAAAATGTGGTCTGGGCCATTAATCAGCATGACTTTTTGGAACCAGCTGATGAGGGAGGATGCCTTTTGATTTCATTAGACTAATGTGATAGCAGGTCACAGAGAAGATAGAAGCAAAATATAATCTAAAAGGCAGTATTTAATGAATAGGTCCCTATTCTTTACTCAACTGTATAATAGGAATAATTACCAAGATCAAGCAATGTATTCTAACAGAATACATTGGGTTGTATTTGGTTATTCAAAAAAATTATGTGCGTCAATCTGCGCTGGAATTCCTGGTTTTTTGGTTTGCTTCTCATCAGACATTTGTATATGCTTGTGAAGGTTTCTCAGGGCTTGTTTAAAGTATCTGCAAGGATGGAGACTGGACACCTTGGGGATGCTTGCTCCAGTGCTTGACTATGTCAGAATTTTCCTGGTTACAATCTATTTCCATTGCCCCTCATCTTTAATGTGCACTTTCAAGAATAACCTGGATATGCTTCTGCAGTGCCACATGTTAGGTAGTTAAATACAACATTAGTAAGATCATCAGCTCTTGCTAGGTGCTTATTTTTAATATGTCATGCCATCCTACACAGACTGAGGGAACCAAAATCTGAATAGTTTTTGCTTGTTAACTTTCAGCTTTGGAAGTCTGATTGTGGTGGGGGAAGAGGGACTTTCTTAGCTCTGAGAATCTCACATCTACCTAATCACATAGTCAAATTAAGCTTATAAACTGTAGTCAGACCTTGTCATTGTTAAATACTAGTCACGTTTGAATCATTTTATTATTTGGACATGTAGCCTCACAGTCTCTGTTACAAAATTGGAGAATTTGGGAGATCATATAGATGCTGTTACCAGACGGGAATTCTGTGGTGTCTGTTCTGGAGCTTAGAGAGTTAGTGACTCTCATGATCTCTGTCTTTATTGATATGTATGGATTTCTACCAATAGCTTCAAACTAGCAAGATGGCATGTGTTTATAGAAAGCTTGATACTTGAAAGCTATTCCACCATTTAGAAATGCCTAACATCTTAAGAGCTGTGTAGAGCAACATGTCACTGAAGCAATAAATATTGGCCTTTGTTCAAAATACAATAGCATTGAAAACAGGACTATGCATGTGGAAAGCAGATTTTCTTATTTGTTTTTTTAAACCTCAGGGATGTTGTTAGGGATGCAGCTTGGGCTAAAGGAGATATTGATCAGATTGTCCATCCTTGTACTGAGGCAGAATTGAGCAAGTATTTGTTTTCCCTTACAGGGCTTGCACAACCTGTTCTTAAAATTTACAATAAATTCATAATGGGGATTAAACCATCTCTAACTCACCCTTCATACTGCTTTGATCAGAAAAGTCCTCTTCTTTTTCTTTCCCCAATATATTCTAACTGATACGGCTTGGCCAATGCTATTCAGTAGTGATTCTTCCAATGAACAATTCAAATTTTACTTCCACATGCTGTAGAACAGCTGTCAGATCTCCATAGTTCCTTCTTATGTACTAAAATTAACCTATTCCTTTCATCTTTTCTCATATGTCCTGTTTTTAAATCTCTTGCCATTGCTGATCCACCATAGACAGTCCAAAGTATCTCCCTTTGCATATGGTACCCCAAACTGGATTTTTTCAGCAGTTACTTCACAAGTACTTAGTAGAAAGCATCATCTCCTGGCACATGCAATTTTCTTACCAGCGTACCTCACGATTGAGCTTTGCCCTTCTTTTTTACATCGCATTGTTGACTGGTGTACACTTTATAACTGATTATAACCCAAATAAACTTTTCTGTGTTCTGCTTCATAGTCTGTAATGCCATGTTTCTAGTGCATGTTTTTATTTTTTTTCCATATGAGTAAAAATTTTATTGCAAAAAGGCTGTGGTCCAAGTATATTTACAGGTGGAAGTGTAATACTTACGCTGATTTTTTTGCATCAGTCTCCCCTCCGTGTATTCCTATAACCACTGCCCCAGTAACCTTCCTGATCTGTCACAGCATACCTTTTTCCGCTTGTCTTGTCTAGCCGTGATGACTACCTTCCAAGTTTTCCTAACCTTGTTTTGTTGTTTCTCAAACTTCGGGCTGATGTTGTCACTTGAAAGACTTCTAGATTCTGCAGACTTCCTGATTTTATCCTTCTGAAGGGAAAAAGGTGCTAAAGACAAGTCACACATTTCACAGCACAGCTTAATACCCTATTTGCATCTACTGCACCAATCCCACTACGTGAAGAAAGTGTTTTCTTTTTTGTCTCTTTTGAGTTTTTTGTTTGGTTTTTTTTTGTTTTGTATTTCTCTCAATGAGATTGCTAGGGTTGTGGTTGTGGGGTTTGACTGGCAGCAGAAAGGCCCAGCATTTCATTGCCTAGGTGCAGGATTGGGCTGTGCTCACTGTCCTACCTTCCTCTTCTGCCAAGAGGAGCAGTGCCTGTGGGCTGTGAAATTGTAGCCCCCTCTCCCATACAAGGTCTTTGCATGCCCTCTGTGTAAGTGGGCTGTGTGTGTGATGACAGCCTCTGAACTGCCCCAGGTAAGGTGACCTTGATCTGTTTTAATTTATGACTGCTCACATTTTGATCAGGTTCAGTGAATTTGATCAGGTTTTGAAACCCAAGTGTGTGCTGTTCCTGAATTGCTCATAAATTTGAAATGTTCTGCCTATGAGATTTTAAAGATCACTCTGGAGGTTAGCAGCCCAAGATCTGTAGATCTTTGTCTTTATGACGTATTGCTTGCTCAGTCTGATCAGGTGATGTTGTTTGCATATATTAGCAACACACATTAATTCACTTCTTTTCTTTCTTGTTTTTTTTCCTCCACACATACTTTTATTTAAATTTTTGGGAGTGTTGGACTTTATTGGTCTGTTTTCCTTTTGGTAGCATGAACTACATGTTTTGACCAAGGAACTTTGTAATTATAGTTACTTTAAGTATTGATTTTGGAGGAGTAATTGGCAGTGCATCTCTTTTCCATGGAAATACTTCCTGGTGTTCATAGTGCACAGATTCTTTTATTGCACAGTACTTGCAGTTTCAGTAGTTGACACTGCTGAATCAGTTGCACTTGCTGTTCCATTTTTAGCTCCAGACTTTCCAAGAAGTTGTACACTGCTTGTTTGAATAATCTGGGGTTTATGCTTGTTCCTCCTCATAACACCGTCACAATGCTTATTTTCCCACATATTTCCCATCCTCTGAGCTGCGACTTTGTTGGTAAAACCAGGCATGTCTTATGTTTTGTAATTGTTTCAGGTGGTGATCCTCATCCTTTAAAAAAACAAAACAGTCCCATAGTTATTTTAATCTCATTTTGTCTGTGAAGTCAAATGATTTATAGATCACTTAGACCCTAAATACGTGAATTATGAGTCTTGTTACTGGGCTTCAGCTCCTTTAAATTGAGGGGAAATAGTAATCTCAAAATAGCTCACATTTATATGATATTAAAATATGTACTGAAAGAATGCCTTCAGCGTTTATTTTATTTTATCACTCCTAGCTTGAAATAATGCAAGAATGTCAGCATCTGGCTCTAGATTGTTTGCTGACTGTACAGAATCATGGATTTTTTTTTGTGCTCAAACAATATACCTGGTTAGGATTTAAAAAAAAAGAGGTGCAATGGGTGAAGTCACTAATTATAAATTGGTGCAGCTTCAGTTCAGTGAATTCCTGCTAAACACTTTAAGAACTTTTCCTGTTCGAGCTCTGGCTTCCTATCTCAGACTTAAAGAAACAATACCTGTTTCCTGAAAACCTGCTTGTCTTTTTGCCCCACATGCTTTTCCGTTTAAAACTGTTAGAGTGATTTTTATCCACCTCTTTAATGCCATAAGCAATGAAGCATTGCCTTGAGAATTTCTTGAAAAACTTTTGACTCTATCGCAACACATTCTAGAAAGTTGACAATTCTAGGCTGTGTTGGGTTTTTCTTGTTTGCAAGGT
This sequence comes from Psittacula echo, assembly GCF_963264785.1. NCBI lineage: Eukaryota > Metazoa > Chordata > Aves > Psittaciformes > Psittacidae > Psittacula > Psittacula echo. The sequence continues at coordinate 71,372,578 of NC_137737.1, read as the reverse complement.
AAATAGGACCTCAAGCTTTTTGAGAACCAGCTTCCCATGGCCACCACTCAGAAGGATTAGAATATTTTGCAGGTAAATGTAATGACAAATTATCTGTGTTTAAGGAAAATAACTGGTAGGTTTTGTCCTGTGCTTTTTATTTCCTTTTCAACAAGGTAGCAAAAGAGACCAACTGTTCTCAAATGTTTGTGCAATGGATTGACAAATAAAAATGCACATCTCCAAACTTAAATGTAGCCTGCAGATCGTGGGTTATCACAGCATGTATAGGAGGATCTTTATACTTCTGTCAGAGATAACGTTTTCCTACAAGAAATAGGTAATATACCTCCAAGAGCAATATACATTTCTAAGAGATAGTTGTTTCTGCAGTCTGGAAAGTTTGGAGTGTGAAGTGATACTTTTGACACAGGACAGTGATAGGAAAGGTATCCTGATTCACTGTGTAAATGAGAATCTTGTCTTAGTTTCTAGGTTGACCAGAAATACTTAATTTAGGGCCTTCTGTGGTTGCATTCTATTGCAAATTTCTTTTGCTTTTGTCAGTGGCAAATTGTAACTACTGTGACGTGAAGGCTGTAGTGGGATGGCTTCTTTCTAGTGCACCTGTGAGGGAAGTGGCATAAAGCAATTCTTAAATGTGGATTTTCTAAGGAGAAGTCTTCATATATTTATTTGATAGTGTAGTTTGCGGCAATGTGTACACATACCACTAGAAGCGTATTTCAGATGTTGGGGAGAATTAACTTAATTGTGGCTAACATTAAATATGTCTAATATTACCTGCCCCATGAAACTCCCAGCACTGATGCACAATTCTGTAATCAGTCCTGTGTTTCAGAGACTCCTGCCTTATAAATTCACAGATCACCATTGTTACTGATGTGATACATATTCAAATTAGTCAGGATTTTTTTTTTGTCTACAGGTAATAAATAATTGGGGGAGGTGGGGAGTTGTTGTGCCTGAGTTAGATTAAATCCTCTTTAAGCAACAGTATTTGGTTTTTATCGTCAGTGTAACAGGTTTTTGCCAACAAAATGTACTGGCCAAACTCTAGGATCAAGTGGTTTTTTTTTTCACTAAAGTTAGGGAGAATTCAGATTTCATTGCCTGAGTCTGCTGCTCTGAATTAACAAAATGATTAAGAGATAGTAATCTCCATCTCTCTACCTTAAATTTAGAATTCTGTAGAATTTAAATCATAGAATCATAGAGTAGTTAGGGTTGGAAAGCAGAGAAGAGATTCAGAGCAGCCCTGTGGAGAAGGACTTGGGGGTGTTGGTCAATGAAAAAATGAACATGAGCCGGCTTCAGTGTGCGCTCGCAGCCCAGAAAGCCAACCGTATCCTGGGCTGCATCAAGAGGAGCGTGACCAGCAGGTCGAAGGAGGTGATCCTGCCCCTCTACTCTGCTCTCGTGAGACCTCACTTGGAGTATTGTGTGCAGTTCTGGTGTCCTCAACATAAAAAGGACATGGCACTGTTGGAACAAGTCCAGAGGAGGGCCACGAGGATGATCAGGGGACTGGAGCACCTCCCATATGAAGACAGGCTGAGAAAGTTGAGGCTGTTCAGCCTGGAGAAGAGAAGGCTGCGTGGAGACCTCATAGCAGCCTTTCAGTATCTGAAGGGGGCCTACAAGGATGCTGGGGATGGACTATTCATCAGGGACTGTAGTGACAGGACAAGGGGTAATGGGTTCAAACTTAAACAGGGGAAGTTTAGATTGGATATAAGGAAGAAATTCTTTACTGTAAGGGTGGTGAGGCACTGGAATGGGTTGCCCAGGGAGGTTGTGAATGCTCCATCCTTGGCGGCGTTCAAGGCCAGGTTGGATGAGGCCTTGGGTGGCATGGTTTAGTGTGGCGTGTCCCTGCCCATGGCAGGGGGGCTGGAACTAGATGATCTTAAGGTCCTTTCCAAACCTAACTATTCTATGATTCTATGAAGATCATCTAGTTCCAACCCCCCTGCCATGGGCAGGGACACGCCACACTAAACCATGCCACCCAAGGCCTCATCCAACCTGGCCTTGAACGCCGCCAAGGATGGAGCATTCACAACCTCCCTGGGCAACCCATTCCAGTGCCTCACCACCCTTACAGTAAAGAATTTCTTCCTTATATCCAATCTAAACTTCCCCTGTTTAAGTTTGAACCCATTACCCCTTGTCCTGTCACTACAGTCCCTGATGAATAGTCCATCCCCAGCATCCTTGTAGGCCCCCTTCAGATACTGAAAGGCTGCTATGAGGTCTCCACGCAGCCTTCTCTTCTCCAGGCTGAACAGCCTCAACTTTCTCAGCCTGTCTTCATATGGGAGGTGCTCCAGTCCCCTGATCATCCTCGTGGCCCTCCTCTGGACTTGTTCCAACAGTGCCATGTCCTTTTTATGTTGAGGATAAATTTGTTATTGTCTTTTTTCCATGTTATTAAAGGTAAGGATAATAAGATCCCCTGAGACTACATCTGTAAGTACATGAAAAATCTCTGCTGTCTGGTCATGCCAGGGAGCTAAACTCGGTGTGAAGTCAGTAAGACAGCTCTTCAGGTTGACAGTAAATGCTGCAAAAGTATCAGGCTGATCTAAATCCCTTCGTTTGATGAAGACAGTTATACTCAGTGAAGAGTAATTTCATTTGTGAACATAAGGGGTTTTGCTGTCTGTTCCATATCTTTTGAATTTCCCATGGTTTTCTCGTGTGATTCTAGCAAAATTCAGTCTGGTGGAAGAAAGGCTCAGTAGCAAATCATTGAATGATTTGTGGCCTGTAAAAGTTACAGTTGTTTTAAAAAGGAAAGATGCAATTCTGACTACTATTTTTTGAGAGCATATCATCAGTGTTTTCCTATGACACATGTGAAATTACTTTTCTGACCTAGTTCCAGTACATAATATAAATAAAATAGATAGTTTCAGCTGAGAGGTGGAGCTGTCTTGTTTGCATTACAGAGTATGAGTTAGCAATTTTATAAGCTTCTTCCAGTAACCTGCAATAATGGATAATTAATTGTAGCATTCCTGAGATCAGGATTTTGGTTTAAAACAGGCAAATACCAACGACATAGTACTCTTTCACTGTCACATAGCTCATCTTATTTTATGGTTATGTTCTTTCTTAACAGAATTTTGTGCTCATTTCCAGTATGACCGTTTGTCAACACACTGGCAGGTGTTTGGTTTTCTCATAATTAAAGTGCATAATTCTAGTCATTAATTGCTTTAGAATTATTTAGATAGTTTACTGTACTCTGATCTTTCCATGAAAGAGCTAGTATTTCTTCAAAGCTTTATTTTGTGTTTTTAATAAAAAGTTGCATTTCACTTGGAAAGATATGCAGATATGGTTTAGGGGCTTTTTGAAACTTTTTTTGTCTTTGAAGTCAGTTTATTTATTTACAGTAGAGGCAGATGCTATGATACTGTCCTAAGCTTACTGCTACTCAAACAAAAAACCCTCCTCTGATGCCTCAATACTAAGTTCAGATTTATACTTTTTATTTCTCTGTATGTTATCTTCAGTCTTTCTGTTCTGTTTTAGCTTTTCAATGCAATCCCAATAGTAAGGTTTTGGTACTAATAGGTTTCTTAGCTTGTTGGTTGGTTGGTTGGTTTTCAGGTTTGCCCTCACAGTGGAACACAGTTTTTCAGTTGCTGTAAGGTGAAAAGGCATAGGGTGGGATAGAAATGAAACCTGCAGAAAACATGTTATTCTTTACTTTCTAGCTTACTTTGAAGGATTTAAACAGTAAAAATCTGTAAGAGGACAAGGAACATTTAATAAGAGCACCCAAGGCTTCACGGAGTAACAATTTCAGTAAAACATCTCCTGCTTGGAAATCTTATTCCCTGAAATCTCCCTAAGTATGATCACTGTTCCACAGACCCCCTTTTTGGCCAGTTAATTTTAGCCTAAAGGCCTACAGAAGGATGTTCTTTATTTTGCTTGTTTGGTCTTGTTTCCATCTTCAAAATATTTAGATTTTTCTAGGATGTCAGTGTTTGTGGTTGGTTGAGGGACTATGTTTGGTTTTTTCCTCGTGCAACAATTGTTAGAAATTTTAAATTGTGAAAGAGATTAACAGCTAAAAGACAAATATTTTAAAGTTTAGAGGGCATTTATTTTCTTTGTCTGCGTATCTTTCTCTCAAAACATTGTACATTGTTATAAATCAAAAGAATTCCATAGACAAACACTCTGTTTGACCAAATGTGTTTGCCTGGAATACCCAGGATTCTGTTACAGTAATTTTATTGCAGTTGTTACAAGCACAACACAAGTAATATTCCATCTATTCTCCACTGCTTTAGTGACTAGAACTGCCATAATGTTGATGGTGTCATAATGTTCATATTATTACTCTCTCATCTTATAAGGTTATGGTCTGGCTAGTGCATTCTGAGTTGCACTGGCCTTTTTGCTCTAAATCTCCTGTTGATGTTCGAGGACAATATGTAAATGTTGGGTGGTTTTATTAGTAATATTATTAATAATAGTAATTCATGAAATTTCAGCACATTGAGCTTTCAATAGGGATGTTAATATTTACTTTGAATGACTGATTTTCACAATATAGTATGTTTGGGATAAATGTATATGTATATGCAGAGAAATATCTGTGTGCTTCTGAATGTTTATGTCTTACTACATTTCATATTTGCTGTTTTGTAGCAATACTTAAGAGTATGTATTATACATAGATATATTTCATCATATTTTGTGAAAGAAAATAGGCTTTAACATGGTCACATTGCTAAATTAACCAAGAAATGAGTCTTTGCCAAGAGATAACAAAAGCGATTTTTGAAATACAGGTTATAGGTGTAAATTAGATAAGCCAGTGTTGAATGATTTTAACAAAGTCTAATACTAAAATCCACACAGTAAATGAATAAATGAATCAGTTACACTGGCAAAAAACAAATATGAAAAAACTAAATTAAACAGTCATTGAGTCTCTTGAATCATAATCAAATGCAGCTTTGCTAAGCAGATGAGCGGGAACAATATTCAGTGCAAACTAGCATAACTTACTATGATAAATAAGGGAACATCCTTTCCAAGAAGAAATTTTAAAACAAAAGAAAGTTTACATGGAATTTTTACTATGTATATGTTCACATAGGCTGACTTTCAGTGGCAGCGATGTCTGATGGGTAGATTTCCATTGAAACTGTAACAGGGAGTCATCATTATAGATCACATTTACTGGGACTGGAATTGGTTCTGGCCATCTTACTTGCAGTATTTAAACTCTGGGACAGTGGCTTGAGATTTTTTGCCTTTTGGGAGCAGGAGGGGCATAAAGATCAGACTTTTCATATATCACCCAAGCTTAAGCCCATTACCAGAAAAGCAAAGGAAAGGGAAAGGAAAGCAAAGGAAAATGTCAGTAACAGAATCTTCTGTGGTGAGTATCGGGCTTGCATTAGAGGGAATTACATGGCAGAAATGTATGGGATGTCAGGAATTCCCATATGCTGAGAATGTCGTGTATTGCTCAGCAGTTTGCTTTCTGAATACCTGAACTGTCAGGCCTAGATGAGCCTTTGTGTAACGACTTGCAATTGAACAGAGCTTTGTCCTTTGTGTCACGAGATGTGCTTTTGCTATCATGTTAAAATCCTTTCAGACTTGGCCACCTGTTAAGTTTTTCTAAAAAGACTTGACTGCGTGTACTCTCAGCAAAACCCTCTTCATTTTTTATCCATTACATTGCCTGAAGATCGCCTACACTGAACATAGTTTGGCTTGGAGATTAACATAACAGCGCCTGCAAATGTTTCCTACTAACAGGATGCTCACAGTAGAGGAAGCAGTCTCCTTTTCAATGAATGGATATTCTCAGCATAGAAATGCTGCACTGCTAGCTAGGCTTCTTTAGAAACACCTTGGGGTGAGTTTTATAACCATCTCCTTTTGTGCCAGGAGGGCTGTGTGGGCTGGAAGAGGGACAGCTGAGGCTCGCTCTTGATCAGGCCAGGTGGGGAAGGGGCTGCTCACCAAATTACAACCAGCTGTAGCTGCCTCTGCTGGCACGCAGCTAAAGACTCTTTCTGCTTCAACTCCTTCCCCGCTCACTCCCACACACACACACACACACACCCCGCCCCCTTTCCTTCTTGATGAATTTCATCAGCCTTTTCCATCTTTCTATAATGTAATCCTGTGCTTCACTGTAGAAGAGTGACTCCATGCCCTTGCTGCATCCTTGCAATATCTGCCTGGCGGGGATCCCCGCCCGCTGCCTCCTGCCTGCCAGCCTGGGACAGCAGCTGCAAACTGACAGAGGGCCTAAAGCATCACCAAGGTGGAAGACCCTCCTGAAACTCTTGTTCAGCTACTGAACACTCTTTTTGCTCCTGTTGATTTTTACCTGCAAAGTATTGCTTGATTTAGTTCGGGGGGGGGGGGGGAAAGGAGGAAGTTGAAGCCCCTCAAGAGAGAACTGGCTCTGCTAGGTTGGGACTATGGAAAACCTGTTTTCCCCTTCCCCCAATATGCTTTGTATGGCCAAGTAACTTTCAGCATTCAGAAGTAATATAGCAATAGTGGGCAACACTGGAGACACATGCAGACACAAAACCACTGTAAGATCAAGAAAGAAAAATATACCTTCAAAAAGTAACTGTAGGCATCCCCCCTCAATGACTATGGTAAGCCAGGCAAACATGTTGCTCTTGAACTCTCTCTCACCTCTCTCACCATTGTTCTATCAGGTGTTCCTGGCTCCCCCACATCAGGGGAAAGTTGATTTTACCATGGTCCAAACTTAAATGCCAATAATATCAGAGGAATCAGGCTAGCTTTACTTCTCTTCCTGCAACCCTGCCAAATTCTAGCTTAACGCCAAGCATTGCAGAAGGTCATCTCAAAGAATGACTTCTAGAGTTGGTCATAAACTCCCTTGAGCAGTCCAAAAGGTATTACACAAAGTCTATCTGATAATAGCACCCATACTTAATTTAGATAGTATTTTGGTTGTGCTGAAACCAAAGGAGATTAGCAGTTTCCCAGATGAATGACTGTGTTCCTTACCCTTAGAGAAAAGAGAGTTGTCATTTTTAATCTGATCACTTATTATTAGAAGTTTCATCTTACCACGGGCTATTTTTCTCATTCTTGTGAAACTGTTAGAAGGCTATCATTTCTTGTACCCAGTCATAGAGTCCAGCCTCTTGATTTGGAAGTATTTTACAAATAATGTATAAAACAGGAGTAACTGTCATATTATTGCAGAAATGATCAGTTCGGAATGGAGACTGCAATCCATAGGAGCATTCTTACAAAGACCTTACATAGCATCAAACCCTAAGCAGAGGTACAGACACATATTGGAGCTGTGGTTGCAGCTTCCCAGACAAATACATGAACATCTCCACAGAAGAGGATTTTTCACCCTCAGGGTTCATTCAAGGACAGAGGCAGAGAGCTCCCCATCAGGACTGAAAGCAGCAGTTAGCTAAGAATCTGACTGTCATTATCCACAGTTTGCTAATCTACACCTGCTACCATAGGTCTGGGTACCTTGTCTTTGTATTCCATCTTGTTGAAAAGCAACTGCTTTTAGGTCAGGACAAAAGGCATAAATGCTACATAGAGTGATCACATATGCATCACAGAATACTGGGAAATAGGGCTGGAAGAGACCCTTGTCGTTTAATCCATCCTCCTCCCCCCAGACTGCTGTGCAGATGCTGTTGTTGATTCAGTCAAATGGTTTTCACATGCAAGGGAATCCATCGGGGTTACTGGGAAACACCTGTAGCTCTGTGGTTAAAGAATGTGCCAGCTAGTAAAAAGACTAGGAGCTGTTGTGTCACTGCAGAAATAAAAGTAAGGAGCTGCAGCATGGAGGTAGGTTCTTTTTGAGGGTCATCTGTTGGAGCAGAAGGTGGTTTTGGTAGTGTAATAAAGTTTCAATGCCATCTGCTTTTGTAGATGCCCTTGGGACATCAGAAATATGATTCGAGCTAGGCATGGATGCAGGGGAGAAGAGTTTTAATGAGGGAAGTTTTCAGTGAAAATCACATGTCTCTGGAGGTGCTAGACTTTTTTTGTTGAGCTATTTTTGCTTGTGAGGACTACAAAATGGGAAAATCTTGTTTTGCTTTCAGAGTCTGGGTTGGATTTACTTTTTCCTGAAGTATTTAGTTGTATAAGAACATTAAAAGACATCTCTTGGGCATACAATAAAGTGGGATTGAAAAAGAGTGTAATGGATGTCTGTTATTTTAAATGGACCGTACTTCACCCTTTTTGCTTATGGGTCCTGGTTATTTGCCTGGTTGGGTAGTGAGGCTGTGTGGGACAAATGCTTTGGGTTTTGTAGAGGAATCTTGACTGAAACGGAGGTTTTTCTCCAATGCTTTTGGAAGGAATATAATTGTGAGAAGTTGTTGTTTCCAGTTGCCTTGTGACCACTGACGTGTAGTTTTTTATGTCACCAAAGCAGAGTAAAATCACTGACAGAGCCTTTCAAAGAGTGATCCTGAAACAGCACAGGCCTGAATTCAAGCCATTGGTTTCCCTTTACCACATATGGGAAACATCTTTCCAATCTCAGAATTTGAGATTGAATCATTTCTGGCTTTCAGCTAAACACATGTGGGACTAAAGTTGTGATAAATTTTAAATCTACCTGTAGGATGTACTGCTGGGTTTGTTCTGCTTGAATTTTAACCTTTCTCAAGGAGAAGCTAGTGAGGTAAATGCTGTATTAGTGTTTGCAAATTTTATTATGTTTCTTATTTATCTTTAATACAAGTAATATCAATAATATGTATTTGTGTTCATATAGCAAAGTAATTAGAACAGGTGCATTAACCCTAGTAATAAATGCTATAATTATTTTACTTCTGAATGGATATAAGCAACGCTTTAACAATAGAAGTTGCAACAAAAGCAGAGCTTAGAACAAGGACGAGCAGGATCCTCTTTACAAATGAGTCCAATTTATTAAATACACATCTGGCTTTGTTTTGAAGCATCATTTTAGTTTTGTTTCAGAACAGTTTGAAAGATGTTACTTAGAAGGAGTAAATCTAAAAACAAAAGAACCACCTGTTGAAGTTTCTTATTGTGTCTCAGTTCACCCTCTGGATCAAAATCCACTGTTTGCCCACTTCTGTTCTTGACTGTGTCCTACTTCATGGTCATCGTATTTGTTTTTCGTATATTATAAGGAACATATATAAGCTAGATGAAAAGGAAAGGGGATTCTAAACTTTAAACTGTACTGTTTTAAACCTTAACCAGCATAAAATAAAGCAAAAGGCTTTGCTTGCTGGCTGGTATACACAGTGTGGTGCATGGTGAAGGACTTGTCTTTGGAAAGAGCAGTTGTGAGAGAACCACCCTGAGTGGCACCCTGTGAGTGTGTCTGAAAACAGAGCTGTTTCATGGGCTGGTAATCATAGAATCATTTAGGTTGGAAAGGACCTTTAATGTGGTAGAGTCCAACTGTTAACCTGATGCTGCCAAATCCACCACTAAACCATGTCCCTTTTAAAGGGTAGGCAACGTGTCATGGCATGTAGTAGACTTCATGTCAAAGCGCATTTCTTCTATTTACCTTAGCTGCTAGTTTAGAAAAAACAACTTTCCCAGCAGCTTTAGAGGCTTTATCAGTTGCAGTGTTTTCTGTGTCCTTCAAAAGGCTGACAAAGTCAGCAACTAAACAGTCCCGAATCTGCTTTCGGAGTGCATATTGCGCTAATATAATTCTCAGAGATGTCAGGGCACTCTAACAACATTTTCCAAGGGCTCACTGGAGCATTTGTTAGATTAATTTATGGAGCCTCAGCTTGAACATTGGTCTCCTTTCCTATTCCATGCAGTTTACTCTAGAATTTATTATGGTCAAAACTCATGCTACTGGGACAGCCCTGGACCTAACAGTCAGGGAAGACCCTGCTTGTGAAGAGGAGGTGACAAGTAGTCACACTTCCCTTATGTTCCCTGCTTGTGCTTCATACCACTGTAGATTATGGCAGCCTCAGCGGATATGTGGCTTCACCTCCCACCTCACACTCTAGCTTATGTCTCAGGAGGACATCCTGTCTGCTTCTGATGCCATTTTCTTTTCTGTGATCACTTTTCTCATTTCTTTGCTGTGTAGATAAGCCTTGATAAACTACAAATTGATGCCAGCAATGAAGCGTGCTGTATTTCCCTTGCAGATACCTGCAACGGTTTTTCTCTTGATTTTTCTAATTGAGAAAGTTTAAAGACTTTACATCACGTGATGTTTTCTGCAGTACAAATAAACTAGTTCACACAAATCTGTTCTGAACTGGAAGTTGCCTTATGCTTGCAAAAGTAGTTCATAATTTCAATGTTAATGTAGCCATGTTATTGAAATATTAGGAGATAGATTCACACCAGGTGGGTTTTTTTAAAAATGCTTTGGAGTGTAGAACATGAAAGAATATGGTAGCACTACAGTGATACCTGTTCTCTGCTGACTTCAGTTCTTCCACTTTCCTGTGCAGATCAATAATTTTGTAATACTGGGACTCAGTCTTATAATTAAATGCTTTGCATGAAGAAATACCTGCTTTTTTCTATAATTCTTATGTGCTAGTCCGTGTATTATTTAAACTGGGAATGCATTGCTGTTCTCTTTAGATATGCTTTTCACATTACTCTCTGTTATCCTATCCTCTTTCCACCACCCCTTCCCCACACATTCTTGCTTCCTGCTTGGTCAGCAACAGCACTGATCAATCTGAAAGCTAACTGAACGCTCCCCCCAAAAATGTCTGGCTTGTTCCTCCTCTTAAATTAATTTTGCCAGGTCTTGTGGTTTTTTTGGCATATCTTCATTTGTTTATGTCAGTTTATTACTCATTTCTTGCTACTAGTCATAAGTTGATATTTCTGTCCAAATAGTGAGCCCAGAATAAGAAAACACTAATACTTTTGCGTGGCTATCCTGGTGCAGTTGAACTATATTTAACTATATTATGGGTTTTGTAAATTTAGATAAGGATTCCAGTTGTCTTAAAACTGGGAAAATCAAAGGGGGTAAAAACACTGGTGATGGTAAATAGTTTTAAACTGGAATTTGCTTTAACCTTGGAAGCTCTGGTGGAATTGTTCAGCAATCTGTCGGTGGAGGGAGAGAAGGTATTAAGAAACCCAGCTGCCTTGTTTCTGGGTTAGACAGAAATACCTGTGATGAATACTTGTTTCTGGTCTGACAGACTATACAGGGAAGAAACAGAGCAGCAAAGGGAAAAAAATCTTAATTTTCATGTTATGTAAACTATATGGGTATTTAACTAATGATGAGTAATTAATTATGTGCTGCCTGCCCAGATCACAGGGGTATGGAGAAGCTCATGGAAGAAGGCCCTTGACTGATTTTCCTGAACTTGCCAGCTAAATGGAGTGCCAGTCTGCTGGCAAAGACAGCTGAGCACAAGGACAAACATGCGGCAGACTTCTTCCTTCTTGTAGCAGGGGTGAACTTGGTTAATACATTTGAAGTGTTGGTCTGATCTGAGCCAGCATATGAACGTGCTGTTGCTTTCTCATAGTCTCTTATTGGTTTGAAAGAAGGGGGGGAGGAAATAGTAATTTTTTGTCTTTTAAACAAAGCCCACAATCCTTCTTTTAGAAATTTCAGTAAGCATGTAATTGTTTACAAACCAATGAAAAAGGGGATCCCACTGCAGCATTTTTCTTAATTAGAATGATTCAAAAGAACAGCTTGAAGATAAATTCCATTGAGATATCGATAGTATTTTAATTGAGCTGTGGGGGTTATATCTGATAGTGTGATATTTTCTGTGATGTAGCTACACTGGGAAAAGTAACCTACCATAGTAAGTAAAAATGGACGAGGTGTTTGGGTTTGTAAATCACCAATACGCTGACGTATAGATAAATAACAGAATAGAAAGCTGTAAGCAATATCATTGTTTCACTTAACTATTGACCATATGGCAACATATTCTGAGATCAAATGGAGATACAGAGTTTATTACAGCTTCGTATATCAAACTCCCAACAACAGAGAATGTTACTATTCTTATCGTGCAATAACCCTGAAATCTTTGTTGTTACTAACTCCCACTTTTTGACATCAGTAAGAACTTTCATGTTTGCATTTTTATAAAGTAAAATACTTTTCAATGTATTTCCAACTTTATATCACTACATTTTATTTATACAACTTTGATGCTGAGCAAAATAGGATTGCTTCTGTGTTGAGATATTTTCAAAGCCTGACATTTACATTACATGTGAGTATATGTGATGGGGAGGCTTCTTTCTGTTGCATGTTTTTTGATGGTATGAAACTGCAAAATATTGGTAAAATATATGGCACATATATTTCTATTACAACCATATAACCTTCCTTATAAGAAGATGACATTTCTTTGCAGTATCCAGCATGGCTTTCCTGAGTATTGCTTTGAATCTCCAGTAGGTTTTAAATGTAATGACACTTTTGAAACATGACTTTGAGAGCAGTCTTGTTTATGAACAGAAATAAACTGCAGAGGTTAAAGCCTTTTCATTTGTTGTCCCCTTTTTTGTTTTAGCATTTTGGTGGGATTTGGGTCTTGTTTTTAGGTTTTTTCCCAACTCCCTCTGAAATGAATACAAATTTTATTACTCAAGATACCTTCCAAATTTTCTAATCTTTAAGCAAGCAAGTCTCAGAGGTATTTCACTTACTCTGATGCATTTCCCATGTAGACCATCATATTTGTTTGTTTCTCTTTTTTTACTGTCACTCAGCAATCTTGCCATGTTCAAGCCTTGTAGTCTGTCATATGTACAATATATTCATACTCATTATAATAAATCTTTTCTGGTTTCTTATGGCATGCTGGTTTCCCCACTAATATTTTAGTTGGCTTTGTTACTTACACTACATTTCACTCTTATTTTTGGTCAAATTATTCTTTTTTTTTTTTAAATCACTGGAAAAATATTTTGTGTTTAGCATCTATAACTATGAGAACTTTAGAGTTTTGCTTTGCATTTCTAATACCCGTTCTTTATCTGTTTTAGCATCTCCCTGTATTCTTCCCAGTGTTCTTTACTTCCTATTTTCTTGTAAGTATAGCATATTCTATTTTCCCCCTCAGTTCCTATTGACCTGTTTAACCATGTGGAGTTAATTGAAGCTACATCTCACTCCTGAAGAAATTAATTCAATTACTGTTTAAGTTTAGTTCCATTTATACACATTCTCCTTATGACTGGGCTGTCTTGCTATTTGTCTAAAAAGTATTTAATGCAATATCTTTTTACATAACGCATTTATCTAAAATTGCACAGCATTCATCTTGGTAGAAATTAAATTTCAATTCCATTTGCTGATACTCGCCTGCTTTTATTTTCTGTATTCTTGGTTTAGTGTTGGAATCTGTCTGGAACAGGTGGTTCCTGGCAGGTTTTAGGAAACAACCAGTTGTGTAAGTCATCTGTCATTTTGTTTCATCTATGACATGTTTTAAATGGATCAAGCTCTCAGTTGTGACTAGTTATGTACTAGTCCCATTATTTTTGTGTACACGATCTTTGCTTTACTCAGTAGTAATTCTCCTGTCTTTTATGTAGTGACTTCATCTAATATTTTTGGTTTCTCTATGTGTTTGTTAATGGATTGTTTCCTAAGGCAAGATTCAGCATTTTAGGTGCCTATTGTATCTTAAAGATGTTCAGAGCCTGTCACCCATGAATCACTAAATGTAAGTCTGAGCACAGCTTTATGAACTTCCTGCTGAATATCTGAGGCTCCTGTGCTGGGCTTTGGAATTGCAGTAATTGGAGTTGCAACAATTACCAAGGCCAGAATTCAAATGGAGATTTTTATTATTATTATTTATTTTATCTTTCCCCTTTTCTTTGCCCTCCTATCTCAAATTACCAGGTTTTGGGTGCAAGCCCTTTCATGCCCTTGCAGTGATAGCATTTTAAAATTGACTCTTGAACCATGATCACACCAGGACAGCTCCTGTGAAAAGATGTGTTCCTACCTCCATCTCCAAATACACAAATAAGTCTTACTTTCCCTACTGCAAATACACAAGCTATAAAATTATCTCTGAGGCCACAGCACACTTTGATTTAAAGCATTAGATATGATATACTTTGTTCTTGGTCTTGTGTAGTAACAGGCATTATGGTACCTAAGAAAGCCTCCCTTGGTTTTGGCACAGCTGATAGTAGGTGCTAAATCCTGTTTTCTGAAATGGATCTTAACTGGTTTGGCTTTTTTAAACTTGTTCTGAAATTTGCCTTAAACCACATTGGTTTTCCTTGGGGGGTTGTTCGGTTTGGTTGGTTTTATTTTTTTCCCCCTGCCACATCTGTTATTTCCTAATGCATTGATTATTTTGTCCCCTTCAAAATTTCAGCCTTCTAGTATTGGTCTTCATAATCTCTTCAAGGCTGTGGTTTCATATTAATATATTGGTGCTGCTGAAATAATATGTTCCACTTAAATATCATAGTGCTTATTCTGTTGCTTCCGTAACTCTCTCTTCTGCAATAGTATCAGTATTGCTACTTGTACTTAAATCTAGACCTATAAGACTTCTTTATAAATGCAGATTTTTACAGGGAAAAGTAGCTTTTGGGGATTGGGACCACCTGTAACTAGTAATCCTGGCTTCTATACTGACTTGTTCTGTTGCCTGAGGGAAGACACTTGCAGCTCTGCACTACATTCTATGTATGGCAGCAAGTGTTAACTACTTAATTAGTGCTTTATGAAGTTACCAGTTTAGGGTTTTTGTCTGTGAGATTTTCCCTTTGATAGATTATTCATAAATATGACAACAGTCAATGAAGTAGAAAGACTAAGGTCTTAAAGAGAAGCTGATTGCTTTCCTCTGCAATATTGAGAGTACTCACTCAAATACTACTACCCATGATGTGTGTGATCCATCCTGCTGTGTTAGGGCAGCTCACTGCCTCCAGTTTCTGCCAGCTGCTGGCCAAGATTGAAGCATTGCCTTCTCTGTTCACTGCTGTGGCTGTGGTTATTGTCAAGTGATTTACCCTGGACACAGTTTTATATAGTTTAGTGTTTGCCAATGTATTCTTGATTTCAAAATTTGATGAAAAGGCATTCTTATGATGGGTGTTTTCCCAAGACTCATGGCCACGTTCAGGATCTTCACTGTCTCTGCAAATCCCGAAATGTAGAGAACCATACCACTTGTGCTGAGGTCAAGCTGTGGGGCAAGGTGATGTGAAGACAAATGCCTCCTGTATTTTCTAGTAGTTGCCTGCAGTGATATGGCACAAAGCCTAATCAAGGGAGGATATATTATAAAAGTTTTCCTCATGCAACACATCTGATCCAAGTCTTTTATTCTCATTAGTCTGTTGACTTCAGGACTTCCTCTGGTGGGATTTTTTGTTTGTTTGTTTTAATTATTGTTGTTTAGTACAGGAAGAATAAAGAATTCTAGACATTCTCCATGGCTGCTTCAATTCGGGCATATCCTTACATACTTGCTGATCCTAGCTAGTATTGCCAAAACAAGGAAAGATCAGGTTCAGCTGGAGAGCACAGGTTTTATTTACTTACTCCTTTCCATCATGCTCCATTTCAACTGTTGCCTGTGGATCATATTTGGGATTTGTTCCTCTGCAGCAATATGAAAGGACAAATTTGGCTACGTGATACACTGCTCTGAATTACTTCTTGAGTTCAGAGCACCTAGCTATTCAGCACCTGTTGCATAGGATACCCAAAGACACCTTTCATCATCCTGCTCTTAGTGTGGGCTTATTTTCCCAGAATATTGGGAAAACTGGTGGAGAGATTGCCTCTAGAAGAGTTTGCAAATGCCTCTTTAGATGTGGTTTAAACAACAGTTGTGTGCTTTGCCTAAAGGCAGGGTCTTTCAGAAATCATCTTGGCTTAAATCCTGGACTTTTCAGTGGAGACTACTTTCTGTTGAGTACCTCTGAATCAAAAGTAAGAACGTGCCTGGCACAGGCATTTCTGAATGTGCCGTTCCTCAAAGGGCTCTAGAGCTGTGTTTGTACTTCCCTGAGACCTCTCATCTTCTTTCCACCCGTATTTCCTCCCCCTGGTGTCAATGCCCAGTTCTTGATTTTTGCTCCACAAGCCTTGAGGCAGTAGGAGTGCTCCAGAAGCTAGTAGCCCCCTTGGCTCAAGACTAAACACCCATCACTGCAATATTTAGCTTTTTTCTAAGATGTACCCAAAAGGCCTCAAGTGAAGACTCAAGAGACTCCTCCTTCAGGCTTTCTCTTCCAACCCCAGTCAGTTATTTCTGTCAAGGTCAGTAGTTTCTGTTAGAGGGTGCTGCGGCAGAATAGATCACCCCATGTTAGCAGCAGCCAGCAACTTCATGTATTGCAAGTTACCCGAGTACAGGGTGTTAAGGCACGCAGCTGTGCACACATGGGTACTGGAAGGTGGCCTCTCTGCTGCAAGCTAGCAACCTGTTGCCGCCTCTTAATAAACCTGCTGGTGAATATCCCACAGGAAATTGAGACATATACTGTTAATAGTAGATACTAGACAGTAGCTGGAAAGACATGTACTTCCTTGAGGTAGACAAGTATAACCAGAGGTGCTTCTTCCCAGCAGGGACGGCTACTCCAGGTACTCTGAGCACTCAAAGGATGGGATCTCCTGTAAAGTTTAATACCTACACATTGGTGTCCTGAACCTCAGAAAGCCCTCGAGCCTCCTTTGTCTACTGCTTTTCTGCATTGAAACGCCAAATGTTGGGGGCAGTTGTGAATGGAGCTCTTGCAAACTCTGGTAGCGAAGGCCTTATGTATGTGATAAGAATGAAATATGACTGTTGACATGTTCTTAAAAGAAGTAAATGAAAGTATTCTGCCGACACAGTGGCGCTATACCCATGTACGTAAATCCCACTGATAATTTAGCTAAAATGTTTCAGAAAGCTTTGATGTCATTACAAGAATTTTGTCATGTATACATGGCATGTGCATGTTTGTGTCCACACAGCAAGCTGCTTGGGATGTCTTTTGGCAGTATCTGTTCTAGGCTAGCCTTACATTAGGGCACTTTTATTCCACAGGAAGAAAGTAATTTTTTAAATCACTTTGGGGATTGGATTGGATTAAATTGCAATGAAGTATTCTTGATATAGAATGTATTCACCTCAGGAGTTAGTGTGGAATAGCTGGGTATATTTCAAGTGTAAGCCTTAGCCTATTTTGTGATATCTTTCCTCTGTAGATGAGCCCCGAGAGATGTCCTTACTTAACTCTCAAATGGTATCATAACCTGCAGCTCCAAGAGTATCAGGATAAGAGGGTTCTTCCTTATGAAATGTTTCCAGTATTAAAAGGCCTTCAAAAGGTGTCTGTAACTTGGGGAAGTTTTTTCTTATTTGTACTTAGTTGTGAGAAGAAGAAATACAACTCTTTGCTTCCCCCATCAAATAGGTTGAATAGCATCCTGTGAAATATGGCTGGGATTTCTGGACTGGAGTAATATCAGAGGCTCTTAAGAATCTTTACATATTTTTTTTTTTCCTTGCAGCCACCTAGAGCAACAGCTAAAATGGTGAGAATTATGTGCATTGTTTTCTACTTGTCAGCCAGTAGCATCCTGAGTCAATGGGAGAAAAATTGCTCCCAGATGAGTCTAAGTCTGCAGTGGAAAGGGGGAAGAGAACAATCCTAATTTATCTTGATGCTATGATTAAGGAGAAAAAGAATTTGCTCACCTGAGGAGTGTTTGCTTATGTATTTCCAGTGAAATAAGAAGAATGGAGATGTATTTGGAAAGCCTTTTGCAGTTGTTAGGAGGGAGACTTTGTCTCCCACTGTAAGACTATGGGAAGTTTATTTAACACCTTATGCATAAAAATGCACAGGTCATTTTCAAAGGTAGTAAAACTTAAACTTTCTAAAACACTTGTTGCCAAATTACATGTTAATTTTATCCTTTGGTTTTTATGGGCATGGTCTTAAGTGTTAGGTCCAGTATTTTGTTATTCCCATCTTTTACTAAGGTAAACCTATTTAACTCGAGGGTGGAGAAATGCCATTTTCTCTGTAAACATATAAATATATTTGACTGATGCTGTAAATAATCAAAGAAACAGAGAAAGCTAGCTGCAAAAGGGGAAAAAAATGGCTACTGTAGACGATACTACTCTAAATGTGACATGGCAGCAAAGGTGAAAACTGGTGTAGGATAGAAAGACTTTTAATTAAGTAGAGAATTATTACTAAGGTGGGGGTATGTGTGTCTCCTTGTGTTAATTTTGTTGGCAACAGTGTCCTATAAGAACTGTAGATTTTTATGGGAGCAATGTTTCAAAGTGACATTCAAAATCAACACCTCTTCAAAATATATGGTAAAGACATTACAGGGCATGAGAAAATGTGGGGGTTTTTTAGGATTTGAAGATACACATCGACAATCAAGCCTGCTGGCTGCTGCAGGACTGTTTACTGCTGAGTTGATGTCCCACCAAGTACTACTGCAGTAATTTGCCAGTTAATCTGTGGTTAAATCCCACATGGTTTTCAATATGGAAAGGTGACATGTTTGCAGAACCAGCTGAAGAACATCTGATTGTTGCTTGTGTAACTATTTCCTTGAAACAGAATCAAGAAGTGGCTGAAGCCTTATTAGAAATGATAACGTTACAGCACACACACCCTCCCAACTGTAAGAGTCTGGAGGAGGTTTCAGCACCATCAGCAGGTTATCACAGTGATCAGCAGCCCATAGTTTGAAGAAGTATTGCCCTTTCCCCACCTCTCTCCTCCCTGGCATCTTTGGGGATGCCTGTGCTAACACTAGGGTACATGCAGCTTATTATGGATCGAACTGTGATTTTTCTGTGTTGCATCAATACAGCACCATATTCTGGACGGATTTAACTAAAATGTACCTTTCTTTTGTAAATTGCATATACCTTCTGAACACTCTCAGAAACACAGAGCAAAACAGGAATTTAAGGTGAAATGTACAAGAAATTAAGATTTTTTTTTTTTCTCACAAATATTTATAGTGAAATGTCAAAGGATGCTGGAACTTTTGTTTGATTCCAAAATGTAAGTGCTATTTATGCTATAAATACATGTACTGAGACAAAAAATGGGAGCATACATAGGTTTTTTTTAGAACTCTCATTTTAAATTTCTGTGATTTGTGCCCATACACTACAATTGTGAGAAATACTTTCTGTGTAATTGCTAAAGCAGAGGTGGAAAAATTACTGGAAGATGTTACATACTGCATTTACACTGCGGTATTACTGTCCAGGGTCAGCATCTCATTGTGTGCGATATTTGATGTCATGCAGAGTTAACACTGGAAAAGCTTAAGGGTGTTTATAGTTACAGCTTGCTTGTACATATGAACATATAGGAAACTGCTCTTTATAGGCAAAAAGGGCACATAAGGCAACCTGCACTGGACAACTAATGGGGATTCTTGTGGCTTATGTATACAGGGGACTGTAAAGCAGTGGAGTATAGGAAGGACTTTGGAAAAAATACACCCAACTTCTAGCACTTTTTGTTTGTTTAATTTGACAATTTTTCCCCAATCAGTTCTGCACGTCACATTTTCCCCTCTCCGTTACTTGAGTCATAACCACTTACAGTTACAGTGTTATTTTTGCAGTTAACACTGTAAGAAATTGTTGTTGCCCCTGTTTCTCACTTGCTTATTCGGGTAGAACACTTATTAACCATTTTGTCACCTAGTATAGGGGAGGATGTGGGTGGCACATGAAGGCATGGGTGTCCCTGAAGCTCCTGGTGGGCACTGCAGACTTAACTGAAAACACCAAGTGGTTTTGTGATTTAAAACGAGAGACTGCTTTCAGCTCAGAAGAATGCCAAGCAATGGGGAGGGACAAAGCAGACTCCCAGGCAAAACTATGCCCATGACAAAACAAAAACCCGTGCCTGGACAATGACTGGCTCCTGAATCCATGTTACTGCTCAGGAAAAGGGCAATGGGTTTGTTTTGGGCAGCTTTCTGCAAACACCTGCCCGGTGCTAGTTTAAAAAAATAGTTAGAAATTATTATGGAAAAGGAGTAGAGGACAAAAGGCTTGACTATACCACATTATAAATCCCCATCTTGAATATTGCGTGACACTTTGGACCCTGTTCCAAGATTTAGTAGAAAAGGAAGAGGCATGAAGGAGAATGACAGGCTTGGTCTGCTCCTGAAAGAAGAAAGGGTAAATAAGACTGGGACTAATCAACCTGGAGAAAGGATGTGATGAAAGGGCTAAAGTGAAGACATATGGTTGCAGAACTTACTGCCAAAAGATACTTCAGAAGACAAAACCGTAGTGGTTTCAGAAGTTAATCGGACAATCCCAATGGGAATGAGGATTTAATTATGTGGGCTTGGGTGCAGCCAGTGGTTCTGGACATACGGATTTTAATAATTGCTGAATTTCTGGTGGCTGGAGTTGGGGGAAATACTCAGGCAGCACGTTCACACCTCCCATCTTCTTACACTTGTTCCTTAGACATCTGTGCTAAGCCTTTCAGAAACAGCTTACTCTGTCAGACAAGCCTTTGAATGGGAAGTACCAACACTCGTACGTGTGTACTTGAAAATAAGCATGCTAAAGAGGCTTAGCTGGTTTTGGAGCACCTGCTTGGATGTGTCCCAGTATTGTTGGAGGGAGGGAAGTGTCTGTATTCAAGGCTTGCTATGTAAGCTAAATTGAACTTCTCAAGAATTTGGGAGGCGGTAACTGGGAGGCATGAATAGCTTAGAGAGAAGCGTGGGATTTTGACTTTTGGATTGTTGTGAAGTTGCACATTATATGGTTTGGTTTTAACTCTGTTTATC
This sequence comes from Psittacula echo, assembly GCF_963264785.1. NCBI lineage: Eukaryota > Metazoa > Chordata > Aves > Psittaciformes > Psittacidae > Psittacula > Psittacula echo. Next base: position 71,351,751 of record NC_137737.1, on the reverse strand, counting down.
TAGATGTCTGGCATTCTCATTGTTACCCCACTCATATTTTGGAGAGGTGGCTTTTTTTTTTTCCTGTTTTCTGCCAGTGGAATGGGAATGAAGACGTTTTCGCTGTTCTGTATTTTGTGTCTTTGAGTAAGACCAGCTCCTTTCTTATCTGTTGGGTTGTTGGGGTTTTTCTTCTCTTCCTTAGGAGAGCAGCTGCATGAAAATGTGGCTGTTACCAGGTTTTGATAAGCAGCTGCAAAACCAAGTAGTCCTCTTAATTTCATTTTCCATCTGTATGGTGAAGCTTTGAGCAGTAGTATGGCTTCGGCTTTGAGAAGATCACATTACATTAATAGCTGGCATTGGAAGGGGTCTTTGTAACTATACGAGCAGTTTGTTTACCTCTTAAACAACATAGTTCTGCATTAGTTGACAATATCAAGGGTAAACTGCCTTTTTTCCAAGCCCTTATTGTTTTGGAAGACTCAGTTTAAAAGAGGAGTACTGTGGTGTTTTGCTTGTCTTTGCTATGCTATCTTTATTGCTGTATTAAAATGCAGAACTGCTTTTGGTTTGTTACTGAATCTATATTTCAATATTATAAAATACAGTTGTAATTAACCTGAAAATAAGTAACCTCAATGGAAAAGTTTCATGTGGGGGAATCTATGGCAGTAAAGTTTAATCTTCCAGTCTTAAGGAGCCTCAAAGTGTGTTTACAAGACTGGATGTAGGAGACTTCTTCCACTGAACTGCAGCTGTCCCTTGTTTGTGGTTTGAAACTACAACTATTGACAAGTGCAGGCAGAGTTTATACAAAAAATCAGAAGGCCTCTTTGCCAGTTCAATAAGCATGAAAAGTGGTGTGGGGTGTTTATATCTTGGTCTCTTTGCCAAAAGTTCTCTCTCAAAGTGTATGATCATTGATGCTTACATCTCAAAAGTAATTTTCTGGTATTTGAGTATGTTTTGGGAAGTATGAGTCGTGGGAAAAGACCTACTCATAGCTCTTATACAAGTTTACTGACTCCTAGGGGGTTTTTTGGCTTAGTCTAGTCTATTGTGCTCTCCTGGTTCTCTGCTTTTTTCACTATGACAGAAGTCTTAAAATCTTGTCTCTGGGTTAGAAATTAGAGGTGACTTCATTTGGTTTAATTTACCTTTTCCATGGCAAAGCAAACCATTGCAGCCATTTTTCCATTTAGTCTTGTGCTCCTAGTGAAATACAATGGTGCTGTTCTTGCAAATTCTGAATTCTTTTAAAGGAATGTAATCAATGTAAGGTGGTTTAGAAGGGAAAAGTATCAAAGACATCCCTCATCAGCTGCTTACTTGGTCTGCATCAAATTTTGATTTATTCTGCTGTAATGAAAAGAAATTGATAAGAGGTGAAAAATTAGGAATAAACATGAAATTTCCGTATTTAATATTAACTTTCCTTTTCATTTTGTTTACCTCTGTCTCTGATCACAAACTGAATTCAATTTCTTGCCCTTCACTTTAAACAATTGACAAACCTTGAGTTGTCTTCTTCACAAATGCTAAGGATTAAATCACTAATACACCAATAAAGACCCTAAGAAGGAAAATAAAACCTTGTTACTGTATAGCTCCTTTGACAGACAACTTGCCTAATTAATCAAAACAGATTTGTAACCAAAGATTCATTTATTTTAAAATATTTTATATAAAGACTTCATTTATATCTGCAGGCAGTTCCTGAAATAACAGGAAAAACATGTGATGTTCTAGGGTTTAAGTTAGTTTTTCTCTTAATATATCTCTCGTACTTCATGTGGGTCAAAGTGAGCGACATTTGAATAAAATTGGAGTGTAGAGATATAGGATATTCCAATTATTTAGGTGAGCCTGGTTAATGTCTACACTGGACACGCGTTTGAAGTCTTTTAGTTGAAACTCACAGCACTGCATATTATTAGAACGTTAGAAATGCAGCTTCTTCAGAAAAATAATACCGAATTAAGCAAGATCCATCAATGGCATTTAATTAACAACTTCTGGTCCAACTGTACTTTTTGAGATGTCATATGCCTGATGTTCTGAAATACCTGTTTGTGAGACAAGGGCTGCGGGATTCCAGTAGGTTTTAACAGACTTAGACCTCAGTTTTCAGGAAAAAGCTTTCAAAACTTTCCTATCCTGCAAGACATTTTTCCAACATTTTAGCTCTGCTGCCCCCTCCCCCCATGTATACTTCCATTACTTTAATCTGACAGATTGCATGGAGACTTTACATGAAGCCTTTAACATACAGATGGGTTACACATCTAAGATGTTCTCCTATTCTCTAAGTGCCAATTATTTGGTATTATGTTTCTAATGTGGAATACAGAAAAACCTGTCCCTTCTGTGTCATGAGGAATGGGCTGTTTACTTGCATGCCCTCAAATTCTGTCTATTTAAGTAACTGGGAACTAGACCAGAAAGACATAATGCTCTATTTGCCGATTCTAATAGCAAAAATTGGTTAGACTTGAGAAATATCTCATTGTCTATGAATCCATTAAATATCCATTACTGCATGGGTCTTGTTTCCCTCTCAAAGAAGGGTAGTCAGTATTTCTTCATTTCCATTTTGCTTTAGAGTATTATGCTTTATATGATCTTGTCAATCAAGTTCTTTATTTGGCTTTTTGTGTCACTTTCTTCCATCTATTAACTTCTCGTGGCATTTGAAACAAAAGGCTTCTGCTTTCTCTTTGCAGTCTTGGTGCTGCTAAAGGAGTTAAAGATGTCGGAAAGGGAGAAAGCAGAGCATCAACCTACTGAAGTGCATTGGTATTAGGAATGTTAAATAAACCTTTTCCTCCTTCTAAAAATAAGTATATGATGATTGGTGTGTTTGCCTTGTTTAAGATGTATTTTCTCACAACTGTAAAATAAATCTGTTGGATCCCTTTGTCACTTTTAATTTTGCTCTGTGCATGGAGTCTATTTCTGTAACATTTCAGTTCCAGGGGACTGAGTTTCATCTTTACTGTGTGTTCTTAATATGACTAGCCTGTGTTCATGCTAATAGGGATTTTGCAATTGTTGCCCCAGTATAATGTAATTACTAGAATGCTATTATTTAAATTATTTCCAGGTACATCCACTTTTATGGAAGCATTAGCAGCCAATGGTACAACCAACATACAGACATCTGTAACAGGAGTCACAGCCAGCAAACGAAGGTTTATTGATGACAGGAGAGATCAACCTTTTGATAAAAGGCTACGTTTCAGTGTGAGGCAGACGGAGAGCGCTTACCGGTACAGAGACATTGTTGTCAGGAAACAAGATGGATTCACACATATTTTGTTATCGACAAAATCGTCTGAAAATAATTCTCTAAATCCAGAGGTCAGAACAATTCAGATTTTGGGGGGAAGGGTGCTGGGGGAGTTCCAAGCCCTTGCCTCATTTATCCCTGTTATTCGGGCACAAACGTACACAAAACAAGATTCACGTTGTTGCTTGTGAGATGTTAAACTGAACTGAATTACACTTAAAATCAGTTGTTTGTGTAAGAACTGTGTTATCTGAACATAGAGATGTGCTGCTTTTTGTACGACGTGGTGATTTACGAAGTGCAACCTGAAACAAGCTTTAACCTGATTTAAGGTTCTGGGTTTTTGTGAACTGGTTGCATGTGCCACCTGCTGTCCAAATTACAGAAATGCTGAATGAGAGCTTTAGTGACTGATAACATCTCATAGATCTGTTCTTAAATGATTTCATTATCTTTGTCTAGTTACATTTTTGAAATGCAAAGCTTCTCATACCATTTTTTTTATTTATTTAACGTTCTTATGTTTGGGTGATGAAAAAAGTGAACTTTTCTAATCTGCTGGTTGAGTGGATCCTAAGGAGAAATTAAAGCTCTCAGAGGGAGGAGGGGGGAGGAGAGCAATGTACTACATTTTAATAATGGAATAAAAAGATTCTAATGAATTTTTGATTTTCAGGTAATGAAGGAAGTCCAGAGTGCACTGAACACAGCAGCTGCAGATGACAGTAAACTTGTTCTGTTCAGTGCAGTTGGTAGCATTTTCTGCTGTGGTCTTGATTTTATTTATTTTATACGACGTTTAACGGATGATAGAAAAAAGGAAAGCACTAAGATGGCAGAAGCTATTAGGTATGTAAGATTATCTTCCGTCGTCTGAGTGGGTATTCTTCACGTAGTGGGCCTCGTCTTATCTTTATTTCAAAAGCCTCTAATTCAACGTGATCTCAGACACCCCCCTGTTATATGCTATATTGTGCTGCACTTCTTTATATTCCCTGTCCCTTCTTATTTGGGTTACCATTTAATGCATTGCAATTTTTACTACTAAAATTTACCTATGAAAACTGTTAGTATGGTCATACTCCTCCAGTTGAAACCAATTTTAAAAGATTTAAACATCTATAAGGCTTCAGGAAAACAAATTTAACACGTGCAAATACAAGATATGCATTGACTGCGTAACTTAGTATGTACGTTCAGAGCTGTAGAATGGCGGATATTTTAGAGGAGTAGATTAAAACTAGTGACCATCATCCCAACACTAGGTGCCAAACCTTATATTTAAAGCAAATTAACTGAACTGTTACAAACTAGAAGAATATATATGGAAAAAAGCATGGATCTTAGGGACATGTTTAAATGGTACAAACAAGTAGTTCAGTTTATCATTTGAACACTGGCTTTGAGGGCCTGACCCTCTCTTTCCAGAGCATATATATTCCTTCAGAGACCAATATTCTGTTATCATTATCAATATTCCTGTCCCTAAAAAAGGCCTTCTGATGTGTAAAGTCTGTTTCATTGGAGGCACATTTGGCTCATAGAGATGATAAGAGGTGGGGTTTGTTGTTTCTGTTTGGCTGGGTTGGGGTTTTGGGGGGATTTTTTGTTGCCTTCCCCCCCAAGGAAATATTTCAGTCATTCCAAGTAAAAGTTGCTCATGCAGTGACTTCAAATGCAGCCAGAGGACAGAGGCTCTTAACACGGGGCTTCTGGCGCTAGTTCTAATTCAGTCCCTTCCAGAATACTGATTTGTCACCTATTACTCGTTATTAAGAAAATGGATAAATGGAACTTAAACCCCCCCTTCAAATACAGGAATGGTATTTTTCATATATATGCTAAGATGGTCGTCTCTGGAATATTCAAACACGATTAAAATTGTCTTGAGTCTCTGAATTGGGAGTGTTTGCGTGATGGATTGCATAAGATCATTCCAGAAGTTTTCAGCATTCATCTGCTTCAGCTTGCTAGGATGAGTTGAGCATGATAACCTGTAGTGATGGATGCAATATAGTAGAAGTGTTCTGTTTCACTGATATGCAAAAACAGCCATTGCAACACTAATTACTGGCCTCCAACTAGTCATGGTGCTGCTGTTCACCAGCCTCTGGGCCAGCCATTCAGACATTTTCAGTCCTCTTCACTGTCTGCTCATCCAGCTCATACATCAACAGCTTGACTGGGAGAGTCTTGTGGGAGACAGTGCTGACTGCCTCACTCTGAAGCCTATGTAGACAATACCCACTGCACTCTCCTCATCCAAGCTAACCACCTCATCATGGAAGGTTATCAGGTTGGTTTTGAAAGTAATGTTACTGTGGAGATGAATTCTTACTAAGTTTTCAAGGGCTGCTATATTTTACTCTCTATAAATACATAGTGAGTACATGTTTCTGTTTCTCTTCAGGAATTTTGTGAATACTTTTATTCAGTTTAAGAAGCCTATCATTGTAGCAGTAAATGGCCCAGCCATTGGACTTGGAGCATCTATATTGCCTCTGTGTGACGTGGTTTGGGCTAACGAGAAGGCTTGGTTTCAGACACCATACACTACTTTTGGACAAGGGCCGGATGGATGTTCATCCCTTACATTCCCTCGGATAATGGGCCTGGCTTCTGTAAGTAGCTTGCAGAGTAGGGGCAATGCAGTTGTGATAACTTATCCAGAGTGATTTGAAGACTTTTTACCTTTGCTGAGTTGTCTTTTTTTTTCTCTCATGAAAACCTTTCATGAGAATCCAGTATTTACAGCTTCTCTGCTCCATGCTGTTGCAACCTGGTCTTCACCTGCATGCACAGAACAAAAAGCAGGGACCTAATCCTATGTCATGGGCACGCTTAACCCTGACAGTGGCAGAAGGGTTATATCCTGCATGCCAGGACACACCTTCTTTGCTGTTGCCTTGTAAGGACCAGCCACCAATATCTTGCATTCAGAACAGCACCCAAGCATAGCAGAGAATGGGTTGCTCTGCACTGTGTTGTTACACAGCAGAGCACTGTGGCACCAGCTCTCAGCAGCCTCCTGCTGATCTGCAAGATAAGTAATTCTGCTTTTGTGCACTCATTCTCAAGAAGTCGTGTTGAACTTGCTCGCTTTGTACATCTCTGCTGATGTTTCACACTAGTGCATTATGGAAGAAATAGCCCAGATCACCTTTGTGGAGGGTTATTTACTGGGTTTTTTTTTAGTTTTGGACTCAATTTCCAGTATTGCTGGATTGAAAAATGGAAAAGCTTTGCACTGCTGCTGAAAATATAAGCCACGTGTTTCTTAGTATCCCTTTTCTTGCTTTCCGATTGGATGTGAGAATCAAATTAACAAAAAGCTATTTAAGAATCTCTTACCTACATTCTTTTCACGTTACTTACTATTTTTTATGCTGTGTTCTTTGAAAACTTTGACCTATGCCCCGTTCCAGTTTGAAACTGTGCAGTAACAGTATGAAACAAGAGCTTGTAGCTACACCTGGTTTTCCGAAATTACTGTCTATTCTAAAAGCAAATTTTTCTCTGTAGGTATTTACTGATTTAAAAATACAGATTTTGGTACATTAAAAGCATCAGTTTCTAATGCACTTGACCTAATGACTAACTAACTGTATGATGTCTGGATTTAGTTATTAGAAGAGAAAAGGTAACTGAAATAGATTAGCAGTTATAAGAGTAGCTTTAATATCTTAGCAAGTTTCAAGCAACTGATTGTTCCTTTCCCTTTTTATTTGGCCATCCGTCCATTCATCCATCCATTCCATCCATCCCTGTCCTTTAGAGACTTGTGGTTGTAGCTTTTTGTTTCTTTAGAAGATGTACAAAAAATACAAGAAGCTCTTCCCTAGTATACACTTTCGTGTGTGTTTGTGAATGCTCTCATTTTTAAAGATTTAAACTGAAAGCTTCCAGTGGCAACAATTCCGTAGTAGGGACAGGGGGGAGTGTCCACTGTTGTACTATACTCAACTCTCTGCAAGGTCAGTTGTGGCTGCTGAGCAGCTCTGTTGTGGAGGGTTTTTCCACAGAACATGTTCAACAGAGGTTGTTATTACAGGATATCTGAAGCCCAGACCTTAGGTTTCAAAACTGATGCTGTATTGAGAATGCCAAAGATTTTAGAAGGATTCTTAAACTTAGCTTTTGAAAATTATCTATCGCAGAGATTAAGGTGGTGCCTGTTTGGGGAGATCTGTTATTGTGCGACTGCTGTGGAGTTCTTGGTCTGGTTTTCTGGTCCTGGATCTAAAGCACAGGAGCCACGTGCTCAAGCTTCCCACGCTGGGTCTCCCTGCCAGTTTCCGACACACTTGGCAGTATTTCTCATGCTCTTCTGTCTGTCAGTCAATCAGTCAGGATACGCTTTTCCACAGTGCCCGCAGTCCACATCACAGACAGGGGCTCAGGTGGTACAGAGCCTCCTGATCGTAGTGCAAGAGAGTCAAAATGCTCCTCAGCAGCTAGTGCCTGTGGGCTTGCACAGAAGCTCCGCTATAAGCCTCAAAGCACTTGCTGTAAAAGAGAGACCAGAGGATGTCCCTGTGAAGTTCCTCTGTGGAAGGAGACCAAGTAGAAAATTAAGGTTGTTAATGAGAATCTTATATTTATGAATATTTTTATCACTGTCATTTCTATTGCTGTATTATGTGTCTTGGAAAGTAACCACCAAGTGTATTATTTTTCACAGCAGACACAAGGTGTGATTATTGGATTAAAACATGTTTAGCAGTGGGTCTCCAGCACATGTTGTGTATAGATCAAAAGTCGGGATGCCAGAGCAAAGCATTTCCCTTCAAAGCCTGTCAACTGCAAAAACCCATGGGAGCACTCATTTCATGTGAGGCTTCCTGCTACTGCTGTGTTACAGCTGGCAGAAGACAGGCACCTGCCTCACTATCACTTGTGGGACTTCAGGTTGCTACTGAGTTCTAGAAAACAAATTAAGGTTTTCTAGCATTTGTTTTTACCCCGGTTACCAAAAATACATGTGAAGAATGTGCAGACCTGACCAGCTGATTTAAATTTCTGACTTTCCTAACTCCAGTTGGATTGATTTCACATTTGGGTCTTTGATATAAATGTGGAGTAGCTTTTAAAATTATTTTGGAAAAATTTTTTCCCCATTATCTCCATAGGAAAATAATTTCTGTTTTTAAACAAACTTGTGTGTAGCACAGATGGTTTTCTAGCTAATGTTTCAGGTTATTCACATGTAATGTGGAAAATTAGAAGGAGAGTCATGATAGTTAATAAACCTTGTATATTTGATTTTGCTTTCAGAGAAGGTAGAACTATACAGGCATGTACTTTGTATCCTTAGACTGAGGCTTGGTTTTTTTAAAATGGATGTATGTGAATCCTAACTTCCCATATTAATTTCTGAGAAATGTGCTGCTGGTAAATTTTATGGACTGGGAGTCAGCAACCCAACTGCCAGTAGAACCCAGACTTCATATTTTGTTACAAAGGGGCAAGTAATAGGCCTCCGAGTTTCCAACTTGCTTCAAGTGTAAAATAGCAAAACTGGGAACAGTTCCTACAGCAATTAGATCATGTGAGATCCTTACTGAAAGTTGCTGTAATAATTGCCAAAATTTCCAGCATTAGAAAACATTAAACCTACAAATTTTGTCCTCAGAAATGCTGCTCTTGTCAGGTTCAGATTTCATTTCCCAGATTTCAAGAGTCCAGTGATGGTTTTGGCATATTTTCAATATAAATTAGTCATAAAGAAACAGTCATACTCATTTTTATTTGGGGGTTTTGAGATTGGCGGTTACTCTGCCTTTATCTTCACTGGCTGTTTCCATGCAGATGTCACTGCAACCAAAATGTTTAACTATGTAAGAAACTTCATTAAAGGTAGAATTAAAGTGTAAGTGTAAATGGTTGTAGGATGAAGCTTTAATGGGGAAGCTGATAAATAGTCAAGTGTATTATAATTACATATAAAAAAGTCTAGAGAACTAGAGGTCACCTTATTGCACAGAATGTAGAACTCTGTTCTGTACCTTTCAACTATGGACAGAGCTTTTAAATACTGGTTTGTTTTTTTTTTCTTTTTAATTAGACTGATAAATCAGCTTTTGAAAGGATTTATCAGTTCCATATTGAGCTCCTGAAAAAAATGGGAATGTTTATTTTCCATAAATTTGATCAGAAATTGGACTATATCCTGCTCAGTGCAGTGGGATTTGGAGGTCAAATTCTGAGATGATCCAGGTATTTTAAATGTTGCATTATAAACGAGATCCTGCTGCAGACTTTGGAGCAGTGCTGAAAACAAACCACATTGACCAGTCAGTACTAAAACAAAATTTAGTTGCAGTTAGTTTAGTTGGCTACCAAGAACTAGCAGTTCCCAGGAGGTCTGCTACCAAACCTGGGTTATCTTTATCATTTACAGACAGATTTTAGCAAAGATTTCATTGCTGCAACTAACACTACTACAGAGGGCAAGACGACGTCTTTGTCACTGCTTTACAGATCTGCCGGGCATTGTAACCTATTACTACATAGTTAATCAAGTGAGCAATGCTGCAAGATAGCTAGAGCTAATGAATGCTCAGTAATGGGAAATGAGCAAAGCCAGTTTCACATTTAACCCTTAATCACAGACCTCTGCTTTTTTTGTAACACCTGCCATAGTATAGTGAACACCACCAGCTGCCTACCTGTAGGCAAGTCTTTTTCTTTATTCGTTAGAATTTGGAAGAGCTATAATAAAACTATTTCAAATAGTGCAGGCATTTTCCTTATTTGTTTTGAACATTTTTCCTTTAATGAGTTTTGTCTCATTACATTTCATACCAGAAGTAACTTTCTATCCCTTCAGGCCAATGAAATGTTGTTCAGTGGAAGAAAGTTGACTGCGCAGGAAGCTTGTGCCAAAGGACTCGTCTCTCAAGTGTTTTGGCCCGGGACATTCACACAAGAAGTAATGGTTCGAATCAAGGAACTGGTCACATGTAACTCAGTTGTAAGTTTCCTTTATTTTCTTGCAATACATGTTTATGATTAGATTAATAAATATTAATCTCAGTTTTACTAGGCTACATCATTACATCCTTCTGAAAAAAAGACCATTTTCATGAAATAAGTACAGCATTTTAATATAGCACTGTCTTTTTATTTCCTGGGGTTTAAGGACTGCTTTTAAAGTTTGTATCCGACTCTTATCATATGCTATAGCACATGTTGGTTAAGAACTTGAAAACAGCATTGGACTCTTTACAATATACTTGTGTTTACCATAGTTGCCTAACTTATTCTCATCAACAGTGTAAACAGTTGCCCTAAGTACTGCACAGAAATCTTTGAGTTGTACTATAATGTCTTCAGTTATAATAATATAGATTACCAAGAAAGTAAATTCAGTCTTTGACATTATGTTGAACTTAATTTTACTGCAAAACGCCTAGCACATACATAGAATCATAGAATAATGTGGATTGGAAAGGACCGTCAAAGGTCATCTAGTCCAACCCCCATGTTTGTTTGCACTACTGGCTGTTGCACAATAGCCAAAACTACCCATCTTTAATCTTATGAGAAGAGATGAAGTACAAATTAACTGTTCTGTGCATTGGAAATTTTGGATTTTGAAATGGATCAATAGCTTTCTAAATGGAAAAGCAAGTGAGATTTTTCGGCCTCCTTTAAATGCCCAAGATTGTCAAGGTCTGCCTGGTTATTGGAGCAGTTCTGGATAACAGTATTATGATTAGATGTCACCAAAATGAAGCTGGAGTTTTCTCTAGTTATCAATATAAAACCATAAATATATATTTTCATGGTTACAATTTTACTATTTTCATCATTTCCACATTTTCGTGTACTTGTTAACTGTGAAGTGTTTCTTAGGGTTGTAGTATGATAAGTTATGTATGATAAGCTTAGGTTCATAATCAACTTCAGGATCCACCCACATAACTTGTAAGTACACACGTAACACAACACAACACCCCTTTTTGTTTGTTTGGCCCAGGTACTTGAAGAATCCAAAGCTTTAGTACGGAACATCATGAAGGTGGACTTGGAACAAGCAAATGAAAAGGAATGTGAAGTTTTGAAGAAAATCTGGGGCTCAGCACAAGGAATGGACTCAATGTTAAAATATCTGCAGAAGAAAATTGATGAGTTCTGATGAGATGCCCATTGACACTGGAATTGTATTTCTGGGACATCAGGGCAAACATAAAGTGCCCATTAAAAACCTATATAAACTAACCCCTTGCTCAGCTTGGGAACAGGAGTGGATACCCTCCCCTTTTATTGTCAAGGGGTTTAAAAGTACTGTATCACTTAAATTTGAACAAAACTCCTTTCTCCCTGATTGTTACATATAGATATATACACACACACAAATGTATGTGTGTGTATATATATGTCTTTTTTATATATATATATATATATAAAAAATGTAATATGTGTGTGAGAGTGTGTATGTAGACACACACACACAAGCTAAAAAAAAAAAAAGATAGAGTGCACTACCAAACATCTCTTTAAAGGCTCTAGTTTTTGTTATCTTTGGCTAGTACTGTATCAAATAGAGAATGGATTAAAAAGTGAATGGTGTTGGCATTATTTTCTGTGTGGCAGGGAAGTCTGGAATAATGCTTTTCTTGTTCATTAGATTACAGCATTGAAACGGGTATTAGCCAGCCCTTACTTTCACTGCCCAAGGAGTCAGCTAAGATAGAACGCCTTGTCTCAGAAGAAGGTTGAAATACCTCAAGCAATGGAACATTCTAAAATATGGGGGAATTAAACCCTGTTAAGCTTACATCACATATATCCCCAAAAAGAGAGTGTGCTCAGGATTATTGCTAAGATAACACTCTGTCCTTTTTTGGGGGGAGGTATAGAGGGGTGGGAGGAAGAGGGCAGGAATATGTTCAATTCTTACCCAGATAACATGAAGAAACCACTGTCTCTTAGGGAAAGGGAATGAGGGGAAGTGGGAGGGAAATGGAAGGGAAAAGAAAGAAAAAAAAAAATAAAGAAGAGCTTGTTTTGCAGTATTAGTGAATCACTGAATATCTTATGTATGAATATCCTAAGTTATAAGTTAGTTTTAGTGGGGTTTTCAAAAATCTCTCTGGGTTTGGGATTTTTTGTTTTGTTTTCTTGGGTTTGGGGTTTGATTTTTTTGTTGTTTTGTTTGGTTGTTGGTTTTTTTTTAATAACTACATAAGTGCTTCTGTTGCTGGGTGAGAATACTACTTTATATACAGTTTGGGGTTTGGTTTTGGTTCTTTTTTCTTATTTGCTGGTTTAATTGATGTATTACACCAAAAATGCATTTTATGTTCATAAATTTTAGGTTCACTTAGAATATATTATTTAATAAGTTAAAATTCTTTTGGCACACTATTACTTAAAAAACAAAAAACTCCTTTTTAAAAAAAAAAAAACAACTACCTTATATTAGATGTTTAATGTTCTTTGTCTATGCTTTTTTATTATTTTAAATATACACTATATACGGTATGGTGTAAAAGAGTGCCCTGTGTAAATAGACCTATTTTGCATTCCTTTCAGGAGTGGTTATTGATTCCTGACTGCAGATATCTATTATTACTTGGGTATCTGTGCTTGCAATCTTATTGAATGTATTATGAAGAATGAAAAAGAAATCAAACCTTATTTTTGTACAGTTTTGAAGTTTTTACTTGGAACTGACCCACCTCCCCTTCCCAGTGGAGAGCTGTACAGTGTGTAAATCTGCCTTTACCTTGGATTGGTACAGTATTTTTGCATCTGTGGGACCTACTTCTTTGTTCTTAGTAGTTTGAACTATATATATAAACTGTACAATCTGTAAAGTTTTTATAGAATAAATATTCAGCTGTGAAAACTGGTTAAATAAAACTAATATTTCTTAACACATTTTAAAGGTGGCTCGGTCCTAGAGTTGTCTTTTTCAAAGACATTTCATTTCTGATTTCAAAGTAAGAGTTGCTGGAACAAATCTGGCAAATTACTTTGATATTTATGTTTTGTTAATCTTTTATCAGCTCTTAATTTCCATCAAATGAAAAGTTGAAAATTAATTTATTGGTGTTAACTATATAGACATTTTCTCCTAGAGGAGGTAGATGGGGGAAGATGATATATAGGTAGTCATTCTGCTCTCAATTATTTTGTTACACTTCTAAAATAACATTCAGGAAATGTTTCTTTGCAATCTCTTAGGAATGGGTCATTTTCCCTACAATGCTGTGGTAAAGTGAGAACTCCTTAGTTAGATTTGGTTTTATTGAAAAGCAGAAGGAAAGATACCTTACCTACAGTTCTGTATAGTTAAACCATGTGGAGTTCAACTCAAATTCATATAAAGATCTCTCCTTTGGCGTCTCTAAGAAGCATTTGGGCATAGATTGCACCTGGTTTGGAGTCACAGTCTCCCAGCAGCAGTGGTACTTCAAAAATGGCTTTTATACATTGATTGTAGTACTGATGTGTGAACAACTTGTACCTGGAGAATTTTGGAGTATCATGAATTATTGGACCTGGGTGCAATGCAAGAACATAGAAACAGTATCTTTCTGAATTGTGCCCAAGAGAACTTCTATATACTTTTGTAAACAAGGAAAATGTTTTCCCCAGTTTTTAACTCCTTCAGATATGAAAGCAAACTAAAGCACCGGTTTGGGTGTCAGAAGCCTAATCAGTGGATAGTAGAATTAGGAATTAGTGATATTGGAATAAAAAATTTAGCTAGCTTTAGCCTTGCTTAGTCCCTCAGGTGTCTTATCAAAACTGTCTGCTATCTTGATTGCATGACTACTATCCAATCTGCATCATTCCTTACAGGGTGTATAGACACACTGTAAGGTAACTGTCAATGTTGGTGCCAAAACTTGAAAGTACCAGAGAAGCCTTGATAATGCAGTGTAGGAATATATGACATTCTAGTTCTCTTCCTGAAATAGGTAATGGCTCACCTATTACTAGCAAACAGCAAATTGACAAGCACTGACAATTGGACAGTTTTGAGGCCATACATTACGCTTTCCTCACAAAAGTTCCAGCACATTCAAGTTTATGTTTGGAAGTAAAGAATAGACCTTTTCTCTGGGTCAGGAAACCAGAGAGCCATGGGTTGAATGTACTTGAAACTGTTTTAAAGCCATTTGTGTACACTTAACCACAGCTTCTGCTGATATCGTAGCTTGAGTGAGCAAAAATAGAAAACAGAGCAGGGTTTTAGCTCTGGGTAAGCTAAGCCACAAGAGGTATTTTGGAGTAATCTGAAGATTGTCAGATCAGTCAAGCCAGCATTATACTGTGTCTAGGAATAACTGAAGTCACTAAGTCACACTTTCATTTCTTAATGTTTCTGAAGGAATTACATGTTCATTCATACTAACAGAAAATTGTATTCTGGAGAGAAATGAAACAAGCCCGTGCATCCAAGGGAAAAGAAAGAAAAAAGACAGGTCTTGACACCAATTTTCTTGAAGCAAAATTAACTGCACCAGCCAGTCTGATGGATGAACCAAGGGCAACATCTCCACAAACTTTTGGATATTTTGGACAGTCTAATTCAGCTCATGAGAATAGATATATTTTCCCCCAGAATCACAATCATCTGAAGTTACTGCTATCAGACTGGGGGGCAGCAGAATTATCTGCAATTCCTTCAACAGAAGATCTTTGCAAATTGTTAGTCCTAATGATGTAAAGCAGGAAGCTTGGAGACCTTGGGTAACCCAGCTCTGAAGTAGAATAAATACTTAAAAAAATAATTCAGATGATCCCCAATGCTTCTGAAAGGTCCTGGCACAAGATGATAAACTATTGTGCTTAATCCTTAAAAAGATGCAGGCCCAAGGTCTACAGCTCAGGTTCCCCTACAGTGGATACCCCCAGCAACACTACCATCCATGGTGTAGCAGGAGGCGTCACTGCCCATGGCAGGGGGTCTGGAACTAGATGACCTTAAGGTCCTTTTCAACCCAAACAATTCTATGTCAGTAGTTTTTCACACTTAACTCCTTTTGATACTCTCTTACAGGTTTAGCTATTGTAGCACAGCAAATAGATTTGTCACAGACATTAACCTGCTTAAACATAACTGGTTGAAAAACAGCTTTTAATGAAAAAAATAAAAAAGGATAGAAGAATGCTATGAATGAGATCCCTCCAAACCTGAAAGTATGCAAGTTTCTGGAAAGCTCTGGTTAGCCTGTATTAAAATGCCATTCCGTTCCCTCACTACACTTCCTAACAGCAGAATAGGTCTACCCAACACTCACATGGTAAGATAACGCATTGGGAACAAAACTTCCTGAACAAGAGATGTGGCACATCTGCCTCTCGACAGTTCCTGACACAGAGGCACTAAAACTGCAATTTTGCCACTGAACCAGTAATCACTGATTCTCACCATGTCCCTTCACATCTCTCTCTTTCAATTCCCCTCTGGTAAATTGGTTTTGATTACTGAACTTTCAAAACCTAATAAGCAAGTAAGACAGCAGTCTAACATTAATATGTATAAAATAAACAAGCCATATAAAAATTGTCCAGAGGTTGGTTGGCTGAAAATTAATGTCATTTTGCCAGTGTCTAGAAAGAGACATGCACAGAGACATCTGACTTTATATTCAGCACTTCAGAAAACCCAGAGTTTTGTACCCCAAGAAATTGGTTTGAACCCATGAAATTCCCTGATAGAAGATTCCTGGCCAGCAATCCACAAGAACCTGACTCACTATCACTATTTCCTTGTCTCTGACATTCCCAGTGCTCCTGCAAGTCCTACTGACGAAGAGGAACTGTAACCTGAGAAGAGCTACAGTACTAACAACGGAGAGTCATGGCATGTTCCACAGAAACGTGTTATCACTGAAGACACAGCAGTGCAAGGCACAAGCAAGATAAGCGCTGGATTTTCTCTCAGACCACTGCCTCATCACAAACTGAAAGCACTTGCACAGCCAAAGGAGAATCAGAGCATCCCACCCAGAATCTACATGAAAAGCAGGAAAGACAAAGAGCTCCTCTGCAAGGACAACGGCTTAGATTAAGAATCTTTTACGTCTCTTTTTCCTACCATGCACAACAGAAACCCTGTTCAAAGAGCTGTGCAAAGGCATGCAGGCGCTGTGCTTGGACAGCTGCCATGCTTGACCTGGCAAATCACTGATGATAAAACGGCAGAGTACATTACTAAGTTTACAGACATGCCCAGTTTCCCCTCTAGATCAACAGACTATCACCACCTCACAGGCTTTCTCATGAAGCAAGCTGTGATCCCAGCTCACACCAGCAACATGAAACTGCACCATCCAGCATGCTCTCCCTGATAACTCAAACCATCCACATCTACATCCAGCCAGCGCAGCAGACAGGAAAGAGTTGGAGAAGAGCCTGACAAAAGCAGTGGCTTGTTCCTCTTGGAGACTGCAAGGCCAGAGGCAACAGCGCAGTAAAAACTGTCTCACCAGAAGGCCTTCAAACTATAGGTACCTCAAAGTACTTGCAGTCCAAAAGCTGATGGGTGGTCAGCACCTGGTGCCAGTTCTTTCTTTTCGATTTGTGTTCTGTGGAGGGGCATCAAAATACCACAGGAGGGTTCATTTGCAAACCACTGGCAACTGCCACAGAAATGGTGTGGCCATAAATGAGGAATGGTACAAATACCAAAGCCTCTCAGCCTTCAAATTAGATGTATATTTAGAAATTTTGTGTTAAACCATAAAATTAAAAAACCCCAAACACTGTGGGTCTCCCAGCAGCAGGAACTGCTTTGTTGGTTGGGGCCAGCAGGGATTTGATCCCGAGGAGCAACACTCCTGCCTGCTGCTGCCTCTGGAAAGATTACATTTGTCAGAGAGTGGGAGAGCTTCTGCGACACTGTGTCTCTGTTGGAACCCCTAAGGGGAAAATAGGGTCTCCTCAGAACTGACAGGAAAATTTAAGACTTCCTCAAAGAAGAAAAGAAGCAAGGCAGAAGAAATCCAAGGGAAGAAGTGGAACTATTCCTAACAATCACGGTAATTGCAGTTTTGTAAGTTAGGCTGGCTGGGTGCCCAGAACGGGTAAGCAACCCCAAACCAGTTACTGCAGTTCGCATGGCTCTGGAGTAAAGCAAAATGATCTCCAACTTTTCAAATATCATAGCTACAGATTTTCCCTCATCTATACTTTTTTATTTGTGTAAACTAACAAACCTATGCTCTAAGATAGTGGTGAAGTTTGATATTTCTGAAAGTAACTGGGAGGCTTAGACATAGCTGTCAGTAAAAGCAAACAGGAATATTAAAAATACTTTCTTTAAAATATATTTACAGTATATAAACAGCTGATTGTATGCACATAATGCACAACGTGCAGTCTGCATGTGCAACTTACCCAATAAATTCACAACATTTTGCCCACTGTAAGCCTTTTTTCTCAGTAGCTTTTTAAAATGTTTTACTAACAAGTCACCCAATTCCCTTTGTATCAAAACAACCTTAAATTCAACTTTATCCCCCGTCACACTGACTTAACATTGTTCCAGCAGAATTTACGAATTCAGCACTTGTGATGATCAGAAGCATTTGTAAAACTACAAAACAGGGCCTGCCAGCATGGCTTTGGGAGCCTCACTTTAGTGATTCTTGGTCCAAGATTGGGTATGATGGGAGAAACCTTCACAAGCAATTCTAGGAATGCTGGAGTTAGATACCAGGCATCCTCAATGTCCTCTGTTGTAAACAAAAGAATTACTATGGTTTTAAACAGAAGATGGAACTGTGCAATGATTTTGTGGTTATTTGATCTGCATAGGCTTTTCTTGCCTAGAAAGAGTTAATCTGAACAGTAGCTTTCTTTCTTTAGCAGGAACTATGCATCATCCCCTGATCAAATCTCATGAAAATACAGAATTATAAAAATGATGTCCCTCAGGTTTACTGAGGGAACAGACAGGAGCCACAGGAAACAGGAGCCCCTGAAAGGCTGTGCACTATATCCTTCCCCATCTTTCAGATCAGTACTGTATCCAGACACATATTTAACACCCTTCATCTCTCTCTGCTGCGTTGCCTTTATCCATCAGCAACCTTGAAGCAGAGCTTTACAGACACCCAAAATAGCTTTTGACAAGGACATGTAAAATCATTCACTATCTGAAGAGGTCAGTAATACCTGTAATATGAACGCAGGGGCGCTGGATTAAGTCTGGCACTCTTCTAGCTTGACCTACCTGGAGCTGCTACTATATCGCATTAAAGATCCTGTTCACACATACATGAACTATATATATATAAGCGCATTTTTTGCTAAAATCTGCCCCAAATTATACTTACTACCTAATTTTTAAAAGTTTTTTTCTTAATGATCATCTTGAAACAGGAAAAAATAAGAAGTCCCTCAGGATCCAGCTTGTTTCTCATTAGGACTTTTTAATTGACTAGTTTCTCAGCCCTTGATGCTAGCTCTCCACATACTCAGAATTGTATAAATCACAACTTCATCTAATCGCATATTTTCTAATAAAAGAAGGTCCATTTCTATCCTAGCATTATGTCACTATTTCTCTTTGAAGTCCCACAGAGCTGCATCCGATTCATACTACAGTACAAAAATGACTGGAGCACAGCAATCTTTTGGTCATCTTTCACGCAGACGCTTTAGTCTCTTTTGCGGGTATCCATCTTTCCCACAAATACAACTTGATGCCTACTAACACAATGCACAGCACAACTAGCTCAAGACTTGTTGTTTATGCTAATCTTGACACTTCTCTTTTTCCCTGCCCCCTACCATCTCAGTGCTTTATTTATTGTTCTGACTTGTGCCAGACACTGAAGTCACAGTCTGAGTTTTCAGTTTACTCGCATCCCTAGCTCTTTTTCTGCTTGTATAGCTGCCTCCTCTCTTTCTTCATAAACATTACCACATCTGAATAACTCTGGGTTTTTTCATACATGCCATGTATTTACATAATGGACAACTGTAATTTCTTTTCCCTCCCCCCACCCCAAAAAACCCCTGGCAGCTCACAACACTCAGTCCTTGTGCCTTTGCACATCATCTGGGATAATCTGGACCCCACAGTAACAGGGGGTTAAGAAATACAAAGCTTATTTTGGCTCTGTTGTGATTCCGAATCCTAGCAGCCAAGTTGCCTTATTCAAATTGCCATTTTTCAACAAAACCCACAGGCTTCAAGACCTAAATTCATCCAAAAAATACATGCAGATGAACAGGCTCCAGCCAGCTCTCTTCATGTTGCCATGAAGCCAACATGCTAATAGTGCTTCATCTTTGCTTTCAAAAACCTCATGACAGGCTAATTAATTTAATAGCCCAGACTCCTCTTTGGTTGGCTTCAATTCCCTTCCCAGAAAGCTTCCCTCAGCTCTTTACAATATCTTGAAACTGGTTTTCACTATCTCAAACCATTACTGTTCTTGACAGTCTGTCTCAAGATTTTCCATGTACCAACCTTTTCCATCACCAGGGCAAGCCAGATGCTATTGGGAGAGACAAATATAAAAACAAGGAGTGACAGACCCCTTTGGTAATTTCCCAATACCTCTGAAGCCGGGTAAATAGGACATTATTTTGCTGGCAGTAACACCCTCACAACAGCTACAGGGACACAATTCAACAGGCTACATGCCCAACCAGAGTACCATGAGGCAGGGACAAACTTTCTGAACCTTGATTAAGATCAATCAATCAAGTTTAAAAGCATTAGCCTGGGTGAAACACTGCAGTGCATTTCCCTCTTCTTCAGCTTCCCTAAGAGCAAAATCTTTGTGCAACTTCATCAGTTTTGTTCACTATTTTTTTGTTTGTTTGTTTGTTTAATAAAACAACTGGAAGCATTGGAAGGCAAAGATGGTCTCTTTTTACATATCAGTACAAGCGCTGGACATAACGCTGCTAGCAGATGATGGCAGTTCACATTCAACATAGGAACTGGTCAGAAATTCAATGAAGTGCTCAGAAGTTGAACTGTTTCCCTCCAAAAGTGCTACTACCAATAGTAAATCCTTCACTGAGGACATCCAGACTGTTCATGCAGGAAGGCTTTAAACAGTAGGAATCAAGCTTATCCCCTCTGTAATAAAACTGACTGTAGTAATTTCAAACTACAGACACAGTGAAACATCTGCAGGGGTTAGAAACAAAACAAAAACAAAACCAAAACCCACAAAATATCAGTGCAGTCCACAGATTTAGTGGCCATCAGATGATGCCATTCCCACCACTACTTACTTATAAGCCAACATACTTGCTGGCTTGTAAGTAAGGCGGTTTAAACAAAGCACAGTTTACAGATTCTGGTACTTGAAGACCTTCTCTTAAAACAGGGCAGTATCCCGTCTTCTTTGAGTGCAAATAGCATAAATATAAACATGCTTAGAGGTAAGCTATTTGTTCATTAGAAGAAAAAAAACAGTGTTTTTACCAAATTCAGAACACTATAGAAGAACCTGTGAGTTCTTAATTTGCCCTGAAATCATCCATCTTCACACGTTCTGTGTTCTTCTGCATGCAAGACTCTTACTAAGTTTGGAAGAAAAAAAAAACCACCAAAAAAACCAAAATAAATGTATCAGAGCCTCTACTTAGTCTTAAAATACTGTATCTTTTCCTATATTTCTATCTAAAATATCAAGGGCAAAAAAAAAAATCATGTTTAGTCTCAGTGCAAGACCGATTTCTAAGTTCTAGTTTTCTTCTTTATCCACTTTGGCTTTTTTGTTGAAACTGAATTCAGAGGGAAAAGTGGGGCACCACAGACCTTTTAGAGTAGTAACTGTATGAGCTGGCACACTTTTCTAAGAACCTGATGTGCTTCTACCATGTCCTCACAATTTACAGGAACAAGCACCTAAAACATAACAAAATATGGTTCATGAAGCAATTTCTATGTATTGAAAAAGCCTCAGCCAAACATCTGTCCTACGTTACCACTGCAGTTTTCAACCCCTTAACTTTGTTTCCAAATCACATTCTTTGGGTCTTTTAGCAGATGGCAGGTATTCCTGAAATGACTGATCTCAGGGAGGATTGAGGGGGTGGAACAAATCTAAACACCATCTTGGAGGCAGACCATTTATGAGCTAAAGAGGAGAAGTGAGCTCTCAGTGCTGAGGGCTTTGGATGACTGTTGTCAAGACTACTCACCCAGAAGAGAGGCCAAGAACTCCCCAGTTTATATTCCCTGGAATCAATCCTGCTTGCTCATCCACACAAGCTGTGGCAATTGCTGGCCAAGGGCAGGATCTGGCTAGGCAAGCAAGCAGGACAGTGAGCAGGATCCCTGCCTGCAGCAAAGCCCATCTCCCTGGTTGATTTCTTGATTTCAGCACAGCAAACATTTTTAGAAACAGATGCCAGTAAATCCAGGAGCTTTAACTTTCTGAACCAACCCACCAACACATTCTGGAGTAAGAAAAGAGCGAGCTACTCCAGATTACAAGGTGCCAAAGCAGTCCTGGGTGGGGCAGACCTACCTTCTGACAGGCATGAAGAAATGTATTTTCTTCACAGCTCCTCTCCCTAGAGGTCCTCAGCATACAATTCGCTTGCTCAAGCCACGCATTGAAGAAAGAGGAGAGAACAGCACCTGAATCTAAAGAAGTCTCATATTTAGTTGAAATTTAGCAACTCTGCTTTCAGCCCCTAGGGAGGAAAAGTCAGTGTAGATTGTCATTCACAAAAGAAACAAATCTACAGAATAAAAAATAGCTTTTCCACCCAGATTACCAACACCAGCAGAGCTTTGCATAGAGCATGTGTGCTTTCTGTCATGGATGTGCCATGGCTATGCTCCAAGCTCCCGATTCTGTAAGAGCTATATAGAGAGGTTCCCATGGCCAGCAATACCTTGGGACTTGAAAGAAAACTACAGAAATTCTTTGCTATTTAAAAATGCACTCCCTTCTCTTGAAGAGAAGGCACAGAGAGGTTCCCATGCAAAGTATCATGGGTGAGGTTGGGCTGGAAGCCCTTTTGAAGCTACATCTTACACAGCTTCCTGAAAACCATGTTCAATGCCTGCTGAATCTTGCCCTTCTAAATCCTCATGCAAGGCATGGAGCTTTGAATTCACTCTCATTTAATTGGTCTTAGTGTCTAATGCTTTGAGCATTGCTTGGGGAATAACAAAGGAAACCTGGCAGCAAGAAGCTGAGCAAAAAGGAAAGAAAAAAATTATTCTATGATCTTTTGAGAAATCAAGGAATCAAGCAAGCATCGCACTGATCCTGCAAAGTTTAAGGGACTTCTGTCACCAGGGATCCAAACCTTTCTCTTAAAACTCGTGTATAATCTCCAAAATAAAGCTCTGGCTGCTTCCCACTAAATGCATCAATTTCTGCCTACTTCACATAGAACTGACATGGATATAATGGAAGCCATAATTAATAGTGTTTCAACAAAACAATACATGAGAATTTAGTCATGTCTCTCTGCTCGACTGAAAGGGAAGTCCTACAGCTAAAAATCTCAGCCTTCCTCTTGGGGAGAGCAGAACAATGAATCTTGCTGCAGAGTGACATATTCCAGGCAATTACAAGAGCTTCAGAGCTCAAAGCCACACTCTGAGCATGACTGGAACATAAACAGATTAGCAATTGCTAAGGATTGCTCTCCTCCCAGTTTGGAAAGTATGCTCCCACTTCACTTTTGTAGCCTTTAATGATGCACAACCATTCTTTTAACAAGAAAAGACATTTCACATTTTTATAAATATCCAAACACTTCATGTTACCCTTAGTTACCTTCATCCCTCTGTTTTCTACAATGCTGCCAACTAAACAGACTCATTTTCCTGCACATTACAGTCTTGCCTTAAGCAGAGTAAACCCCATACCAGTTCCTTCACTTATATTAGCCTCCAGACAGGTAAAGGAGAGATAGAATTTGTCTTGTCCTGGAGCCTTGGTCAGAATCACCCTTTTCTGATCAGCAGTCTTCAAAGGAAAATGGATGTGGCAAGAGCTGATTCTAGGTTCTGAAGTGAATTCTGTGAACACTAAATGATAACCTATAGCACTCTCCAAGTGCTTTACAAAGCAAGCAACATCTCTAACTCTGTTGCATTGAAAGGGAAAGTGTAAGAGCGGCACAGAACTGCGACGTTGTTTGTAGAAGGTCATCTAGCAATTTGTTATCAGAGCTACAAGTACATCCCAGTGTTCTTCAGGCAACCTTGCCTTTCAGTCTCAAACTGAAGATGCACTGTAGTCCTTCAAACAGTCTACCAGCTGGCGTAGGCAGCTCACTACTCAGCATGCTGACTTTTCTGGATCCCTGTTCCAAGAACAAGAGTAAATGCACTTTGTGGGACTGGGTACCCAGCCTGAACACCATTAATACCATTGGGCAATTAACTGCCTACAGGTAGGCACAACAATGCTGTGCTTCTACACATCTTTTACAAGTCTTCAAAATTATGTAGGCACCACCACTTTTTACAGATCTAATCCAATTGTGCCTACACAATTTTGAAGGCTTAATTCATGGACCTTGCAAACCCATGCTGGTCACATGTATACCTTTAATTATCTGGCCAAAGCATCCATTACTCTGAATTGCTAAATGCCCACTATTCCTATAGGCCTTTAAGAGCAGCACAGATACAGAGGTTCCTCATGTTTCAGACTGTGATTCCATAGTATTTAACATTAAATGCGATATCCTGTGTAGAATGAATTTCAATGACATCTGAAACACACAACTATCTTTCTGTCAAATCAGTCACAATTACACAATACGGCATTTAAGTCCTCTATGGGAAAACAAATGACACCAAGCTTACAAATAAATCTCATCAAGCTTACAAAAATATTTGAAGACATTTACGTAGGTTTATGGGGTTATAACATCTTGTTCTGACACCAGGAGTTCGAAAGTTGAATTTAGTATCCAACTGAAAAACAGGTTCAAGAACCAATATATCACTGCTTGGTTTTGCGTCTGCTCTACAAAAGCTGACCATTTAAGCTCTCAATTTCTTTCAACAACAAAGAAGAAACCTCTCTTCATAAATTGTAATCAGCGTCCCAACAGCAGCGTGGTGAGTAGTTCAGTAAGGCTTTTCTCCCATGCCAAACTACAAAAACTTTTGAAAACTACAATGTAATAACACTAGCTTCCAGTAAAGCCTTACACTCTATCCTTTTGAAATGCATATTTGATTCGGTAGCACTGAAGAGAGGTACGAACTTTCAACAGTGACAAAGATTAGAAATATTCACCTTCAGGATAAATCAATGAACATGCTATTTTCCACCTGTAATCACACAATAAACTTAATCCCTTTGCATTCTCTCCAACCCTACCAGCATACCATGCAGAAAGATTGTTGATATCTAGTGAACCAAGACATCTGGCTTAGACAACAACAGTACTATTAGTATCAATGGTTATCTATATTTCACTGCAGGGGAACAGAACAGCATATACCACTGCTTAGGATATTCTCCATTTACCCATGTAAAACACAACCATATTCTACTAACTAAATCCCACTAAGCTGTTCTAATAAAGCTGGCTGAAAGAAACTTGGCATAGCCAAGGCACCCTGCATTTTGCTCTCTGGAAAGCTGAAAACTGCTCAAGTCACTTTAGCTCTCCCTTTTTTGCTCCTATATACAGCTGCATTAAAACAAGTGTTTTTAAGTAGTGATGGAAGCAACTTCCAAGGATGAAACAGAGGCCACTCATTTATTAAGAGTTGCCTTGGTTTATAGTAGATATTTCTGAAATTCTTGTTAATATTCAGAAAGTGGTTATTTATTAAATACCTAATTGAATTAGTCTCTAGTTTTGTTCTTCGAGCCTCACTCTGTGAATAAAAATGATTAAGAGAAACAGTTCAAGCATGTTCCACTATAGCTACCACATAAAGAAATACTAAAGACAGTCAATTGCGTGCATTAATCTTTAATTAACAGCATCAGAGGAACTATATATAAACTAGTACCTAGAGTACTGGACTAGCTATAAAAAGCCTTCATTCTAATCCCAGATCAGCCACTGATTTGCTATGCCCTTCCCATGACAGGGGAAAAGAAATACTCCTCTAAGCTCTCATTTTCCTTTTTAGCCTTTTTCTGCCTTACCATTTCTTTTTGCAGTAGTTGTAGCAGGGGCATTCTCTCCATGAACAAAACCCCACAATGGCTCTACAGCATTGGGTGAGCAGCCCAACTTCTGATTACAATAAACAGCAATATCAAGGTCACCCAACCTATCTCAAGACAGTTCTAAACCTTTGTGTTTCTACAATGCTCTCCAAAAATTTACAGATAAACCAAAACCCCTCTCTGTAGCAAGGGATAATAAAAAGCGCACAAATTACTTCCAACAAGAATATTATTGCCCATCTTTGAGCAATCTCCCTCACTCCCATGATTGCTATGCAATCCCAAGGCTGATGACGTATTAACCTGTTTCTTTCTTGTTGGCTTTTTTCCAAGACATCCAATTTTACATCTTGGCTAGCCTCTCCAAAATGGATATTCCCCAGTAAACAGCAGCATGATGCAGCCAAAACAAAGCTTATACTTCTTCCATTAAGCCCTGTCAACTCCCTTTCAAGCAGCCTTAGATTAACACTCATTCTTGCCTCTCCTGTATTCCCCAGATCTAGGCTGTGCTGAATTATGTTGCTTTCTCTCTAAAACAACAGCATCTCTAGAATCTGACAGTCAAAGTTCTTTTTGGCATCCTTATCTCCTCCTCCCCCCAGCTGATATTTCCTTCCTCACACAAATAGTACTACCACCATTAGGCTCCCATTCCTGCTGTTAGGGGATACATACCTTTATTTATTACCAACAGGTTCCTGAGTCAGCAAACCAAAAAGGCAGATATATTCTATTTAGATTGATTTTGCGTAACACACACACACACTATCCAACTGCCACAGCTCTTACCTCTCCTTTGTCAACATGAAAGTTTGTTCTCTATTTGTTCCACACCCACCAATTTCTGAATATATATAACCATGAACTCAAACATGTGGCTGGAAAAGCATGCGATCTTTGCAGCCCATTCTCAGCTGGTTTCGTCTTCCCTCCAGTAACCTCTCAACAAAATTCCCTTTCCTTCCACCAGTGGAGAGAAAGGAATGCACAGCTCAGCAAAAGAGCTGAGGTTAAAGCAAAGCAGCTCCCCAGCTCTCAAGAAGTGTCTTATCACTGCCTGTCCGCATACCAAGACAAAAACCCCCTCTACTCGTCATGCAACCAGCTTACCCCGGGCTTCTCTCTGCATTCAGGTATTTGGTTTTCCTTCCCCATGCTAGATAAAACACTCCCCAGAGGCAAAACTTCTTAGTAAGCACTCAGCCCTTTGATCTCAGAAGCAGCTGGTGCACAGCTGCTCCCCATTACTTTTACAGCTCTTGGGAACCTTTTGCATTTTCCTGTCCTCTCTCACAGACAGACACAAAGGGCAAGAACACCAGCAGCCATCTTTCATTCTCAGGCAAAGGCTTTTATTTCCATCTCAGAGAGTCATAGAATGAGAAAATCGGTTGGGTTGGAAAGGACCTTAAAGATCATGTGCCCTGCTCAATGCATCCTCAAATTACTGCTCACCTATGCCAAACCCAGACCATTCCTCCTAACCTGCTCCCCAAGGAGGTGAGCAATACCCCCTGTTCCTTTTCTCAGCAAAGGTCTCCTCCATGACTGACTCTCCCGGGGAGACACAATGCTCTCTCTATCCTTACAGTCCATAGAAAACAGGCTCCTGTCCCTCATACCAAGAAAAATCTTCCTTCAGGTCACAGTTGTTTGCAGGTGGTACAAGTCAGTTCTGTCCCCCAGTTTCTCTTCTGTGCAACTACAAAGCCCAGCAAGCATGAGAAAGCCTGCCTCCTAACAGGCAGATGCACCATTGGACCTTGCTAGGAAAGCATGGATCTGCTTAATGCAGTATCACCCCACACAGGCCAGGAGTAGACAACTACAGTGATTACTAACAGCACAAGGTTTTCTTTCAATGACACTTTGTTTAGGGTTAAAGAAAACCGAGAAAAGCTAGAAACTTACTCAGCACCTCAAGTTACAGGATTCAGAGACAGCATTTTAATCTTTTACTTAACTGGAAAAGCCATTTAAAGCAACCACCAGAAGACAACAGGGATTGTAGGAAACAGCACAGCCAAATGACTGTCTGTAACACTGAGTTTTGAGAAACACAGCCCATTGCCTGTGTAAACAGGAGGCAAAGGGAACTATTGACAAATCTCATTTCCCAAGATTTCTGTAAAAGATTCACATTAATACTCACATGCTGGGGAAAACTGATATTGCTGAAATACCTGCTCCTCAACTTGCCTTCCAGAATCATCGCAGTGAAGCTACCACCATACACCCACTAGCACTGCTGCTGCAGCAGCTACTACATCAACAATCCCAAGGTGCTCTGCAACCAGGTGCCAATTAGAAAAGTCATTTCACCTGCTTCTACTGCTGCCATTTCGGAGCCACAGCTGCTGCACCCCTGCTGGGACTACTGTGAAGCACATGCATAAGATTTCACACCTTTCTCTTGGTTAATAAAGGAAACAAACCCACCAATACAAAATTCTTACTTTCAGGTAGCATTTTTCTTTTCCCAAGCAGTATACATTATGCTTTGTCAGAGAAAAATTTTGCTAGAATCTGACAGAAAGATGAGTGCATTCACTGGAGCAGCTGCAAACTTCATTCAATGTTTCTTAAAGTTGAAGATTTTTAACTTTGCGTTAGAACTTTTGCTGCCAGGAGAGCCCAAGCTTTTAAGAGACCTTGTGATCAAGAGGAAAAAGGAAAACACTTCTGGTTACTAGTCTCTTTTTTGTGAAAGTTGACACATGGCATAATCTCTCCACAGACACTTTCAAAAGCAGACTTCAGCCAACAACTGAAGCCATTTGCACTGACACATAATAATGAAATATAGTGTTAGAGCTAGCCGTGTTAAGTATTTACTTGAAAAGGGTCAAGCCAAGAAGTTTCCCAGACTCTTGTTCATTCAGTTTGTGATCGTGTGACTCTTTGTCTGTACATGAGACAAGGTGGCACCTCTACTCCAGATAACCTACTAGCAACATCTTGTGGCAGGATAATTTTTAAAAACAACATAAGGATTTAGAAAACTGTTTGCTGATTCATCAGAATTGTGTTTGTGAAAAGTGTTACAAAACTTGAGCAAAAGGGTTGTGTTTAGTGGAAGTGTATGACAAATACTATCCAGTAAATCATCCAAGGTGATTCTCCTACTGAATACAGCAAATAAACAGACGAAAAAATAAAGCTCAACTGCTTCCCATAGTCCTTCTGCTTTTCTGTGCTACTCACCCTTATAGGAGATCTTGATGTTTCTACTACAGACATGCTCTAACTTCCACTACCAATCTCTCGCTCCATCAAGTAGACAACTTCCACTTTAGCACTGCATTGGTACTTTAATGATACATACCCATTCCATAAAACAAAAAAACCCCATCTGCATCCATCCTCCAAACCACCATCCAACCTTTCACTGATTTCAACAGGAGCTAACCTGCATTCTTTATAGCTGCCTGTGCACTCAGCATTATTGCTTATTGTTAACAAAATCCATTTCACTTCAACTGCATCGTTTGAGGTATTTGTTCCCAGAAAAGTGCCTTCAGTAACATGACGGTGAAATCTCCACAAGTTGTCCTGTAAGCAAGAACCATAAGCTACTTAAAAAGTAGTGTTGTTTGGGGTTTTTTGGGGATGGTGGTGGTGTGAGTATGTGTAGGTCAATAAAGAAAGCAAGCAGCAGCCTTTTGCATCACTGTTAACAATCAACTTCTTTCTGATGACATTGATGTCCTAATCAAAAAAGCAGGTCAGCAGTAAGCCTTCCCTTTTTCTATGTTTATTGGGTGCTCCTCCCACTGTCACATACCTCCTTTTCCTTACCTCTTTTTTTTTTCTTATTTGCCAGCATGTAGGCTGAAATGTCTAAAACATGAATTTGAAGGGTTTACAGATCTTTAATGTAAAGGAAGAAAACACTAAATCCCAAAATGAGCTTCCCCCACAAATATTTTAGCTAGCGATCTGTAAAACTAAATCTCAAATTCCAAAATTACTTCTGGATAAAAGGAAACCACCTACAGTCAATTCGCGAGTACTTTTAACTCTCCAAAACATCTTCTTAAAGCTAGAATTGTGAAGTCTTTCAAAAGACACTGTATGACAGTGAAGAAGCAAAAATCTACTCCTTCCATTGTAGGTCATCCTTTAAAGGCTATAAGTAATGTAAAAACATATACAGCCTCTCAGTACTTAACTTGTTACCCGATTCCTTTTATAAAAATTATCTCATTAGTTTTCTGTACAGTAACATGGGATTATTAGAAAACAACTTCTGTAGATGTAGCTTTATGGAGGACAATCATCATTAGTTCCTACAGCCATCTGAAGCCAGTAGTCCAGATTTCTAAAAATGACAAAGTTGTACAAGTTTTCTCCTCCCTTGTGGAAACCATGTTCACTTTCTCTCCAGGAAACAGGGCTGTCTGCAAAGCCATGCACAGTTAAGGTCAGCCAATACGCCAGTTTAGGTTCACCAAAATAGCAACTGCGAGGAAGAAGACAATGTAATCAATAATTATAATTGAATAGACAGTGTGTTCAAGTATACAGTATCAAGTACAAAAAGTCAAAGACAGGCAGTGTAGTAGAAATTTATAATTAACAGTGTCCTGGGTTCAGCAGTAGCCAAAGAGGTATTCCATACCACAGCACGTCATGCCCAGGATGTAGAACTGAGAGTTGCCGGAAGGGCTAGAATGCTGCGGGGTGGGGGTGAGGTACCGGTTGGTGAGCGGTTGTATTCTCTTCCTTGTTATTTCCTTTATCATTATTACTATTAGTGGTAGCAGTAGTGATTTGTGTTATACCTTAGTTATTAAACTGTTCTTATCTCAACCCATGGGAGTTGCATTCTTTCGATTCTCCTCCCCGTCCCTCCAGAAGCGGAGGGAAGAAACGTGTGTGTGTGGGAAGTAGACTGCGTGGTTCTGATTTACGGCCTGGGCTTAAACCACGACAAACAGTTAAATGAACCTATTTTAGTCCATAATACATAAATTCAAGAGAAAATATTCCATCAGAAGACATTTGGAAACAAAAGAAGATTGACTCTTGATTATCCTACCACACTTTTAGACATTGCAAACCTGCAAGTTATAGCAGTAAGAGAAAGTTCCAAGTTGTAAAGTAGCTGTTCTCAATTTCCTACAGCATGCAATGTATTTCAGAAAATTAAAACATTTACTATCAACAGTTGCTATCAGGGAAGAACGACACTGAAGGAAGAAACATAGTCAGGCTATGATGACACAAATATTTTTACCACCAGGAAGGAAATGGATTACAAATAATCAAAGCCAGACATTGCCCATTGCTCTTAAGAGGAGAATAAAAGCCAAGGAAATTTGTCTTCCAAGTCTAGCCCAGGGAGACCTTTTGTATAGGATTTGAAAATTGCTCAAAGAGTAATGATCATATTCCAGATAAAACAACAGCAATATTGTCATGACTCAGTGCTGCAACTGTTAGCCACCAGGTATTTCAAGCACTGTCTCACACATGGAGCAAGGAGCTTTCAGAATTTACTATCAGGAGCACTAATACACAATATAGATAGATACCACATTGATCCATAATACACTAATATCACATAGTTTGGTACTGAATTAGATCTACAGCTACCCTGTTCATCACTATCCAGTGTCCTACGTTACACTTGATATTGTGATACTCTTTTTGGTACTGTAAAGAGATTTCAATCATATTTTTCATCATGTCATGGTTTAAGCCCAGCTGGTAACTCAGAAGCATGCAGCCGCTCACTCACTCTCCATCTTCTTCCAACCCTCCCAGCTCCCAGAGGGATGAGGAGGAGAACTGAAAGAATGTAAATCCCATGGGCTGAGATAAGAACAGCTCAATAACTAAAGTGTAATACAAAACTACTACTACTACCACCAATAATAATAATAAGGGAAATAGCAAGGGGAGAGAATATGAAACTAAAACGGGAAGGAAAGAAAAAAAAAACCCACAAACCAATAAACACAAGTGATGCACAATACAGTTGCTCACCATCCACCAACCTATACTGATACCCAGCCCAACCTGAGCAGCTATCTGGCCTTCCAGGTGACTACCCCCAGCTTATATGCTGGGCATGACGTGCTGTGGTATGGAATACCCCTTTGGCTAGTTTGGGTCAGGTGTCCTGTCCCTGCTTCCTTCCCACTTCCCATGCCCCTCCTCAGTGGCAGAGCATGAGGAACTGAAAAGTCCTAGATTGGAGTAAACATTACTCAGCAACAATGAAAACATTCATGTGTTACCAGCGTTGTTCTCAGACTAAAGCTGAAAACACAGCACTGAACCAGCTACTAAGAAGGAGGAAAATAATTGTTATAGCTGAACACAGGACACATCAGCAGTTAAAAATACTAAATGAGACATATTTGAGATCATATGATTTTTATAGATGGGGGAATTTCAAAAATGCAGGAGCTCAGTAGAGCCACTGTTTCTTAGAAATTAGGAAGAGAAGCAAATTTATTATTAGAATACAGGGCAGGCATTTTCAAATTTAAAGTATCTAAAATTGTTTATTGCTTTATTATAATAATATTAAGCTACCTGCTCATTTCCTAATAAAAAAATCTCTTCATTTTGTGTACTTTGCTATTTACCTCTAACAGCACTACTGAAAAGAAGTATTTAAGAGTGATTTCAAAAATTAAAAAGTGTTTTAGTAATATACTACAGTTAGAGTACTAACTACAGTTAGAGTACAAGTGTTTTAGTAATATACTCCTGTCAGTCCTTACCACAGCTGCTCCAATAACTGAATTATCTTCTCAGGAATTATAAAGCCTGTGATTGTGCACAAAAAAGCTTTTTCCACAATTGTGTTCGGCTGAGGACAGCAATAGGTTGATAAGAAGCTAGACGATTTGTTGTCTCTGGGGAAAAAAAACCACCAAACACACAAAAAACAAACACCAACAACAGTCACTTTAAATCTTCTACAGGAAAACTTACTAATCAAAACTTATACCAAATAAGTAGTATTTATGTATATCATCTAAATTAATATCAAAGCAACTAACGGCCAAGCAATTAATACACAAGACGTCATGGTGCTGTGGGTTAACCCTGGAAAGCACCTGAATACCACACAGCTGCCCACTCACTCTTCCCTAGTGCAATGGAGGAGAGAATCAGACCGGTAAAAGTGAAAAAACGCTTGGGTTGAGATGAAGACAATGTAACAGGTAAAGCAGGAGTTGCACAGGAAAGTGAAACAAGCTAACAAATTCATTTGCTACTTCCCTTCATCAGGAAGATGCTTAGCCATGTCCAGGAAAGCAGGGCTTCATGATGTCTGTGACTTGAGAAGACAAATATTTATAACTCTGAACATTTCCTACCCTTCCCTCCCCGGCTTTTATTGCTGAGCATGCCATCATATGGTGTGGGACAATCCTCTGGTCAGTTGAAGTCTGCTGTCATGGCTCTGTTCCCTCACAGCTTCTTGCCCACTCCCAGCCTACTCACTGGCAGGGCAGTGAGAGAAACAGAAAAGGCCTTGACACTGTAAGCCCTGCTCAGCAATAGCTAAAATATCACTGTGTTATCAACACTGTTTTGGTCACAAATCCAAAACACAGCACCATACCAACTACTGTGAAGAAAGGTAACTCTATTTCAACCCCTACAAACACAGGTAAGTTATTCAAGACTTACAACAAATGCTCAAGTGAGTAACAGACTTCCCACTTACAAATGTGTCTCTTTTAATTCTTATTCAACTCTTCCTTAAAATAAATTGTGGCTTTCCTTACTTAAAATGTATTTAAAGATCAAACAAATTCAAATACTTACAAGCTAACTTGATTCAAGACAGCACCTAGCCATTCAAACAGCTCCTCTGTACTGCAGGACTCCTCTGGCTTTCCATATAGTTCGTTACTTTGTAACAGTGGGCACTGCAAGTCCTTTAATGTGCTGAATGTTATTTTTGGCTTCAGGGTCTCTATTTGGTTTTTTGAAAAGTATGACATCAATGTTGATCCCTCTGCACCTTAACAACACAACAACACAAACAGCTGTTACAAAACTACTAAACAAAAGGAGCACTGACTACATGAAACCATTATATATGTATACAAGAAAATGTGGTGTGTACAACTGCTTACATGCTGTTACCTCTGGCAAAACCCATACAATCTTCGGCTACCTTACCTTCTTGGAAATAAAAATTAGTGTGAGGTCCAGCAACTCAACATAGCTCAGTAAATTTACTATTTAATTAGCAAGTATAGATCTGTCAATAAGAAATTCAAGCAGAATTAACTGGCCAAGTAATAAAGTGGACTCATTAGAAAGAGGAATTCAGAGTGTTCCTGAAAAGGAAGACATGAAAGGGTACATGAAAGGGAACACATGTAAACTGCTTCCAAAACGTACCCAGACTAAAAACCTAAGCAAGCATACTGCAAATTCAAAGATATCAACCAACTTCTTTTTGAAGCATTAAGATAACTGATGTAGAATAAATTCTCCTAAATTTGAAATTCCAGATAATGTATTCTGTTTTCATAAAGTAACAATGGGTCTCTAGGAGACCAAGAAATAATACCTTATTCATAAGAAGTCTGAAGTCCAGCATAGTATATAAATACGGCAGGAAATACACGTACAAACAGAAGAGATTCAAAAACAGGACAGAGTTCTGTGGAATCCTTGTTCTATATCCACAGATAGAGACTTCGGAACACAGTATCCAAAAACTGCTGTCAAAAATTACGGACTGCCTAAACTCCATCAGCCATATTTGTCTCACGGACAATCATTTGGGGGAGTAGAAAAAGCAGGCTAAACTGATCCCTTTTAGTCATCCTTCAAAAAAGGCTGTCCAAGCACCAAAGAGCACAGTGACAAATGCAGCCACTGAACTCTTGTTAATTTAGTGCTTTTATATAGATATGTTTAAGTCTGAAGACTACTAGAAAAGATGATTTTCCTTCAGCCTGTACTTCCTATTGGCATTTGTTAGACCAACAGGTTCAAACGATGCATAATATTAGAATTCTTAGTCAAATATAAAAAAAAATCTACATTTTAAATGTCTGCTGCTTATGGGAGCCTCAGCTATAGCCCTAACTTAAGGAAATACCAGAGACTACAGTCAAGACTCCAACAGAATAATTCCACTAGCTACTGCAAAGCTTTCCATGTCAACAACCACCAGGCACACTGACAAAGTTTTTTGGAGACCGGTCAACTTCAGCCAATAAACATTTAGAATTGTCATAGAAATTGCAGAAATAGAGAAGAAAGGATTGTTTTCCCTCTGTCACTGAAGACATGAGACACTCCATATTCCCTTTTTCTGTTCTTCTTGGTGCCAGAACTACTAAGAGGGAAAAACAGGTACAAAAACAAGAAGTCCTGCTTTTGGAAAGTGACACAAATATTTATAGGTTTGCAGCACTGCTGGCCATAGCAAGGAACAGCAGTTATCAGCAGGAAGGCTGAACACAGAATGCTCACAGAGGACATGGATTAGCTCAACAAAATACAGCTCTTTTCCCCTTCCAGCAGAATACACACAATGTCTCATGTCTATTATTAAAAAGCTATAAATGTCTTTCATGTGTTATGAGGACAAGATTCCTGAACTGAAAGGCATGCAGATTTAACTCAATATTCAGGAAATTATTGACCTTACCTCTTTTTTGGATATAAGAAAGTGAGGAAAAATGAATGCTAATCCTCCTGAATGCTGCTAACACTGGCAGCAACAAACACAAGAAACTTACCAGCCCTAGAGGCATTTTGCTCTCTGCCTAGGATCAATAAATCTAAGCAAGCTGAGCCTGAAGATACACCACCTCAGTTGGGTTTATGTAGCAAGTCTTTGACTAGGATTCTTTCCTGAAGACTACAAGGACAAGAAATGCAACCCCTAAACAACTGCTGTATGACAAACAAGGAAGAGTCCCTACTGTATGATTACTACTTAAAAAGGGGGAGAGGAAACATTAAGAACTAAAGTGCAACATGGACACTACTAAAGGATCTTAGAAGCAGCTTTAATTCCTCAGATCAGTTAACTCCCTATCAAACTTGGTCCTGAAGAACGAGGAAAGTAACAATGTAAGGAGCAGATGGGGAAGCATTCTTGGGGACCTCTCTAACATCCCTTCTCACTAGTGTGGAGACTCAAACCAGAACCACACTAAAAGCTACACAGCTATGACAAAGAAAACCAGTTGTTTCCTTTTTTTCAGTACAGCCTCATGCAGTTTTTGACAATTCTATGTAAATACTACATATCCTTAAGATACAGCCGGTTCTGAGGTAATAGAAGGAACTGAGGACTTCAAGAAAGGGCCCTCAGAGGAAGAACAATACTTGAATCCAGAGGAAAAATAATGTAACTAGCAAACAGTAGATAAACAAATATTAGAAGAAAGGTGATTTGAGACAATAACATTTCTTACAACATCCTCTTACTCTCCTCCAGTCTTAAACAAGTGCTTGAGAATAAAATGGTAAAAAAGGACTGTGTCCACATCAGTGTATACAGAACACGATGGAAACAGGCACTCTGTACATGTTCTACAGCTAGTGATGAAATGGAAGTTCCCCATCTTAACTATCATACCAAATATATAAGTTACAGATATCAATAAAAAACTCAAAAAAATGTTTATTTTTAATGGTTACATATGTCACAAACTTATAACAAACTTATAACGATGAGGCAGCACTATGAAATAAGGAAAGTTACCCCAGAAATCCAGGGCAATCCAGAGACACGGAAATGAAGTAATTAACGTATCTACTACAAATCACTGTTGCGCTCCTGACTGAAATGTTCTGCTGTTTAGTAAGTAACACACACAGAGCCCCAAATAAATGAAACAAATAAAAAAACCCACACACAAACACATTTTAGTCTAACTTTTTCCCCCACTAAAAATGCATTTGGACAATCACTACAAAAGAAGAGTAAACTAAACATGTTTGGATTTCATGTCAGTTAGATTTTACTTTTACATTTAGTTCTTATTACCTGTATTATACCAAGCCAATAGGAAGTCAAATTCTAAAGGTTTCTTTTCTTTTAAGGCCCAAAGCACTCTGTTATGTTTCTTGCTATCAGGATGAAAGCCGGGATCAGTCAAGTCGATAGTTATAACTGCAAAAATGTACAAAAGCAACTGTTGACCAAATGAAATAAATATTAATATTAAATTCATTAAGAATCATAGAATGGTATGAGGAAATAACATTGTGGACAGATGATGGCAGAGCGGTGGATGTGGTCTACCTTGACTTCAGCAAAGCATTTGACACAGTCTCCCACAGCATCCTCATAGCTAAATTAAGGAAGTGTGGTCTGGATGATCAGGTAGTGAGGTGGACTGTGAACTGGCTGAAGGAGAGAAGCCAGAGAGTTGTAGTCTATGGGGCAGAGTCTAGTTGGAGGCCTGTATCTAGTGGAGTGCCTCAAGGGTCAGTACTGGGACCAGTATTATTTAATATACTCATCAACGATTTAGATGAGGGAATTGAGTGTACTATCAGCAAGTTTGCTGATGACACTAAGCTGGGAGGAGTGGCTGACACGCCAGAAGGCTGTGCTGCCATCCAGCGGGACCTGGACAGGCTGGAGAGTTGGGCAGGGAAGAACTTGATGAAATATGACAAGGGGAAGTGTAGAGTCCTGCATCTGGGCAGGAACAACCCCAGGTTCCAGTATAGGTTGGGGAACGACCTGTTAGAGAGCAGTGTATGGGAGAGGGACCTGGGGGTCCTAGTGGACGGCAGGATGACCATGAGCCAATACTGTGTCCTTGTGGCCAAGAAGGCCAATGGCATCCTGGGGTGTATTAGAAGGGGGGTGGTCAGTAGGTAGAGAGAGGTCCTCCTTCCCCTCTACTCTGCCCTGGTGAGACCGCATCTGGAATATTGTGTCCAGTTCTGAGCCCCTCAGTTCAAGAAGGACAGGGACCTGCTGGAGAGAGTCCAGCACAGGGCAACTAAGATGATTAAGGGAGTGGAGCATCTCCCTTATGAGGAAAGGCTGAGGGAGCTGGGTCTCTATAGTTTGGAGAAGAGGAGACTGAGGGGGGACCTTATTAGTGTATATAAATATATAAAGGGAGAGTGTCATGAGGATGGAGCCAGGCTCTTCTCAGTGGCAAACAATGATAGGACAAGGGGTAATGGGTACAAACTGGAACACAAGAGGTTCCACTTAAACTTGAGAAGAAACTTCTTCTCAGTGAGGGTGACGGAACACTGGAACAGGCTGCCCAGGGGGGTTGTGGAGTCTCCTTCTCTGGAGACATTCAAAACCCACCTGGACACATTCCTGTGTAACCTCAGCTAGGTGTTCCTGCTCTGGCAGGGGGATTGGACTAGATGATCTTTTGAGGTCCCTTCCAATCTCTAGCATACTGTGATACTGCGATGGTTTGGGTTGGGAGGGACCTTAAAGATCATCTTGTTCTAATTCCCCTGCCATTGGCAGGGACACCTTCCACTAGACCAGGTTGCTAAAAAGTTTATCATATTAAAAAGTTCCAAAGAAACCAAGGAACATTAAACTTCCTTTTCACATATTATATGCACCTTTACATCTTTATGCAAATATGACTCATTATGTAAACAAACATTTACCTCCTGCTGTCCTTATTTTGATATAACCTGAAACTGCCTTCTAGTGACTGCAGGGACAGATTCCTTCTGTAATGGCACTGACAGAAATCCCAAACCAGCACCTTAGAAATACCTTGGTAATTATGCAAGACATTAGCAGCAAGAAAAGCTAGAATTTCTGACATACACAGCAATGACACTTCTTCAACTGTTGAACTGATCCCAGGATAAAGTTACATTTATTTTTCAGATGGAAATTTCATGATACATTCTATTACTTGACAAACTGAACAGTAAAATGATGTCCCATTTTGCCAAAATTCTTATTACTGCTAGCAAGTTTCCTCTAAAGTTTTACGTAACTACCCATCAACTACTGCAAATTCTAATACATCTGAGATGGCATTATTTTAATTATTTACAGAAGAATAGTAACAAAAATCACAACAAAAGATCTGAAATAAGCACTGTTAATATAAATAATACTTACTATATCTCATTACTTTTTTGCCAGAATACTTAGAAGGGCGACCTTGCAGTCCAAGTTCCTCATAAGTATCCTTATCCACCGACAGAATTAGATTTCCTATAAACAAAACAAACTTTAATACAATCTTCTACTTAGTTCCCTTTGAAGTCTTCTGAGAACCGTATACCTTATACAATGTTAGCTTTGGATCAATGGTATTATTCATGTATTCCAAACTCCTTAGCTCCATGTAAATAGATTACCTGACTAACCATTAGAAAAAAGAAAAAAAATAAAAGTGTTGTAACTCAATTCCTCTTTTATTAAAGAGGTCTTATGAACTAGAATGAGAAGACTGTAATGTTATTACTGAGATAGCCATACGTTTTATTGTACTACCTCCCTTCACTGCTCAATCCTTCCTCCACTTGTACCCTAGTATTTGCTGCGTTGTTAATTGAACTCTACATTACACCTGGCTCTGATTTAGTAAACACTCATGCACACTTTGCTCAATTAAACATACAAAAGCAGTTCCTCCAGCTCCAGTGGGATTACTCACATTCGATAAACTATGCTTATTAGCGATGAGCAGATACGTGCTGGAACAACTCCACTTCCATGCTCATAAACAAAATCTGGCAGATGCCACTTGGTACAAAACTTCATAACAGATCTCTACTACAGTCTTTCGATTCTACTGTACAAGTAACAGTATAACACAGAATACAAACAAATAAGGCCATTGCTGAAGATTTCAAATGGTGACATCACCAGGAACTGTAGTGCTGTCTCTGCATTAATTGTGCATAGCTTGTAGTAACTCTATCAAAAAAACTCAATCACTGTCTCCATTTTGCTAGGACTGTGCTAAAAGAGCACATAAGAATTCCTCCTCTGAAGAATCTGAATTTACTTATGCCTGGATGGGCACCTGGCATATTACAGTGCCTGAGGCTAGAGGGCTGACAGACCAATTTGTGTTTCCATTACATCTGATATAATGTTAAACAGAAATAAAGACATATTTGAAGCCCAAATAACTTCATTAGTTTCTCTGCATGCAAAATACCACCTGACATTTTGTCATAAAACTGTGACGGAACTGAAACAGAGCATAGACCATAGAATCATAGAAGAGTTAGGGTTGGAAAGGACCTTAAGATTAGCTAGTTCCAGCCCCATTTTAACACACTACATAATTCTCAAAAAACAAAAGTGTTCCCAAGCAGTGCTGATTTTTTTTTTTAATTTCATTTTTTTTACAAATTCTGTCGTTAAGACCAGTAGGAAACAAGAAACTGGAACGCAATGTTTTCACAAAAATAATCCTCTGTAGCATTCGTAATTACAGTTGAAGCACTAACAATTGGACACTATACATAAGTGAAACTGGTTTAACAGTATGGATGAAAAAAAAAGTTAAAATGAGCATTTTCCTGATCCAAATGTATTTCTGGTTAAGTTGGTAAGTATAACCACCATTACGTTCTCCAGTTTACATTAAAAAAAATCTCCAAACCATAATCAGTATGTGTTACTAAAAACAAAACAAAAAAACATACCATTTGGTAGCAGAGCAGCAGTATTATCTTGATCAATTTTTGCTTTATAGGTAAGCGCGTAGCATGAACCTTTAATAGTAAAGTAGAAAACAATGAGATTGCAGTCTCTAAAGAGACATGACGATATGAAAGATTCACCTTAAGATATTCTAACATGACAAATACCATTTGAATCACTCTAAACTGTGGTGTTTTCATCAGCTTTCTTTCGCCATCTCAAGCAAAAGAGCATTTTGTTATTATTTTTATGAACTATAAACCTTGAATTGGCACTGTTTTGAAGGACCTGTAGTACAGATAACATTACCAATATGCCCCAATATGAAAGCACTTCTTTTCTACCTGCAACTTTCCTCATTCAGAAACTGAAACCCCCATTTCTATCCTCAGACACATTTCTATTATCAGTTCATATAAAGACAAGGGGCAAGATGCTCATTTCTATTTTGCTGCATTATCTGCCACAACCAATTGTTTTTCAAAATATAAGCATCAGATCCTGTAAACTCTGTGTACAAATGTCATATTGGTTCCACAAAACTGCTGGCATAAAAAACATTAATGAGACTAAAGGAAATAAGAAGAGAGTCCCACAGCCAGCAAGTAAACATCTACTCTCTTGTTTCATCTACATGTTCTCTGTTCTCCTTTCTTTCCCCTTTCAAGCTAGTTTTTCCTCCTGGGCAATCATCTGAAGGGTACAATAGTTATCATAAGCCAAACAAGTAGGCCTGGCTAGATGAAAACAGCATGCTCTGAGTATGCAATAGTGAGTTGGCTGAGCAGAGGCTGCATCTTTTCTCTTTTTCTACTGCCTGTTGTGGAACACAGCTAACACCACTCTGTGCTGAAATATGGAGGAAAGAAAGGGAGAAGGGAGCAGATTTCTGCAGGAATCAGCATAAAGACGAGATGTAGAATAAAGGGGTATGAGGACGCATGGAAGCCCTTTTGATAGCTGGTTTGCAAAATTAAGATGGCATACGGAGAAATGAAGAGGGAACAATCATAAAACAATCATAAAACCCAGCAGGTGCAAACAAATGTTGACACACCAGAAGGCAGAACAAAGCAGATAAATTCATACAAAATTTTCTTAGTACTTTTCCTTCCCTTCCTTTAAAGTAATAAATATTAATAGATTTTACTGTGCTATGAAAAAGAAATATATTATTACTGCATCTGTCATGTTCTGATTTCCTTACCTTTCTTCACAAAAGCATCAATGAAATCATGAGTGACCAATTCATGAACCGGTAAATTCCTCACCAGGTAGTACTCTCCAACATCCGCAATAGTGCTTTTCAGCACTTCAGGTAGCAAGCCACATTCAGGGATCAAAAAAGACACCTATTAGGAAAATATCTGTAATGTAAATCATATCCTAAAATCTGTTCTAGAAAAAACCAAAGAAATACAAAATAAAAACTCTACTTTTCAAGGACATTGAATATATTATACCAAAATGAGATGAAGAAAAAATAGTATCAGGCTATTGTCTACAAAATATATCAATTTGCACAAAGTCTCTAGGTTCTCTAAATACATTATTTGGGTTTGGGGTTTTGGGTTTGTTTTTTTTTTGCATTTTATATGCTATACGATAGCATTTGAGGTGTTAAGTAAAGGCATGACTTTACACAGCATGAGTTAAGATCTTGTTTCGTGTCATTATAAATTTAGCTTGATGTTGCACTGGAACATTTCCTTCAGCCTTTGCTGCAGGAAGCAGTTGTAACTAAAAATGTAGGCTAAGCATTTATGTAATCTCAGTGGAAAAGTGAAGACCAAAGTAGAATTTCAACTAGTTTTTAAATCAATGCACTCTCCTGTGTGGAATACTTTGGAGGTCAGAACAGTGAACAGACTATCAGAGCAAAGCCTGAAGATGGGCTCACAAAAAAGGCTCTTACTTCTGATTAATTTAAGGTAGAAAATTGACTTTCAAAAGGGACAAGCACCTAGCTTTTCTTACTACACTCAGCATTTTTGTGTTTTGGTCCCACTGCCCACCTTTAATTTCCCTTTGTTTAAAACCATGCCTGAATGTGTTTCATAGATCAAGACAACTCTTAAGCCCAGGAGACCACAGAAAATGTTATTACATGGGCAAGTACCATGCTTCCCAGCAACCACGCCCAAGCAGCATAAAGGTCAGTCCCCCTGCTCCTTCTCCCTCTATGCTTCAAACTTTTTTTCCCAAAAGCTCTCAGAGAACAGGTTTGTATCTCCCTTTGCACACATACACAAGAGAAGTAACAACTGACAGATGGGCTTCCTGCCACACAAATAGGAAGCTTTCTAATTAGCTGCTGAAAAAAATTACTAAGGAAATAGCAAGAGGATCTGACTGGAACTTGCAACAGTCGAAGAGAGCAAGCTGGCAAAAACTGGACTTCGCACATTAAGTCATCCACAT
The DNA here is from genome assembly GCF_963264785.1 of Psittacula echo. Taxonomy (NCBI): domain Eukaryota; kingdom Metazoa; phylum Chordata; class Aves; order Psittaciformes; family Psittacidae; genus Psittacula; species Psittacula echo. The sequence continues at coordinate 71,309,333 of NC_137737.1, read as the reverse complement.
TAAGCTGATGAGAGCATGACAGGATACTTCGGCAGAGGCAGGGACAGCATGAGATTGAGCGCTTTCAGGGTACACCTGCTGCCAGGTCCTTCCCTGCTGAGGGACTCCCTCAGCCCCTCACTGCTTGGACCGGGAATTTGTGGATGCCGCTGTCTGTATGACTTGGTGGGCAGCACTGACTAAACTGTCACCCCTCCCACCTCTCTCCTAGTTTGTGTCTGCATGGTCTTCCACTCTTCAAGGTGCTGTGTTAACTGTGAGACCACCAAGCCAACGGGGCCAATTTCCTTTTTTCTTCTCTTTCCCCCAAAAAAGTCACACGGGCCACCTTGACAGGGTTGGAGGAACCTTCCAGAAAACAGCCTGGCGCGGGGTGAAGCGCCACCAAAGCGTCCCGTTAAGGGCTGCCAGGCAGAGCCATGGAGACCCTCCCGCCCGCGGTGCTCCGGTCTGGCCGAGGAGGCACGGACGCCTCCCTCCGCCCTTCTCCCGCGGCGGGGCCACCACGCACCGCTCCCCAGCACCTCCTCCCCCCAAGCCGGGGCAGCGACCACCTCAGCGGGGTCCCCTCCTCACGTTGCCCCCCCCCCCGCACTAACTCGCGCCCGCACGAGGCGCAGGCGGGGGGGGGGGGGGGGGAGCTGCGCGCACTCACGCGGCAGTTGTAGGCGTGGTCCCGCACGTGCGCCGCGTGCCGCGAGCGCGCGTGCCGCACGTGCCCCTTCTCGCAGACCAGCAGGTGGCGCGGCGCCTGGCGCAGCCGCTGCAGCGGCGGGACGGACATCCTCTGCCGCGGCGCACTGCGGCCCGGGGGAGAGGGGGCCTTGCTCACGGTACCCGCCGCACGGGAGGGAGCGGCTACCGACACACAGCGGCCAGCAACGGGGAGGGAGGCGGGGAAGAAGCTGTGCTCTGAGGTCACTTCCGCCTGCTTCGGTAGCGCAGCCGCTTCCGGTGTAGTGTCGGCGCTGCGCGGATTTTATGTGGTGGTGGTGGCAGTGGTGGCGGCAGCCGTTGGGAGCTTCGTCCGCCGTCTGCCGACGGGCATTTGCACGCTCGGTGCTTTGGTTCTCGCATTCTCACAGCAACGCCGGCACAGGTTGGGCGGCGATACCCGCGTGGGTGCTGCGCTGCGGCCGCTGTACTTGACAGCAGTTAAAGCACTGAATGCTCCATGGGACACTCGTCTCAGCCCAGAGTGAGCCCATGCACAACAGCTGCTGTGATGCCCCATCCTGTCAGTGTTCAAGGCCGGGTTGGACAGGGCTTGGAGTAACCTGGTCTAGTGGAAGGTGTCCTTGCCTGTGGCCGGGGGTTGGAACTAGATGAACTTTAAGGTTCCTTCCAACCGAGACCATTCTGTGATTCCAGATATTCCATCATGTATAGAGACATAGTCATGAACAAGGCAAGGAGGACCGAAGATGGGTGGACCAATCCCCTATGCACCTGGTACTATAGTAAAGTAATGTTGTCTTTCTAACCTCTCATTCCGGTTGGAGAGTTTATTTTCCCGGTTTTTGTTGACAATTCAAAGCTTCCCCAGGGACAGATTCCCACGGAAGAGGTGGAATTACCATCCCTGAAAGTGTTGAAAAAAAATGTTTAGATGAGGCCCTATGTGACATGGTTTAGTGGTGGAGTTGGCAGTCCTGGGGTGATGGTTAAACTTGGTGATCTCAAAGGGCTTTTCCAACCTAGCTGATTCTGTGATTCTATGAATTTTGCAAGCAGGAGCTGGGCCCCACTGGCATTGAGGGGAGAGCTGTGTGTGTCCAGGGCTCATGTCCTGACATGGAATGGTTTTAGGAGAGAGTGATGCTTGGAGGGATAAAACAGACAGAGAGAAGTGTGTCCTGGGGTGGATGATGGCACCAGGCAGGCTTTCAAGACATCAAGCAACCTGCTTCCTTCTACCCTATGGCAGACGTGAGAAATTAATAAACCCAAGGAGCTGCAGGGGTGTGTGTGCCCTGTAAGGCAGGCCACTGCTGTTGGAGATGGCAAAAAGTAAAGGCAACTTTGTAAAAGTAAAAAAATAAGGAATAGCATTGGGTGAAGAGCCCTGATTTTGGAACATTTCATTAGGGCCTTACAGAGATACATCAAGTATGTGAATTCATACTGAAAATTTGTCATCTGTTAGATCTCTGAGCATATTTGTAGTAATAGCTGCAGTTTTACAAGATCACAAGCTCTTGCATCCCTACGAAAGGGACTGCCCAGGTTAGCAAGCACAGTGCACAAGGGCTGTGGGATTGGGCCCTGCCTCGGGTGTACCATCTCACTGCTTGTTCTGTACATTGTATATTTTATATAAAACACATAAAAATCCCCTCTTTCCATCTTCCTGCAGTATTTCTCTTCCCTGTCCTCTAGCTTCATGGCTCCTAATTTAGTTTAAAATGGTACCAAGCAGCTTTCTTCATATTTGCTGTTTCTGTAGTCTGTACAAGGCTGTATGTAACCTTACTTAGAATCATAGAATCATAGAATAGTTAGGGTTGGAAAGGACCTTAAGATCATCTAGTTCCAACCCCCCTGCCATGGGCAGGGACACCTCACACTAAACCATGACACCCAAGGCTCTGTCCAACCTGGCCTGGAACACCACCAAGGATGGAGCATTCACAACCTCCCTGGGCAACCCATTCCAGTGCCTCACCACCCTCACAGTAAAGAATTTCTTCCTTATATCCAATCTAAACTTCCCCTGTTTAAGTTTGAACCCGTTACCCCTTGTCCTGTCACTACAGTCCCTGATGAATAGTCCATCCCCAGCATCCTTATAGCCCCCTTTCAGACACTGGAAGGCTGCTAGGAGGTCTCCACGCAGCCTTCTCTTCTCCAGGCTCAACAGCCCCAACTTTCTCAGCCTGTCTTCATACGGGAGGTGCTCCAGTCCCCTGATCATCCTCGTGGCCCTCCTCTGGACTTGTTCCAACAGTTCCATGTCCTTTTTATGTTGAGGACACCAGAACTGCACACAATACTCCAAGTGAGGTCTCACGAGCGCAGAGTAGAGGGGCAGGATCACCTCCTTCGACCTGCTGGTCACACTCCTTTTGATGCAGCCCAGGATATGGTTGGGTTTCTGGGCTGCGAGTGCACACTGAAGCCGGCTCATGTTCATTTTTTCATCGACCAACACCCCCAAGTCCTTCTCTGCAGGGCTGCTCTGAATCTCTTCTCTGCCCAACCTGTAGCTGTGCCTGGGATTGCTCCCACCCAGGTGTAGGACCTTGCACTTGGCATGGTTAAACTTCATAAGGTTGGCATCAGCCCACCTCACAAGCGTGTCGAGGTCCCTCTGGATGGCATCCCTTCCCTCCGGCGTATCAAACGAACCACACAGCTTGGTGTCATCGGCAAACTTGCTGAGGGCGCACTCAATCCCACTGTCCATGTCACCAACAAAGATGTTGAACAAGACCAGCCCCAACACCGATCCCTGAGGATCACCACTCATTACTGATCTCCAGCTGGACATCGAGCCATTGACCACAACTCTTTGCGTGCGGCCATCCAGCCAGTTCTTTATCCACCAGTGGTCCACCCATCAAATTGATGTCTCTCCAATTTAGAGACAAGGATGTCATGTGGGACAGTGTCGAACGCTTTGCACAAAACACAACTTGGGTCAGTTCACCAAACATCCATCAAGTTGGCAAAGCTGATGCTTGGCTTTGATGCCAGTTTGACAACAGTAGTTCCAGAGATCTTAAGCTTGCCCTAGGGATATCTTTACTTGCTATTTCTAGATGAGAAGTTCGATATTAACACTTAGGGGTACATGAGTTTGATTATTCCTCTCCTTTGGCTAGCTGGATGCCAAGAAGAAAAGTTTGTTCAGTATAGATCAATGTAGGAACTTTATATAGAAAAGTATAGGTTATGGTAAGGTCATTTGTTCAACTACTACAGTGTTACACAGATATGAACTATCATCTTCTTATAATTTTACTCAATCATGAACTACATATATTTGTGGTTTGATACATAACTGGGCATTCTTGTTCACTACCTGGTCAGTTATTGGCTGTTTGGCAGAGGTAAATAGGTAGCACTTTAGTTTTCTAGGTCTGCATTTCTAGTCTGGTGAATTTCTGTTACAGCTCCAGCTTCAGTGTCGATGTGCTCAGGCTCCACTTCTAGCACAGACTGAACTTTCGTGGTGCTCGATGTTTGGGTCTGCTTGATGTTGCTGACTTCATAGCTATAAATAGCTAGCAATGTGAAAAGGCTGGTTCTTGCAAGGGCTGTGTTACAGAACCGTGCTTGTTTGAATGAAGGAGGGATGCTACTGAGGAGTTACTACTTAAGTGCTTCTGGCTTGTTAAGGTGATCCAGACCCACTTGTTTCTGGCATGTGCTTTCCCAGTGCTTGTTTTCTGAAATTACATTGAGACGCTGCTGCTGTGAAGCTCAGTGGCTTGTGTCCTCCAGCTCTCAGTGTGAAGCTGAGATGAAGCTACCCATCACAAGGTCACTGGCTCGTTAACATTTGTGGAGAAGGGCTGAATTATACACTTACATTGCCTGTATAAATTTGATTAATTGGATTATTATGAATAAAAAAAAAAGGCTAAGCAATCACAGTAGCCTTCTCATTTAAAGCACGCAGACATTAATGGGAAAAGCATTATGTGATTAATGTCAGTCGTTATCATACCCGCAAGCAGAAGCCTCTGTGTGCAGATGAGCATCACACTGAGATGATCAGAAAGCCTGTTCTACTAAAGGGGTGAAAAGTTCAAGCCTGTGATCAATAAACCCAGAGATCCAGAGAGGAAATTCGGCTATACTCAAAGCAGCCTGTGGAACTGGTTTTTCTCTTCTTTTTTGTGTGTATTTTTGGTTTTTATTTGGTTGGTGTTTTTTTTTGGTGGGGGTGGTGGCGGTGATTTTGTGGTTTTTTGTGAGGTTCTCTATGCTTAATATGATTTATGCTTTTCTCTAGGGATACAAACGGATAAGGAAAAAATATGCTGGGGAAGGGTCAAGAGAATCAAGATTTGTGGCTATGTATTCAGAGTTAAGTCAGTATTTTGGAGATTTTGGCAGGAGTGCAGTTCACTGCAGCACAGTGGAACACTGAGGGATTCACATCACTCTTCAGTTAGTTTGGTTCATATGTCAAGCAATTAATTTTAACCCACCCTTCTCATATATATGTGCTGTCCTACTATAGAGTATGTATGTTGTCCCTGAAGATACTGAACTACTTACAAAAAAACCCACTTAGCAGTCCAGTAGTCTGTGCTGTAACACACAGATTTTCCCTAACTTTAAATGGGCTATATATATGTACATTAATTGTTGGTAAATGCTGACATTTTTATACTGTTGTTACAGTTTTGTTAGTAGTTGGGAATGAGGTTTCTGTATATCGTTAAAAAACATTTTACACTTTAAATAATATAAGCGACAGAGACCCTCTAAAGCAGTTACAGTTTTCCCAAGGATTTCAAATGCGTGACAGAGTAATGCAGTTTTACAGCAATTCAGTTTCTGCATGCTTGAAGACAGTGAGACGCTGTAGTCAAAAGGAAGGCAATGCCTTGAGGCAACCTCTGGTAATAGCTAGGAATAAGGAAGGATCTCTAAAATATTTCCCAGAACTGGTGAAATTGGATTCTGTTTTTGTATAAAATGGCTTGAGTTTGAAAGAAAAGTCTGATCTTCAAATTATGTACAATATCTCTAATTGAAAAGCCCAGCTGCTTCTTCCGTGTATTTTTTCCCTATTCAAGATCAATCTTAAATAATTTTTTTTCTGCTGGATTTTCTGATTTAAAAAATCACATTATTAAAATACCAAGAGTTTCATAAAGTCAAATCTAAGCAGGTATTTGTCACAGGTATTTTGAAATCCATTTGTGCCTTTAAGATGAATCAAAATATTTTTCTTTTTAGTCACTATTTTTTTTTCTTTCTCAAATATTGTTGACTGCAGCAGAGAAGGAAGGAAGTTGTCTAAATCTTGTACCCTTGGCTATTGTAATTAGTGCTTTGCAAAACAGAAAACAAACAGATACTTCTGGTGCTTTGTTCATCTGAAATTTATAAGGTATGTGGGACTGAAAACCAGCAATTTACTTGGTCAACGTCAACTGTTTTTTTCATTAAGGAAAGTGGAAAGATGGTGACGACGTGGATACTTAGCTTTATATCCTGTTTTTATACACTTCGGTCCAAATATTCAGAGCCGTGATGGACTGTAAAAAAAGATGCCACTCAGACTTGTTTTTCAAGGAAATTACAAACAAAGCTTCTGCCAAGCTACTCCCCGAAGCAGCTGTTTGAGCCAGGAAGAACAGTGAATGCTAACCAAGGGCAGAGTTGCTGCATTTGCTTTAAATGCAATTTAGAAAAAACCCAACCACCTGGTCTGTTTCTTTTGGAGTTAAAACCCACTGTAATCTGGGAAACCTCACACTCCCTCACTTTTGGGATACTACAGTGGGATGAGAAATTAAGATAATTCATCTGGCAAGGTTCTGAGGAGCAGGAGTGTATTTCATCTATATTCAAGAAGTGTCTTTACCTCTTAAGGATCAGATTTTGGCTGGGCCTTGCATGGTGATGGGAAATTTTCATGCATCATCTCCCTCCCTCTGAACAGATCAATTGTTGTTCACATTATGGCTAAATATGTGTCTTTCCCCTTGTCCCGTAACAAGACAGGGAAATGCTGCTGCTTCTTCCTATGCTAAGGTCTCCTCCCCTAGCTCCACAGATACCAGGCACCATTTTTCCTGAAATTGAATAAGCAGTTAACATTATCATGTTAAACTTGTCATAGCAGTCTTGTTCTCAACCTGTAAGTAATTTTTCCAGTTACATGAACTGGGCTGTTACAGGATATTAGCTATCCCTGTAAAAATGGCATTGATAATATCCTTAGAGCACTGTACTTCTAGTAACATTAGTGCAGCTCCTAGGATTGCAGCAAATCACACTATTAACTTTAATGCACTGTCATGAATATACACACCTTTAAATAAAACCCAAACAATTAACTAGAAATTTAATGTTCAAAGTAGGATGCATTTTCTTAAGATCAGTGCAGAGTAACATTCCATATGATCTCTAGAGGTCTCTTCCAACCCTAACAATTCTGTGATTCAAGGAGAGGATTTGTCATTCCCACCACTAAATCAGTAACATTTCCTTTACCTATGCACTCCTTTGTATGTTAGTGCATACTGGCCCTGCAAGTTTAGCACAAGAAAATCTCAATCATCCTTTTGCAATGCAGCATCAACATCATGTGGTTGCTTGTTTCAAGCAAAGAGAAGCTGAAGATGGTGCCAGCAGAGGAAGAAAACTGTAGCAAGAGGAGATTGTCCTCTCAGCCAGCTGGAAGCTTTTTCTCTACGGCTGGATGGTGAGGTTGGCTCAGCCACTGAGCCTGTACACAAGGAGTCAAAAAGCAGTTGTTGGAGTGCCTGGATATATGATTTCTCTCTTTAATATTAGCTACAAAATCAAGCAATGGAAGCTGTGTAATAATTTTAAGTAACCCAAGATCAAAAAAAAGCTACATGTTCCCAGGTAAGAGTAGTATTTGAAAAAGGGTCTAAGGATTTAGGGACCAGTATGGCATTATCAGAAAAGAAGGACACAAGTTTAAATTTAGAGTTGTTCATTTCATTCATTTAAGCAAGAGTCAAACTTTAAATCTAGAAATACAGTAAAAGAGTTATTCTAGAAAACCTAGTTAAGAATGATTTTTTGCACATAAGCCCCTGTTTCAGTACACTTATTTTGGAGTAAATCCTCTTTCCAAGTCCACTTAATTTGTGTTATTAGGATTAAGAATATTTGCATATCAAGTTGTTATAAAATGTGTATTTTATTATATTTGCAGTTACAGACATGGATTTTAGTAGCCTGCCATATCATAAATAACTTTCAAAGATACAACTTAAAGTTTCAAATCACATTCACTTAATTTTTTCTTTAAAATGTTCTTCTCTATTAGCAGGCTCTTCTTATCATTCCACTTCTGATATATTTTTAGTGCTTGGAGTATTTTGTAGACTACAACCATAATGCCCAAGCCTTATTCGTATGTTGGCAATTTGGTGCCAGCACAAGCTGCACCAAAGTCAGTGTGCATGTCCCTGTGTCATTTAGAAAGCAGCCTCACACTGAGACTTAAATGTGAATTCAGACTTTCAAATTTAGGTTCCCATTTTTAAGTTTTAAATGTAAATTCTTTGCAAAATTTTTGACATTAATGTTAAAGGAATACCATAACCACCTGTTAACTATACATGTTATATTTATAGGCTTTGAACCATTTCTCTGCAATCACTTGGAAACTCCAGTAAGGAATGAGTTTTATGGAGCCCTTGAAGAGAGTCGTAAGGAACAGGAGCAGAATACCTTCATGTAAAAATCTGAAAGTTTCATATAAGTTTATATCACTAAAAGTATTATCCCTGCCTCCACCCTCCAACTGTGCTTGACAGCAGCTAATATTAAACAGGATCGTAGGATAAATGGAAGCAAGTTTTGTTCAGGAAGTTTTACAAAGACTATGTGAAGGGTAACTGTCTAATTACTATAAACACACATATATATGACTATAAACACATTAAAGTATTTGAGAACACAAAAGAGTATATAAGGGTATAAATATGTGTGTATATGTGTATATGGTATATATAGCATATATAAGGTATAATATGTGTGTGCATACATGAGTTGAAGCTTGTGTTTGACTTTCTTTTTCCTGAGGTCCCCGTAATTTTTAAGACCAGAAGTCTCCCAAGCATCTTTTCAAGGAGTGTACAGCACGATGTTACGTGAGCAGGCTGTTCTAGTCTGCTTTTGTTTTTCTTGTACTTCCTTGGGATGTTCATACATGTAGTCTCATTCGTTGGTTGTTTTTTAGAATTACTTTAAGACCCTTTCTGTTGTTTTCAGTACATATTTGGAATGAAGTATTAAAAATGCCACTTTTCACAGACAAGCAGTCTGTGAATTTGGTGAATTTAAAACAACTCTTTTTGCTATAAATGGATTTGTGTCCAAACAGATGGGGAAAATGTGGTATTTCCTCCATTATTTTTTCATGCATAAAGTATTTGAGGAAAAAATAAATAAATAAAAGCTGTGCTGCTGCAGGTCAGATATTTACCTGAGGTGCAAGAAGCTTCTGCATCATTTGATACACAACCTGTTCACAGCAAACCAGTTGCTAAATGCCATGATGGGAAGGAAAAATAATTTTATCTTTAGAACTTGTATCCTTGTATTCTGCCTGCTAGCAGTTTGTGTTCAGATTAACTTCTTGCCAAAGTTGCTGCTACTTCTTCTGGCCAAACGTATTAGGGAACAGGCAAGCCTTTGTATATGCCTGGAATTTTGTTTTAGATGAAAAATCCAGACAAGAAACTGCACCATTCATTCAATCAAGCAAACAGCAAAAATTAGATCAGTGTGAAGGCACAGCATCTCAAATAAGCTTTTAGACTTCACTGGTTGCCTGGAGGATTAGAGCTCTCTGCAGAACATACTGAAAGGTCACCACCTCACTGCTTTTATCCACTGCACTTAACTGTGAAAAATAAAGAAAGCAGCGTACATCTTGTTGCAGTTCACTGCCAATACTTTATGGGTCTTCCTGTTCTGTAATATGAATCAAGAAATGATGACTACATGGATTCGGTCGGAAACCATAATGATAAGACACCCCCTGAACATATGGCAGGGAAGAGACATAGAATTTTACATAGAGTAATTAATCTTCAAATTTGAAAATAAGAAAGGCTTCACAGTTAAAAGGAAGCACTCTGCTTTTGGCCAAGATAAACATTTTGTTCCAGGAGTAAAAAGGAAGCACCTTCTGTTGGGAATGGATGCATCCTTCTTGCAGGAAGAATAAGAAATGCCTTTTTTTTTTTAACCTGGGGGGATAAGACAATGGATAAAATAGGAAAACTGGGAAGGAGAGAAAATTACTGTTGAACTAGGCCTTTGGGGTAATTTTAACTTAATTTAATCATTGAATCCATTAAATATTCAGAATGAAAATGAAATCACTGTTCTTAAACTCTTGCTCAGTTCATTAGTTCATTCTTCACCCTTGGTTGTTAAGCTGCTCCTCCTTGTAACTCCAGCCTGATTAATAAATCGCTCCATAAGGTAGCTAAGGCTCCAACTTTTGGTTCCCCAAGACTGGCCTGGCTGCTGTTGATCTTGTTGAGCCATCCTTACATCTGCAAGTAAGACGCTCGAATAGAAAGGATCTGAGTAAGACTGCTTATATGATTAAGAAGTAGTGGTATGTAGGCAAGAGAGACATTAACTACCAGAAATGAGTTCGTAATTGAGACTCTGCAATCTGTAATTTACTTAAAAGATTCAGAATTATATCCTATACTCATTTACGACAGTGTAAGTTTGGAATTATGACCTTCATCAGTGACGTTATTCATGGAATAAAACAACAAGTCCAATGTGATGAGCAGACAGTGACCTACTTACTACTATTGAAAACATGGTAGCGTAGAGCAGTAAAAATTTTCTGTTGACTTTAATTGTGCTCATGCACTTCAGTTGTTTGGTTGGGAGACAGAGCAGGATGTGAATGGCACCACTTCTTATTCAGGGGTATCTTTATTTTGAAAATGAAGTGTCTTCTTTCAGCTGAGTTGTTTTCAAGCTCTTTACAGTATGGTGCCTTCTTGAAATATTTTCAGACTGAAGTGAGTTGAGTCCTGCTTCACCAAGTAAAAAGATAAACAACACAGTTTTGGCACCATTAGGTTACATTTACAGTCTTTCATATTACAGAGACATTAGAAATGATTTACTGAATCATGGAAGTAGCAGCCTTTAAATGTCTCATCAGTTTGGGAGTGAAAAGAAATAGTAGACATGTGGGATTTGTCTTTTTGTTTTAGTTGGGTATGAAAATGGAGACATAAGCAGAGTTACAGCAGATTAGTAGTCCAGATACCAGAAAAGAAAACATATTTAGCTAAACTTATTCTTAAATATTTACTGAATGATAATGTGAACTATGTATTATCTGCAGATGGCTCATAAATGGAACAGCCCTGAATTGTGCCAAGCCAGTAGTGGGAACAAAGAGCCTGAAAGAACTTTATTAAGGTCACAATCCCGATTCATGATGATATGAATCATGATAATGTTCTTTGATATGGTGTTCATGCCATGATCACATGCTACCTACATGGCTGGAGGATTTGGACTTGATTTGATTCAAATCGCAAAGAACGCAGGAAGGGAAAGGATGGTCCTGCCCTGAAGGCAAGTGATTTCTAGCCTAAAAGGACTAAATTTTATTGCTGTTAATGCACCTAGCAACCCTATGGAAATTGCTTAAACTAACTTGGTTACCTATTGCATGTTGCTAACTTTCTACCCTGAGAACTCAGTCAGATTTCTGAGGTACTGAGCACTTACAGCTCTAGCTGAAATCAAAAGAAGTGATGCTCTGAACCTATGAAAAATCTTCTATACTGATAAGCAACCTCAAAAGTCAAGTTGCACATTTCCAAAGTGAGCACTTAGAATAAGTGGACACTTTTTACCTTTGCCTCTCTGCAGCTCAGCTCACTGATGGTAAAATCAGGAGTAATACCTCATCTCACAGTAGTCTACTCTTTCTGAAGCACTTGAAGGATATTGTGGAGCTGAGCACTGTGGAGGATCACATGAGGACATCCGATCACACTTCCAGAGCAGGACTTGAATACTATTCAATAAATAAGGCCTATAGCTACACATTGAGCAATGCAGGGAAAAGCAATGACACAACCATTGAGTAGCCATCTATCTTGTGTGCTTAATGAGGCAGTCTGAGGGAAAAATGGCCTAAGAATGTGTAGTTAAAGGCTGTAACCTAAATGATGTACTGAAAAAGGCTGCATTAAGGTAATAAAAACAATGTGACTTCGGGCAATTTCTACATATTGTTTCTCAAATCTGTATTCTCAACATTCTTTTAACATGGATTTTTCTATGGGTAATTAATATAAAGCTTTGTTATACTCTCTAGAAAAAACTATCAATGCATTGATTCAAAGAAACACAGCATATATCTCCATTGAAATGTGGACACTACAAATGAGTAGACAGAGTATATTTTATTTACCTGAGTTTGCGTGACAAGGTTGATGTATATCTGTTTAAGATTGCTGTTGTTTAGCACAAACTTCAGCTAGGATACTGTCTTGAGACAAATTGCCACGGTTTCTTCAAGAAGCTGTAGCAGACGTGAGGTTGTACATGAAAGTAGGCGTAGAACTTTCAGTGACTAAACCTAGTATCATTTAGCTAATTAGTTTTATATTTTTACAATGCTTGTAACGTTTTATAACATCAGCTTGGGGAACATATCTCCCAGTCCTGCAAAGCAGTGACTTCACTGATATTACTCAGATGTTCCATCTACACATGTATTTGCAATTAAATACTTGCTAAAATTATTTATAAGCTTAGGGCAAATTATTCAACTTGACCATCAGCAGCACTGCAGTTTGTTCAGCAATTCTTTGCAAATATCCAGTACAGGTGCTGGTCCCCCTGATCTTTATTTTTTTCTGAGCTGTTCTGTGCACCCAGGTTCCTCTATTGCATTTGTCAATGCGTTAACAAGTCTGCCATTTTCACGGCTCGGGTGATAAGAGTATAGTGGAGGCAGGGAAGAAGAAAGCAGCTTCCTAAAATAATAGTAATTTTATCACATGAAAACATGATTAAAGCATCTGCTTTGGCTTTCATTCTAAAATGCTGGAAATCTGCTACAGCTAGAACAGTTGAAGATTTTTTGAAGACAGGAAATAGCATCTTTTTCAACAAAATTGCCATTTGGTCATAATTTCATAATAAAAAAACCAAACAAACAAACAAAAAAGTAACTGTAGAATGGTTTGTTTCCTTACTAGGGGACACAGCAATATTTTTTTTTTAATACCTCTATAAACTTTCTATAAGCTTTTATATGACAGGTTCACCAACAACCCTGACTTCACATTCACATGCCTCCTCCTCTTTCATCCTCTAACCAGTGATTCCTGCTTTCTCTTCTCCCCACTCCAGGACTTCAGGGGGTTACCTCCTGAAGTGTGCTAACACACCCTTTCATTTTTGTTTGATGCTATGTTTCTGTCCTGGATTAATACTATGGCAGGAACATGTGTGCCTGCTGTTAAAAAGCTTCAATTCTGCTTTGCTTCAGATAGAAGAAGGTCCTGATTTTAAAGTGTTAGACAATACTGGTTCAGTTTGCAGGACAGGTGATCTTTTACATGTTACTTCAAGTTTTAATTTTGTTGCTAGAGAAGAATGTATTTGCAATTAAATTAAATTTAAAAGCCATTACAATCAACCACACCACCAGATGGAGCTCCTTTTCTGCCTTTCCAGCCATAGGTGGAAACTGTGGGACAGAATTCACTGGGACTGTGGGTCTTAACTGTATTTATAGTCAATGAAATAGAAAAGTCTAATTTTTACTTCTAGTGATACAGGACTGAGCATCTCTGCATTCATATATGGCTATTTCAGGGGTTTTTTTATCTGTATACTGTTACTTTTGCAATCCTGTTTCTTGTTCATGCACTTGAGAGCTGTCAAGTAGATGCTTACTTGTTAGGATGGTACAGTATTATTAAAGCAGCATATATCTCTGCCCTTTATATTTTCAACTGTAAAAACTATTAACATTCTTTAGAAACTCAAATCTCTTTTTGTTCAGACCACTACATAATCTATTTTATTCACTGAAATTCAACTCTGAAGTCTTTTGTGCTTTTAGCAGTACTATATTGTGTTACAGATAGCTACTTGCTGGTACATGTATATATGTATATATATATGCACATCAACTGAAGTGATAATGTTCATAAGTCATAAGAATCAATATAACTGTGATAAACATTCTCTCTTTTACAGAATGTACTCTATCAGATGCCTGTTTGGCCATCTACTATCAAAGTTTAGCAAGTGAGAACAAACTATAACTGAAGCAGTCCTGGAGAGCTGCAGAGACAGGGTTGAATTTATTCCTTTTTCAGCAGTTTGAAAAAATACACATTCAAACAAACCATTTTTAACCTAAGGTTGATACAGCAGGATTACTTGGAAAGCCTATTCCCATGTTTTAACCCAAGTGAAAGAAATGTGAGACAAATACAACTTACCTGGTTGTGACTGCTGGACTGAAAAGGTTGGTCTGTATTTGCCAGGAATTATTAGAACAGGCTATTACTGCACAGCTCTATTTTCCCAAAAGACAGGGAGGTATCAGAGCTGGTGAGGTCAGGTCAGCATTCCATTATGCCACATCAAACAAGACTCTAAAGACCGGTGGAGGTTTCGCCAGCTGATATCATGAGGGTCCTTCTGACCAGCCGGCCAATTCCGTTGTCCTCAGAGAGTCCAAATGAATTCATACTGCTGTTGATTTTGAGTGAACTACACAACTTGCTGCTTGTGACAAACACAGAAATACAAAACAGGATTAATGTGAGTACAAGTTCATGTCATTTTCCATTTTCATGTCTTATTTCCAATGGGCAAAAAACCTAGAGGGAAAAAAAAAAAGCCATGGACATCTAATATTCATGTGCTAACAACACAAAAAGCTGGTCTAGAGATGTGTTGATTTGTCTTTTATGTTTTATATACTTTCTAGGAGTTCATTTTAGAGGATATGTCAAGTATTTGGAATTCTGGAATGACCTTATCCAAGAAGTGAATATATCTTCTGTCTGAATACGTTTCCTTTCAGCTTTTTAGGAAGACATTGGTTTTTCTTTTCCAGAGGCAGTCTGCTAGGTGGCAGGGCAGGAGCACACAATCCAGGCAGATGGCAAGAAAAAAAGTTGATTATATTAATAGCCCAGTAACAGTTTTGGAGGTAGAATGCCCTTTATATCAAGCTACTCTGGATAAGAGAGAGCTTATTTCTCACTGAAGTCCAAAGCAATATACTAGCATAATGCAGAGTAAAAATTTGATCCAAACTGTATTTTTCCTAGATTGCTAAATAAAAAAAAAAAAATACATAACCATAGAGGTTTTACATGTGAGAACCTGGATCCTAGTGTTCATCAGAAACCTTTGAAAGAGATGTGGTTCTGCAGCTTTCTGGAGATTCACACTAAACCAAACAAAACCCATAAAACAAAACCCTTTTCAACTCCTATGCTGTGAATACATTTGGGAAGCTGAAACATTTTTCTCACTGATAATCTGACTTTTTTCTTTTCAAAGACACTCTATTTGGGTTAAATTGTTGAAATGCAACAGTAAGTCTCTCTATTAGAATGGCAGCTTGTACATGGGAGGGGGTTTTATTGTAATATAATTTATGTGACAAAAGACTTAAGATTTTCAGTGCACCACATGAAAATAAAAGATAAATATCTTATAAATATCAAAAGTTTTAATCCAAATCTTGACCCCTCTAAAAGCTGCAAGAACCAAGCAACGCTTCAGAAATCTTAGTGAATGGAAAGTTTTTGTGCAACATGGTTTTGTCACAGTTAATGCCAACTCCAGTCTGAATTTAGTGTTTGTTCGAGCACTTGGGATCTTTCCCATATAATTTCTGCAAAAGAGAAAGTAAAAAAAAAAAATATCCTTTGTACCATATATCACAAAGAATGGGCTTGATTTTACACCAGATGCAGAGAAATATCAGAGGTACTGAAATCAATTACAAAAGTCTGCCCCTGAAGAGGTTAGCATTTCACCCAAATGGAGGGACATTCCTTGCCTTATTGCAAAATACTTGGTATTAGTAATTGAGAAGGATATCCCACTTCATTACAGGAAACACAGCCATTGCTGTAATTCAGGAAAACTTAATAAATATATTTTCATACATTTGAAGTAATTGCACAGATGCAAGTGTGCTGAGAGATAAGAGCAAATATACAGCAGACATTTTTTAAAGTGACTGACTGAGAGACTCAAAGCTCTAAAGGGTTTTGCTTGCTGAGCAAATTAGCTTTTAATCTTCATACTTAAGATTTGGAAGCTAAAGTAATTGCTTCCAAAGATTTTTTCCTGTTTCAGTACTTTTTCCATTACAGATCTAATGTGTGTCCTTTTGGAGTGCAGCTGCTTGGTTCTCCTGCATTAAGAAGATCATTAGGTCTAATAATCTAACTTCTGAATTATTTCTATTCAGATTGTATAGACCCATGGAGTTTTTCATTCAGTGCTTGACCATTCACACAAACACAGTAAACTGATATCCTGTCCTGATTAAAGGCACAGAGAAGCTAGAATTTCCCATGGGATAGGGAGCATTCTTCTTCTAATAAGTGAGGATGCTATTAATATCCTCCCTGCCATTTTTGTACAAGCAATGTGACTGTTAAAATTGGGATGAAGAACTACATGATTTTCAAAGTGAAGCAAGAAGACTGTATGAATGAATGCCACTAGAATTTGACAAAAGATGTTATTAATTTTGTGATTGAACTGTGATAATCCCTGCGTATTTCTAAATCCCAGTAAATTGTTTCATAGTGCTTAGGAGTTACTACTCATACATATTTTCTGATAAGCTATTGTCATGGGAGATTTTCTTAGCAAAGACTTGAGTGGGAAATTGGAGAGACTTGGCATATTTGAAGTAGGTGTACCCAGAAGAAGAATCATTTTCTCTTGGGCTAACTGGGAAATCCACTAGTTTTGGATTTGAAGGTTGAAGCTAGTATTAAAAGTGCATAAAGAGAAGTTATGAACAGTGTTTGAACGGGCTTCTGGATTACATTGTGTGGTTGAGCTTAATCAACAGAATATTCCAGTTGATTCTGGGTGTCTGCAAATAGGTATTTTCATGTTCATTTTGTGTTCAAATGATGACTTTCAATCCAAGCAGCTTGACCAATTCATTAAATTGCACATCAAATAGAGCTCCAGCCCAAAACTCTGATATAACAAGTCCTGAGAAATACATACCCATGCAATCAGAGTGAGAACTGAGAAAGCAATACCATGGATCACTCACCAGTGATTTGTGCATTCATTCTGGGTTTTTTTAAATATCACTCAGTTGCCATCTTAGGATGCAAACGCTTCTGTGACATGATCTAGTGTGAAGTGCCTCTGCCCATGGCAGGGGGGTTGGAACTAGATGATCTTAAGGTCCTTTCCAACCCTAACTATTCTATGATTCCATGATTCTGTGTGTCTTCAGTGCAGGATGGGGACAAGGTGGGCAGTTGGGAAACAAGAAGCAGGGAAATAAAAGAAGGTGCTGTCTTGATCCTTTGTGCAGTTTATGACCTTAAACATATCTGGTCAAAGCTCAGGGAATGCAAAAAGCTTCCTGACTGTGAGTTTGCTGTCTCTCTTTTACTACGAAAGCCCTCTGCTTTTATCTCAACATTTTTCTTTAATAACAAATGTGGTAAATAGAAGCCTGAGACCCTGATTGCCCTTCTTTCTTAAGAGTCCATTTTGAAATATGTAAGAGGCAACACTAAATGCCTCCTTAACTAATGTCTGCTGGTGTAGTTTGTCACATAGTTGAGCACCTTTTGTAAAGGTTTATCTGATTTTAAATTGCTCCCTGTCAGAATGGTTGCAATCGATTACCACTAAAAATCCAACTTCCCTTTGTATGCTGTTAATTGCCTGATTTTAATTCTTCTCCTGCAATATAGATTCCTGTTGCCTTAACTGCTTTTTCTTAATTTCTGTGAACAGTAGTTGTTTTTGCAGGCCTGTTTCCCAGACTTATGGAATATATATAGGAAATGTATATTAATTGCTACAATATTACTTAACTTTTATCAATATTTATATTAAGTTTCTCTTTTTGCTATCTCTTATTTTGCTTGAACCTTTAACATTCCTCTGTAATTTCTAGAAGTCCAAATGGTTTTTGCCTTACCAGCAAATGGCAGTTTTTCCTCTTGCTGCTTAAAACATTTGTTAATGATTTGGAAAGCTGAAGAAGCATGCGTTAGCGGAACAAACACCACAAGAGGAAGTAAAAGCTGTTCTCTTAATTTCTGGTTTTCTTCACCATAAAACAAATATTGCTCTGAGAAAACAGTAGTGTTGTATTTTATCTAAGAAACTTTGGACATATGGTAAGTACTAAACACCATTACCTACACATCATCTATTCTTTCTAGCTCGGTAATCTGAAATGCTGCGAGCCTCGGAGAGGTGGGTCATGAGGCCTCATTTCCAGGCATAGGTAAGAAGGCACCTGTGTTCCAACCTGTGGTCATCGAAGTGCATGCTAACAGGAGAGCAGCGCAATATTGTCCACTGCCAGCAGCAGTTCGGGAGTGATGGTGAAAGCAGGTGAAACCAGTGCCTTCCCTGCCAGCAGTTCAGTGAAGGAAGACCATCATGCTCCTCCTTACACTGCATTGCATGCCTCAGCTGAGTAACTAGGGAGCATGCTCTGTGGTTTAGTATGATGCAGCTGAGTCTGGTTAGTTCAAAGAGCTGAAACGGTGGCACAGCAGCTCGCTTGGACTGGACTAGGCAAAGGAGTGCTCCCCTGAGGAGTTCAGCCAACAGCTTGCAGGAGAGCAGCAGTGATGAGCAGTTGATGGCAAACTGGTATTCATCATGTTTTCCATTAGCACAGCTAGTGCCAGCGAGAATGTTTGTCCTTTGTTCCTTTTCCTACAACACTCTAAAACAAACTACTAACCATGTCGAGTGCAAGACCAGAAGCTGGAGCAGTCAGATTATTTGGCACTTCTAAGTAACTGTTTGCTGTTCATCTCCTCAGTCAAGGTGTAGTAAGAACACCCTCACAGATTTCTCTGCTAAGAAAGCCATTTAGTGATGTTTCTGCTGCTTTGGCACTCCTTCCTCTGCTAGACCCAGGCTGCACACTCAGTTGAGCTGCACTGTAATCATTAACATTGGGAGGCTGCTTTTTGGCAACTAGACTAATGCTAAAAATAAAGCAAACTATGCAAGGGAAAAAAACCCCCATATAAATCCATAGTGGGAGTATATTGCTTCAGAAAGTACCATGTTATTTGCAGATGCTTTTTAGTGTCTCTCCCATGAGTAGAAGAATGGAGGAAAGTTTAATAATGTAGTGTTTTTCCAGTCACCTGTGCAAGTCACCCCAGAAACAGCAGTGGCACATATGAACTATAGAATTAAGTTTGGAAAGTTCTCAGATGTGCATATCACCATATTAATAAAGTTCTCATGTTATAAGGATGCTGTTTACTGCACATCATCCTTAGAAAACAAAACAGAGAGGAATTCTATTTCTCTTTATTTGATTACATGGCGAAGTCTGTATTTTGTTGTTCATCCCTGACTGTTTTTTCATTTGTTTAACTGGAAGCTTTAAAGACAGTCTGACCTTCAAAAGGGGTGCGTGTACATATATGTGTGTGCCTCCTGAGCCTTTGGACTTGATTTTCCACAAGTAGAGTGCTGCTGATAGCAAGTGTAGGTAAAACATGGTTAAGGAGATTTTCTTACAGAATGCATCATACTTTAAAAAGTGAATGCCTTTGGTGTTCCTTTTACCTCTGGGGCTCTGTCCTCGAGCTCAGGTCTCAAAGCTCTTCTCTGCAGTTAGGATGGCTGGTAACCAACTTAAACATAGGGGCCGCGAGTCTCACCGCCTCTCAGCTGCAGAACACGGACTTCCGATGAGGAACCGGGTATAGGGGCCGGACTCGGCGCTGCACGGGGCCCGGAGAGGCTGAGCCCCGGTGCCGGGGGCCCGCTCCCAGCCTCTGCCCCCAGCGGGGGGCCGTGACCCCGCGGTGGTGCCAGCGCGGAGCTGGCCGACGTCATTATTAACCCAGACCCCCGGGGCTCGTTCTTCGGGGCGTCTCCGACTGGTGGAAGGAAGTCTAAATGACGATGATGAGGAAGGCGATAATAATTAACTGTAATGGTGACGAAGCCCGCTCCAGCAGCCCGGGACCCCATGTTTTCACCCCGCCGGACCCGCAGTGGTGGTGGCAGCGGCGGTTAAAGGACACCGGCAGGCCCAGCTGGCTCCGCGGGGCGCGGCTGTGCCTGCCCACCCCGTCTGTCCCCCCCAGCCCTCTGAACGCCCGGCAGCGTTGCTCGCCGCTCTCCCCCTGCGCCGCGGTGTCGGGAGCCTCTGCGCGGGCCGCGGGCGGGAGGACGTGCGTGACCGCCCGTCGCGGCGGCTGCCATCCCGGTACCGCCCGCTGCGGGAGGTCCCGCCCGCGGGGAGGCTCCGGGGCCGGCGGGTGGGCGCGCCCCTCGCCCGGGGCCTGCGGCGGGGGCGCCGGATAAAGCGGTGCCGGCCCGCCCGCTCGCCGCCACAGGGGCGGCCGGGACGGGCCCAGCGGGGCGCCCCGCCATGGCGAGCCCCGCACGCCCGCGGCAGGAGCCGGCGGCGGGAGAGCGGCGGCTTCTTGGCGCGGCCCCGACGGTGCCCCGCGACGCCAAGCTGATGCTGCTGGAGCTGCGCCGCTGCGGGCGGCCGCCGTCCCCCGGCCCCGGCGAGCGGCAGGAGGAGGTGGGGGAGGAGGCAGAGGAGGAGGAGGAAGAGGAGGAAGCGGCGGCGGGCGAAGACTGTTGCAGCAAGTGCAAGAAGCGGGTGCAGTTCGCCGACTCGCTGGGGCTGAGCCTCGCCAGCGTCAAGCACTTCAGCGACGCCGAGGAGCCGCAGGTGCCGCCCGCCGCGCTGTCCCGCCTGCAGAGCCCGGCCGCCGCAGAGCCGGACCCGCTGCCGCCCGGTGAGGACCCGCCGCAGCCCACGCCGCGCCTGGTGCCAGACTTCCCCGACGGCGGGGAGCCCAGCGCCGAGCGGCTGCAGCGGCAGCGAGTCTGCCTGGAGCGGCTGGGGCGGCCCTCGGCGCCCACCGACGTGCGGGGCACGGTGCGAGTGCTGGGCGGCCCCGGCCCCCAGGAGGTGACGGTGCGCTACACCTTCAACGAGTGGCTCTCCTTCTTGGACGTCCCGGCCGCCCCGCTGCCCCCCGACCTGCCGGCCGAGCGCTACTGCTTCACCCTGCCTGTCCCGCCGAGCCTACGGGAGGGCTCGGCCCTTCACTTCGCCATCCGGTACCGCGGCCCGCAGGGCGAGTTCTGGGACAACAACGGCGGCCGCAACTACACGCTGCGGTGCTGCGGCTGCCCCGAGATAGCCCCCCGAGATTGATGGGCGCCCGACCAGGAGGGCAGGGGTAGGCGGCTGCAGCTCCGCGCTCGAGGCCCTCTCTGGAGGGCCTCACCCCGGAGAGGCCCCCAAACCTGGTGGTTTTTGAGCGGCCGCTTCGTTTTTTCTAGCAAAGGATGGACGTGCATAGTGTCGCGTTGCTGTGGCTTGTGGAATCGTTTTCCTTTTATTTTGTGGAGAGAAGAGACTGAGTAGGGCTTTGCTTTTCCTCTCTTGAAGTGAATTTTTGGGGTCTTGATTCAGGCTTGACTGCACCTACCTGATTAGTCAGAACTGCACAGAGCGCTGGTGTGAAAACTTTGTGATGTGTTTGCTCCAGATGTAACTTTGGATCCAGGTTTTCCTGTTCTCACATCCATTTCAGAGACAGTACTGCGACAGCCGTGATGTGCTTTGTGTTTTCAGTTATTTTGTTAGTTGAATGGACTCCGTGACAGTACGATTCACTGCTCTGAGCACCCGTCAACCTCACGGCAGGCTTGCCTGTCCGTACCACCTTTACTGTGCCTGCGGCATCTCTGAACAACAGCCTGTTTTGGGGCTGGCTCTGGGGCTGAACTGGGCTGCTCTGGTTTTTGTCACTCCGCACACTTTGATACCGCTCCCTGCCTTCCCTAGGCCTGTGCACACATCCCTCCTGGCTAATAGCAGCCAACAGGGACTTCTGCAAAAATGTTTTTGCTTAAAATAGACTGGTGACTTCTCGCACAGATGAGAAGTCTAAAACCGGGACAGAGGAGGAGTTAAAGCATTTGCTGATGCTGCATTTATCAGAAGAACTCTGGTAACACCTTTGAGTAACGCACTGTGAAGTAGAAGCTGGTGTCCGTCTTGCACACAGTTCGGCATTTCCAGGTTTGGGGAGTGGTGACTGGTTTGGATGACCTCTCACAGGAGGATGAGACACACAGGGTGTCCTCAGTCACAAATGAAAACAAGTGCCTTAGTTCAGCTCTCCTTGTATTACATTTTGCACCACATTTCTCAAGTATTTCTAATTTATTCAGCTTATTTTGCTACATACTTTTCAGTGTTTGTATGTTGCTGGGAAAGGGGTTTGTTGTGCTCACGGTTGGGCTTTGTCACGCTGGGCACTTGAAATGGTTTCTGTAGTCTTCACTCTTGCCCTGCAAACTTGGTTGACTACTACTGGTGCCCCAAGCCCTGAAATTAAGCAAAAAGTACCAATGAGAATGGGTTTGTAAGAATAAAACAATCTTTAAAAAAGTTTAAAAGCTCACCATTACACATCCTTCTTTTTGTGTGTAGCAAAACGTAACGGGATATTTACTGGTTTTGCAACGTGGCTGCACTCCTGCCCTACCATGTGGAGTGCAGAGGGGCTCGAGCTGTTGGTGTGCCTCACTGTAGCTGGGGATGTTGCCTGTCCATAGGTAGCAAGGCAAATTGCCCTGTAAGTCCATGATGGCCCTGTATGCTCTTGAAAGGGGCATCTAGGGCAGAGCTGTGATGTGAGGAACCTTTACTAGCATGGGTGGTAAATAGGCAGGTGTCGATTGAGTTTTGTTCTGGGTCTTCTGCAGCTTTGACTCCGCTTGTTCTCTTCTGATACAGTGTCTTAAAATTGAGGGTAGTTTTTTTGATGAAAAGATCAGTAGATAAGACATTGCCAGAACACAGAAAATACTGTGTCATGGATGTGTGTTCTTCAGCAAGGCCTTGGAAGATTACTTTCCTTTTAAAAAGAGCCTACTGTGAGTTTTCTCACGTCTTCATTTCCTCTGAAGATGTAGAGAACGTAAACATGTGAAACATCTCAAAGCCGATTACGTGCACCTTAGAAAAAAAATCTTCTTTATGTAATTCCCCATTCTTGAAAATGAATCTTCCAATAATCTGCCTCTTGGGAGAGCTGGTTCAGAACCAGAGCTAGAAGCAGGGGGCTTACTGGGGAGATGACATGAAGCAGAGGGAGCCTCAGACTTACCTTCCGCAGTTTTGCTAACACAGGCCCTGCTTCTGAAACACAGCCTGGTCTCCCTCCTCGCTGAACCATAGAACCATAGAATGGTTTGAGTTGGAAGTGACCTTCAGAGGTCATCTAGTCCAGTTCTCCTGCAGTGAGCAGGGACATCTTCAACTAGATCAGGTTGCCCAGAACCACATCCAGCCTCGCCTTGAATGTCTCCAGATACCCGTACATAAACCGTTGTGTGAGAATATGGCCAAATACAAAGAGGTGTTTAGTTCCTTCAGAAACTGCCTTGCTGTTAAGAGTAATACCAAGTTTGTTTTAAAACTGCCATGTGTTACAGGATTGCAGGATATTAAGTGAAATAATCTGGTATGAATTAGCCTTTCTTCAGGTAGTTGTGTCAATGGTGTGCTCTTATGACGATACATGAAGCTAACAGCATTCAAATTGATTCTTTGTTTAAGTGCAAGGTAGTATTTGAGGCTTCTGGAGCCCATTTCTTAGTCTGTGTTTGGTTTATTAATTGCTTTAGAGAAGAAGGAAGCTCTGCCAAAAAAGGGAGGGGAGGGATCCCTCTCTCCTTGAACAGAATTTAAAGAGCAGCCATATCCTGATGGCTGTGTCTGGGCAGGGCTCAGACAAGACCCAAACACACTCACTTCTTCATCCGCAGCACGTTTTTGTACTTTTAAGAATTTACAGAAGCACAGATTGCCAAAGCAGGTTTCAAAGACTGCCTACACACACGGCTCTGCATTTTCACAGATGAGCTTACTGGGGGCTACAGAAATGCAAAGCCTCACCAAAGATTACATTGGCCAGTAGTGTAAGAATCCAAACCAGACCATGTGTGTACTGCATGCTGGCAAACACAGGGCTGCTGCTTGTGGTCATAGGCTGAGATACATGGCATAATTGCAACTTTACTCAAGAAATGCTTCAAAATGGAGTATTTTTAATTGTGTAAAATCAAAAGTCCCAGCACAGTAAAGCGTTAAGTGAAGCACTCTTCTTGTTTGGTTGCATTACTGTTAACGTAGTATTTTATAGACTCAGAGCGTAACTTCTGGAGAATGTGCTCATAAACACTCTCCCTCCCCTAACTTGAGATATAAGAAATGGTAAAGATTTGTTAGCACTCTTGGAAAAATTCCAGCTCCAAAGATTTTCATTGTACTCAGATTTCTGCTTTGTTTCCCCATGGATTAAGGGTTTAGGGGAGAAACAGCTGCCAAATGGTTTTATAGGTGTATGCAGAACCAGAAAGTTTAATACAGTTGAAACTCTGCGCTGGGTAACTGTGAAGGACAGCTAAGTTAAATCTTCCTTGAGCCATTTTTTGCCTCTCACATTTAAATTCTGATCTACATGATTCAGAAAAGGACTCCGAAGCTAAATTTACTTTAGTGTCATGAAGAACCGCAAACTTGCATGCAAACTAGTTCTGTTTTATTTAAAGCTGGGGCTTTCAGTCAGTACTTGAAAAGCCTGGCTTCTGCTCCCATTGGCTTCTTTGGGATTTGGATCTAGCCCAAAGTACTGCAGGAAGGTAGGGGAAATGATCTAGGTTTAATTGTCTATTCTGTTCAGAGTCTTGTGTTATGGGGTTAGGGTAACATGGCACTGTGATGAATGTTCATCTGTCAGGAGTTCAAAATCTGCTGCCTATTGCGTGGCTGTAATTAAATCACCTTAATTGTTTTTCATGATTCTTTTTAAGAGAGGGAAAATTACTTGCCTTGGATTAGCATATTGCCAAAGACTGCTATAAATATTTATGGGGTGCACTCTTTCAATAGAAAGCCTTTACATTCTTCAGAAGTCTCCATAGTTCTGTTACTCCGAACACAGAAGAGAAGTCATTTGAATTCACTACTTAATACCACTTCCCTCTCTTGTAAGTAGATATTGGGCTTCACAGTAAAAAAGGTAAGTAGTTCAGGAAGAAGCATCTCTTGTCACGCATTGATGATATTTAGTTTTCTGTGTAAGCTGCAGAATCCTTTGAAGGTGCATATGTTTGTGATGCAGGTTTGAGAATTCTGATTTTTCTTCATCTTACAGTTGTAGAAAATACACAGTGGTAGAAGAATTACTGCCTTCTCTTTTTTCCTGCTTCCACATCAAGGGCTCATGCACCATTCTTGTGTTCTAAAACACTGAAAAAAATAAGAATGTAAACTCTCAGTAAAAGAGCTACACACGTTCCGTCCTTTTTATTTTTATAAATGTCATCAAGCAAAACATTCCTGAAGGTATGAAATAATGATGCCCGTGTTAAGAACTGTGGAACAAAGCGATCAGTATACTCTCAATGTGAATAATGGCAGGATTTCACTGTAGATCATTATGGAAAACTCAGGAAAACAGTCAGTGCACAGCTCTTTCATGGCTCTGTTCTTTGTTTTGATGTATGGTCCGTGCTGGATATCTGGAGAGGTGCATTTATGTTGCATTACAGAAAGGAGGTCGAGAGGCTGGTGCTTCTCCATATAATTATTCTTGTACCTGTTGATGTTAAGAGGGTGAATGTAATGCTTTTAATGTCTGGAAACTTGGTGAAGTTTTATACAGAAATACCTTTTTAGAAATGTAAGTTAAAATACGTCTTGGCCTATTTCAACACTATATGTAAAGCTTTCACATGCTATTCCCTCGAGTTGCTTTCCTCCAGGACAGCTGTACCTCTTGATAGATCTGGGCATTCTGAAACTGAGTTTTCAATTGCAGTAAAATCTCCTGGGAAGCTGTAACACACAACAGAAATCCCTGTCCTTTAAACAGTTACTGATATTAGACAAATTGTTCTTTTTTCTTCTTCTTCATACAGAGCACTGTTTCCAAGTTTATACTGTAAAAGTCATGACAAACTTCAGGGCATGTAAACATTCAAATTTTGGTGCATACTGCTGAGGTTAATAGTTTGCTAAAATGTTGAGATCAGGAACAGAGAAACATTTTTAATATAATACAAAAGCGAGCTTGTTTTCGCTAAGACATTGCAGCTTTAGTAAAGATACTGCACTCCCTTCTAAGGAAAAAGGATACACTTTTATAATAGCGGACATTGTACATAAGTCATAGGATCATTCCTTTGTGTTTAAACTATTCCTGTTGTTTACACTGCTTTAACAAAATCCAACAAAGCTCCTGACAGCGTGCCAAGAGAGAGATTTAATGAGTATTGCAGCGCAAACGGAACTGGTGAAGCGCAGAAGGTGCAGTTGTAAGAGCACAGCAACTCTGAGGCTGGACCACAGTGCCAGCTCTACAGTTCGCTGTCTCCAGCAGTGACAATGAGCATATGCCTATCCATGAGTAAGAACAGGGCAAGCGGGTACGAACATAATACTAAAGTCATCCAAGCCTACAACTATTATTTCAGCACTGGACTTCCTAAGCCAGATGTGGCTTCTAAGTATTTTCCTTTCGTAGTTTGTAGGATTTCAATGATAAATGATAATGATTTGGTAAGCTATGTTTTTATACAGAACTGGGTTATAACAAAATTACTTAAATGGGCATGAGGCACGGAAAACATAATATTTCTAGTTATCTTCCAATCACAAACAACTAATAGGCACATAACTAACAGTAGCAGAGTGTGCACTTACATGTGTGTTGGTAAGGAAACATTCAGATCTGTCCAAAAGAGAGAACAAACATCTAAAATGGAGTGATGTTTGAGTATTAAATGCTAATAGTGTTGAGTAGTAAATGCTAATACCTTTCTAGCTTTGCACTTGTGTTAAAGTTAAGTTAGAGAGTATTACACAGGCTTTTGGTCTTTGGCAGCAGAAGTTTTCTTACATTTGTTCTAATAAGTAATGTATAAATACTGTATGGTAAATCTACGGGTAGTTTGGAATAAGGACTAATCCTCTCTTGGCTGAGAAAGCTACCAAACCTCTGTACCACAGATTTGGGGGAGAGGGAAATTACAGAGCCTGGGTTTTATTTATTTATTTATTTTTAAATTGTCTTGATGGCCCCTCTTTGTAAATGTATCCTGAAGGTTACTACTGATCTTTTGGAGGTATGAATAGCTAAGGGAGGTAATCTGAGTGGTAACCTTGAGACAGAAAGTAGGAGCAGATGGCATGAGTTAGGACTGCAGTACTGCTGTATCCACCACCAAAATTTAACAGCAGAATTTTCAGGCATTAAAGGAGTAATCTTCTTAATACTTTTGAGGGGATTAATAAGAAATTAGACATTCTTGTGCCTGCACGCCTGTATGACAGCATCTATCGTCTACAACTGCATTCTCACTGGAAGCATCAATAAAGAACTTCACTGGAAAGGTACTGGTATTTTGGAAGAAATTATTATGCATTTAAAAGACCTCTACTTGAAAACAAATTTTTTTTTTTTTTTTTTTTTTTTTTTTTTTTTTTTTTTTTTGTGAAGATGGTGAAAACATAGGTTCAAATAGCAAAAATGTTACTGGAGTTGTCCCTCTTTATAAATTAGGGCTACATTACTTTACAAGGATATTTATTTTGTTTCCTAGCACACATTCTCAGGTCTCGAAATAGTATGCAGTGCTTGTTTCAGTAATGAAGCTGTTTTAAACAAGGATTTTGCATGTACTGTTTTAGGGATCAAGTTCCTTAGAGCATAAAACTGGCAGCCCTTCCAAGCCTGTGTCCTCTAAAGTGTAAGATGTTAACTATATTTGAGTTCACTGGAACCTGAAATGGTAATCAAACCTTTCTTTCCCTACACTTTCACCATTTACTTAAGTGCACTTAATTACTCAGTTGTGAATGTGGAGATTTAAAACACAGAATTAAATGTATATTACCTGTAAGATTAATTAAATTCAATTTTAATAAAATGTTCACTAAAAGCAATTTACACTGCATTACTTATACACCTAATAAGAAGATAATTATTACTGTGTTTACCTTTAATTTGAAAGAGAGTGGGGGCTATATTTGTAGTTTCAGGTAGTCAAGGTATCTTATTCTGTGCACTATATTGTTAATGGAATGCATTACTATACATTTCAATCTAACTGTACAAAATTATAAAATACACTTTAAATGATGGTAGTGAGGAATGGGAATTTGTTCTAAATTGGACACTTTGTCTATCCTCTACTTTAATAATGTTATCCCACAGCCTGAACAATGCAGAACTACAGAGATTCTCAACAAAGCTGACTTTTGGGCAGCAAGAAAAATAAGGGGAGGTTTTTAAAGGCCACAGTGTCATGGAACTAGTTTTGAGTTTCTGTTTCCCTTCTTTAAAAAAAAAACCCACAACAAACCCTTGAAGAAAAAAGGAATCTTTTTTCCCTGTATGCCATTAAAAAAGCTTTGCATTGCTTAATTTTTCTGCAAATTTCTAATAGAAGACAAATTCAAGCACAGCAATGACTTGAACACAACCTGATTAAATTTTTTGCTTTAATTTTCTTAACGTACTGTCTTAAAAGGGTTGATTGTTCTATAGATTTAATAATAGCCAATAAAACACTATACTGCGTGTTCCACTTTCCCTAGGCAAAGCTTGCTGCCAATCCCTGACTTTCAGCATTTGAGTTATTGTTGTAGTTAGGTTCTTTTTCTCCTGCAAAATTCAGGGGCTTTGTGAACAAGGGAAACCTTGCGTAAAGGGATGTGGGGCTTTCTGCCAATAGCTGCACCTCAATAAATTTAAGAAAAGGACTCAATGGTGAAAATATATTTTAAAGCTCCCAAGCCTCAGTGATGCAAGTCTTGCATTCTGCTGTTCTGATCTGTTAATTGTTAAAAGTAGGATGAGACTGGCTATTACGAACTCTTGGAAACTGCAAAAAGACCTCCTTAAATTTTTATGTTACCTCCGGAAATGTAAAGGGATGCTCTTTAAAAAAAAACCAAAACACAATATACAGCTTATGATTATTGTAAGCATCAAGGTCCAGGAAACGAAAACTGTTCATCCCTGGTTTTAAAATGAAGTATGTGTTTAGTAACATGCTGTGTATTTTTAAATGAAACAGTATCAATAAGAACTTAGTAACTGGGTGAGGGATCTTAAATCTAACACATCTTTCATGCTCTGTGAGGGACAAGGTCAGCAGCAGATAAATGTATCTAGTTACAGGTAGTTCAATGAAGTTTTATTGTCAAAGTAGGGCAGGAACTATTCCATCACATGGAACACACAAGCACACAGATTTCAAGACTACTTTACATGCTATCATAAATCACAGCAATATATTTTAGAACATGTGAACCATTAGAAAATAGTACTTTGGTTGCCAAAACCTGAGTCTCTCAAGCATTTCTTCTGTTGAACAGAAAAGCTCAGACATGTGCAGTGAGTTTATGCTTCTGTATGTGGCACTGTAGGATGCTGATGATGGTCCAGTGTCGCTTCAGGATTGGAGTCTTCTCATAGCTATGTGTTTTCTGGACTCTCAATAACCAGTTTCTGCGTGGAATACAGTTGCCCAATAGTAACCTGAAATCAAACCAAAATATCAGAAAGCTGAAACCGGAAAGGAAACAGGTTATAATTTCAGCTGCATAAGAGTGATTTAAAAACTCCAAGAACTGAGTAGCTCATATGTTAAGCTTTTTAATAATGACATTTTTTTTGTACAAGCATATTTTTGTAAATAATCTCGTTTCAGCTTAGATGTTAAGAAAAATAACCACTATACAACATATCTGCATATATAAAATCTTGAAATCATGACATTGAGGAACACTGTTCAAAGGATCATGTTTAGTTAATATTAGAGGTTACTACAGAGGAAAAGCAAACAGGCTGTATGTTTAGAAAACTGAAAATATGCGTATAATGAAAAATAAAAAGACAGATACAGTCACCAGGTATTTCTCACTATGCTTTTTAGGTGGAGACCCTAGATATTAACTCCATGGTATTGTTTTCCAGTCCCTCTGGAATCCTGATTTAATTCGCCTTACACAGAGTGAAACCAGTTACAGTTAGCTCAGCAGTAACATTTTACACACGCTGGAACTGACCTCTCGTTCATGAGATGGTATTGACACCTCATATATATGTGCTTTCTAGTGCAATGAGGAAATGAAAGATGACAAAAACGCAACACTGATACTTTGATTCCTCTTGTTCTTTAGTACTTTCCAATCTGCATTGTAACATTGGAAAATTGTAGACAGATGGGCAGTCGGCAGTAGTCACACACAGCTCTTCGCTTAACAGTTGTGATGTGGAAGGAAGAAGTTTCATGCAAGCAGGGTAACGCAAGCAGGAGAAAACATTTATTTTAAAAGTATGAATTTTTGAATCTAATTTTTAATATCTGTTATGCCCTTTCTCACCCCTACTTTCTCCACAAAGCCTGGGTACACAGTAGCTCTGTGTCCTTTCCACGCACATACAAATGAAGTTCTTCTATTTAATTATGGAATTAGGACAAAAAGGCTAGATGCTTAATTACACTAAGCACAATATAATTATTAGAATTTAATACTGCACAAACTAAGCCTGATAAAAAGTCAGGCTGTCAAAGTAGTGAAAAATTAGGGAAAGCAATTTTTCAGCATTTTTAATTTACCATTTTTGAGGGGAAAAAAATCTTGGCTGCTCTTAAATAAAAATCTCTCATCTATGCCCACACTCACATAAAATGTAAATAATATTGCCTTTTAGGAAATGAACTATTTCATTTTGATAAACAGCCTTGTCTGAAACTTGTAACACATTGATTTTAGTCTTGAAATATTTATTACAAGGGAGAATTTATGAGCCATTCTTAAAGGAACAGAAGTTCTCCTTGCCAGCAAATTTCCCTTTCTTTTGGCACTCTGAGCTAAGTTAGTAACAGCATATGAACGACACGGATTATATTTTAAATTACTAATGAAGTATGTTGCACACAGAATATTTAAAACAAAGGCCGTACACAACTGTGGCGTGTGTTACCAACAGAAGTTTTAAGCTGTCAACAAGTGTTACTTGTCAAAGAGAACTCGCTGCTCTGGGTTATGTGGCAAGCCATACACTTCAGTTGCTGCCTTACAACAAACCATGCTGTAGTACTTAATTTCTGTATACTGTGTTTTGGAGCCCAAAGAATCTTTAATCCTTTCCCACACAGTAGAGCAAATTTAATGGGAGGCTCAGGGGGATTATAAAAATGCTGAAACCTGAATTGCATTTCTTTTTCTCCACCAACTGGGGAGATAGATGAGACCGAGTACGTGACTTCTCAGTCAATCATATTCAGCTGGGGCAGATGGCTTTGTAAGAGAAAGGTATACGACCTGTTGTTTGCTGCCTCTGTGCCAACAGGTGATATTATCTACTGCTGTACATCTTGTCTTGAATGCCATGAAACCACAGATGTGTGTGTTGAGCTGCTTCCTTAGCAAACCACAGGCACGCGGGCATTTCAGTGAATGCACAGTGCTGGGTTGTCTGCCTTTGCTGGGCTGCTGCAGCTCGTCTGCTCTGGTGCCTCCTTTCCAGCAGCTATGCCATGCCATACCATTTTAAGCTGAACTTTGAAACATAAGGAATTTTTTAAACCATTAGTCTTGAATTTCTAACATTATGATCAAGCCTTTCCCATGCACTTCAGACAAAACAAATAGACCTTCCGTTTATAGCTGCTGAAAAATTCACATCTATAAACATCCACTGCCTCAGCAGAAGGACTGCACTAGTATTTACACACTGACACTCATTAACCCTATGAATCAAAACAGCGTTCTTACAGTGTCCTCACCAATGCTAAGTCTGAAGAAATGACCTAAGCAGCAAGCATCACTGTGTATCATTCCAAATTTAAAGACTTAAGTGGCTATCTATTGTGTTCTTTTTTTTCCATCATGTGAGTTTGTAGCTTGTACACCACATACCATGTACTCTTCCGGTAGATGGCTGGAAGCCAGTGCATAGGTCAGTGTCAGGGTATTTTCATTAATCACAGGAAGCTTTTGTGGAAAAAGGCTCTACCCTTTGTTCAGCAACTTTGTTACCCAGAATTTTATTTACCTCTGTAAGGTAACATATTGCAATTAAATTCTGCAGGAAAGAATGTGCAATAAAGACTGCTTTGCCATCAGGAGAAGATAATAAATAGAAATAGAAAGGCTGCTTTTTCAATCTGACTGAATTATTTAATGTTTAAATTCTGCCTGCAAAATTATGTACTTTAAAAGTAAGTCTGACAAGTCCGACCACCAAAACCTGACAATTTGTCCTTATTCAGAGATTTAGGACAAATCTATACAGTCAGTTTTTAATTGTGAACTTGAAAAACTTAATCTTGCCTTCCATCTGAATCCAGGAGAAGACTCAAGGTTTCAGAATGGGATTTATCAACAGATAAGAGACAACAAACAGGGAAAAACAAATGACTGAACAGTAAGCACTGGTCCATCCTGTAACTCAACTGTTTTCTGGTTATTAGGTGTTTATGTACTCAGACGGAAACAGTACTTTTCCTTGCTCGTGGCTGGCAGCAGCAATTACAGGGAAAAGCCACTTCAGGGAATCTTTTTTCACTATTGGGAAAAGCAAGTAGGAGAGGTTTTCCCCAGATAACAGAGTATCAGAGATGTGTATGGGGAGGTGCAGTAAGAATTGAATAGTAGAATTAAATAAAAAGAATTAAAGAAGTAGAATAAATATTGATAAAAAAGATCCCCATGTCCTGAAGACATTAGAAGAACATGCTATCACCCTAAAACCTCAACAAATCCAGTCAAATTGCCAACTCTGTCCTCTCAAAACAGTCTATGGCTCACCAGTGCCTGACTCTCAGGGAGACCTGTGGTGGCTGCTGAGCAGATTATATATAGCTTTCATGCCAAGCCACGTGACAGATACAACTGCAAGGGGACAGTGGTGACCTGGAAGGTAGCCTGAAACCAAGGGTCTGCCTTCCTATCCAACACAGGCAGTGGGGTAGACCCTGCAGACTTTGCAAAATACTACTAGATCTTCTTCAGCTTTTGAAGGTATGCAGCATGTCTTGTGGGTTTTATTCATATGAAGATTTTACTTTGTAGCTCAGAGTTGAGGGAGAAGTGACAATAAGGTGACTGGGGTTTAAATTTTTTTCTAACTTGCCTTGGTCATTTTAGAGTGCACGGCACTGCTCTGGAAGGTGTGATGGCATCTTTCCTTCACAGCTCTGTATATATAATAGATTCAAAACATTTACTGACTTTAATAAACACGACATTTTCCCCTCCTTAATTGTGCTGGCTCTGCAGTACAAAGGTGGCAAGGTATTCTTTTCTCCCATGTATTTAACAGAATTGCAATTACATTGTAAATAACCCATGAGCTCTAACAAATCCTGCTGAGCCCTGATGAAGATACTTTTTCTCACTGTCACCAAACTGCTCATCATTATCTTCCTGCCAAACTTGACAATCTCCAAACAACTATCTACCTGCTTAGGTGAGGTCTCAATGACAAATCTCAGTGCCTTAAAATTACTTGGGTAAGTAGCCAGGGTAGCGGGCCTGAGGAGAGGTGATGTCCAAAAGGAAATGGCAACGTACAGCCAAATCCGGTGGATCAGAAGAAGGATATCCACAAGACAAATGCAAAGTCAAAATGACAATAAGCCTGGCTTGTAATATCTCTTAGCAGGAGTGATACATGAGAAGGAAAGACAATTTAGGTCTCAGCCCTTGAAGGAATGTTAGGACCTTGCACAGCTGGTGACATATCTTGATTGAGTTCCTCAGCTGATGATGGGGAAACATCATCTTCCTAATTGCAATTAGGGTATGTTCTCACGTAAATCAATGCAGTATGACTACAGACCCTTGTGTCTTTACCACTGCTTTCTAAGCTAAGTCAATGTAAGAGTGGTACAGAGGAGCTCCCCTTCTCTGTCTTCTCCCATTTGTAACACAAATAACAAAATTAACAAACCGTGTTTATTTAATTACTGTCTCCTTATTTAAATATAGTTTCTGAAGAAATCTCTAGGGAGCAATTTTCTGCCCTCAAAGGCAAACCAACCTCAGGTTTTTTTTCATGCACTGTTTATTTTTCAATGGCAGACAAAAGCAGGAGTGGCTTAACAGGAGATGGTGCAACACTCTTACTGTATGGAGAATTACTTTATAGGTAAACACAAAGCCTAAACACATAAAAGTGCCACCACAGCTCAGGAATATGAAAACGTAAGAAAGCAATTCTTCAGCTCTCAATTATTCCCAAGAGGGTCATCACAGGAGAAGCAAAAAAATGTTTCTTGTTTTTCTTAAATGCAGATGATAACTAAAGTTAGTACACTAAAAAATGGTTTTACACAGTAAACGCATCTACATATATAAATATATCTATAGATTGTTATATACACACACATAAATGTATATAAAACATATTAAAAAACCAATCTCTATATAAACATAGCCATCTTCTCCCTTTTGCTGTAGGGAAGAAATGGTTACCTTACCACAGCCATGGATCACACAAATATATGCATTTGCATAGTTCCTTATTACAGGGAAGAAAGAAAAAGCCCTGTTTATTAATATACCTATACCATACACAGACATATTTTAAACCAGACTGGTTCATCCTGTTGCACCTGAAAAGTTGACAAGTGTACCTCACAGGCACATTGCTGAATCTTAACCAGGAAGAAAAATCCCTGATGACACCACAGTCATGTTGCATAATACTGCTGCAAATCTTGGCCTCTAACACCACAGGAAGAAGTTACCCATTAGTACTTTCTTGCACTATGATTATAAATGCATATTAAGTTCTTGAAAGTAACAAGAACAGAAACATACAAGAATAATGATTACTTCTAAGAGCTAGCAGCAGTATTAGCAGTTGTTTACCTACTGTCCTGTTGGATGATGCCAATCAATTTGCAAAGGTACATGAAGTTGTTACTGTTTTTAAGAATCATTATGTTTTTTCCCCATGTCCAAAGCCAGATATGCTATATACAGCACACTTTATCATAAGTATTTTTCATATTAACAAAAGCCACTTTAATGTTCTTTAAATGAATACAGCAATTTTTGAAATTATCTTGTATTGCAATAATAAGCACACCCGTATGGTACACAGTAATTTTAAAAACTCAAATGGAACTAAAACCTCATCAATAAAATCAGTGCTTTGCCAGATCTTTGTGTTGGTATTAAATGCTGTAGCAGCAGCCTTATTTATTTTTGCTTAGGAAAAGATGTTGAAAAACTGCACTTGGCTCCTTAAATACACAGTTTATTCCTGTTCCTCAGAGCTGGAATCAATATGGAAAAAACTGTATGATTTTAGAGACATTTCCCTTATTTTCAGTGATTCCATTTGTCTATACAGGAGTGGGAAAGGAAGTGAAGGAAAGCAGAGAGCAGGAAAGTTAGAACTATTGTATAATTTACTTCTACCTGTGTTTTGCAAATGCTGTTTTCTTTTTCCCTTTGTGAAAAAACATCATCTACAGTTACATGAAGCTTTTGAAAAGGCAGGAAAAATTAATTTATAGCTACCATTTGTCTGGCTTTCACTAAGTAGGAAGGTGTGAAGTAAAGTAAACCAGCTAATGGGCGAAAATTTGTCTGAAAGTTATTTCTCTTAATGATGATAAATCATGTAATTTTGTTAGAACCATACGTACTTTATCTTGGTACACCTTTATTCAACCTATCAGTAGCAGGATGACATATTTATTTAAAGCTCTTATTAATTTATTCTGTGGTCTTCCTGAAGAGATACTCTTCAGTGAAAAGAGCAGAGAATCACATCTAACCCCTCAAAGATTAACACATGAAATACTGTAAACATATATACTCATGTGTATTTGTATATGATGATCCACAATAGCAGGGGATTCTTCTTTTTAAGAGCTGGTTATTTTTCAGTTAGAAGAAATATATATTTTTTTTAAATTACACAAACCTATTATTATCCCTATAGATAAGATGGGCATGAGCCTTTGCTCCTAATAGCTACACGCTTGATATAGCTTGAAATAAAAAGTACGGATCCTCAACAGAGAAAGAAAAACACTGGAAAGTCAAGTGGATAAGATATGTGGTCCTTCAGTGAACTCACACTCTCATTTTTTGCAAGCCTCTTGGCCTACAGAAAAAAAGAGTGTGACAAGAAAAATGCCATCTTAAAGTATGGAGGGCCCAACAGCAGATGGCACAGGTAGCAGCCTGCTGCGAAGGGGCAGAAGCATCCTTCTGCTGCTGCAAAGGTAACCTTACAAAGATATCAGACAGTGGGTCAAAGGATAGCAAAGAATGACTGATTTTGGGCTTTAACAGCCAGGTGAAGGTTTGATACAACGCTCATCCAAGGAAGAAGCAAATCTGAAGAGGTAACACTCTGAGCCAGTGTGATCTTTGCACGCTTTCAGCATCCTGGCAATCTCCAGGCTCCCACCTCTCCTCTCCTCCTGCTACCTGCTAACGTACTTCAGCATCTTGCCTTTTCTCTCCTATTTACATATAAATCCTCTACCTCCACAGAGCAGCTCAAACTCTTCAAAAAGTCAAACACAGAAGAAGCAAATCTTTTAATGTGGGTAAAGGGGAGAAACTTAATATAGGCTGACCTCAACATAAAATGTAGAGAAGAAAAAATCACTCAGTTAAGGTGCGGAGTGTGGCACAGAAAGGAATATAAAACATCAGTACTTGGAAACAGAGACAAAGACCTGGATAACATTGTGCTGAGTGTGGTATAACAGGTACTCTAGTAATGCTGAGACATTTGGTATGTAAATGCCCGAACCATTCACAGAGGACCCTATGTTTTGTAGCAACTACATAAGCAGAATTCATCAATGCCAGTGGGAGTGCCTGCCTTACTTTTGTCAGTAGTATAATACAACAGCCACTGTCACAAAACACACATTCTGCACTACATCCAGGAAAATACTGTAATGTTTGTGTATCACAGATACACTAACTCCACAATAGATACAAAGACTAAATTCTCATTATAAAAGAAATATATTTCACTCCTTGGTGTCCTCATGGATCCCTAATTGTGAGAGACTTTTGGAATGAAACACTGAAGAAAATTTAGTCCTTACGGGCAGGTATAAACACTGAGAAGTGTGCTAAAGTAATTTTGTAGCACTAATAGGCTTTCAGTGTGAACTACTGCAGAACTAAAGGGAGCTGCTGGTTCCCATTTGACAACTATCATAATTTAAAGACCGCATTTTGCAATATTTAAAGTCAAAGACTAGAAATGCAATGTACTAAAAAAATCAACTTTAGCCATACTTCTCATGTAAACTGGGCAATGTAGCTGCTGGGAAGGGCTGCAAAACAGTTACATAGGGATGTATACAGCATGTTTGTAGGTTAATGTCTTTCAGAAAATGACTTATGCACCTGTGGCCCCCCCCTTTCTTGACACAGCACATCACCTTCTACAGTTATCCTCCCTCCAGGTTCCAGAAAATTTCTCATTTTGTCCCAAACCACTGGAACTCAGAGAAAGCTCCAGACACCAAATGGCAAGTGGACTTTCTGTGTTTTAACTGAGATTTGCCTGTCTAAATGATGATTGTCTAAAGCCCTGAAAAGCTTGCATGCTTTATCTTCACCATATTTTTAAGTGAATGATACATAAAGTAAGCGCAAGGCACCGGAGTACGTGCATTGGGAAAAGCTGAACTTCAGGAGCTAAGAACATCTCAAGACAGCAGGTACTAAGGACTGAAAAGCAAGACTGGCTGGCTGTAATTCTGGGAAAATGCATGTGAGGGTCTGCATACAAGAGACATGCCAGAGAAGATACTGGAGCTCACCCAAGTCAAAAACAGTTCAGGAGTGTTTAAGCCCTGCATGGTGAGAACTGCCAAAGTCTTCAATGAAGAAAATGCTGCTAGTGTAGCAGCTCAAGGCAATGTAAATTGCTCTAGAAAATGTGTTTGATTTGGCAGCATGGAAAACCTTGGTCATCTGTTGCCTTGAAGTCAGTAGCTATTCTGATCCCAGCTGGGCCTGTGCTTGCTTCCATTTAAAGTTCCTACCTGTAGTATCATGGCACAATAGTCACCCATGCACATTCGCTACACTTGCACTTTGATTTTTATAAACATGAAGTTTTTGCAGTATCTGCAGTACCAAAGCATGTGATGCATGTATACCTGCAGTAGTAACTCCGTGAGACAAATGGTAAACAAATACAAAACACATATGCTTGAGGGCTCTCCTATGGAAGCTGAGGGGGACACTGCTCCTTGAAGGACCCTGTCCTATATTTGACAGAAAATATATACAGGTATCAGAAGTACAGAGAGGTATAATTATTCTCAGAGCTCAGATTTTAGGATTACATGCTTAAACAAAAGGATTAACTGTAGCTCATAGGAAAACTGCTGCAATTAAGTCAGGTTGGCACAATCACCTACCACAGAAAGATGCACCAAATAAGGCAAATACTTTTCATTTCAAGCAGAACATACTTGTGTACATCTGGTAAGGCAATACAGTATTTAACTAAATAAACTTGGATTTGTGTTTCTGTTTATTCTGAATCTTATCCAAAACACCAAACATAAAGGGGAAAAGTTCAGGTGATTCACAACTGTAATATCGCTTAACCTAGCAATTTATATTTTCTGTTTTGCTAATGGCTTTCAGCCACAAGAATATTTAAACCCCTGCATTTTTATTTGCTTCTGAAGATTTATTTTGGGAGGTAAAAGACAGTGAGCTGCTGAATTTTTACATGACTGTATGTTAGCTACAGTTCAGTTATTCGGTGGTGACTGATCTGCCTCAAGACTTTAGACTGCTCTCACTGAAATTCCCACTGCTGGTTAAAGGGTGGCACCAGGTACACTGCATTTTGTAAAACTGCCAGGTGCTTTAATACCATGTTAAAGTAACAAGGCTTTTCAGTGTTTTGGAAAAAACACAAATGTCACTCCTGTCCCATACACACTTTTCAAAGACATAAGACACAGAGAAACTCCGTTTTGTTTTTTTCCGCCTGTCATTCAAGAAAGCTAAAACCAAGGATTAGACTTAATTTTATATAATGAACAATTTACTTTAAAGCTTCCAATATGTCGATTTCTCTGCACTGATAATACCTTACACACATACACCAGATGTGATTATAGGCTGAGCTTTTCTCTGTACACATTCAAATTACACGATTAAATTTGAAAGAGCAGAACTAACTGAATTTATCTTTAGAAATACATATATGTGTGTGTGTGTATTTCCAAAGAGGAACTTTGTTTTAGGTTTTTTTGATTCAATCTTCACCCAGAAAGGAGCATCCCATTTATGTAAATACAAGCCCCTATTGCTGTGTTCTGCTGATCTGTAAGTGTATAAGGAAAGGAGTAAGTTTTTATTTTTCTGCATTAACAAGATTTCCTTTTTCGGCAAAATTCTACCAGATTACTAAACCACAGTCATCTGTTCCAGTACAGAATCACAAAGATAATTTCCTTGTTTATCTGACTTTCTCTGATGGAGGATATCCAAGGACTTAGTTTTTCTTGCTCTGTCATCATTCTTGGCTTAATATATCCAAATCCCACACCTGCAAGTGACCTAAGCTTTAAAGGGCTTTTTTTTTTTCCATTTGTTGCCCCCTCTTTTTGAAGAGTTCAAGTGAAAACCATACAAAACATCCTTGTTCTCACACCATCAGGGGAAAAGGCAGAACCAAAGGCATCAGTATTTGGAATTTCAGCTGGAAAAAAACATTGCCTGGACTGGCTATACTTTTCAAAAACATGAATAGTGAGCAGCTGAGAAGGAAAGACATTGATGTTTTAGGACTGAGGATGGGTTTGTTGAATTTTGGTCAAGGTTTGTGACTGTGAGTTGTCACTTGCTGTCCACTGCCTCCTGGGTACCCTGGGATCAATTTTCTGCTTCAGCTCAGTTTCCAAACCAATACCCCAGTTGAAAACTGTGACTCTGATCTACTTTCTTAAACAGTCTTTGTGAAGCCATAACCACAAACACAGTGAACTGCTCCATCCCTTTTGAAGATACTCCAGGTCAGAGCAGGTGGACTTCTGTCTTTCTACAGCCCTTCTCCCAGGGCACATTATTTTCCCCAGGAATCACTACCCCTGCCTCTTAGCATTGAGGCAAATGCCACTTGTAGCACAGCATCAAGCCTAATCCAAGCCCTCGTGCTTGAACCTGCCCAAGTTTAGGCGAGTATCCTGCCATCAAACTTCTCTGCAGCCATGCTCAGCCAGTTCCATACACAAATGAGTTGATTTCCCAGTGCTGTTCAGTTTTATGAACACTCAGAATTAATGAGGGAGAAAATATATATTTGCAAAAGCTCCAGCTTTTGAGCAGGAGATATCTATGTTTGTGTGCATACAGGGCATAGCTTACATTAACTTGTTTAGTTGGAATAAACTACAGCAGCACTTTTTTCTTTTGCCAAGATAAATTACTGGGTTTAGCACAGCTGGTAAGAGTTAATTCTGTACAAAGAGTTCTTATCAGTGGTGTGGGTGGCAAAACACTTTCAGCAACTGGCTTAATTAGTTCTTCCTTCTTTGCAATAGTACAGGACAGTTAGCAGAAGAAAAAGAAAAGCAGAGATTGTAACAGAAAAGTGGTATAAAATAATTCTGTTTGCTCTTCTGGTTTTGGTAATTCTCCCTTAATGTCACATTAAATGGAGGCTTGCCCTGGTACTTCCTAGCACAGATAACAATTAGGAGTGAAAGGTTAGCACTTATTCCAAATACAGGCAGAAAGCAACCTCCATTCCTCTGCACAGGATAGAGTAGAGCATTCCTCAAACAAAACACCCCAGCCAAAACCAAACAGCACAGTGATGGGAGTGCCACAGAGGGCTTTCCCCTCAGCAGAGCTACCATATGGCTTGTGGGTGGCTTGTTTAGCAAGGACTGGGAAGCCCGAGCTGCTAACAAGACCTGCTCCCCAGTGCAACCTTTCTGACACAGATCATTTATATGACAAAACCAACACGAGTGCCAAGTACAATCATTTCAGCTCCACTGCTCTCAGCGTACAGCACGCCAACTGCAGTGCAATAACCCACTGCCACACACCAGCGCTAACTTTAACACAGACAGCTTCATTTCCATATGAGCTGGCCAAAAGCACTCAAGCTCTTCCACCAGCACACACACATAGTGCAAATGCTCCGCAGCTGTCAGCAAGACAAAGCTCCTACGATAAAAACTGGGCTTGCAAGATCCACTTGACCTTCTGAAGGTCAGTGAGATAGAGGGTGAAAGGCCACAAGGGGCACAGATGTTTGAATTCACAATCATTACAGGCCATTTAAGAAACAGCTGGACATTTTTTCTTAGCTGCTTTGTTTTGAATAATGACCCAGAAGCTTTACTTGAGTTACAAGTTTATTTAAAAA
Source organism: Psittacula echo (assembly GCF_963264785.1). Lineage (NCBI taxonomy): Eukaryota > Metazoa > Chordata > Aves > Psittaciformes > Psittacidae > Psittacula > Psittacula echo. Next base: position 71,267,910 of record NC_137737.1, on the reverse strand, counting down.
CCAACCCAAAGTGCAACAAGCCATTACCTGTGTTTCTCCCAACTAGACTAAAGAAAAGCAGGATTATGAAAAACTTCTGTTAGGAAAAACTGAAGGTGCAGGGGAAAAACAAAATAAAACTGAAGTTTTTTATGAAGACAAACAAAATAACCAATTAATCAGGAAACTCTCCACGAAAAGCAGGAAGTGAAACTGCAGTAACAGTGTTTACCTGTACCTACAGTTTCTGAGGGTTTTTTGGAAGTTATTTTCGTATTTGCCCATTCATTTCTTTTGGCAGCAAGTGGATGACAGACGGTCACTGCTATAGATAATATGAAGCAGGCTGACTAAAAACAAGAACTAATCAAAACTTCTTATAACTCCCCACTGCTCATTTACGGCATGAGCAGCCTGATACTGAGCATAGTATTTTCTAGTACATGCCTCTCCATAACAGTTGTTAGAAAGCCCATGAAATTTTGGTCTTTAGAAGGTTGTTGATGAATCTTGAAAAGTCCGCCTGAACATGGGGGGGGGGGGAGAGGAGCCAATTAAGGGAAATGCATTGAATCTAGGAACTTGTCAGTGAAGAATCCTGTCAGAAATAATATCCACTACAACACTTTCCAGTTTCTGTGACTTGACAGCTTACACATTTCTTTGTCTTTCATTTATCTGTATGAAAACATTGAAACAAAAAGGGAAACTGGATGACTAGAGACAGAAAACAGTGAAGCTACTTGCACAAAAGCTACTAATCATCTCAGAGTTACTTTTAACAAAAGGAGAGCAAGATTAACTTGCAAGGGATTAGAAGTGATTGTTTAACATATGTAATGTATTACGTCCTTTAACATACACAGGCATCCCAAAAATATCTTGCTCATTCAATGCTACTTGTTTATTTTGCTATTTAAAAATACCATAGAAACCTTACATCTAAGCCTGTGAACAAAAAACCCCAAACCCCTTTGGGAAAAGAAACCACAACAAATGAGCCGGTAGATGGCATTGTGGCACTTCAAAAGACATTCCAGAAAATTCCACTTAAAAACCATGCAAGCCTAAGTACTGTGTTTAACCACTTACTGCTTAAAATGCAGTATTTTGCTCCTGCTCAATGCTACACATACACAACTGAATAAACAAAACCATAAGATGTAGCTGCATTGTCACATTAGCCCTGAAACGAATCTCTCCTCTGGTTCCCAAATCCAATTAGATCCGTATGCTAGATTTACAGTCTCAGTCTTGAAAAGCTGATCCTTATTTGATGACTAACATCCCACGAGCCATGGCCATCAAGGGGATACCAGAAAGGATGTGATTAGGTGAAAAATAATTCCTAAAAAGTAATAATGTAGAAGATCTTACAACCAATGCAGATGATGCTATTTCTGGCCATACAGAAACTACTGTGGAATAGATATTATGCCTTAAAAATTAATTTATGGAGTATTTTATGAATATGCCCATTTTCTTTCAACTAAACTGCTGATATGCCCTCACAGCTGGGGCTGAGAAGACTGTAGCAACCACCAGTTTCTTGCACAACACAGCAGTTCTCTGTATTGCTTAATCCACAAACCCTTGAGACAATTTTGCAAAACTCAATGTACAAAAAAACCTCAGGTATTTACTTTAAGAATTATATTCCATAAACAGGCAAACTTATTTAAAGTGACATTAGAGCTGCAATTATCAGCAGTTTATCTGCATGCTACTTTATAGATAAATCTGCTTTACCTCCACCAGCTCTGAGCAGAGGGTTGGACCAGAGACATCTGGAAGCCCCTTCCAGTCTCAGGTATTCTACAAAGCTTATATATCAATGCTCCTCATGATATTAGCCTTTAATAAAAGGCCTAGTGATATTAATTTTGTCAGGAATTTCTAAAAATCCTTGTATAATAAAAAAAAAACTTGCAGGATAATGTAACTGATCTGCCTGCCTTAAGGGCTCTTTGTTAAATTCAGTAATGCACTCTAAGTCTCCAGTTGTAGATATTCATATTTTTTTTCCATGTCACTTCTACTAAACCAAACTAAAGCAGTCTAGTTTTCCTGATGGAGAATTTAATCTTTGGGTCTCCACTGCTTGATAAACTAACACTTGGATTAAGAAACAAACAGGCAAGTAAAACTTCATTCAGAAATTAAAATAAAAGCTCAAATATTTTTTTCCAAATTTAATACCTGCAAAAACATTATGCTCACTTGAACAAAGCTATTTTATGTATGTTGAAATTCCCTTCTTTAAGTAGATATTAAGGACACAGAAGACTTCAAGAAAAATGTTTCTTCAATCCCCTGAGGAAGGCCATGTAGCTACAACCATACCATGATTTTAACAGACTTGATTAATTTGTCTGATCCCTGTTTGGACTGAACTACCTGCTGGCCTCCCCAGCATGCTGTGGTAATGAGTTCTACCACATAAATGTGCATTTTGTACATCTTTTGAACTCTCAAGCTTGATGGGTGATCATTTTGCTCAGCCCTTATAAAACAGTAAAAACAGAAAAAAAAAGTCACTCTCTATTTTCCTCAGAAATATTTTTCTCCTAGGAGAACTTTCAAGAGGTAAGTTCTGCATGGAAAGATTCCTTCCTTTGTGTGCAAATATCAAGATGCGAGGAAGGAAGATAACAGCCTACATCACCACTCAATCAACTAACATCCATGTGGTCAGGAGCAGAGAAAACAGGACTAACAACTGACAATTTCTCAACAGGCTGGGAGAACACCTTGACACCTGCAACCAATCTGACAGCAGAAACCAGTTCAAGCAGGAAAAGGTGACCTGACTGCTCTTGCTATCATTAAGGCAGAGTCTTTCAGAGTGTCCAGCTGTGTCTACTTCCCACACTCGTTCAGAAAGTCTACTGTATCAGAGTGGACCCTTTAATAAACACAGCATGATCTTGCATTGTGAACTCAAGACTGTGGTGGCTTACATGCAAAGAAAAGCATCCTTCACCATCTTATTTATGATGTATATTTGATCTTGTATTCTGTGAGGCTTGGTGCTGGGGGCCACCACAGAACCAGCAAGATGACGATACCCAATGGCATTGCCTTCCAGAAAATTCAACTTAAAATTGTTACAGGCCTGCCTGTAATTTGCAGGGAATACCACTTATGTGTCAGTAAGAAGTTTTCCGTGTTTTCCTCAGTTCCCCTCTGCTATCACGAAGGATCTTTTTTGATGAGGAAAGCAGCCTGACCAACACAAGACAAGACACTTTTTGTGGCAAGATTTGGCTGCTTTGCCCTTGCAACTGAATCCACAGAATCCAGTTTCCTCCTAAATACATCCAAGTGCTTGAATTTTTTGTACTTTGGCGCACTCATAAATGTAGATTCTTCTCATGCAGTGAGTGCTTCAAGAGAATCAGACTTAGACCATACGCAAAAATATTTGTACTCTGATCACACTAGGTGGTGTTTTCTCAACCCATTCAGTGACTCCTGGTTTAGTGGCCAGCCCATGAACAAATCATGCAGTATGTAGTATTTGTTTGTTTTACAGAAAGGCAATTATAGCTAACCCCAAAATCAAGTTTTTTTGAAGCTGACTTGTTTCAAAAGCTACATTGTAAACAATTGGTATAAATTCTCTTGGATTTTTTAAATGGGCTTGGTGCTGATTTACCAGAGCTGAGGCCATTGTTTAACCCAACACCAGTCAAAAGGGATTTTCTCAGATACTAAAATACGGTGACAACTGTGGCTGTGCTACAGGCTTTCATTCCTTTTCCAGCCCAATATTATAGTCAGTAAAAAAATACATGCCCTTACTTGCACAGACATAAGGAAGATTTGTAGTAGACTTCACACTAACACAGTCTGAAGTTTTCCCCTGTTGTTCCACTGCTTATAGGACTGGTAAGTATTTGTGAAAGAGCAGCTTCTTAAACCTTACCCACCTATAATCATAGAGCATCTGGACCAGGCGGGGAGCTCAGTCTTACGATTCCCTCAGACTGGAGGCTCCCCACTGACAACATCTGTCCAGAAGGAGAAACAGATGGCCAACTTCTCTAGACTTTTCTGCCCACCTGACCTGATGTTCTTTACACCAGTCATGTGGGCAGATTTAAAACAGACTGATAAAATCCCCTGGGTAAATTAAAGAGTTAATTATATGACAATACTTCTCAGTCCTAATCACTGGGGCTTTCTGTGCACTTTTCACTAAAAAAAGCAGACTGACAGAAAATGCATTATTCTCAAGGTACTACATTTGCTGATTTGCTGTACAGTTCCAGGGCTGACAACTTCTTGCCATTTCTGAAAGCAGTTTGACAATTTTTTCCCGTCACTCCGACACTGCCTAGAGCAAATGTATGTGAGCTACAGTAACATCTACTGCTTGCAAATGAAAGGAAAAGCTCTCAACTCAGCAAGAATTAGGTTTCTTAAAAAAAATAATTAAAAAAATCTCACAAACTGGTTCACAGAACTTCTGTGCAAGTCAGCATTTATAAACTAATATTTCTAACTTCATTGCAAGCTCACAATCCAATCAATAGTTACATTAAAATATACCAGCAAGGAAAAATACAAAGAAGTAGAGTTAGCCAATTAGGAATTTCTTTAAACTGCAAGCATGCAAATCAAATTTAACTAATAAGTTAAAATTTTCTAAACTTGATTTTTGAGCATTTATATTCTTCCATAACCTCATTCCTTAACTGCATAATTAAAGGAAAATTCTTCAAGTGACATTTAAGCCATTTTCCTAAGTCTAGCAGGCTTTTATGGTTATTATTGTCTACATTTGTGCTGGTAGCAACCTCTGAAGCTGCCAACTCACTTTTACAGCAGAATAAAGATACTAAGGTCTCATAAGTTCCTATGGATACCAAGCAACCAGCTACAGGAGAAAACCAAATTAATGGCTTCTCTAAAGGAAAGGCTACAGCTTGAGTGCAAGTCTCTCTGTTTAGCCAACAGTGAGTAAATTTGGGAGATGGAAGTTGTCAGTGTTTCACCTACAGGATAAGCTTACACTCAACCTTTTAAGTGATGAGAGAACCACAATAATCAAGCCATGATACCCAACAACACAGAAAAGCAGATTTCCTAAATTCACATGGCAACAAACTGTCTTTTTAAAGTTCAGAGTCACTGCTGACCCGCAGGAGTTCCTCCCCATGCAGTGACCAGGCACCTCATCACCTGCCTTTCATTACTTTCATTATTTCCAGTTCCAGCTAAAACTACCTTCTGCTGAATGAAGGGTAAAAACCACGCAATGTGATGGTCACAAACTGAGGTCACTCCTTTCCTGCAGTCATACTGTAGCTTGTCCCACAGGGTGGCAAATACCTGCCCATTTCTCTCTAGTTTAGATACAAATCCTCTAACATGTATAAATTGGAAGCACCCTTAACAAGAGCTTGTCTCTCGATGTGCTTTGTCCCACCTTATGTTAAGGGACATAAATTCAATTGTTTCCAGTCACAGGAAAATGTTGAATTGTTAAAGGATATTTTAAGAGCCGGACTAAAACTTTCCCTAATCACTACAGCCTGCCTGAGTCAATATACAACTGTTACTGAACTTCCCATGCAAACTTAGGAAGTTAATCTTAGAAACAAGAATGATAAAATACTGCACTTTCATCAAAAAAGCTTTTACTTTGAACTTCTGATTAGGCAATAACCATTTTAGGGAGAAACCTTCTCAGGAAATACAGTGAGAACACATTTATCATTTTCTGCGGCTCAGATGGTATTTGACATAATTTCTCCTAAGGTCCCCCCTTCCCACCACCCAGCGAACTCTGATGCCCTAGTTCTATGTTGATGCCAAGTTTCCTTTTATTACGAAGGCTACAAAGTACTATAGAACAACTCCTTAAGTCATAGTCTAGTTAAAAAAGCACAGAGCAAAATAGTCTGAGCAGATGCAGTGTTTGGCTTGACCCATGTTAGATTAGTGACTTTTCTACTTGATGTTTTTATACCTGAAATGTGAATGAATGCAGTTTCAGTCTTTGTCTTACTCTACTTTACTTAAATAAATCAGGTGCAGCCCCTGCATGTGATATTGCCCTGAAGTAAACCTGCCAAAGAAGTATCATTCTTACATCAAGGATCTTGAACAGCTTGTTCATGCAAGAATCTGGTCCAGGAGGAAAGTAAAATCAGGTCACTCTGGATCTGACAGCAGACCCTAGGTTCTTAAGTACAGGTTTCTAAGGCAAAAGTCAGTCAAATGCATAGAATAAAATGATGGTGTCTAACAACATCCAATCTCCTGCCTGCAGTCTCTAGTTTCATGGTAAGGGAAATGTCAGAGAAGAAGAAACCATCTTTTGGAAAGTAAACACATACTGTCAAAAATTGGCAATAAATTAGAAGTGATTGTTATTTTCTTAAGAGGCACGAGCTTTCCATCTATTTCAAAACATAGTAAGACTCCTCAAAGTCAGATACCATTTACTGCTAAGTTAAATGATGGAAAAGAAAGTGCTATATATGAGTGCCCAGAATTTTAATGTACTGCATTTGCTTTTATCGTTATAAAATACCACCTCTAAATTGTTAAATGTTGAGAACATCAATTTTTATTAAATATTTTTGCTTCTGCAGTAAAGATGTAAGAAAGAAAAAAGTCCCTGACATAGAGATTTGGTCTCTTTTTGCCAGTAATGCTAGTCAATATTAGCATGTAAGTTTTTAATGATTCACTATGATGTTTGATTATCCACTCCCCAAACCTACCTTAATTAGCAAAAATATTGATTTTACAATGTTCAGTGCTACAAGTTTAAGAAATATGAGCCAATAAACCTAGTCCTAAATAATAAAAAATTAAACTGATATAGTAATAAAATTGTAACAAAGGGAGAATGTCCTCCTGCATCTAAATTGAGTTGCAGGAGACAACATTTTAACTAATCTTAGTTTGAATCCTGCTGAAGCAACCATTTATGGAGTGCTGCCTTGCCTTGCCAAGCAAGTCACCAAGTGCTCCTTGAGAAGATGCAATTGTTCTGTTGCCACAGAGTACTGTTTCATTCAGAATATTTTCCCTGAAGTATAGCAGAGTCATAGCATAAAGCAAATGGTGCCAAAGGTCTTGCTGACAAGCTTTTCCTATCAAGGAGAAAAGCCATCCGGTCCAAATTCTGTTTTTAAAGAGAATGACAGGAAGTTGGTGCTTTTCCATTCAGCAGACACAAAAAAAAAAAAAAAAAAAAAAAAAAAAAAAAAAAAAAAAAAAAAAAAAAAAAAAAATCTCCTGTCAACGTTTTGCCCTTTTTTTTCCCCCCAGATTTCTACCTCATAAAAATAAACTTTCTCTTTCTCTTGTATGTGAATAAGAAATTCTGAGCATCTTTTCAGTCTTAGAAACCACAGCATAGTTACAGTCAGCTGACAGATATTTAAAGTAGCAAAAAGAACTCCAATCCTCATAATGTTAACTCTATCTGATAGACTTTAAAGTCTGAAATGACAAGCATATGTCAATGTTACCTTCTGTTTTAAAGCAGCCACAGTATTGCCAGTAATTCCACAGATAAAGCTGTAACTATTTAAGCTGCAGATCCTCTACTTCTTCTAAATTCTGTATTGGCACAAGTCTATTTGAAATGTTAGTTGCCTTTTAATATAAAAAGATCAAATACTCATCATGTCCAGAATGATCATTTAGTGAAAGACTCTTGTAACTTCATATATTTTAGCAAAAAAATAGACACCCCTCCAAACAGCCCCACTCTTCAACTGCTCATGGGAAAGGAGCTGGGGGTGCTGATTGATGGAGCTGAACATGAGCAGCTTGTGCCCAGGCAGCCAGGAAGCCACCAGCATCCTGGCCTGTATCAGCATCAGTGTGGCAGCAGGGCCAGGGCAGTGGTCGTGCCTTTGCACTGAGCACTGGTGAGGCTGCACCTGGAATCCTGTGTTCAGCTCTGGGCCCCTCACTACAAGAGAGACATGGAGGTGCTGGAGTGGGGCCAGAGAAGGGCAATGGAGCTGGTGCACGGCCTGGAGCACAGTGTGATGGGGAACGGCTGAGGGACCTGGGGGGTTCAGTCTAGAGAAGAGAAGGCTCCCGGGGACCTTATCGCTCCCTACAACTGCCTGACAGGAGGATGGAGCCAGGAGGGGGCTGGGCTCTGCTCCCAAGGATCAAGGGATGGGACAAGACGAAACGGCCTCAAGCTGCACCAGGGGAGGTTCATGTGGAGATGAGGAACAATTCCTTCCCCAAAGGGTGCTCACGCATTGGAACAGGCTGCCCAGGGCAGTGCTGGAGGCACCGCCGGGGAAGTGTTAACACCTCGTGCAGACGAGGCCTTCAGTGCCATGGGTTAGTGGTGGCCTCAGCAGTGCTGGGGTAAGGGTTGGACTAGAAGAGCTTAAAGGTCTTTTCCAACCTGGTTGATTCTATGATTCTGTGATCCTTTCTGCTGAGGTATTGGTGAACCAGGTATTTTCTATTGGTGCTCCCTCGGTGAAGGGAGGTGCTCCTAAACCTGGTGAGGGTCTGAAAGGTTGTTGTAATGCTGATGGCTCTGTGTTTGCAAGCATCTGCAGTAGTGTGGAAACTTCAGTCTGTCCTTCAGGTAATTTCACTTCCTCTGCAACCCCTGGCAGGTAGGCATGCCATTTTCTGCCAGTGGGTTTGTGCAATTCCATCCTGAGGAGCAGCTCCCTTTGGGATACTGTCAAGTCAATTGAATGGATTGATTACCGCAAGGGTGGTGAGGCACTGGAATGGGTTGCTCAGTGAAGTTGTGAATGCTCTATCCCTGGTGGTGTTCAAGGCCAGGTTGGACAGAGCCTTGGGTGACATGGTTTAGTGTGGGGTGTCCCTGCCCATGGCAGGGGGATTGGAACTAGATGATCTTAAGGTCCTTTCCAACCCTAACTATTCTATGATTCTATGATTCTATTTCTTTAAAGGACCAAACTACATTGCTAGGCCAGCACTCAGAAAAGGAGGGAGTAAATGGTTTTTAAGTAAAAAGACCACATTTTCATCATTCTGCCTGGAAAGTAAATGTATCTTTCAGGAGAGATAAAAAGCATGTCTTAGCTGTAAGTAAGTCCTTATGCAAAGAACTAAAGTAAATATCTAAATCCTGGCTAATATTTGACAGTTGCTGCCTTATGGAAACACTGAGGTCTGCAAGGACAGCGACAGAATAATTAAATGGTAAAACACTATGTCAGCTGTTGAAGAGATTAAAAACCAACAGTCTGTATAACAGCAACAACAAAAAAGATCAACAGGACAACAGCAAGCGGTGGCATCAGCATTGCCAGAAACGTGTGTGTAAAAGAGGCTTTAGTTCCTATTTCAGCATCTAAGTGAGTACCTTAATTCTCAGGCATCCTGAAGTGTGAAAAGAAGTGAGACCTACTAAAGTACATCCCATTTAACAAATTATGTTTGTCTAAACATTGGGGGCCACAAAGATGATCAGAGGGCTGGAGTACTTCTCCTATGAAGACAGGCTGAGAGAATTGGGCTTGCTCAGCCTGAGGAAGAGAAGGCTCCAGGGAGACCTTCTAGCAGCCTTCCAGTACCTAAAGGGGCCCTACAAGAAATCTGGTGAGGGACTTTTTACAAGGGCATGTAGTGACAAGACAAGGGGGAATGGCTTTAGGCTGACAGAGGGGAGATTTAGATTAGATCTTAGGAAAAAATTCTTCACTATGAGGGCGGTCAGACACTGGCACAGGTTGCCCAGAGAAGCTGTGACTGCCCCATCCCTGGAAGTGCTCAAGGCCAGGCTGGATGGGGCTTTGAGCAACTTGGTCTAAGTGGAATGTGCCCTGTGGCAGAGAGGTTGGAACTGGATGATCTTTAAGGTCACTTCCAACACAAGCCATTCTTTGACTCCATGATTGGGAATTATCTTCCCCCCCCCCCCCCCCCTTTTCTTTTTAAAGAGATTTTTGTCACAACTGTGAGCAGCTGGTTCTGAATGTTGGGTGATGGAGCTTGCCCCCTTGCTTTTGGAGAGCAGCAGCCTCAGGCCTTGGGGCTGCTGGGAGAGATCCCATGTGGAGAAGCAGCTCCATGCCTTCTGCTCCCCAGTGCTAAGGGTTATCAGATGGTACTGCAGGTGTGTTGACATGTCCATAACTTGTGTGAAGTGTCATATACATAATACAACACAGCCGACACTCTAAAAATGGTACCTCAGGCAGAGCATATACTGGCACGTTTTCTTCCTACTTGCATGAACCAAGACTCCAGATCTTGACCCCTTTGCTTCCCCATAAAAATGCATCACAAACACAGTCAAAAACAGCTAGCAGGGCAGGCTACAGAAGGTATTAAAACCCTCCTGTGACTGTATGTGTATAAGAGATGGTCTAAGGCTGCTCATGCCCCTTCAGTTTCACCTATCAGAATGCTGCTCTAAGTTGCAGTGCAAAAGGCAGAATGGGGAGGATTGCCAGTATAAATACAACCCTGAGCAGACCTGCCCAAAAAGCCATTTAATGAAGAGTTATGGACTATCAGCATCGGTCGAGCGCTGATACACACTGAGTCTCTGCCTGTTGTCAGCAACAGGCAACTGTGAGAATGGCGGCCAGAGGGCAGCTGATTTTGGCAGCTGGGTGATGGCTCTAGGCTAGATTAGGTATATACCTAGTCTCCCCATGGACTTCTTACAGATGTTGGCTAGGTCTGGGTTGCAAAGCAACCAACGTTGTAGAATCTCAAGCTTTCAACAAGCTGTTTCAAAGTTTTCCTTCAGATTGTTTTACCTTCAAGTATGTTTTTGTTTTTCTTTCATTGACTTTATTGAGAAGATTAAAGATGAAAACTAGATCAGAACTTGCTTGTGTACGTGAATGGTACCTTCAAAGTTCATCTAGGACCTTGCACTAGAGTCCTTAAGGTTCCTAATAAAGACTCTGAATATGTAATTTGAATGGAAGCAGCATGCTGCTTGTACTGATCTTTAGCTATTCACCATAAACCCCTTGACTTACGTTCCTTAATTAGTAGAATTCAGCGAGAAATTAATACACAGGATAGGTAGATGCATGGACTTAATAAGACAGCAAATAATGCAGTCAGAAATAAAATATTATCTACTTTAAAATAATTAGGTAAATAGATTCATTTAGAGAAAGCAGTTTTTAGGTCATAATCAGTGCCATTGTAATAACTGAAATTGACTGGGTACTGATTTCTACCTGTTACTACATCTTCCAATTCTCACTTTTTTAGTGGTTTGTAATAAACATTGTGTAGTGTTTTCAGCACTGCAAAACGTTTTCTTAATCAGCGACTTGGAAAAAGTATGTTCAGTTCTGTGACAGCACATTTCATCACAGGTAATTCAAAACATTTTGCCAAATGGACCAGTTAAATTTCACAAGTTTGCTGTGAGGTAATGCAATAACACCAACTCTTTCTAACCTCTACCTGGTTAAACTTTCTGGTAGAAAGCTTGAGTATTTGCATGTAAACAAAAAATGATTTTTCAGCTGCCAGGTCCACTTGACATTGAGAAAAATGTCATCAGCACTCACAAGCTACTTTTAGTTCCCGCTGCTCAGATCATTGCTGCTGTCTCTGAGTCAGGATACAGAGGGCAAACAGATAAAAATTCAAGAAAAGTGAATCAGAGGACTCAGGAAGTGAACAAACAAAGGGGAAATGTTGCTATTTTGTCTAAACTTTTCATTACCAATTACAGCTTTTGTCCTTACATATTTTTCTGTTGATGTAAGCTCCTGATCCAAAGAGAGCAAGAGAAGAACTCAGAAGCTGATAATTTCAAATATGGATTGTGATTTACAACTGAACAACCAAAGACAGTGACCCAGTCAGGTCACTACTTCATTGTAATTGCCCTGTTACCAAGCACTGTAAGAAGATAGGTATACTTAGGAAACCTTTTAAGAATTCCAGAAATAGGCTTCCTAAACTGTATTTTCTTGCATCTGCAAAGCAGTTAAAAATTGTTCTCTTGTAGTACCATGACTGCAACAACATGACTATATAGGTGCTGCAAAAATATGTGCCAAGTAAAAATGACTGGTGGTATCTGCAGGAAGGGAACAGCTTAGACATGAACCTTCCAGGCACATAGTCCTCTCAGATCTCCTCATCATGAAAGAAGTTAAAACATTCAAAACAAAACTAACACCTCCAGATTTGTCTCAAGACTTCAAGCATGGCTGCTGAGTTGCATGCCTGCTGAGTTGCATGCCTACACTGGCAGCTAAGACTTCCCAAATTCTGAAAATGGCCAGTTCCTGTAGAAGATGAGAGGTTGTGTATGCATAATGGCAAAGGCTGTGCATGTATGAGGAGATTACGTACCTCACCAATTTCTCCAAACTGCAGCTATTAAGGGATAATATACCGTGGATAGGAAAAGGAGAAATGACTGCATTTGTTGTTAGAAATCTCTGGCTTCTCAAAGCATGCATTGTTCCATATGGTATTATCGTGGGCAAGTACGTAGGTACCTAATGACAATATAGATTTTCTTGCAAGCTCAATTTCTTAGGCATGAGACTGATAGTTAAAAAACACAAGGTAGAGCCACGTGGAACTACTGCCATTACTTGTCATAAACCCCAAAATCTATTTCTCTCAGTTATAATGTACTGATACAACCTTCTATCAGTCTCTTGGGTTGAGCGAGACAAAAAAACACCCAGTGAATGCACTTTTACAGTGTGACTTTTCCCACTATCTTAGGTGTTCATGTGTATACCTGAAAACATTGATCCATGTCAGGAATGTAATCAACAGCCAGCAGAAGAAACCCCTGCTGTCTCAGCCAGTTCCTGTAGTGCCAACTCACTGCATGGCTCAAACAGCTCAAATGGGTCCCCTGTTGTTACTCTTCGGGTATCATGAAAAATATGCTGGAGTACAAAGAAGTAATGAAGTGTACTATGCTCCTGGTCTACAGATTATCTTCATGCTTTGCTGTTATGCAGCATCAATCTAAATTACAATAAAGTGGACAGTTATTAATTAATAAAATTCTGAACTGGCAACATGCAAATACTTATTAAAGACAGAGGTGTGAAAATAAAAGAAACCCCAGAACTAACTTATCTACACTGAGGTATGTTATATCAAAGATCACAGAATCATAGAATCATAGAATAGTTAGGGTTGGAAAGGACCTTGAGATCATCTAGTTCCAACCCCCCTGCCATGGGCAGGGACACCCCACACTAAACCATGTCACCCAAGGCCTCATCCAACCTGGCCTTGAACACCGCCAAGGATGGAGCATTCACAACCTCCCTGGGCAACCCATTCCAGTGCCTCACCATCCTCTCAGTAAAGAATTTCTTCCTTAGATCCAATCTAAACTTCTCTCTTCCTCCTTCAAAACACCTTTTCCTTTCCTTACAACACAGCAGACAGGCTTCCAGCCTTGGACCATGTCCCCCCTTCCTGATAAAGTAGCTTACTTTTTACAACCGGCTTATGACTGGGAACATGTCCACTCACCCCCACCTCCATGCAAAAATGATGAATGAATCTCTCTTCAGCAAAGCATAACCTAATGTGTAACTTTCAACTTTTATATTGTATATCAAATGCATGACAAATGTTGGTATCCTGAAATCTAGGAGCATTTTACTATGTAAAACTAAACAAAATTCACCCTGTAACATACTATAACCTATAATATATACCTGTAACATATCATGACAAATATATTAAGAATAATTTCATATTGAACACAGTAATATTTTAACATTTGTAAAGGAAATGCAAGAGTTCTGACTGCATTAGGTCCTCTCACCCTACTGACCTTCCTTGAGAGCCATGAAACTGTGACTGCAGAAAATACGAGTATCTATTTTTGTAGGCAGGTTCTTCTTTGCCCACATAAACTAAGAGGAAAAACAGAATCACGAATCTACTTCTTATATATGTTAATTGAGTAATTTAAACCAGGTTACATTTAATAGGTGACTTCACACACAACTTGAATTCTCTTGGTTATTTTCCTGCTGTATTTTCTGAGTAAGCATTAAGTGGCCTTGAAATAAATAAAAAAAACCCAAACACACAACAAACCACAAGAACCATGCAACATATCTCACAAAAGAATTCTATTTCAGCATGGAAGGAGAAGCAAGGAACAATCAAGGGACTCTTCTGTATTTTATTTTAGAAAAATTAAATTAACAAATTAGAGCAGAACTTGGGCAGGTCTAAAAGGACATTTTCTGCAGCAGAAATATTGCCTAAGCTCTTTCAGAACTTGCTTGAATGCCAGAGCAAATATTTTCATTTCTTTGACCTTGCTAGGCAACTCCCCAACATAAAGTGTATGGTAAAAACACACTCCAGCAGTATCAAGCCTGGAATATTTATTAAAAACATTTATGATCCATGAAAACAAACTAATTCTGTACGTATTCAAACTGTGAACTCCATGTATTAAATACTGCAACAGAACCTCATCTAAACCAGCTTTTCATATGGAAAAAAAGAGGTGGCGGTGAGTGGGTGCTCTTCTATGCATTATTGCTAAGATTTGACTTCCTGAGCCACCACTGACTAAAATTAGCATGGTTCCTTTTCAGCTTGTTTGGATGCACACTGTACTGTATTCCACTGCTCTACAGTAGAATTTGCAGCAAGATTTAGCAGCATTATTTCCTTATGAGAAAATAAAGGGCATGTTAGGCCGTAAGTTGTATTTCTGTCTGCACTTTTCTCTCTGATATACCTAACATTGTGCAGGCCCTAAATGACTACACCTTTCCACCTGCACCACCAAAACTTAGGATGTATGTTTAACTGCCACTGTAGCCTCAAAATATTAGAAATGTTGGTGTGGAAGAGGATCTGTTATGTGGTCATATAAGGAACAGCTTATATAATAATACCATCACAATCCAGTTCCCACTACTTTGGAATACCTAGTCAGTTTAGAAGAAAACTTCTCGCATAAGTTATGACACTTTAAGATCCATCAGGTTAAACATCATGTACTTCTCTTACTCTGTGGTTGACCCTGTTCTGTTAAGTAGAGGGAACAGGGAGCTTTTATATGACTGAACAAAGGATTATCATCAGTTTCCCAACAGGGCTGAACGTAATGTTCAATGGTATTTATTTAAGAAATATCTTTCTGAAATGAATTTAATTCATAATAGCTGCTGTTGCTTTAGTTTGTTGACAATGAACTTCACTCATTCTTGAGATGCGTAGATCATAGAATGGCTTGGGTTGGAAAGGACCTTCAAAGGTCATCTAGTCCAATCTTCCTGCAACGAGCAGGGACATCTTCAGCTAGATCAGGTTGCTCAGAACCACAGCCATTCTGGCCTTGAATGCTTCCAGGGTTGGCGCATCTACCCCTTCTCTGGGCAACCTGTGCCAGTGTTTTACCACCCGCATTGTAACGGATTTTTTCCTCACATCCAGCCTGAGTCTCCCGTCTTTTAGATTCAAACCATTGTGCATTGTCCTATCACAACAGGCCCTGCTAAAAGTCCTTCTCCAAATGAAATAAGAGGATTTCTACCATAGATGAACCCAGAGGCAGTATTTATTAACATTAACAATGGAAGACAGCATAAGACATGCCTGCCTTTTGGAGGCCAGTTTCTAGGCTTTTTGGTGCCAAGCCTTTGTATCGTACACAAGATTAATAGCAAAATGGCTATTAGTGTCTTCATGGTTAAAGCCTGGTTCTTAAAAAGACAGAAAGCTTGTTTATGAGGATTGTTATTTGCTGGGCTCTGATCCACATTCTCATTGGAAATCCACCTCAGCAAAAAGTGCTGTGAATTTCATTCTTGTCCTTGAAAGGATCACACAAGAAATGCACATAGACAGATCAGTTTTTGAACACTTGACATTTCTGACCACGAACGACAAGTGGGAAGGAAAGAAAGAAAGAAAGAAAGAAAGGACAAGATCATAGTCACCGTCATCTCAATGCTTCAAAAGAAGAAATGTTAAGGACAGAAAGATCAAGTACTTTACATTTTTAAAAATGATCCACTGGAGTTTGGGGTCATCTTCTAGTTTGACAAGCTTTTCCATAAAACTCCAAACCCTCTAACCAAGCAATCAATCCCCACCGACGCCTATTCCCTGCTTTGTTTTTTCACCTTTTTTTATAATGACCTCCAACTATCAGATTATAAATCCTGAACAGCCATAACAATGCTTTTCATAGTGTTTTTTATTGCCCTTTGGACTGAAACAGTCTTGGAGGAAAAAGGCATTCATTATTGTACTTTCCTACTTGCCAATTTTTGTAAACTTCTGTAAAAAAAGTCACAGAAATAGCTTGTACATGTTTGGGTTTCACAGCAGAAATCGGAAACTGAGTAACAGTTGGGAATTGGTAAGTATTGGAAAACGAGGACTAGGTGATACAGGTTGGATCAGATGCAGAACAGACCTTCACATTAGACTATATTCACAGTCACAAGGTAGCAGAAGATATTTAGAAAGATGAAACTAGAACAGTGGGAGTAGAAAGATGTACTGACACAATATCCGGACTTAAACTTGCAGTAGAAGATTACGAATTTACATGCAGAAGGTGCCAAAGACAAAGAAGAAAACAATACTGTGTGAACTGTGATATTGTCTCTGGGCAACCTGATGGTACTAACTGTTTCATCTTTTCTGGGGTGAAGGGGGAAAGAAAAAGGTTAGCTGTTTTTTTTTACCATCTCTATGTCACTTGAAACATTTTGGAAGTATCCACTGGTAATTTCCCCTTAATTGTCTGAATATCAACTTGTGAACTCTAAAAAGTTAGAAGAGTATGTATAGAACAAATGAAAAACACGCTATTGGAAGAAGTACAGAGAATCACAGATTACCTGAAAGTAAGATGTTATCGGCTATCACTGACTGCTCATATTTTTTTCACATATCTCTCCAGCTATGATACTCAGTTTGCTAGAATCCAAGCAGCTTCAGAAAGCTGGGCATTTTGTACAGGTGTGGTAGCCAATGTGCTACCTACAAGACTCCGCAGCTAGGGAGCTAGTAGATGCACACACTGTATATTAGGCTGAACAGAGCTGGGATTCAACTCCATCCCTGAACAAGCTTCACAAGTCCTGGGGGTTTATTGGCTTACCCAGCATCCCTGGTTTTGATAAAATGTGTTGCTGGTTGCATGTCATGAGTCGTGCCTAAACCACTTGCAAGTGCTATGGAGCTCAAAAGGATGGGCTCTCCAACCCTGCTTCTCCAAAATTATTGCTTAGACTAGATTGTTTGCAAAGGGAACTGGCTGCACAATATGTTTTCTCTTGCTTTGACTACCTAGAAAATGTAGACGCTGCTAGTGAAATGACATTATAAACTATTTATTTACAAGTAGGCCAATGTATAAAACTTTTACTTGTGAATACTGAGAAGCAGATACTGAGGAGAGGGTAGTGGAGAGGAATGTATCTGGCAAATTGCAAGTGAATCAATATAAAAACTACTAGTACCATTTTTAACCTCTTCACTTACAATGTAAAAACCCCTTATCCAGAACAAATTAAAAAGAGATGCTGGACAATGATGCACAGAATTTGACACTCCAAAACCAGCAACGTTGCAGTTACTGATTGCCAGTGCATACCTGTAAAGCATCAGCTTCAGTATTGCACAAAAGGCAGCACCTTAAACAAAACACTGAAGCATCTAGCATAGATTTGCTCTTCAAAAAGATTTAAAGCCACTGATTTGCAAATGTAACACAGTTGTTTTAGCTATGGGGAAAAAAAGCTAATGCTTGTTTGAAGCTTGTACTAGTTAGGAAATAGGAATCTAATCCCCTAAGATGATTTGAATAAATACATATATTTTTTACAAGGACAACATAACTGTAGTAAAAAATTCCTTCATACAAGAGGATGAACATACACATTTCTGAAAAATTAATAAATGAAAAACACAAGAAAGTGCAGTGATACTTCCCCAACAGTGATACTGACACTTTCCAAAGTGTGTGTGTAAGGCATCCAAACAAAACTTGTGATAATGCTTTCCAAAGTATCTGAAAATATTAGATACTACCTCAGCCACTTACTGAGATAACTGAGAGTAAGTGAAAGAGATAACAGAGCTTTCCACATACAATCACTTTGAAATTTAAATGCTCATTTCTCAACATGTTTCTTATTTAAAATTTATAAGAATCAACGTGCAAGAGTCCTTTGGAGCCATGTAAAAATTCAAACCCTGTGTTTCAGCTTCAGTCTGTCTTTACTACCACAAACATTACTCTCAAACTCCTGAGATTACTCGAGAAAACGGCCTTCTCAGTTCTGCATCCATTAGAAACAGATTGAAATTCACACCAAATACAAGTAAGCCTTTGACTGCAATGCAGCACATATTTCACTCAAGGCCAATACAGAGGCACTAACATACAAATCTTTCCAAGAGCTCTTATTTTTTTTTCTCCTAGCAAGCTCTTTCTAAAAGAAGAAACACACAATGCATTCATCCAAACTGAGGAAAACCACAGCATTTCTGTCCTAGGCGGTACAAGGCGCAGCATTAGATCAGTTTACTTCTAGTTACCAAGGTCTCATCACACAGTCAGTGGCACTGAAACCTGCCAGATATAATATATAAATGGAGTTGTGGCTGCACAGCCAAGCTTCCAGCATGCTCATCATGGGCAAAAATAACAGCTGTACAGCTTAGCAGGAAAAGCAAGTGGGGAGACAACATTTTACAGGCCAAATAAGAACAGTTAACAGTGGTCATTTAGCCATACTAAACCCCGAATTCATGGATCTGTATATTTGTTATTATAAAGGATGTACTTTTCAGGAAGAGTCTTGTTCTATAGACTTAGTGGGGGAAAAGGCAGGAGTTAAGTCCTGTTCTTGCTGAATTCATTAGCAGAATTTCCATGTGCTTTAGGTGGGATTAAATTTCATGTATGGGATACTTTTTAATTTGGTTGTATGATTTCTTGATTAAATATGAGAGATAAAAGATTTTAAAACGGATAATTCAAACTGTTCTATCTTGGAAACACAGAGGCTGCTTCAGCTCAAGACAAACTGTCTTCCTGAGCAAGCTCAGAAGTATCCATGTATCCAGAAAATAAATTTAATTAGAGAGACTGAATTCACATGGAAATTTTCAGATTTATGAGCTTACCTATTCACATCTGTTTACCTCTCTGCCACTGAAGAACAAGGAAACACTTATAAACCAAACAGAAACTACCAAACTGTACCAGTAAAAGGGGTTTTAAGAGCAAGATAGAGGCTTGTAAATGGCAGATAAACCAATAAGACCATGGCTCTTCATGGAGACTTGGGATCAATAAATGACCCTGTATTATTCCAGTAATGCTTGTAAAGGATTTTGTTAGCATTCCAAAGAAGATGTGATTACAGAGCGAATCAGTGCTGTGCAACTTTGTCACACACTGTGGTAAAGCCATGCTTTTTAACTCGGCAGCCAAAAGAGCTGACAGAGATTTTTGCTTTGTTTCTTGCAGTAATGTAAGAAGCATTCAGTACCCATGATGAAACACTGGCTAATCATATGTACTGTGCTCTAAAAGCAGCCTTGTTCAGAATCCTCCTAAGTCTTGCAGAAAGTTTCAAAGGTTTGCTTATTATGAAACGTTGCACTTAAGTTGGTTGTGTGTTACATGTCATGGTAAGTAGGTCACATCTGATCTTCTGATTTACTATATGAAAACTGTCATCTACATTTACTGTCAACATGAAATCAACATGCTATTTTTGTGGTAACTCCTTATGATTGGTAAGACCTAATTTTGGCAATGGTGGACAAAAGATTACAGCTATGCTCCTGCTTGCTTATGGTGCTGAGCTGGCAGGAATAAAACAGAAGCCACTGAGAGAATCTGCATCTTCCTTACAGTCGATAAATCCATTTCATGGCTGCTGAGAAACACGTCTGCACTTGGCAAAGGCTCCACTTAAAAACAAAAATACAAGTATCATTGTTTTAGTGAACATTACCGAAATACAACTCCCCAAGTGAATCTGACGCATTAATAACACCTCTTTAACCACTGTCTAATGATTTCTGCAGACATGAAATGGAACATTTTACTACTATTTTCAGCCATCTGTGCTGCTTTTTCTTTCAGCTCGGTTTTGCCAAAACTGGAATGAAAGTCCCAGTGCTTTATGCCATTACATGCTTCTTACTATCAATACACTAATTAAACATATCAGTGGTGTCACAGGTACTAACTGCTGAACTCCCACACATGCAGAAGCACAATTCACTGCATATACAGTTTATACAGCTAGAGCCTGGTAATTATTAAGCCATCCTCCTATTCTACCTTAAGGTTTCTCTCAGGAATAAAGGGAATTCAGAAGGAAGCTTGCCTAAAGTTGTAATACGATGATAGGACTCTGAAGACCATCATTAATTCTTTGACCACATGCTCTTGTCACTATGTACAAGTAAGTCTTTTGGACTGCATCTATACTGAGGTTTTACTTTGCACATGGTGCACACTTATAAAGTAAACTTCTTCATCCTCCAAACTTTGCTCCACATCATGGCCCAGCATTTCGGAGTGCATGGGCTGGATTCTGCTCTGACTAAATCACCTGGGAGATCTCCAGAACCATGCTGAGTGTGCTCCCGCAGTAACTGAGCATTACACTCTCGGGACTAGACCAGGGCTAGTTCACAGTAAAAACTAAATCCCAAAGCATATACAAAGCAGACATCAGGTTCTTGAGACAAAGTATTTTGCTTTACCTGTATGTTTCCGCAGATCTGCTCTATGCATTAATGCAGACATTTTCTCTTTTTTCTTTTTTCAGTTTCCCAGACAGACTGTCTCTTTTGGGGATGGTGATGTTTGAGCCCATACCTATTTGGTGGCCATGCTGCTTGTACCAGCTTCAACAAGTCCTTCTGTCACCACCCGTTATTCCTTAATTATTACTATAAATACTTTCATGGCCATGATGTGAGCAATATATAACTTTCTAACAAAAAAACCCAAACCTGGTGAGCGAATGATACCACTTTCACAGTGATAAAATAAGGTACTTTTCACCTGGATAAGCTTTGTTGATTTAGATCACTGTTTTGGCTTCATAAATTGAGACACTATCACAAGAAAAGGTGAGGAGCTCCTTACTTTGACTGTTAATCAAACTATGGCCTCAAGCACATACACAGAAGTGCCACAAGACCTTCCAAAACAGATGGAAAATCTACATTTATAGTATTTACAATATTGAATCTATTCACAATAGAGACTATTCTAATTACTAGTACAAAAAGCAGGGGCACAATACACAACCTGCAAATTCAGAGTGAAAAGCAACAGTTCAACCTGCAGTGCTTCCAGAAAGATTCACAAAATGTTGTAGAGGTTTCTCTCTGAAACAGGTATTTGTGGTTGAATAGTATTACTCTCTATTAATATGTACCTTGCTGTCAAGTCTTGTTCCAATTAATGATATACTACAGCTTTTCCTCCTTCTCTGCATTCCTCACCAGTTGAGCAAAACAGGCAGCATGTAAACTAAATAAGGGAAAAATTAGAAGCAAACACCTTTATGGAGGTAAGCAGTATTATCTGAGGTAGTGCACCCAAATTAATTGGCATACATACTTAGAGAAAGGCTGCTGCAAACTGACAAGTCAAAAGAAGGATAACTCACAGGCAACAGCAATGGGACTGACAAATTATTCACTGCAGTAGGAAAGGATTACTTAGAAGGAAAAGACTTAAGGGTATCTATGGAAAATAAAGTGATTTGTTCTTCTCTTTTATGCTGTTCCTTTAAAGAACGACAGCTAAACCCAGAACTAAGACATACAGCTGAAGGGCAATTCTGTACAATGCAACTGTCACACGCAAACAGTGCGTTTCATTTCTTGGATGGAGATGTATTTGTGAGCTGCAATAGTGTTGCGCAAGCCTGCAGTTTTCCTCACAATTCCCTGGATAAGATGTGTACTTCCCCCCTCAAAATAAAATTTGCAAGTTTATCATTCAAATAAAACAAGGTAAAAGATCTGTTCTTTCTAAAAGTTTTACGCAATGTGGAAAAGTTAGACTCAAGCAATAATTTTAGCTTCAGCAGACTGTGATCTATAGTTGCATTCAGCTATTGGCTTTTAGAGGCAGATTAAAAAGAAATTTCATACAGTATTCCAATACCTATACCAATATCATTGACAGAAATGACATTTTTGCAGCATTTGGCTCTAAATAAATTGAAGTTGCTGATACATATTTAATATGCAAGGTTATCTCCTCTCAAGCTATGACCCAGTTGAGAATGGTCAGCATGAGAGGAGAATCTGAGTGCTGCAAGAACAGTTTCTAACTATTTAATACGTGGCATCACTTATTTCAAGTTAGTCCTGGCAGAATTATTACTCAGAAGCACTGGGTACTACTTGCCTGTAATCATCTTTAAATTTGAGAAATGACAGCCCTTAAGCTGTCCCCACCCGCGAGGTTTGGCTGACTTTTCTGCCATTGCTGGCTATCACTGTCACTCAAAACAAGCAGTCATGCCTCTTCCTGCCTTTTTTTCTCCCCATTCGGCTCCTGCTGACATCTACATCCGTACAGCTGTTTAGGAAAGTGACTGGGAAAGTGGCCAGGTTAACTACCAACACCACTTTGGTACTTACCTGGAAAAATCTGCTTCCTAGCCAGCCTGATCGCCGTTTCCCATGTACCACACCAACAACTTTTACTCACACAAGGGACCAGCCAAGACTGTAGTTTCCAGAGGCGGCACCAACTTCGAGTTTTTCTTCAACTACCAATGATGGTTGCAGCCTAATCCCATGACATTATTCTTAGGTTTGAAACACATATCCTGCATTTTCTTCCCTGAGCTGCTGAGTGACTTGGCTAAATCCTACACCACAGGTGCATCTCAGTGAAGCAGCTAATTGATCTCTCTGAAGTGTTCAAGTTTCTGCTCAAGAGCCAACACAATTCTTTGTAATACCTCAGTATCAAACATGCTACACAAGATCTCATTTTTAATTGTGTTCAAACTCCAAGGAAAAAAAAAGTGACAAAAGTACAGATTTAAGCTCTTGAGACAGCAATTACAGCAATAGTCATGCTACAAAATAAGTTAATTCTACTAGAACAAAGATGCTTCTTAAGCAAAAAAAAGTGTAGCAGTTCTACATCGGGTATAGCCAGCATGTTTTGTAAACATCAGTAAAGAAAGCAAAATTTGTGCTCTTGGTGACAGCTGTCTGTTTGACAGTAGCAGGAACCTTTAAATTTTCCAGTATATCAAATATATTTATTAGAACAGCAAAAGCCATCTTTTATGTCTGTCTTACCTGAGAGGAAGTATGTGGAAAGCACTACTGTATAACAACATTAGATCCTTGCTGTGCATTTTGGTAGTGGTTTCTTCAGATCGCTACAGGCCATTAACCTTTCGCTTCAGGTAAGTAATGAACAATGACTCTTCCAACAAAGGAAATCAGCTGTGTTACCAGTGGCAACTGCATTTTTAAATACATGCACCAACCCCCTGGGCATGCACTTGTTACTTATTTTTTTAAAATCAATTCTGGTATGAAATAAGTAAGGTTCCCTCTGGCTTCACCTTAAGCTGATAATGAACAAACCCTCAGTGAAGCCTACTCCCAAGGAAGACTTCCTTAATAGCACTGATTAAAAATAAAATGAAATGTCTACTTAGGAAGCAAGATGTATTGCTTCCTGCTTTCCTTCACTCGGGTATCTTGTAATTGGACCAATGCTAATTGGACACATCAGCCAAACAATTTAATTTAAAAAGGAGGAAAAAAAAGACTCTAATTTCCCTTGGTTTCTACAAGGTTGGTGTCACTGACCAAGATCAACATCCTGAACTGTAAAATCATCATGGAATCACAGAATGGTTTAGGTTGAAGGGACCACAAAGACCATGTAGTTCCAACCCCCCTGCCACACGCAGGGGCACCTTCCACTAAACCAGGTTGCTCAAAGCCCCATCCAGCCTGGCCTTGAACACTGCCAGGGATGGGAGAGCTACAGCTTCTCCGGGCAATCTCTGTCAATGTCTCACCAACCTCATAGTAAAGGTGGTGATTAGATTAAATTTCCAGTCTTTCAGTTTAAAGCCATTCCCTCTTGTCCTGTCACTACATGCCCTTATAAAAACTTCCTCACCAGCTTTCTTATAGGGCCCCTTTAAGTACTGGAAGGCTGCTAGAAGGTCTCCCTGAAGCCTTTCTTCTCCAGGCTTAACAACCCCAACTCTCTCTGCCTGTCTTCACAGGAGAGGTGCTCCAGCCTTAGAAGCATCTTTGTGGCCCTCGTGACTGCCATAACTTCTCAAATATGATGGATAGCGGCATAGCCACTTCATCCTCTAGTTCGCTCAGGACTCACACATGCATCCATCACATCCCATGGACTTGTACACCTTCAGGTTCCTTGGATGGTCAAGATGCTGATCTTCTCAGATCAGCAGGTTCTTTATTCTCCCAGTCCCAGCCCTCGCTTTCTGTGACCTGGAGGGTGGTGAAGACTGACGAAAAATAATCATTGAACAGTTCAGCCTTCTCAATATCCCAGGTTACCAGGTCTCCTGTTTCCTTTCAGAGAGAGCCCACATTTTCTCTAGTCTTCCTTTTACCCCTGATGTACTTAATAGAAGCTTTTTTTGTTGCCCTTGAAATCCCTGGTCAGATTTAATCCTGTCAGGGCTTTAGCTTTCCTAACTTGATCCCTGGCTGAAGTCCCCTCTGTAGACTTCCTTTTTATGTTGGAGTTTGGCCAGACGCTCCTTACTCATCCACACATGCCTCCTGTCATTTTTGCCTGACTTCTTCTTCATTGGGATGCATTGCTTCTGAACTTGGAGGAGGTGATCTTTTTTTCATTTTACTTATGTACCAAATTAACATAAATCTTCAAGCATGAACACAAAAGCGTATTTTTAAAGAACATGCTCTGATTTAATATGTCTTGTACAATGATGGGATGGACAGAACAGGTGCATCTACCATAGGCTGAAAATGTCTCTGCAGCATTAGTGTAAATTTGTATCTGTATCAAACCATGAACTATAGAAGAGATTAAAATTTTTTGCCTGATATAAAGGCATATAGTGTACAAAGGAGGTGGCAAAGGCTGGCAGATTCAGGACAGCAAGCTAGAAGAAATAGAGACACAATTAAAAAGCAGGTTATTTGTTAGGCAGGCACTAATTAGCAAATCTGTATCTCTGTTTTTCACCGCTATGTAACAGTGGTCAAACCCACATAAATACGACCAGAGAGCTGAAAATCTTAAGTAGTTGGGGAATGCAGTAGCAACTAATACTTATTTTTCCTTTCCCACCCTGCTTCATTCTATCCACTAATTCATCCTTAACCTTTGTGACCTTAAGTCTTCTCTTCTTTTCATCATTTCTCCTATTAACAGGGCTTCCTCCTTGCCAAAAGCAGCAACTGAGAACTACCTTTTAACATCTCACTTCCAAAACAGCTTCCTCTGTGAAGCAGGCACAGACCAGCTTGTCTCAGCAGAACATGCAAGAGCCTTGGAGAGGTGCTGGAGAACAAAAGAGATCTTGGGGAGACTCTGCCTTGCATCTTTGAATGCTGCCTTTCCCTCTGTACTTTTTGTATGGCAACCCCCCTAAAAAGAATGCATTAAAAACCTGCATCTTACCACCTCCTTAATTTCATATATTGGCATTCATAATTAGATTGTGGTTATGAATTTTAAGACATATTTTATTCCATGTTAATAGGATTATAATCTTTAATTTTCTTCAAAATACTTGTAATATTTTTGCAGCAGCAATATACAGCTAAATAAAGCCTTGATGTATTCTATTAAACTTCATACTTCCTTAATATTCTTCATGGAGAAACTAGAATACAGCAAATGGCTGATGGGCTGTACTTCTAAATTCTGTATTGCCTCAAATATTAGCTCAGTGAAGACTCCAAAAAAACCATAATTATAAGCCCCAAGAGATCAGAGAGACTGCTATTCTAACCTGTTATGGGAAGACAGATTCAAGAGAGATTTCTGATTCTAGCAGTATAAAATTCACAAGCCTATATTTTTCTTTGTTTCCCACAGAAAAGAATATACAATGCCAACATGTTAAAACAATGTTAAAAATGCATAAACAAAGACAAAATATTACTTGACATTCATCTGCTAAATTAAACAGGTCTGAGAAAACATTTTGTATTTTTTAGGCCTTCTATCTATAGACATATTTATAGAATCACAGAATCATAGAATAGTTAGGGTTGGAAAGGACCTTAAGATCATCTAGTTCCAACCCCCCTGCCATGGGCAGGGACACCTCACACTAAACCATGCCACCCAAGGCTCTGTCCAACCTGGCCTTGAACACTGCCAGGGATGGAGCATTCACAACCTCCCTGGGAAACCCATTCCAGTGCCTCACCACCCTCTCAGTAAAGAATTTCTTCCTTAGATCCAATCTAAACTTCCCCTGTTTAAGTTTGAACCCGTTACCCCTTGTCCTGTCACTACAGTCCCTGATGAAGAGTCCCTCCCCAGCATCCTTGGAGGCCCCCTTCAGGTACTGGAAGGCTGCTATGAGGTCTCCACGCAGCCTTCTCTTCTCCATGCTGAACAGCCCCAACTTTCTCAGCCTGTCTCCATACGGGAGGTGCTCCAGTCCCCTGATCATCCTCATGGCCCTCCTCTGGACTTGTTCCAACAGTTCCATGTCCTTTTTATGTTGAGGACACCAGAACTGCACACAATACTCCAAGTGAGGTCTCACGAGAGCAGAGTAGAGGGGCAGGATCACCTCCTTCGACCTGCTGGTCACGCTCCTTTTGATGCAGCCCAGGATACAGTTGGCTTTCTGGGCTGCGAGCGCACACTGAAGCCGGCTCATGTTCATTTTTTCATCGACCAACACCCCCAAGTCCTTCTCCGCAGGGCTGCTCTGAATCTCTTCTCTGCCCAACCTGTAGCTGTGCCTGGGATTGCTCCGACCCAGGTGTAGGACCTTGCACTAAGTCTTATGCTTACAGATAAAAATTTATATACTAAATGGTATATTAATACAATTTAGTTTCAATCAATCACTTCTGTATAAACATAAAAAAAGCCCAAAACAAACAGTTCCCACAGTGAACCTCTGGATTCCAAAGCAAGTCCTTCTCTTAAGCTACTTCTCTGCCTAATTCCTTGGTCCTCTAAGATGACTTTCCAAACTGAAGCCATGAAGTAGTTATACAGCACAAACTGACAAGAGTGCTGTTAAACACGCAGTTTCATTTGCTCAGGGCATTTTGGTTGGATTGCTCAGCTGTAATGATCCTCTTGATGTAACATTACAGTTTTTCAGAACCATAATTCACTGCCACAGCAGCACTGCTATGCCCACATGATGATTCCTACTGTGCAGGATTCTCCATTAATTTACTATCAGAAACAATCACAGGTTTCACTGTAGGCATCTCGTAATGCCACACTTCATCTTTGAATTTTTTCCCATTCATATTTGAAGCATATTTGGTTTCAGCCTGCAGAAACCTTTCAGCATTGGTTGCCAAAGGCCACATTATAGTTCCATTAACAGGCATCTTTTTAGAGATCATTAAGGGTTAATGCAACTCTCTTGTGGAAAGAAAAGCTGACTTAAAATCACATGTATGCATTCACTGGGCTATGATGCATTCACATTGTGCTAATAATAATAATGAAAAGAATGGGGTAGACTGGGAGGCTTTACTGAAAACTGCTGCTTACTTCCAGGTACACTCTATAAAGCAGAAGGCCACTGTTACTATATGCAGAAGATGAAGGAGATTCTCTAAGCAAAATTGAAATAAAACAGAGTAGATGTGGACCCAGAAATCTGTGAAGTGAAACACAAACATTCCTGCAGTACTACAAAACCAAATGCGCACACACACACAATAACCAAGTGCAAAAGATACAAGTATTTTCGTGGAGAAAGTAACCATTCTTCTATAAGGGTCACTGGGGATATACATGGTGATGGTAGCAGATAATGCAACAACAAGTGTGGTGTACTAACTATAGATGGCTTCCACACCCATTAAAAACCTGGGTGACCATCAGCTAATAGCTGAGTTTGCAAATGGTTTTGATAGATGTCAGGTAAGAGCAAGGAACAAGAGGGTGGCAAAGGAAAACAGAACTCTCCCCACTCCTTCAAAGCATCTGCTACCCACAAGGGGATGCAACAGGATATGCACCTACACAGACATGACCTGTGTGACAGTCATGTCACAAGAAATAACAAATACAACAAATTTCTTTTGTAGCAGCATTATCACAAGGCCAGCAAGCAATTTTCAGAGCTCACTGAAAAAACTATACATAACCTGTGCTATCTTCCTTATGCTACATCAAAGTTTTCTGAAGAGGCGTGCAGAACTAGTTAACTTTCTTGTGTACTGGAACAAACAGTTATGTTTTCTACATACAAGAGGAACAATATTTTGCCTCGTTGCAGAGGTGCAAAATAGATTCAAACTGATCATTCAGGGAATTGCCTAATGCAAAGGTGGCACCCTTTAAACCCATTTTTAGAAAACAAAATTATGGCTGTGACTGCCTTCCTGACATGGTAAGAATGACATACACTCTTCTTCATTTTCTCCTCCAGGTATTTATTTTGGAATATTACTTTTCATTTCTAGTTGAGCCTTTAACTGTTTCCTAAGTGACAAACAGTGTGCTGTGGGGAAAGGAGCTTTATCTTAGACTAAAATTCTCAGCCAGCTTTGCCCTTCCCTGCCTGGCTGTATTTACAGCCACACCTCACTGAGTCCTGACCAAGCACAAAGCACCTGCAGAAATGCTGCTGATTCCAAACTCTTCACCAACAGTGAGACAGCCTGTTACACTCACTTCAAACAGGGATAAGTGCCCATAGCAGGGCAGCAGCAAACCTCTGTTATAATTCTTGTTATGGCTTTGGGAATTACCTTTATTTGTTTTCTTTTAATTAAAAGAACAAGACATAAGAAGCCAAAAGCTCTTCCCTCACCCACGGGACAAGACATTCAAATCATATGTAGTGTTATTACTCACTTGAATCAACCATAATGCTCCAACATGTCCTTCTGTAACTGAAATGTCATCTATACTACATACTTTATAACTGAGCATAATGAGTGAGAGGAATTTTTGTACAGCATTAAGGAAAACGTAACCAAGACTAAAAAGGAAACTATGAAATTCTGATGCCCCTTCCCAAGCTCAGCACTGAGAAAATGCTGCAATTTCCAGGGACATTGCTCTTCCACTTAAATACGAGATTGTAAAGGTATGAATGATGATTGATGCTCCCTTACCAGCTTAAGAGATTCTGGAGTGAGGATGTAATCAGAGGTTTTTGTGATGGAAGAAGTAAGTGTGACATAAAATGCTTCAAGTGCCTCTGGCAAAAGAGAGAGGCAACAGCCAGATACCACATCTTCTGAAGGCAGGCATGGGAGTATAACTGCTACTGAATGCAGAGTGTATTATTTTGTCCTTTTTTCCTCCCCATCATAAGCAGCTATGATCTGCTCTGCTACAGGTATCTAGAGCTACAGGGGATTCAGGAAATTAAACAGTCTGTATCTAATTGGTCTATATTCTATTTCCGCTGAATGGATTATCCCCTCTACACACACAGCCGAATTCCTGCACAACACACATGGTAAATGCTTACTGGAAACTTGGAACAGAACACCACTGAACACTTACCAGCTCTAATACCTGTTGCCATTAAAATGGTATTTTATGTTTGACTCACAGTGTTAAAAGCCAGAAAATACTTGAATGGAAAACTGAGGATCTAAATAAGCAAAGAAGAAAGCAAAATCAAGGAATTTGGAGCCAAAACAAGGTTGAGGATGCTAAGTCTGTATTGAGGTTGTATGATTTTTACTTTTTTACCTCCTGGTTTTGGTGGCAATGGAGTATTCTCAAAAACGTAAAAATACCTGATGTATTTATTTGACTATTTATAAAGTTTAAAACCAAACCCCATCCTCATAACAAATCATATGTGAGCATTATTCTATTGATTCCATTACAGTCATATTGTGAAACAAGTCACCCCTCAGAACGGCTGAAAATAATACTCACACATTATGTGAAATGTGTGATACTTGGGTTTTTTGATTAAGAGACGTAAAATTATTTCAGTTGCATTTACTTATAAATCACTTCTTTATTTTTAAAAGCATGTATAAATAACATAACACTTCATAGAGCTAACATTTATTTTCTCAGCTGTGAGAACTATCTGAAATAATTGGAAAGTTTGGTCCTTTGAAGAGATGACTAGTTTTACAATATGACTGAAATGTATGTTGCAGGTTCTCTAATGAACACAGGAATGAGAGAGGACTATGATTTTTTTTTTATGGACATCACATCTCTCTGAAAACCAAAGACTGATATACAGTTTTTCCTTTGAATAACTTGCCCCACATGCATTTGCAGTGGGTGACCTGAGGAAACAGGTTATGTGTGAGTTTCTAGGCAAACGACATCTGAAGGACAAGTTTGCTAAATGTGGCATCACCCACAGGCAGCTCTGTCAGCTGTAGAGGTCTGATGTCTCTGATCTCTGGACAAGGAATCAAAGTATCATGTGCATGCTTTGGATACTCCCAGCAAGCAGCCAGGTGATCTTGCCTGTTACAAGCAGAAGAGGAAAGACTCATGCTGCGCCCCAGGGAAGAAGGGAAGAAGTCACTATAGGCTACAAGTCTCAATGCCAGAAGAGGACCACAGTTTGAGTACAGACAGAGAAGTGGTCTTTGAGATGACAAAAACTGGAGCAAACTGTTGCACTTCTAATAGGGCAGATCAACATTTTGTTCACTTGCTACAAGGTGTTGCACTAATGGCAACTCCAGCAGGACTGACAGATGTGTGAAGTGCTCTTGCTCCATCTCTTCTGGGCATGACAGTTATTCAGCACCAGCTGGCAGGAACAAAGTGAGAGAACAGCCCTGACAGGTGGAAGAAACAAACAAGATCTTGCAGTGTTCATGGTCCTGCTCATCAAGCTGGAAGTAAGCTGGAAGAGTAACAAAATCTCTGGTCCTTGAATTTCTCTGTTGGAGCTGACTCAGCTTAGGTAAGATCAAAATGTTCCTCAAGGCTTATGAGTCTCACAGGCAACCTGCAAGGCCACGAAGCTTCAAAGAAAGGCCAGAAGGAAAAGCCCATTCTTGCGATGCATCTCAACAGACCAACTTGTTGGAGCATAAGGGGATACAAAATCACTTAAAAAACCAGGAACACACCTGCGAATGAGCCTGCAGGAGGTACCTCTGGCAAAAGAGTGGCATTTGAGCAGAGACCTAACATCAGATACACAGGCTTGAGGAGAATTGCTCCTTGACTACAAGAAATGGCTGAAAAGGAATAGAACTGAAAGATCATAGAAGAAAAATCAAAGAAGAATGAAAACAGCAGCCCTCCTGTCCCCAAGAGCTAGTGTTCCAGCCCTGGGCACTTGAGTGGAACCGTGATGCCCATCCTAGAAGGTTTGTTTGGCATCAACTGCATCTGTTTATTATTATAGTTACCACAGAACATTGCTGGGCAATATTTCCCATGAATGACTGCACTACTAATAGTAGATGTAGCAAAATATCTAGAATGTCAAGTTTTGTCATGACCATGAGAAACATTTTAGGTAAAAAAATTAAGAGTAAAAAATAGTTGTCCAAAATGCCTGTAATTCTGCTAACACCCTCCTGCAAATATCCACACACCACAACCGACCTATCAGTGAGAAAGCTTCATGCCTGGAGTGAGACAACAGTGACAGGAGAAAATAAATGAAAAAAGATGTCCTCTTGCTTTCCGCCCCCCATCACTGCTTTGGATATACACATTGTCAGGCCTTTGAGCTTCGTTTAATTATTTTGTGCAGGGGACTGGAATCCTCTAAGTGTTTGTGTATGCATGTGAGAGTGTGAACACACAGCAGAAATCAGTAGCTACACAAAGTAATAGCACTTTTAAAGTACTGAACTATCCCTCAGCTTCTACTGTTTCAATTTATCATTTTTTAAAATTCAATAAATCTGATACCAAATCATTAAGCAATTCTGTATTTGCTTCAATAAACAACATTTGATTAATGATAAGAATGATGAAGCAGGATGGCATTACCAATAAGACCCACATAGTGCAATGTATTTTATCCGTTCTACTGCAAAAAAATAGTTTTACTGAGAACAGTACTGTCTAGTCATGGTAGACCCTCAGAATGGAAATTTGAGGATGCCTTACTATATTTATGACCTGTGCGAGGCCTGCATAGATCTGCAGGTTTCTATCTCCCCCAAGTGGTCTTGGGGACTTCATGGCCACCATACAATGAATACTGTTGCCTTGGAATTGGCTGCACAAGCAGTAAGGTGGGTAAGTGGCTTTTTAATATTATTATATTGCGCATTTCTCTTAATTTTTACAATGTATCTGCATACCAACTGTGTATAACTTGAAAGCTGTGCAATATAATAAAAGAAAAATGCCACTTACCTGACTTTCCATAATCTGGTCTACAAGAATTCAGTGTTTCACTAGTATGCTAAATATCGGGATGTCATAGGAGAGCAAAGAGTCAGTCTTTTGACAACGAAGAATGTCATGTAGCCTAAAAAAAAATTACAAAGGGTTTTTGCTTCTCTAAAGGAAAAACAGACTATATCAATTTTTTTGTTAAGCCAATCATTTAAGTTTTCCTTCCAATGAAATTGAAGGTGTTTCTGCCACATCTTGCCACACTTTCAGAAGTGTTTCTGCCACTCCAGATACCATTTCTATATCCTTTCACAAGAAATCACTATTTTTTCCTAAATGTCTTTCCTAAATGATACCTTCAATATATACACCACTTTGTAAATCTACTTAAACCACGTTTAGGGGAAGGAACAAGAGTAAGGAAGTTGGAGAAACTTTATAATCAGACATAGAAACTTACTATTAATAAACAAAATAACTTTTGCTAAAACTACAGAAAATTTACTGCAGTTTTATAGTGCTGCTTAAATGTTCAATCAGGATCATTTAGTAAGAATAAAAATACCCCCAAAACAAACAACCTGGATCTAGAGATCATCACGTGCAGGTGTCTTGACACAGCACGATAAATAAAATTAATGAAAACATGACTTACAAAGGACAGAACAAAGAAAAGCCAACAACCCTAACAAAAGCAAATGAAACAAAAAAAACCTTACCAAATTACAGAAAAACTGAATTGCAGTGTGGTATCAATAAAATTTACACATCAAAATTTTTTAAAAATATAAGAAGTACCCTTTACAAATACACAGTACAAAGAGATTTACTGAATACTAATACATAAAATAAGAGTAAGCACACTAAAGTCCTCTAAGTGCAATGAAAGCTGAATTAGTGGGAAAGTATGTTCTGTTTTCTGCAGTATTGTAACATACTTTACTTGTAGTCCATAATCAAGCTAGACAGATACCTAATGTCCAAGACTACAGCATCCTTTGATAAGGTGTAAAGAAACCTCAGGTACAGAGCATTACATTGAGGCAAAATTCAGCCACCTTCAGATTGAGGTCAATTGAAAGCCAGCTTTACACAAGATTAATAAGAAAATGAGCAGTATTTCTAGCCTGATGCTATCTGTGCAGTGACGACTTTAAGATGTTGTTGATTCTTCAAAAAACCCAGTATGGTTTACAATGCTTTCATTTCCTTCCTATTCCCAATATCTGCAATTCAAATAAATAGACCTCTATCATGTAAAACTGGGTCAGTTGTTTTTTTGGGGTAGAATATAGCAATATATTTTCCTCTGACATTACATAATACTCCAGCTAACATTTCTTGAGTCAGTGCATGAAGTTCAGTTTTGTAAAGATACATGCCAGTGAAATAACAAAGGCCGAACTTTAGCTGCACAATACAATTCTGCACAAATTCACAACAGAATTAAGAATAAAAAGTAATTCAATATTAAAAAACTAGAGAACTCCCACTGTGCCTCTGTAATGTCTGGCCAAAATCTTTCTGCATTGGCGCTTTTCAATGATAATCAGGAAATTCATTACCTCACAAGGTTTTAGAATAATTTTCTATGTCTATTGCTTAGCATCCCCAGAAGCTTATTAGAAGCAGAACTCCAAACTGAAGAACGAAAAAGTAAACCTGAATATCTTCACTGACTATATAGGAATTAAACTGAACTCTTTAGTGCTGTAGAGCAAGAATGGAACTTTCCATTGTGATAACAGTGTCTAGTTTGACGAACAACATCCCTTAGAAAAACAAGACATTGTATAAGCAATACATTCCTTACTATGTATATTAACCTTCAAAGAAGAGCTAAAGGACAGATAAAAGGAGAACATCTTCACCAGAAGGTACCAAACACAAAACAAGCCCTAGAAAAATAAGTAGTCATAACTGAGTGAAAGGGGGAGGTGGCAGGGGGAGATCGTGACCACTGATACAATTCAGGACTGAGAAATCTTCCCTACCCTGCCCCATCACAGAGCACGCATGCTAACTTACATGGCAAGCAAGGACAATTTATCCAATAGAAGATAGAGTGCTAATTAATCATACATCCTGTAAATTTTGACCAATGAAAAAGAATTCCTTTGTTCTCTGAAATGTATATAATCTGATCTACACAAAACTAAGGTGTGCTAGTTTTGTGGAGCTTCCATCTAGCACCCCCTTTTGCAAAATAGCTGACAATAAAATACCTCAACTCTGTGTGCACACTGGCATTTTGCACATGTGGCAAGGATACCACTTTTGGAACAACATTAGGACCCTTGATAAATTCAAAACTCGCATGAAGTTTAAATCCAAACCACTGTAAGCTCTCTAAAGCAAAGGTGAAAATCTAGAAGACATTTCCGAAGAAAAATCTACTCATAGCACCCAACAAAAAGCATCTTCAGATGAAGCAGCAAGCCTTATACCAACTTTATCATACATGCAACTGAAGAATTACCTGTTTTTAAAAGGGAAAATCCATGACAACAGGTAAAGAAGAAAAGATAAATGATGTTCTATACCAACAAAATCTGTGGCAGAACCAGAATTAAGTGATATTTCTTACCTACTCAAAAAAGAACATGCATAAATATATACCACCTTCCCATTCAGCTGTACAGCAAAGGGATTACATTCTTTTTCTCTTTACAAAGTTTCATTAATACTACTTCATTGTTTTCTTTCACGTCAGGAGAGACCTTCTTTCCAGTGTCATGTTCTTCACATTCATTCTTGAGCCATGGCAGTGCTCTCCATGCATCCTCTTTTTGGTGACTACCCTTTACTGCAGGTTACTGCAGAAACATCTACAATTAATCTAAAGTCGTGTCACAGGAACATGGGCCATACACTTGGGTTTTGATCTTTCAAATGAAAAGACTATGCCAACAACTGTAGTACAGGGGAAGATCTCAAATTGTTTATTAAAAGGCATGTTGCAACAGCATCTTTTTGTTGCCTTATAGTACGAGCTCAAAGACAGCTTTGAAAAAAACGTGTTCCCATGAGAAAGGGCTATACAGCAAATAGAGAACTCTCTCTTACAATGCCTTTGAAAATTCTGGGGAGGAGAATGCATTACACGCCTTAGCTATTGTTTCCTGAAAGACTTCTAAGGAAAAGAAAGTCTGAATTTAGCTAATGGTTAAAACAACCAAATACTAGCACTAATAGTTTTTAAATATCTTATTAAAAACAAACACACACATACAACTACAAAATACTGAAATCAACAACAACAAAAAACCCTACCACGTATTTTAAATACAAAAGATCATCTGAATTGTCCACAAAACTCGTACCACAAAAAAAAAAAATTTATCACGAAATCACAAAACACTGCAGGACCATTAAGTATTTTGGACTTTTGGTTCTAGGTCTCAAGAAGTTTGCAAGGTGGAGCTGTCACGAGGGGGGATTTCCTTCCTTCTTCTGACATGGTCCATGTTAATCGTAAGTTAATCTCACAGGGAGTCAAGGAAGAGCAGCCCATCTGAAAATACAAGGTGGTGCTGGCATTCTCTTCATCCTTCTCACCTGTGTGTGGTTCAGGATTTCTGCATCCCATACCCAAGCCGGGGGATACAGAGAACCTCAATGCCTCCAACTGTGGAGTAATTCCTTGCTCCTCCTCCCCTCCAGAGAAGTACTTGGAGAGGGCAGGTGTGGGGCCAGGACAGGAATGCACCCTCCTGCAGAGCAGGGAAGCAGAAACATTGTCAAGGCGGGCTAAACAGCGTCTTTGACTGTGCAGAATCACTGCTTTGACTTCGGTATCATTCAATGTCACAGAGCTGGAATTGGTTTGCTGCCTATGTTGGTAATCTTACCTTCTGCTACTAACTGTAAGCTTCTTGCATTTTAGCTCAGTTAGTAGCAAATGGTAGAAACAAGCCTAAATAGCTGTATCGATACTTACAGCACAGGATAGTTTTCTAACAAGAACAGATTATATGTTCCCAGAAACCAGAAGTTTAGTGCATTTTTGTACTTACTACAGCAGCAACAAAACACTTAATTTAACTATATAGTTTCATAATCCAAACAAATATTTGAAAAGTGATTTTTTTCCATCCCTGTCATCCCAAAATCTCCTGATGGTTTCATAACCACAGATAATCAATGATAGTGCATTTTCAAATGGGCCAGTATCTCTCAAACCTGAGTCTCAGCTAAAACACAGTGGAAAATTTTTGAAATAAATATGTTTCTAAAAATGGTCCAATAAATAAACATACTATAGCACAAATTTTTACTAAGGGTGTGAATTTTTCTCAATGGGATATTGGAAACAGCATTTCAGTATCATTTTAGTCACAGTCTCCTGAATGTGATAATAGAAAACAGGAGCTCTAATGCAAGAAGTGTCATCACCTTCTCCTCTTCTCAGGTTTTCTGGCTCTGAATCATGATGTTACCCTACTTGATCCAAAACCAACACAAATGTGACCCAGACACTCAGACTGGCAGAACAGCCAGTTGGATCAGGGAAGATGTGGCCTCATATTTCAGGACTTACAGCCTTAGAGAAGCCACAAGCTGCTCTTCTACTTTTTTATTTCCTTTTAAAACTTAGATTGAAGGCTAATAAGGTTTAAGACTAAGGTTTAAAATCATCTGGAGGTAGATGAACACATACATGGAGCACTCAAAAGAAAGGAGAGCACAGCACAGTACTTAAATAAGGGCAGACTATCCAGAGCAACTTAAGATATGAACAGAATTGCAAGAGCAACTCTAGCGGAGGTAAAATCTCTGTGTGTAGTCTTCTTCAGTGTTCAAGGCCAGGTTGGACAGAGCCTTGGGCAACATGGTCTAGTGTGAGGCATCCCTGCCCATGGCAGGGTGGGTGGAACTAGATGATCTTAAGGTCCTTTCCAACCTCAACCATTCTACGATTCATGATAAACACTGAGCGCACAAAAAGCAAGGGGAATGTTTACATCTTTGTTTGCTTTTTACCTTCCAATTTATCCTAGGATTAAGAGTCATGCCATGAAACCAGAAGTCCAGTTGATAATATGATACAGGACTTGATAGTTTTCCCATATCTGTCCCAAACACTAGAATTCCCAAATCAGAAATATGTTTCTTCCCATATTGGATTATTTCCAGAACAGATATTGCTTAAATGGATCTTGGTAACAGAGTTTACATTGTTCTCCTCAATGGGATTTCTACCAACTGCCCTGCTTATCCAATACTAGCTGAAATGCCCCAGTTACTACTCTGAAGAAATGGCCCGGAGAGATTTGTGTTAAATCAGGAGATAAGGCTCTCTGTTCTTCCAAAAATTTTCGATGGGACTGGAAAGTATTTCACGTTTTTAACTACAAAAGCATTCTGACCTGATGGGTTTACAGTAGTAAGCTATCAACACCATTTTTAAGAGATACAGAGTAGTGAAGAAAGGAACATTTATAAAGTAATTGTAACAATACTACAAGTCAAAATATCAACTTTAAACACCAAGTTTCAAGTTATTAATATCATATTCAAATCTACTCAACTCTTCACTCTCTGAGGAAGGAAAAGAGATGAAATTTTCTATTAATGCAATATGAGACATTTACAAAAATATTACATTTCTGTCCTCATATTCAAAAATGCCCCAGATGTTAACATCAGTGCATTTGCTAATTATTGCATCTATATCCCACATTGGGATATCCCATATCCCATGCTATGTAGTTTGATGTGTGATTGTAATAGCTACAGTAAAGCTGTCATGTGGAATTGAATTTTTTTGCAAGAGTGGCAAGGTTTTAACATGTTGCATCTAGGCTAATAAGTGTTAAATATATGCCTGTTGACAGATCTGAAAGCAGAGTGATAGCAAGTGCTATCACAATTCATAGAGCACTTCAGAAGCTTCAGGTTAACAGCAATTCATACATGTAATTTGCCAAGAACGAGAAGGAATACCAGGTTTTATTTTTTTTTTGCTTTACCAGAATCTGTCAAAAGAAACTTACCAATACTTCACAGTTGAGAACTACAGGAGAACTAAGGGAAAGGTCATTTCAACCACAGGAGCTTTTCTCTAAATAACTCAACCCAGATTATTAGTTTAGCTGGAAAAAAAAATCCCACTACCCAAAGGGCTATTTGGTTATCCACTCATGTTTCCAGAGTTTATATACAAACTGTCATAAATCAAACCTGCATTTTGGAAGACTTCACGTTTTTATGACTGAAAGTCAAGTTTGGAAAACAAACTGCAGATCCTACCATCATGCAGATTCTGATCTTTCCAAAGCACAGGCTAACTCCTAATTATAGTAGGAACTCTCACACACAAACGCTTCATTATTTAATTTAGAAAGCAGCAATCTGATCATGTCTCATAATGATTCAGAGCAATCTTAACCTATTCAGAAGCTGAAGGCTCAAACCACAGCAGGCTTTGGAATCAAGCTTTTTGAAGTGTTTCAGGTCAGTAATATCATTTCATCTTAGGACCATTCTGCTTTAAAGTAGCTGCGTTGCATCTCTGACACCAGAAATTAGTTCCTTCTGTCAGCAGCAGGAAATATAAATTAAAATGGTTTGTCATAAATAAAAAGCAATGAGCAGTTATTGATCAGAAGTGACCTCCCTCTGCATGCCTGCATGTTGGTGGTGAACTTCACACATTGCAGAAGTGCTTGGTTTTATCACCGAAGTTCATCAAGTATGCTGGCACTGATACATCCTACCAGCATCATATAATGCACATCTCAGGGTAGATATCAAAAGCAATTGAAGAAAAAAAAAAACAAAGAAAGATGAAATGATGAGCAATATGAAAGTAGGTGAAACATTATGACTGAAGATCATCATCTCTTCTTTTTAATACTGAAGCAGACTTAACACAGATATGCAAGCAATACTATGCAATATCAAAACTGCCTGCATGCTGTGGGGTAGCCCTGATCAATTCTGCTTGCCATGAAAGTTGAAGGTGGGCAGAATACAGCTGTATGCATTTCAGAAATGGAAAAGCCTTTGGAAATAAGGAGCAACAAAAGATGTTTTACAATCAATCGCCTGTGGGCAAGAAGATATATCCTACTGCACGTGTTAGTTGAGTGTGTGAATAAGCAGCTGAAGATCCACACTAGTAATTTTCTTCTGTACAGAGACTGGCTTGTTTGGCAGCAAAAAATGCCATGGGCAGAAAACGGTAAGTATCTGCATGTGACTGGAAATAACAAAAAAAATACTCTGTGCCTGACACTTCAGGTAAGAAATTCTAGCCCCAGGAAAAGAGAGTGCAAGGAGAAGATG
The DNA here is from genome assembly GCF_963264785.1 of Psittacula echo. Classification (NCBI taxonomy): domain Eukaryota; kingdom Metazoa; phylum Chordata; class Aves; order Psittaciformes; family Psittacidae; genus Psittacula; species Psittacula echo. The sequence continues at coordinate 71,228,153 of NC_137737.1, read as the reverse complement.
GTGGACCAGGAGATTAAGATGGGTGTGAAGCCAGATGTGGATACCAGCAGGAGCATTTAGGTCTGGACAGGCTGGTCACCAGAAACTGCAAAGGCCAGAGGTATCAGTTATGCTGAGGTAGGGGAACATGAATTATTATTTTCTCTCCACACCATACCTAGACATATCTAAAACCCCCTGTATCTAGCCCTACACCTAATAGACTGGGCCATCCTCACCTCAAAAATACTAATCATGATCTATTTACAAGGTTTTAAAATACCTCTTAATTTGCCAAAAAGCACAAGCCATGATGTACACAGCTCCTAACATGCCATCACTACAAACAGAAACTTGACATTTCAGACAGCAGCTCTGATTGGAAAAAGAAGGAAATTGCACCTAGCAGCTTAGCATACAGCTAGTGCAGTTTATGCAGAATTAATACTGAAGCTGCAATGAGTCTCACAGTCACACAGAATTATACAGAGAACCATGATCACGGCGCTCTGCATTTGCATTTATTTGCTGTCCTGATCTACTTCCAATACAAGATTTGTAGTAATAAATCTACCAGTAGCACACTAAGCATAGATACGCATTCACAGGAAACATCACATTACCAACGCTGTTCTGAAAGTCATGTTGCAAAAGACAACATATGTGGTATTAATCTACAAGTACAGGGCCCCAAATATGTATGCCTCGCTGTGATAAGCCAAAATTTGTAATGTTTTAATGAAACACAGGACGGTGGGAATTCAGTGTTTCTCCCCACACACCTAAGAGAAACTCCTTTAGCTGTACAGCTATTCCACAACCCTAAAAGCAGAAAGCCAAAGTGAACTAAGCACTGTGTGTTTAGGGATATCAACTTTAAAGAACTTAGAGGCTGAATCTAATATATAAAGGTTGGATGAGAATTAAGGAAACATAAGGCTCCAATTATCCTGCAATAAGACAAGCTATGCTTTTATTCCCTTTGTTGAAGAGACTCAGGAAAGCATAACTATAAAAACATGTTAAAATGAGAAGCAAATGGCATTTAAAACTGCTTCACTTCCCACTTAGGGTAGACCTGAGAGCAAGAGGAGCAAGCTTGTAGGAAGGAGAGTGCTTGAAGAAAGAAATAAAAGCACAGTAGCTGGCACTTCTCTGCAATAATATTATCAGCCTGCTGAGAGCAATTACAATAGCACAGACAGCACTGGCTTTATTGTGACCTTATTGAATTAAATCTGAGAAAAAAACCCTCTGAGATTCAGCAGGGAATTTATTAGAAAATTTTAATGCCAACTTAAATTTGATCCAAAGGCCTCACTATTAAAGGTCATATCCATTACTATATGGTGAGAAACCTTGGATCTCTCTGTTCCTGGGTTCCACCCTTTCTCTGTTTTGTTTTCTTTTGTAAGCGTAGGTTAGATTCTCCTTCTCTCAGCTTCCCAGCATTCTGTACTAGACGTACAAGACTGATATTTATATTTTAAAAAGCCTTAGCCAGCAAGTCAAATAAAGAACTCCAATTATACTTTAAATGAAAGGTTGAAAACAAAAACCAAAACCAAGCAGCACTGATGAAACCAACGTAGTATAAAGCCAGATTTTGCCACCTTACATCGATATACAAAACCTAATCTTCATTGAATTATCTGCCACTACTTCCAGGCTGAACGTATTAAATGTATTTTTGGAGGACAATGCATGAAAATCATCTTAATTCAAAGAAGATTTTGCATTTTCACGCTAATAGCCTGTATTTGGTTTGCATGCCAAGGTTTTGGTAGCAGAGGGGCTACAGGGGTGGCTTCTCTGACAAGCTGCCAGAAGTTTCTCCTGCATCCAGTAGAGCCAATGCAGACTGCTCCAAGACGGACCCATACTGGGTTAAGACTGGTTAAGGCTGAGCCCATCAGCAACGGTGGTATCACCTCTGGGATAATGTATTTAAGATGGAGGGGAAAAAACAACAGCAACTGCAGCTGAAGAGGAGTGACAATATGAGACACCAAGGTCAGTGAAGGAGAGGAGGAGATGCTCCAGGCACTAGAGCAGAGATTCTCCTACAGTCCATGGTGCAGCCCATAGTGAGGCAGGCTGTGCCCCTGCAGCCCATGGAGGTCCGTGGAGGACCCTGCGCTGGAGCAGGGGGATGCCTGAAGGAGGCTGTGACCCCATAGGAAGCCCACGCTGGAGCAGGCTCCTGGCAGGACCTGTGGCCCATGGAAAGAAGAGCCAGTGCTGGAGCAGGTTTGCTGCAGGACTTGTGACCGCACAGGGGACCCACACTGGAGCAGTCTGATCCTGAAGGACTGCACCCCATGGAAGTGACCCATGCTGAAGCAGTCTGCTCCTGAACGACTGCACCCCGTGGAAGTGATCCACACTGGAGCAGTCTGCTCCTGAAGGGCTGCTCCCCATGGAAGGGGCCCACACTGGAGCACTTCATTAAGAACTGCAGCCCATGGGAAGGGCTCGTGTTGGAGAAGTTGGTGGGGGACTGGTCTCCCGTGACCCTGTGGTGGAGCAGGACAAGAGTGTGAGGAGTCCTCCCTCTGAGGAGGAAGCAGCGGCAGAAACATGATGTTATGTACTGACTGCAAACCCCATTCCCTGTCCCTCCCTGTGTCACTGGCAGGGAAGAGATAGAGCAATTGGGAGTAAAGTGAAGCCTGGGGAGAGGTGAGGGGTGGAAGGAAGGTGTTTTTAAGATTTGGTCTTATTTCTCATTATCCTTCTCTGATTTGATTTGACTGGTAATAAATTAATTTTCTCCAAGTCAAGTCTGTTTTGCCTATGACAGCAATTGATGAGTGATCTCTCTGTCCTTATCTCAATCCATGAGTCTTTTATTATATTCTCTCTCCACCATCTGATTGAGGAGGGGGTGATAACAGCTGCTTTGGCAGGCACCTGGCACCCAGCCAGAGTCAACCCACCACAAAACCAAACTAAATTTAGTGTTATGGACATCTTGGGTATCTTAGCAGGTTTGAAACAAAAGGGCAAATACAATTTGAATGCCACTGAAGGGTCATCACTTCCTAAAGACTTGTGTTCACACATTCATATGCTGACCCAATCTTACCCTTCTAGGCACAGATGTAAACGACCTCTAGCTCAGAGCCTGTGCAGCAGTGTCTGGGCTCACATACCATATCATCTGCACTCCAGGATGTCTGCTTTTTAAACTAAATATAACTTGTTCACACAAGCACCCTACTGCAAAGCCCTCCACATGCGACATGAATGTACTTAATCTGCCATGCTAAAGAAAATGTCAATGGTTTTGTCTTCTGAATTGCTTTACCCTTCACAAAGAGATTGATTACACGTCCTTGCTTTAATGCGATTTGATTTGGTAATCACTGTAATTTTGTTTGTTAGACAGCTATGTCTTAACAGTCTCATCTCATTTAAAAAAGTAGGGGGAGGCTTAATTTATTACTTTTAACATTTGCAAGAAGTCAACAAAATGGCTGCAAGGCTGAAACATTGAATATTTTGTCTATTCATATAGAAGTTAGCCTTGATGTCAGAGGGCAGGCATCTTTGCACACCGACAACAAAACTTCTGAGGGTCTTGTTTTAGGACCTGTGCAAACCACGATTTTTTCAGTTAGTATGAAGAGGACAGGAACTACAGAAGTAAAAATTTCAAACATGACACTGGGTAGGATGGCATTAGGCTTCATACTGGTGTTTAACTTCCCCATCTGCCAGCCATTTTTCTCTCATACAAGTTCAAACAAGTGAAATAAAAACTATCAATCTATTAACAATAGTATCTTATTTGAAATACAGAGAAATATACAAATTTAAATTACTAAGCTAGAGTACTATGTAGGGATGGAGCCAAAATGGAGAACAGAAAAGGCAAGAGGAACAGGCATGCATATATGATTGATCTTGAATTGCTCCAATGACAGGGAACTTTGCTACCTGCATCACAATTTGGACATTTAAATCCGTCTTTTTGATTCCTAGGACTGAGACCCTGGTGAATTTTTTACTCACGCCTTGATAAAGGGAGTTTATCTTCAGGTATATAAATATTGTTCTCCTACTGTTTCAACTGTTAAAGAAGTTAGTCATATTCATTTTCCAGCTCTTCAAACCCCTCACCTGTTCTTCTTTCCCAAAATAGGCATTTATTTTTTTTAGTCTTATTTTCAGCTTAAGCAAATGGTTTATTCTCTAACTCTGTGCAAAATACCATTTAATTCTACAGCATTTCAGGTAACAACTGATTCAGCTAACAGTTTCTTTTACAAGCAGCATGCAAAATTAGTCCCTACGCAGTAAGATACTAGAATAACTAATTTTATATCATATTTAACAACATCAGTTACTTTTATCTGAATTTTGTATGTGTATGTATGTGTAATCGAAAAACTGCAGTTCACCTTTAGTATTTCAACTGAAAAGACATGTAAAACTGCAAACCCCACAAACAGCAGCTTACCTACTTCTCTCTTTTTCTATCTTGGGTGTTCACAGTGGCTCTAACTTAACTAGCAAATAACAGCATTAACTATTAAATGCTTCTTAATTGCTCGTTAGGCAGAATTTTTAATTCTTTTACTGTCCTTGTTGAAACTTGTAAAACAGTGTAAGGCTGACACAAACAATGTGGTCAGCATCCTGCCAACTTTCTGTCTAAGCAGATCTTTTTCTCCAATCTGCTGCTACTTGGATCTAAAGAGGACAGAGAAGAGTGAGGTAGGTGATAAAGGGATACCTACTGAGATAGACAGAAGTGCAAGACTTGGAATATCATGCTTTAGTTCCTCCTGTACACCTTGTGAACCTGGGCAAATAATTTTGTTCCCTATGCAAAGTCTTTAAATATATACATAAATTTAAGAAGAAGTAGCCTCCTTCAGTTCTACCTCAATAGTGTAAGGACAGACATATGGTGAAATGCACAGTTAAAATCAGGGTGCCTTGATCTCCGAGAACTCACTGTTACTTCTGTAAAGGAGCAGTAGTACTTCTCTCTGCCCTCTGCACTGCTTGTACAGCTGAGAGAAGGGAAAGAGTTCCAGCCCTGACAAGTCCCTTAGGATGGCACAACAAATGTACATGTACTGTCACACTCACAAAATTATTAGTAATAAAAACTAGTACTTTGAAAAGACTTACTTCCTTTTTTTGCCCATAAAGCATACCATACACGTGGTAAAGGCATTTTACTGTCAGTGCATTAGTTCTTCAGTATTATTCTATAGCATGACTTTCCATACTATTTTTTTCTCCTCTTTCCCCATAAGCATACATACAAATCATTTAAAAGCAATTTACAACATGTCAGACTGCTTAAGGAGACTCTTAAAAGTCTAATGTATGAAGTTAACCATTGGCATGATTTATTATTGAAGTTCTACTGTTATAACTTGACAATTAAGAAATATTGATAAATGTAAACACATTATTGATTTCAATTAAAAAGCACAAGATTGATTAACCTCCCACAGGTATACCAGCACAAGCAGTTAGAGAGTAATCACCCCCGATAAGTATTCACTACTGACAAATGTGCATAGAAAATAGACTTCTGAGAGACAAAACGTACTTTCAATTAAAATTAAGATAATTTGAACACATAACCAAAGCACTGGGTTAACAACATAATTACAAACAAGATCTGCATTAATGTGAAAGGCTAAGTGATTAGGTCACATAAGTCTCATTAACCATACACTCGGATGAAAGTATGGTTAAAAATTACAAAACAACTGCTCAGCAAGTGAATTACACTCACACTGGAAGACTATGCACGTATTATTTAGCCACTACACTGCAATATTTATAACTGCCCTAGTGAGCGACAAGACCTTGTTTACAGGATGAAGAACAAATCTGTGTTTTAAAGTATGTATTTATGCACTTTCTACAGGTGACCAAATTACAAAGGTGATCTTGAAACTCTGCTTAGTAATGGTTCCCTTCCTGCAAAGCAAACAGCCTAAGAAGAACTTCCAGGCAGTCCATACCTCTGACATACCCTAGAGAGAATAACAACAGGAATCAGTCTATTCGTGTTTAAAATGTGACTGGAAGAGTTTGGGCTCCTTTTTAATTCTTCTTTTTACTTGCTTTCAGAATTAATGTACTGGCATAATGCCTGTCACTAAGATGAAGGGCACTGCAGCTATAGCTTTTAATGGCCAAAAAAACTCTAGGCTCACCTCAGAAAGTACAGAGCTAAAGACAGCAGCAATGCACCAGTACCAAGGAGACTGCATAAACACTAATTAAACTTCTCTTGATACTCTCGTCTAGAAAACAGTTTTCCCTGCTTGAACTTCTAAGGGCTGGATCAGACATGCTGATAATGGAGTCTAGCAACTTTCCTCCTTAAAGCCAGGCCTTCATCCAAACTTCATGGATGGAACACATTTCCCGCAAATACAAGCAGCTTAATACAGAGACAGCAGAGAGAATCCAAATTACTGCAAAAAAAGGTGAAATGGAACCATAACATGTCAATGATAAAGCTTCTTTGTTTGAAAGAGCTTTATATGAAGGCCACACATATGTTTATGTTTATTGTCAAAATAAAACCGTATCACTGTGAATTTACCTGGCTACAAATTCATACAAATAGTGTTAGAGAGAGACCGTGTTTGGTGCTATGTTGATCCACAGGGATATTCAATGGACCTCCGGAGTGAACTCCAGAAGACTACAACACATGCAGAAAAGCAGAAACAGAGAACTGTGAAGGATTTCTTTTCTTTTTTTTTTTTTAAGTAACTGTTTTGGGGTTTTTTTTTCCATATTTTTATGAAATGACAGTTAACCTTGGTAGGGTTTATAAACAGGATTCATTTGTCAAAATGTAATTTTAAATTAACAGCTGGCACCTTTGCACCTGGGTAATGAAAGTGCTTCAGTGATTAAACCAACAGAATAAGCATCAAGATAGTAAGACAGGGAAATAAAAGGTACTTGTGAAGACAGATTTTTTTAGCAAATGGGGCAAATACAGCTCTTTGCAGGCTGGCCTTATAATACAAATTATGACAAAAGTAAATTCTTTAGACTTGATGAACTATCTGTGGAAGAAACAAAACCAGGCATCTGATTTAGAGTGTCAGGTAAGATTTTACATCCTGCATTTTCAAAGTGCTGAATGGAGAAGCTTGACTATCTGAAAGGCCAGAAAAGACTGCAAATAGCTGTAAAGGAAAAAGCTGTAGCTGTAATATACTGAGAGACTGATGACTGGGCATAGAGGGGAGAAAATGCAATTAAAAAAAAATGCCATTGTACCACAGCTACAGGACTAGGAGATTTATCAGACAGAGAGGACATCAACACCAACATCGTCATCCTGAATTACAGACTGCAGTTCAAGGGCAGCAGAACACAGTCCTGGGGATCTGAGGCACCAGACAAACGTGCTCAAGCTCCTCCTGGAGGGGAGTGCACCTGCTCAGCTGCGGTGCCACTTGAACCTGACAGCGTCTCTTTTCAATAAGTAGTATACAAAACCAGGAAGGAAAGTTTTCTCAGCAAGGAAAGCAAAATAAAACAGCAAATTATAAAAAGCAAACAAAAGACTGCGGGAGATCAAAACAGGAGATCGCTGTCGTAACAACAGCACTGTTGTGTCTCTTAACGTTTTTCAGAAGTCCTCAAAACAGCAATCCCTTTCATTTCTCAAGGTCTAGCTGTACTTAAAACTGGTCTATCCCATGATAACACCACTGAAAAAAGATGCTCAGGAAAGATCTATGTTCTGATATGAACATAAGTCACAATACATATGAAAGGCTTTTACAAGCTTATACATTTCATAAATAACACACAAACCTGCCATATTTCTCTTTTTGCTGTTCAGTAAAAAAGAGACCCTCCAGAAACATTCTGCTGCACAGCAGACACTGCACAGCAAGAAAGACAGAAAGTTGCTCAAAGGTTAATGTTAGAAACTCAGTCTTCAAATCCTCCTTCAACTGGAATCACTACAAACCAGACTGGCATGCATCAACTCAAGATCATAGTCAGATTAGAAATATGGCAGAAGTAATCTGAGCTGTGATCAAAACTACCAGCACTTATTTCTACCTCCCCTCCCTTGGCTGTATTTTATATTTATACTAGGACACACATGCACCTGCTGTTACCTCATTTGGAAGAGGCCCCCTTGAAGTTTTGTTGCAACTGCCACCCCTATGAACCATAATCATTTACACCCTGGGCAGAAGCCCTTGTGACAATAAACACAGGAAAGCAGAAAGCAGGAAGGGATGAGTGGCAGATCATAGAATCATAGAACAGTTAGGGTTGGAAAGGACCTTAAGATCATCTAGTTCCAACCCCCCTGCCATGGGCAGGGACACCCCACACTAAACCATGTCACCCAAGGCCTCATCCAACCTGGCCTGGAACACCACTAACGATGGAGCATTCAAAACTTCCCTGGGCAACCCATTCCAGTGCCTCACCACCCTCACAGTAAAGAATTTCCTCCTTATATCCAATCTAAACTTCCCCCGTTTAAGTTTGAACCCGTTACCCCTTGTCCTGTCACTACAGTCCCTGATGAAGAGTCCCTCCCCAGCATCCTTGTAGGCCCCCTTCAGATACTGGAAGGCTGAACACTTCTCCCTGAAAACATGAGCTTTCCTTGCTTCTAGGGCTTTCTTCAGCACAGACTGTTTCAATCAGTGCTGCTGTTTAAAAAAGCTACTGACTGGCCTGGCTGATGAAACCTACTCTACTTCTCTATTTGTGTGGAAGTCTACACCTAGCATTTACCTGATTGGGTAAGACATACTGCCATGCCAAACTGCTCACTAGAAAGTAAGTCCTTCCCCTGCCCTTCAGACAGCTCTCCTCTATGCATAACATCAGATGCTCAGAGTTCTGGATGCATTATATAACTACTTATTACTTACAAGGCCCCAACCTCACTGGATTAGCCACTAAATACATGTAACAAAAGTAATGACAGCTCTTTATGACAGATAATTAAAGTATTTTAAAAAGCAGCTGCCAACACTCAACAGTCTTTATTTTTTTTAGGAAAGGTTACTGCATACATTAAATGCTGTGTTTTAAACTAAGGCTCTTAGATCAGAAAGACAAAGCCTCATTCTACCTCTGAATTGCCTCTGCTTGTAGCCTAAAGGTTACTTTCAATTCAGGGTCTGTTTTGGCATTTAATATTGCTAGCAGAACCTGACACTTGTAATTCAGTCAGCAGGGCAAACAGCAGCAAATCACTTGTGAAAATACAATCTTGCTCTCCAAGAGGAGAGTTAAATGACAGCCTAAGGATTAACACTACTCTGGGGACTCACACAGGTGCCACCTGGAGAGCCATGCCACCTGAAGATGGGCAAAATATCTGTTATACTTCCTGCACACTCAGAAGCTAGAAATAAAGCTGATATGACAGCTCTGGGCATTTGGCATCTGTTACTGTATTGCACATCTCCAAAGCTGTCCTACATGCCAAAATCAAAAAGCTGTTTGAAAAGGCTGGCCAAAGTGGACCTCACTGCTAACGTATCCTGTGAATTCACCTGAGTTTCTGTTCAAATTTACCAAGTAACTTTTACTAACTTTTCAAAGTTAGTCCTATTACATTTTTTTCTTTGTTCCTCATCCCCTCCCCCCAAAAAAAACCTTATGGACATAAAATGCATTTACACTCATACTTGAATACAAAACTAGTATAGCTCTGAATTTAAAGCCTCCCTATTTCAATTTCCAGTTTTCTCTTGTTTACTAAAAGACAGGTATTATCTACCCTGTATTATTCTTCCACCTGCATCTGTGTCTCTTTCCAAGTAAAGAGCACTGAAACTTAATGTATGGTAAGGATTTCTGTTGCTTTCTTACTCGTATTCTTCCTTGTAGGCTACTGTTATAAATGAAAAAATACACAGATTTATATTTCTTGAGTTATGTGTTCAAATAGCTCGGAAAGTATGTACAACTTGAACGTAACAAATAGGATTTAAATGACCTTGAGGAAAAAAAAAAAATCTAAAAATACCAATCACAGAGCTTTAGAATAAAATAAAATAAATCCACAGAAAAATCCCCCAATGCCTTCTAAAAACCAAAGTCATCTGATATAAATTCAGTGCTTGGCTATGCCACAAGATTCCAGCATAATTTCAGTAAATGCATGTAAGTAACCAATCAAATGAGAACTCATGATCTGCTAAAGCAATTGAAAACTGACTACCAGTATTGCAACAGGCTAAGAACAAGGTAAGTGCAGGAGGCTCACCATGCCAAACATTTGCTGAATTCTAGATACCATTCCAAGTATTTAGAAGTGAATAGATGCTTGATTACCTTCAAAAACTAATACTGTAGAGTGACTTGAAACTTTTAACAGGATCTTTGTCCATCATTTGATTATAACACTCACCTCCTGCTCTTCTGTGAATGAGGCATTTGAAAACTCTTGCATGTGTCTATACTTCCTTTAACAAACTAAATGGCTCAAAAGGTAAGAATACCTGTGCATAATGTTGGTTCTATTCCTGTTGGAATTTGTAGATGCAACTGTCATAAATAAAAGTATGTGATACTAGAAAAAAAAGCAGCAAACTTCCAAGGACAATCCTCTTAGATAAGAACTGTAAGTCTACTTTTTCTTTTTCTTTTTTTTTTTTTTTGTAGAAAAATGGGTATTTGCCATAGTGAAGCTGAAATAAAATAGAATCAAGGATCTTCTGAAGAAAAGCAGATTAATCTGTGATTTCAGAACTTCCTTGCAATGACAAACTTGATAAAAGGAAAGCACATTAGAGCACCGACACGGAAAACATGACTTGCCAGTATCATATACATACGTGAAGCATAGTCAAGGTGCTGCACCCTGTATTCAGAGTGCTCAAAGAGCTTTACTAGCTATTCTTTCCTCTTGATTTCAAACCTGCTGCTAATATACTCAAATACATTATATGGTATTTTACAACTTTCTTATGTATTCATAAAAATTAGACAGAAATATGACTTGCAGGCTGAAACTAAAACTACTAATAAGAATTTTCTTAACTAATCTTCTGCTAAGGTCATCCAGCCTACAGTGCTTTGCAGTATAAACACAGCTATGTTCAGATACACAGACTGTTTCTTGAAGATTGAGAAGTTCCTTGAGACAGTCAATTCCAATGTCACTCACAGTTGTGTAAACTGGTACCAGTCTCCTGAATATTCAGCAATATGGTTTCAGCCCAGACATACATACACCTTGGCATTTACTCATTTATCTGCTATTGCTGCAAATCAACCACAGGATTACTAGAACTGGAATAAGGAAAACAATGGAAGCATTTGTTGATAAAGCCACAAAGGATTAGCAATAAAATCCAAAGCAGGTGCCGTAAGCTAAGGTACTTCTACCTTTTGGGTTTTTTTAGAGTAACTGTAACTGAAGCTGCTTGTCTTGCTAATATTTATTAAACATGCTTTAATATTTGTACTATTTTGATTAACAGAAATATGCTCCCTTATGGCTGTATTATTACCAGTTCATAATAATATGACTGCTATCTTTGTACATTCATTCAGTACCCTTTCCACTTCCATTCACTATTACTTGAATCTATCATACTACTGAGGTGAGATACTGGTAATGAGCACCTCATGAAGGCACAGTATTTGGTTACACACAGCTGCATTAGCAACTTGGCTTATCGTCCACCCCCACCCAGAAAAAGAACCCCAGAACTGTTCAACTGCTCTTATTGTACAAAAATTTCAGAAGAAGACCACGCTAATGATTTTTACTAGAAATGGCAAATATGAAGAAACACAAGAATATGAGACTGAAATCTCAAGTAAGTATGATACGGCCTTTTATCAAGGCATAGCCATGAAGCATCTCTTTGAAAGAAACAGAGCTAAAGTTACTATAATCAGCGAATATTCCAAGGATTAGTATGCACTTACAGCATGCTGCAAACATGAAAAATGCTGCAAGTACTAAATATTTATCATTATGAGTGGAACCTTTATAAGAGTTCTCATACTTCAAAACCATGTTCCTTCATTCTTCTACACATCTGAAGGGAACAGTAAGAGAGGTCAAGTCTGAGGAAGAGCAACTGAAACTCAAAAGAAATACAAAAGTTCATCTGTTCCCTTCGAAAACGCCAGTGACCAGTCAGCTGCAAAGGAAGCAGATCCACACGTCCTCACTGTGTAACTGCAAACAGTGTATTTCTTGTCTCCCTGCTAGAGGTTTGTGCAAACCATGATTCATAACAGTTTGGATTATTTAAAGGGACGAACAAAGGCTGTGAAATATCATAGCTGTTTTACTGAAGAGTACTGTAGTTGCGTGATGTCAAAACCAGTACAATTCATACTAAAGCCTTAAGAGCTCCCAGGAAAAACAAAATAACCTTTCATAGCGGGACAACAAGATGACTGGTGGTTTCCAGCTACAATCTAAAACTGAGAAGAAAGTACTGTGGAAGAATACTTAAGAGTGAGATGTTCTATAAATTAAAACAGGGATTTAATCAGAGCACACAGGTCTAATACAACTTCTGAATTTCACTTTTATACTTTCAGTTCAAAACTTGAGAGACGACATGCCACAAAAGAAACTAGCAATGTTTCAAATCACTCAGTATTATCCTATCTGCAAAGTGGCTTCTATGAATCGTGAATCTCGGCAACAGCAGTAACATTTCAGGCCAAATTCTCCTACTGCTAACATATTATAGTAGTAATGAAAACTCACAAATGAAGTCATATTAGCATAGCTGGGGAATAGCTGTTATGATAATCCTTGAGGGACCGCAAGACTTAGCCTCAAAACTTGTAAAAACTTTCTATTTCAAACTTATTTGTGACAGGGAAGCCACCACAAATTGTGCTGCTTACACAGCATACACAAAAAAGGTCTTCACAGTGTTGAGCAAAGAATCAGAGTTGTTGCTTCCTTTAGCGAGACTATTTTTAAATCAGAACCAATAACAAGCAGAGGAGGACTAAGACAGAAATTAATGTTCATCCATGATTTTCAGCTTTATAAAGCTACTTTTATACATTCAAGCAAATTGTACAGTGACTGACATGAACAAAATGACAGTAATCTGTCACTATTTCGTATTTCCCAGTAGGCTAATTCACATAGTTATTTATGAACCTTACACTTCAATGGTCACTTTGATGACTAAACCATAAATTAGAATGTAAAGTGACAGTAAATTTGATTTTGGAGTAACAACAAATTGTCAGCAAACTGGGATATTATTTAATTTCTATCAACAAGCTATGAAAAAGTCAGCACTACCAAGACGCGCTGCACCATAATAAACCCCAAACTTAGCAAAAAAAAATTTGTATGCTAGAGCTCATGTTTGCTTCAGTGCTTCTGCATTTAAAAATAAAATCACTTTCTATTATGCTTGGTTAGTTTTAAATATAATGTCTTCATAATGTCAGATGACTTCATTACTTAGATCTTCAATTAAACAGGGCACAAGAATGCATTTTTTTCCACAGAGCATGATTAAATTTGACAGCAAGTAAATATTAATATGAATTTAGATGCTAAGGCTTTTAATAGTCCTGATGAAAAGCTTACGTTTAAGATAGTGTTGATATTTTTCTAAGATTTATCTTTTGCTTTGTAGCTGATAGTGAGATGACACTGAAACATAATAGAAATTCTGCAAAGCACAACGGTTCTCAATTTCTTAGAAAAAATTTTTTTTGGGGGGTGGGATGGATGTAACTCAAAAAAATCCCAAAAAATCCTTACTGCCCAAATATCAAGCCTTGAGGGACTTGTGTCAAAATTATCTTGACAAGCTAATTTTCTCTTATCAGATTATTTTCTGTTAAAAAGTTTTGTTGTCTACTATGTTACTATGAGTGTTACTATCTTTTACTCCTGCAAACATATAATATACACACATACACCCTTCCAAAACTTAAAGCAGCATGATTATACTTTGGTAAATTTCTGGAAGGGTGACATATAAGAGATACTCCAACGTAAGTTTCACTGTTTTAGCAGCGATAAAAATGGGATGTTGTGTCAAACTCTTTAATATTCCTAACTTGTCAAGTATGTTTTTCCTGAAATTCTTACATAGAATGATACCAAAATGTGATCCAATTTAAAACTACTTTAGCTTTGGCAGATTGGTTTTGCATGTGGGAGAAACCTCTTAAATAGCTGAGATTTGAAGTAAACAAGCCAAACCCTGCAGTTTAGCAGTAACTGAGGCCATTCTGCATTATTCTGGTATGTCCCAGTGACGAAGATAACCCTCTCAAGTAACAAACGCCTAACAGAAAGATAGGTACTTAATGTCACTTGCTTGACAACATTTTGATTATAGTATATTTAGGATATTTGTATTAAACACTAGTTTTCTATGTTTGCAAAACTAAAACATGTGTTGAGATTTTCATGTAAGCACATGCATATGTTTATGTATGCTCAAAATGTTCACTAGCAACTGATGAATTCAAAAAATCCTTAAGACCAACTACTCCTTTACAAAGGACAGCGAGTGGATATACCAGAGAGAGATTAGTGAAGCCTGCCTGCTCTTCCTACACTTTCAAAGGCAGCTGAAAGACCTATCCGATGCCGAGGGACAATCTTTAAGCTAAAAAAACCCACAGCATCATAAAAGGTGCAAGACCAGACCCACAACCTAGAAGGAAAAGAGTCCGCCCTGAGCCAAAAGCCCACACCATTTTTAGAGAAATGGTATATTTTTCAGGGTTTAAAGTAACAGAGTCATCTGAGTGTTCACAGGACTCAGACAGGAGAGAAGAGTTTCATTTTGGCTCAGATGAATCAGTAGAACCATGTTTTGTCAAAAGGAAAGTTGAAAAGCTTTATTTTAGCAAGACGTACCCATCGCCTGACTTAGAACTGCCTTTTATTATTTAGGCTTATAGAACCAGGAAGAACAATCATTCGAGTCAGGGTACCCCAAACATTAAGGTTCTACAAATCAGCATCCTCATTTCAGCATCCCAGATACATTATCTATAAAGCAGAGCAGTATTTCCCACCTGTTTCAAGTGCTTTGACACCTTGAAATTGAACTCTTCTCAGAAAAAGGAAGTACTTGCTATTGTGAAAGAGCTGTACCAGGTACCACATAGTTAACGATATTTTAAAACAAAAATAAACTTAGTACACCTCAGTCATCCATTTAATTTCATGGCAAAATGGTCACTGTGGTAGCTTCACTAATGTTTTCCTCATTTATCAAACATACAGTGTTTATATTATTACTTACAACCATCACAGAGCATTTTCTGACATGCTGACAGGATTTATCTTAAGCCACAATCCACAAGAAATTTTCTGTAGCATTTTACTATGGGACATCCCATATCCATAAATTCTTTCTTCTTTAATACAGCTTTCTTTAAGTGGCAAAATTTGACCCTGTGCACTCTTTATCTTTTGCCACCGCTGTGATGGGTACACTCCTGCTGGAACTAACTGACTTTGGTCCAGGCAGGTACTCAGTACACCTGACCTAAGTTAATCCTATTTGGTGAGGTTTTACATAAGGACTCAGCACCAAAACCCCAAAACCCCAATCTGGCTGGAGACTGGGCTAATCAGCAGCCGAAATTGCATTAACAGATGTAGCAGATCTGACTACAAATCAACCACTTTATGCTGTAAATATCTCCAGGGTCTGCTGAGCTCTCCCTCAGTTGGAGCAGTTGGCTGTGCAGCAGTGATCTCCCCTTGAGAAGAGGCATCTCTCAAGGTTACCCCTCGAGGCTGAGAGATCCCTTACCTGACAACAAACATCAATCGGTTGCATTTTTTTGCATGCATGCAACATCTAAGATTATGTATAGTAAGCTTAAATGATAATCTTTGTATCCTATACTAACATTAAGTATAGTAATAGTACTGACCCCCAATCCCTCTGTACTGATTAAATATTTTACATACCTAAATTTACTGATTAGAATTCAATTAACTAAGTATTAGCTCAGATCTGAGTGATCTCTGACTCTTCTCCTGTGACACTCCCTGCTTCATTGTCTTCTCCAGCCTCTGCCTCTAATACTTCTCTGGAGAATACTGCATATCTCTCCAAGAGGAAACCTCAAAAGGAGCAGAAAATGCTACTTATCACCAACAGATATGAGAAAAACACCCCAAAATTGAAATACAATTGCATGGAGTCAATCCAATCTGAGCTGCTTCTTTGAGAAACACTTTTAAAATACAAAAATAGCAGTGTTTGGGTTAAAAAAGGATAGCAAAGCTATGGTAGCACAAAACAACATCTGCTTCTGGCAGAAGAAATTTCAAATAAATAATTTAACTCACACCAAAATATTCACATTTAATCGCCAAATTAAAGGGCCCAGCTTCCTCCTGAAATAAGAATCCAGCTAAATGGCCTACTGGTTGTTAAAAGATTAATGTTAAAACAGACCATGGAGGATTAGGTGCACATATTAATTCCATATTTAATAAAAGTACTACTGAGCTCAATGTGATACTATGGGTGTCAGTAAACAAGGATTTTGCAAGGAGAGACAGCTTAAGCATTGCAAGTGCCATTAGTGAGTTCAGGCACAGAAACTCACTTTCTTCAAATTTCCAGGGGTCACTGTAGATAGACAGTGGGTATGTATGAGAAGTAATAAAGTATCTAAAGTTCAATGAAGTATAATTCATGTCTAAATAATATGGTACCCAGTGGAAAGAACAGAGATACTATAAATGCTACTCAGACAAGGTCAAGTGAAAAATATTGCCAGTGACTCAACTTTTTCCAAAGAAAAATCTATCCCATTGCTTGGACATATTTAGCCAGAATTTACTTAATTCACTTTAAGATTTTCTTGTTCTGCTACTGTTCTAACACTGTATCTGGAGGTGGGGAAAAACAAATACAGAAGGCAAGACTATTCAGAGTGAGTGTCACAGTGACTCCTCTAAACCTGTAATGGAAAAAGAAAAGTGTGAGGAAAAGAATCTAACACACATAAGCTAGAGAAAAAAGATTGAAAGGAAGAGAAACAGAGTGAAGAGACATTAAAACAAAACAAACAGCAGAAAAGGTAACAGAAAAGTATATGAACTTTTGACAGCAAGGCCTGTTCCGGTTAATGCAACAAACATCCCTAAATCCCCTATTGCAACCATCATGGATAGAGAGCTGATTCCCACCTTCTCAAGCTCAGACATACAAAAACTACTGTTCATTTAAAGATGTTTTGAGGAAGGATCTATTTTTTTGCATCTGTAATGGTGTAAGAGAGTTAACTGAGCGTATGAGTTTTAAATAAAATGAAATAAACAAAACATACCTGCCGATGAATAACCTCTAGGTTTTCTTTGGCTTTATTCACTAGTTCTTCTATTTTCTCAGAATCCCTTATATTCTTGTTTTCTCTGAAGGCATCTCTTATCCTTCTGATGGCATATGTTCTAAACACAAACAATAAGATGACATGTATTCATAGACGTGCCACAGTTCATGATGTTTCAACATTCTTTAAGACATGCTGATCTTTAAAATCAATATACATACACAGTCATAAATTTTTCCCAGTTTTATACATAATTCTTTTTATTCAGGGTCTTGTATTGCCTGAGTTGAAACAGTGACCACATTCTTTAACTAGAAAAAAAGTGGTTTTACTGGAAATTATTATAGAAAAAAAAATCATGTTTCACATATCAGTCCAGTCCTTACTGCTTGTTATTGCTATAAACACACTGTTGGATGTTCAGCATGGGTACTGCAAAGCTCAAGAACATAACAAAAAGCCTAAGAAACAAAAATCATCCCCTAATTCTTTTGAATCAGTGCAACAATTCTTATTCTGCATAATCAAAAAGTCACTGAGCTAACTAGTAAATGCATTACATATTATTATTAGTTCTGACTACAACAAAGGTAGGCTGATGGACTAACTGTAACAAAAAGGGCTCCTTCCCTGTCTCACCTCTTTCCTCTCCTAACAAAGCATATTTCATCCCTCAAACACCTTCTTGTCTATTTCCCCACTAAGAAGCAATAACAGGACACAATCTCTTCAAGTAGGAAGATGTTATGATCCCTTCAGAAAGGAAGGTCCAAAGCTGTAGCTCTCTCTGAATCTCTCCTTGCTCTTTTCAACCCGGCAAAGAACCTTTATGTAGTCCATAGGGTATTGCTCAAAAAAAAAAAGGCAAATTTCAATATGAAAATAAAATTATCAGACTGATCAGTAGACATTTTCATTACACGCAGGCATGGGAGGAGTAGGAGAAACAACAGTAACCTGATCCTGCTCAGCTACCTCGATAATGTCCCACTTTTCTACCACATCAGAGCAGTATCATTTTTACTACAGAAAGAAAAACCTTATGTGCAGTGCTGGAAGGAAAAAAAACGCTGCTGCAAATACCACAAATAGTGTAATATTTCAACAGCCATTTTCAATCTTGTATAAAAGTGAAACACGAGATACAAAATTGGCTGAAACATGATCATAAAATACTCCAAAGATGATGTTGAAAAATACAAAAATTGGGGGAGGAGTCTGAGAAAGGGAGAAGTATAAGAAAGATGAATAGTCAGTAGAACTCCATACCATTAGATGGTGCTATCCAGCTCCTAATGCACCCTACACCAGCCAAGCAGCATATTTTCTCTTTGAGTTCATAAATAATACATTTCAATCACAGGAACCAAGATGGTTATGGAGTGCCACCCCGCTGCCGCACACTGGCAGATGGTGTGTGCTTTTAATTAGGGCCTGTTCACCTATAATGTGACACTGGGGTCCGTGGGTGAGTGAGTGTGTGTTTGTATGTGTGAAGTTAATAGAATGTATTAAATATGGAAGCTCATTCTCATCTGCAGCTGCTGTCCTAGCCAGATTTGAAGGGGAAGCTGCTTATTTCTTCTACAAAAGAAACAACCCCAAATCATTAAGATGTAGTGTAATTTTGTTGCTTGATAATGGATGGATTTCAAATCATCTATATATATAGGGTTAAACTATGCAGAAACATACAGTATTTTCTGCAAGAAAGGGTTTGCAAATGATACAAAGACCTTTACACATATATATACTTTAGCTCAAAATTAAAAACAAGTAGCAAGCATCCATTACTGCATACAAGTCATTCAAAATGCAAAACAAATGAGTAAATGCTAACTACATAAAAAAGATAGGACTAAAACAAATTCTTGTTCAGTGTAACACCTACAGACTGTTTTTTGGTTTGTACATATGGTGCATTAATTGTTCTATTTTCTCTCCCTTCCTCTCATTACACGCAACAGTTGTTGAGAAAAAAAGATATGTACTTAAAAAATATCATCAGATCGTTTTTTATCTGTCATCAGAAAGTTGCAGTTTTTTTCTTCTTACAATTTCTTTAAAACTTTATGAACATTAATACACAAATGAAGTTATTTTGCAAAGGCTTTAACACAATCTTAATTCTATGGCTAAATCAATATATCCCCACACTTCAAAGATTAGCTCTGTATCTTGGTAGTACTCTTTGCTAAAGTTAAATTGAGATTAAATACATCACTTAAAATAAGGATAAACTGAACTCAAAGCTCAAACCCTTTGAAAAACATCCTTTTTTCCCTTATTGACAGGTGCCAGGGGAACATTTCACCAACACTCAAAACTCTTTAAAAATTATGTGAGAAGTGTTAATTCAAGATATAAACAACCTGGCAGTTTTAGGGGATTGTTTGTTTGTTTGTTTAAACACTAGCTTTCTAAATGCAACAGTTGTGAGCAGTGTCAATTCAAAACCTCAGTAATCTCTACACTTCAAGAGTTTCTGAACCACTTATGTACTGAAAGGTAGTACTAACATTAGCGCATGAACAACTGAGCTCTTCTGTAAGTACAGTAACACGTGTAGTACAGATACACATGCAACTAAAAGAACTTGTTCTCTCAGAGATATATATGTCATTGTTTTGAAAGAGAACTCCTCCAAAGATCTTCTGGTTGATGAACAGACTGGTCAGCTACCCTAATGGTGTGTATTTCCCATTCAAGAAGCAGAAATGTCAAAACCAATCATGTACCATTTGAAGGCGCAGCTCTGAATGCCATTGGTAGAGAATATATGACTATCTTCACAAAACTTAAACACATTAATCTAAGAAAAGCACTATCTGAAGACAAATAACAGACAACATACTGGCAAGTGAAATGGTTGCTGTACCTTATGGATTTATCCAAGCTGATATGATTATTAATCCCAGCTGGCACAAACAAACTTGAGGGCATACAGCATTGCAACAAGTTTAAGGCAGTTTGACTGAAGGGGAGCTGCGGCAATTTTGCCACCCTCTCTGGTGGGCACAAATCCTCGCTCTGCCTCCTTAAAACCAGCACAGCCAGTCTGAAACTTGGTAGAGGTGAGCCAGCCCGACTTGGGAACCTGACAGAAGGCAACTTATTAAAAGAGTTAACTTTTTTTTTTGTTGAGTTTGGTGGGGGATTTTTTCCCCCTCTGGATTAGCAAGCTCCACCAGCTCCGCATGGGACCAGATGAGCATCGGCACCGAGGAAGAGGGAATACAGCAGTACTGATTTAGATGGATACAGTATGCAACAGATCCCACTGAGCAAGTCCATAAACAAAAAGGACTCTTCAGCGAGAAGGTACCAAGCAAGCTCTCCAGAGACAGAATGGGAAAGCAAACCTGCATACAGTACACTCAAACAGCTCCTACAGACCTTCAGGAAATTTCCTAGGAACGCAACAGTATTCATTAAGAAACAACACTGCAAATGAAAACTCACTGCATTTCACATTCTACTATTTCTCCCACCATTCTTTTGAAACAGATATTGAAAAATGGCTGAAAGATGCAACGAGGCATTTTCTTTCCTTTTTGTCATCCAAATGCACCAAAATTTTGGTAGTATACATCTTCTGCAAAGAACTGTTAGTGAGCTAGTGACAGCAGGACCCAAGCAAGAGTGTATGGTTGAATACATTCATTCAGAGCTCTCTTACATATACACACTCAAAACACTTCACATGATCCCTACTTCTGTGCATCTGTCACACAATTAGCTCCAAATTAAATCAAAAGAATGCACTCAATGGGTAATAGACTCAGTGTGATGACCAAAGCCACCACAAGAATGCAACAGATGCACATCAGCAGAAAAAAGATAGAGTGGTTGAGGGTTAACGTAAGAACATTATGGCCAGGGCCATAATATCACCACAGACTCAGAGGGAATGGGCACTATCTTGCTAGTGTTAAGAGACAACAATGCCCCCAAATAATAGTAACGCACACAGAATTACAGTTGGAAATAGTCTTTTTTTCTAATATTCAGTCATCCACCTCTACCTTCAAAGAGTTCATCTTTTTCCTTCCCTGAAGTACAATCAAACAACCTAACGTGTACTCCTAGAATGAAGCCTACAAGAAGGGAAGTCTGAAAACACAGGTGTTAAGGAAAAATGAAACCATAAGAGGTACTTCAGAAAATAATTGCTGCTTGGGGATTTAAAAATTTTCATTTCAGAATGTTTACTTATGTCATGCCTGACCAGAAAATAAAAATAAAAAAAAATCTGTTTCCTTTCAAGTCTTCACTCTTGTATCTTTGTGCTCTGCTAAACTAGAGTGTAAGAAAAGAGGCTGAAACATCATGCACACATACTTGCTTCTAAGTACACAGCACTATGGCTTCCAAATAAACCTGGCCAAGCAATGTTTTTCTCAGCACCACTTTGCATTTACCAATATCACAACACGCTAAATATTTAAGTAATCTTTCCAAGACAGCTTTACAGACATGTTGACATCTTGTCTTTGTGATTGTGAATAAATATAATGTATTAATAGATAGCATCACAGTTCTAGGCAACATAGTGCAAAACATAACGGCTGTTATAAATTGCAAGTCATTGAGCATATAGAAGAGGAAGAAAGTGGTATAGCCTGTGCAAGCACAACAGATTACAAGGGAGGAGGCCAGCAAGTTAGAATAGTGAAGATGTTAAAAAAAAGTCTAAAGTAAAATGCATCTTTCCTTATAAGCTTGACATATATTTAATAAATTAAGGTAAGTGATCAGTAGCCAACCTCTAGGAAGCCCACTGTGGTTAATAACTCTGAAATGAAGTATATGATGCTTTTATTTAGGGACACAATGTGCAGAAGTGAGATACTAATTTACAATACAGTAACATCATATGAAGTGAGGAATCCATTTATAAAAGGTCATTGTTTCCTTCACTAATTATATTTTCTTACCACTTTCCCCTTCCAATTATCATCTATTAACTTGAGGTAGTAACAGCATGAATGTTCAGAATTTTGCATTATTATTACTAACAAAATGTGCACCAGATGAGATTTGCCAAACTGAATTTTCTGAATGACATATCATTAAAAATTAGAAAGCTTTGATAATGAAGTATCTGCAGAAAATTCATTTTAGCTTAAACTTTTATTAGCATTAGTGAGGTTGTCTCCATGTACAGAATTACTTTAGAGGGAATGATTATATGTGTACACATATCTATTTCCATATATAAGTATGTATTTATGTTCTTTTTTCCTCTATAGAGGTCTCATTAAAAGCCACCAATAAAGGTGAAGAAAAAGAAGCATGCAATTAGAATTTAATACTAAAAAAAAGAAACATTTGACAACAGATGCAATTTGAGACTGAGAGGTAAGTACTTCATAGGGAAGTAGTTGTGACTTGTCTAATTAAACACAAGACCAACAGGTGGGGGTAATGCAGTGTTTTATCAGCACGATGTTCCTCAAACTCCATCACTAGACACTTTTTCAGCACCACCACCTCAACTTACAGCACAGCAACAATGACACCTGCCTGTTCTCTAAAATCAAAGCAAAGCTTATTCCTGGAACCAGGGTGGAGGGGGTGGGGAAGGAGGAGTGTGTAAGCTGGAAGTGGAGGAGAGAAGAGCAAAGAAACAGAAAAAATAGATGGTTAACACAGTATTATTTTCTTAAATTTTCTAATCAAAGAACACTCTTTACAAAAAGCTTATAGAATGAAACCAATGAGCCACTACTTGGTTTCTTTGCTAATATACAAAACATGAGTTCCAATGGAATTGCCAAGAAGTATGCCTGCAAGAGAACAGCACTAGAGATACTTCATGAGAGGATTACGCCAAAAGAACAGAGGAAAAGGATAAAAATTTAACGTCAGAAAACACATTTGAGAGCTGGTGACTGTGACCCAGTGCGTATGATACATGCTGTATGATCAGATACAAGGATTTGTAACTTATTTCTAAAGCAATTCTTGCTACTTTGAGCCACATATCTAAAAACTTCCAATAAAAACTTGCATCTTCCCAGTGTAAGATGCCCTAGATGAGAAAAAACTCGTAATATGCATGCCTATTTCAACAGTTTCATTTTCTTTTAACAACCTAAAAACTGAAAATGCCTCCCCACATTTATGTATCTATCTAAAGAGACACTTTTCTTTTTAGGAAAGTGGGACTTTTTTTTCTGACTGTTCTTTCATCGTTTTGTGCCTGTACCCATTTCAAAGAAGGAAACACTGATGACCACCCAGTCAGAATCATTCACATTGGAAAGCCCCGTTAGAGGTCTCCAGTTCCACCTCCCGCTGAAAGGAGTGATGGGATCAGATAAGGCAACTCATGGTTTTGTCCTGTCAGGTTTTGAAAACCAGGATGGTGACTGGACCACCTCTCTGGGAAACATGCTCAATTGCTTGGTTGTCCTTGCGGGTAAAAATCTTCTCCTTAAAGCCAGTCTGAAAACCTCTTCCTTCACTTTACATCTGCTCTTGTTCTCCTGCCAGGCACCTCTGGATACTTCGAGGTACTGGGTGCTATTTAGGTTCCCTCAATGTTGTTTCTTCTCCAGGCTGAATCGGCACAGCTTCCTCAGCCTCTTCTCACAGGACAAGTGCTTCATCGCCCCTAGTGGTTTCTGCTGAGCTTGCTTCAAGTTATCTGTGTCTTTCCTGCAGAGCGGATGGAGTGGGGGCAAGATTGGATACAGCACTCCAGGTGTGATCTTACAGGCATGGAGCAGATGGAGATAATCACTCCCCTAATCTGGTGGCTGAGCAACTATTGATACATCTCAGGATGGTCTTGGCTTTCACTGCTGCCAGGGCACACAGCTGAGTGTTTCCTAGGATCCCTAGTCCCTTTTTGGCAGAGCTGCTCCCTAGGCAGTCAGTCCCCAGCCTGTTCTGTGGCAGGGAAATCTCCTTCCCAGGCATAACTTAGTGAGTGAATGTCATATGGCTGCTGTTGGCCTTTTCCTTCAGAATTCTGAGCCCTTGAGCACACTGGCTCCCTAATTTGGTGACACCTGCAAACTTAATGAGCAATCAGTGGTGCTTCCTCTGGGTCATTAATAAAGATGTGCAACAAGATGAGTCCCGGGATCAAGCCCTGAAGACCCATCAACTCCCACCCTTTGAGCCCCAGCATCCAACCAGTTTTTAAAGGCCCATCCAGATCATAACACCCTTGCTTAGATACAAGAATGTTGTGGGAGTCAGTGTTGAAAGCTTCCCTAAAGCAGAGGTAAACAACATCCACTGCTCTCCCCTTGTTCACAAATCAAAGCAATCATGTTAGTCAGTCATGATTTGCCCTTAGCTCCCAAACACCACCTTCTTCATAGTCCCAGAATACTGTCAGCACTATTCATAGTTATTTTTGCAGTTCTTTGAAACAGACATTTTTGTTGCTATACTTCTAAAAATAAAAGCAGTTATTGGCTTAATTCTAAGTGTAAAGAATCTCTGCAGAAGGGAGTGCTTTACAGAAGGTCAGGGTTAAAAGAAAAAAGGAAAGAAGCCCAAATGAAAGCATTCTTTTCATCTTCATTGGAGTTGCAACTGCAATGTTATATTGCAGAAGAGGTTAAGAAAGAGGGTTACCACTGAAGGACCCAATCGAGCACATTGTTCAGTTAACAAGGCACTGGGCAAGGATGTTTTGTAGGAACCAGAACCAGAATTTGCCACAGATGAAAAGTGTCCTGATGGCCTGAAATGTCTAATAGCTCCCTGCTAAGCTTTCACTGCCAACTGCTCCCCAGGACACTTGGGTTGCCCAACAGTCGAATTACCAGGTGGGGAATGCCTTGAAACCACAAGTTCAAATCCTGCTTTTTCTCTTCCTCATTTTGAGGCACATATATACCCTTCCATTTGCTGTGCTGCTATTTCTGAACCGTTCTTAAAAAAGGACTGGCCTGCTGTGAATTGCCATTACAAATCCTATTTTATCTTTCTGGAAAGATTAGATCTTTAGTCCAACACTGTGACCAACATTCCTCTCTTCAGCATGACTAGGGGCTGCCTTTCATTCTAAGAAGATAAGTAGTTTAGCTCGTGACTTGGATAACCTGAAGAGGGCTAACTGTTTTGCACCTCTTGGTGACTGTAACTGTTCATTTAGAAACCTTCTGGGTGCTAAGCAGACTTGCTGGATGCAAGTGTTTCCCACTTGTCAGTGGAAAATTATGTGGCGTCTTTGATGAAGAAACAGTGCTTATGTTTTTTTCTGTTGTTGGATTGGTTTGGTTTTTTGTGTTTGGTTTTTTTTTTTTTTTTAATTGTTTTAATTAAGCAACAAGGCATAAAGCCTTGGGATATTCTAACTTCTTGGATAGCAGTGTGGATGGTCTGCATGATCATGAGATTTTGATATAAAATTTCTGAAGCAGAGCATTTTTTCTGAATCAAGGCATGTAGATTTAGTAAGTATCTAGTATCTAGTTCCAGTACCCATATTATTTTAATATGGAAATTATAAAAATGCCAAGTCCTTAGAAAAGGGGTTGAATATCAGCAATATGATAGCATACTGGTTTAAAATAACAACTGAAATACTCTGATTTATAAAAGACTTTAAGAAACAGTTCTCTGAAGGTTATTTGAGTTGAAGCGTGGTTGGTCATTTTGACAGACTACTAATTTTGAGCCTACAGAGCAGACTTCTAGCAAAGTTCTGTGTCACAAAAGCGATTGTTGGATTCTACCAATAAACATGACTAGTTTTGCCTTTTGATTGTTGTTCAAGTAAACCAGCACTTTTTGAGAAAGAATTTAAGCATCATACATCTAAAATGAATCAAGTAAGAGATATTACTAGAATCTAGTAAAAGAAACTGAAATTATATAAGATCCAGTCATCTCGTGACAAAGACAACAATAAACCATAATTTATTAAACAATCCATATTAAGTAACAGACCACATGTTCTATCTGCTTATAGACAACATATTAGAAGTTACAGGATTTGGAAAACTGGAGATATTCTTGAAACTTTATTCTTTCATCTATTTCTATCACCTTTACAGCTTATCCAAAAAGCTTTCTTTCTTGTAACTCAGCCAGCAGTGACAAACCTCCCCCACTGGACCTCCCATCACCATATGGCTCGATGACCTTCCCTCATTTACAGCGAAGCACTGCATGTTTAGTTTAGCAAATCTGCAGCATCAATTTTGACAACAATGATGGATATTTGAAATTACAATGTAATACTTAGCATAGAAAATTCTAATATATGCATAGCTTATTAGTCAAATGTAGAGCCTAAAAAAACCAATTTAAAACACATAACAAAATCACAGTCCCACTCTGCACATACAGAGTACTGAATAAAACTTTTGAGACATTTTAGATTGTAAATGTAGTGCCTTTGGACAATAGATAAAATATTTCAGTAAGCCTAGATACAGACTACTGCGATTATGTTATCAGAGGCTCAGGAAAAAAAAATAAACGCAGGTAGTTTCGCACACTGACTACTACCTAAGGCACAGAGAGTCAAGTGAACTAGATCTTTCCTTCTGTATATTTTCTATTTAATTTGTGTTGGGATATGGAAGTCATCACAAGCTTTATATATGGTAAGAGTAGCACAAAAGAAAGGGAGGCTGAAAATCCCAGCCTCATCCAAGAATGGAACAGCAACCCAGGAATGCAATGAGTACAAACTCTGGGTGTCACTTCATCCTGATGGGAAATCAGATGTGGCTCCTTACACAATAAAAGAGTAGAAGGAACCATGGGTGAACAAAGGCAAGGTTCTGAAGCGAAAAGAATATGCTGCTTGGCAAAGCTGAGTGAGTAGTTCATTTACAGACCATGTCAGAGACAGATCTGAGGTTTTGCGGCTGGCACAGCTGATATTCACCTACATAAATTACATTGCATCTGTATGCACCAGGCATAATGTGCCAGAACTATCCACCACGGCTTTCAGCAGTGCATCGCTCTCCACACCTTGTACCTCTCAGGTGCTGTCAGCACAAGCAAGCACTTAAAAAAGCCAGATCCTCTGCAGGCTAGTTATAGAACTATATGCCCACAGCTATCAATCTTTGGAGCACAGTAACAATCAGCTAAGACACACTTGAGATCTCTGTCAGCTCCAGTAAAAGAGATTCATGTTCTCAGGTCCTGTATATCCTACATATCTTTCTGGAGTCCATAACTAACATATGACTCAAAGTAATACTAAATCCTAAGTGAAGTAATAAAATAGTCTTGAAAGCTAATTTACACAACAGGAAAAAAAAACCCAAACCAAAAAACTCCCAAACAAATAAAAACTTACACCCATTTTCTTATTATTTTTCTACCGCTACGCTAAAAAGCAATGCAGGATGGATGATTACTCTGCCAACTATGAAGCCAAGAGCATCTACCAGCCAACATGTTTCTTTTGAGCTATGTATGGCCTTCACCGCTAAAATAGTAGTGTATAAACACTACCCCCCAAAGTGTAGATCTCAGCATACAATGTTCACTTTAATCTGAGCAGACAATATATAATTCAATACCAGACAGAAAAATAAAATTAAATTTAAAATTTAAGCTATGCTGGCCCACTGGACAGAAGCCATTCAAATAACCTGCTGACAGATCTTGTGTCCACTGAAGCAGTTTGACCACTATAACAGAAAGGAAGATCAGAAAAAGTCAGGAAGAGAGAGATCAATTTTCTTTCTCTAAGAAGAGAAACATTGACAAAGTATTGTCTTTCAACCTAGTCAAGCCTAAGTACATTAAATTCAGGTGTTAAAAATGTAAAGGTGAAGATAAAGCTAAGATCAGTAATTTTTAGAGTTTTCCAGTCAGCCTCTTAAGACTTTCTTTTAAAGGCTTATGCTATGAAAAGCAAAATACCTTCATTCTGTTTCTGTAAAATATGTCTACATATATTCTATTGAACAACAGCAGGTTCAAACTGGGACATTTATATAATCACAAAAGGTACTGTATATCAAGCTGAAAATATTATAATCCCCCCCAGATAGTACTTAGCAGCTAATTAAAAGTCTCAAGAAAGTATTCACTCACGAATGATAGCTGTGACCAAAAGTGACCAAAAGTGTCTGACAAAGAAGGACTTTTGTCCTTTATTTGCAAGTAAGAAAAAAATCCCACACAGCAAACACCAACTCCTTTCCCTCCCACAAGCACATGGCTGAGAGGAGTTCTTCTCAGGTACTCAAAATGCGGAGTCAACATGTGGCTTAAAACCCAGTGACTCAGGTGAGTACTGGCTGAGGTTATCGCATGAGATATTAAGAGAGGAAAAGAGATATGAAGGGTGCTCTATGATAACAGTGTTTTCAGTATAATATGTTATGACTAGGGCAGATTACCTTCCCTTTGACATGCAACATGACCTTCCATTCCCCAGGGTAGCTGCAAAAGTTTCCAGTCTCAGAATAAATTACTCACAGAAGTTGAAGAAGCACCAGGTCCCTAGCTAATGGTGGCAATAACTTGTACTGATGGAGAATTTCTCCTTCAAGGACTGCAACAAATTGTTAGGAAATAGAACCCCACAATCAAGCCTCAAAAGCTATATAGGTTAGTAAGTACTGCCACTAGTTCACAGAATGAGGAGTTTTGTCTCAGTATATTAGTATACTTATTTGCCCAACACTGCATCACTGTAGCTAGTAGGATCATAATTCATCCTAGGTATTCATCCTCTGCAAACCTGGAAATCTATTTAAAGATCTACACAAAAGATACTTATTCTTACTATTTTGTAAACACTTCAACATTTATTTACATCTTGGAAATTAATCAGATCAGAGAAAAAGCATTACGAGACATTTAATTTACTTTGAACAGTGATAAAACTACTCAAATCAATGTTTCCCCTTCAAAACCCATTTACATATGAAGACCATTAATTTGAAAATCTGTTTGTTAATTTACTGGACTAAAAATACCACTGTGATATTTTAGATGAGTTGAAGACATATTCTGGAACTTTGCAGCAGGTTAATTTCAAGGCAACACAACGCACTTTGCTTCACATCCCGAACATAATTCAAGCTATAAACCTCTAGGACACACTGCAGCTTGTACTATGTCTTATGTACTTCATTTGAGCAGTACTGACTTTAAAACATTTTCTTGAGAAAGAAGGACTCTGATGTTATTTAAATAAATAAAAACATTGATTACGAGGGAGGGCACATTTTGATGAATGGCTGAATTGTTTCACAAAGGATTCCATTACTGGTTAAATCCAAAACTTCACAAAACATGATGGCTTGTACCTGCCTATCACCTTCCACTCTCAGTTCCCCTGTTCTTAACTGTGATTAAGAATGCAAATAAATAACAGCATCAGAACCCCCTTCCCCTGTCTATTTAACTCTTTCACTCCTATGCTAACAGTGTGTGCAGAAAAGTATTTAACATTCACTGAATATGTAACCATCAACAGTGGCTATCCACAAGACAAACTGACTTTCGCCAACACCAAGGCTCTGAGGAAACCTGTATCCACATTTCTCCTGCTTATGCAAACGATGTTCACATCATATTTACATCTGCCTGTGACTGCAAATGAGCACTGTGACAACCTGTATGTTTGTTGGAGAAATAAATAATTCCAGTAAATAAAGACTACCATGCAAAAATACCATGTATCCTGTAAGTAAATGCGAGTTTGCAGAAATCACATGCTGTGCAAGAGAAAGATAGAGGCAACTCTGTAAAGACTGACCTCATGGGATACACCAAATTATTCTCATAGCCACTTAAAGTCACAGGACCAAGTTCAATTACGTAACCCTCAATACTATGACAGATTAATCATTGCCAGTGTATCAGAACCGGTTAGAGTTTCAGGGGAAGATTGTCTTTTTTTTAGAAACCCACACACTTTCTCTGGCAGCTGAAATAAGCCAATCTTACTTTTATACAAGTTAATGATTTACAAACAGGCCTTTACTGATTCCAGACTATGATATGCTAGACAAGCACACTCAGAAGGACAGTCATGACCTGGCAATAAAGTTTGCGGAGAATGTGACTATCCCACAAGACATTTTGAATCGCATGCTGATTTGATGTAAAATGTTCATGGAGCTGTATTTATTTAAATACTAGTTTCTTGCAAAGTATATTAAAAAACATGCAGTAAATTATATCAACTTATAAATCAGCATTTCCTAAATTGAAGTTACACATCTTTTGATCTAAGTGCTATTGGATTCAAGGGGGGAGGAGGGGGAGAGGGGGAAGGCCCTGCAATACAACAGAGATTTGTTTGTAATGAGACTTATACTACAATATTAATTGTTCAGTTGTGCATTGTGTCCTGAGAAAACCTTGTAATTTTATGTGGAGATTTGATGAAGAAGAATAGAACAGAATGAAAAGTACAAAAAACGTACGGGAAAAGGCCATTTTCGATAATGCTATTCCAACCAGAATATTGAATAAATGAACGGTGGCATCTTCATTCTTAAGAAAGAACTATCATATCAGTAAGAATCACCAAGGGGATTCTTGGAACATCCTCTGTACTGAGTTCTGAACAAAACAGTCACAGAACAGATGGCTCAAATATT
This sequence comes from Psittacula echo, assembly GCF_963264785.1. Classification (NCBI taxonomy): domain Eukaryota; kingdom Metazoa; phylum Chordata; class Aves; order Psittaciformes; family Psittacidae; genus Psittacula; species Psittacula echo. The sequence continues at coordinate 71,197,305 of NC_137737.1, read as the reverse complement.
CCCATGCAAGAAAACAAGAAAGTTTTATTTTCATGCCCATTTTTCTTGGAAAAGCAGACAGCCACGAACAATCTAGTACAATGTACTTTCTTTGTCAGCAAACCCCAAAACTGTGGGAAGAGCTTTATCAAAGAGGTAGTTCAGAACGCATTGCTGCTATCCGTTGCTGCTGGAGGTGATTCTCAGTATTGCCTGATTGACTGCAGTTTCTTCTTTTTGCAAAACTACTTTGATTTTTTATTTTTAAATCTGGTTGTCTTCAGAATACTTGAAATACTAGCTGTGTCTATGCCTTGAATAAGTCTTGATGTTGCAAGGTCAGCATCTTTTCATCATGGACAGCATACAGACGAATACAATGAGTAACTAAATGTTATCATAGAATCATAGACTGGTTTGGGTTGGAAGGGACCTTAAAGATCATCTAGTTTCAAACCCCATGCCATGGGCAGGGACACCTTCCACTAGACCAGGTTATGTTAGTTAAAGCCACATTCAAAAGAAAGGAAAGGAGGAGATGAACTAGGAAACAATTGCTACATTATAAAGTGTTTTTCATTTACTAGAAATCACATGCATATGTCTGATTGAAATGAATCAGTGCTAGAGGCAGTATTTTTTCTATTACTCTCATTAGTTCATAAGCAAATTGTACTGGTAATTAAGTCTTACATAAAAAATGTCCCTGTTCTACTGTGCTATACATAGACAGCAAATAATGTCTTGGGTAATAACCACATGATATTTACTCAATTTGGGTGCCTTTACTAGAATAACAAAGTCCATTAATCAGGCTTTTAAGGAAGCCCCCACCCATTTCCCTTCCAACTATAAAACTTCAATTCTTCCAGAACCCCTTATGCCAGGTGGGACTCCAGACTTTCCTTCCAAGTTACTACTATTCAAAACTCTCCTCTGCCAAGAAAAGGAAGTCAAGAAAATTACATCAAAACCAGTGTGTAGTTACCCTTTATTGTTTAGGAAGAGCAAAATTTTACAAGGGTAAAGTGAGTACATTTGGAAAATGACAATCACTGTTGTACCTCGAAATCCAAGAAAGCAACTCCTTATGATCAACAGAACTTTGATGGAATGATTCTCAGTTAGGAAATGTTACTATCAAAAACATCAAAACATTTGTCAAAATGGTTTCCATTTGGTTTAAAATTTCTTTTCAGATGGTATAATGGTTATGTTTCGACATTTTTGGAACAGAATGCTTTAGTTGTCTTTCCAAAATATTTTATGTATAGAATACTGAAGTCAAATGGAAATACTTGAATACTGTCACTCCCAAAGTCTGACATTCCAAAATTATGTTCCTATGCCTCTAGATTTTCCCCAAAAGTGCATGCATTTCCATGTTTTACTACAATTCAGAGTGTAATAATCCTGATGCTTTTCACAGTTCCCATCCTAATCAACAGACTGAACACCATCCAGAGCTCTTGTGCATTCAGATTAACTCTAATAACCCTATTCAAGATAAATGATTCTGATAGAAGAGGTAACAGGTGATTGGTGACAGCCAATATGGCTTCACTGAGGGCAAATTGCGCCTTACAAATTTGGTATTCTTCTGTTACACGGTTACAGTGTTGGTGGATAATGGTAGAGTTACTGACATCATGTACCTGGACTTGTGCTAAGCATTTGACATTGACTCACATCGTATCCTTTGTCTCTAAACTGGAGAGACATGGATTTGATGGATGAAACACTCAGTGGATAAGGAATTGGCTGGATAGTTGCACTCAAAGAGTTGTGGTCAACAGCTTGATGTCCAAGTGGAGACCAGTGATTAGTGGCATCCCTCAGATCGGTGTTGGGACTGGAATCGCTCAACATCTTTGTCAGTGACATGGACAGTGGGATCAAGAGCACCTTTAGCAAGCTTGCCAACACCACTTAGCTGTGTTGTGAGGTCAACATGCTGGAGGGAAGGGATGCCATCCAGAGGTACCTTAGTGGGATGGAAAGGGGGGCCCATGCAAAACTCACGAAGTTCAACAAGGCCAAGTGCAAGGTCATGCACCAGGGTCAGGCTAATCTCAAGCACAGCTACATGTGGAGCAAAGAACAGACTGAGAGCACCCATGAGAAGGATGTGGGGGGTCTTGGTTGATTAAAAGCTCAACATAACCTGGCAGTATTGCAGCCCAGAAAGCCAACCATATGCTGGGCTGCATCAAAAGCAGCATGGCCAGCAGGCTGAGGGAGGTGACTCTCCCTCTCTATTCTGCTCTCATCAGATCCCCACCTGAAGTAGTGCATGCAGCAATGGGGCTCCCAACACAAACCGGACATGGAGCTGTTGGAGCAAGTCCAGAGGAGTGCCACAATGATGATGAGTGAGCTGGAGCATCTCTCCTGTGAGGATAGGCAGAGAGACTTGGAGTGGCTCAGCATGAAGAAGCAAAGGCTTCAGGGAGACCATGCAGCAGCCTTGCAGTATCTAAAGATGGGCCTACAAGAAAGCTGGACAGGAACTTTTTTACAAAGAAATTTAATGAATAAGACAAGGCTTTAAACTGAAAGAGGGTAGATTTAGATTACATATAAGAGGCTCTTTACTGTGAGAGTGATAGGGGGCACTGGAACAGGCTGCCCAGAGAAGCTGTGGCTGCTCCATCCCTGGGCAGCCAGGCTGTAGAGGGCTTTGAGCAACCTGGTCTATTGGAATGTGTCCCTGCCTGTGGCAGGGGAGTTGGAACTGGATATCTTTTAAGGTCTCTTCCAACTCAAGCCATTCTATAATTCTGTGCATAAAAGACCATAAAATAACATAATAGCAAAATATCTGCATAGTATGTGGTCAGTGAAATGGCCAAGAGTTATCTCCCCAGAGAAAGAGGTATTAATAAGGCCAATCACAAAGCTGTGTGAATGCTTTACAATACTGATCAGCAAAGGTGCAGTACCTGTTTGCCCATTATTTGGGGTCATGCAGTTGCCAGACCAAACCAAGCATCTACAACGGTGTAGAATGGAAACCATCCTGCACCCCAGGCTCAGGAACACCACAGCTGCTTGCAGCCCTGACTTTTTTATAGTTTTCAAGTAGATTACAGAGATAGCCATTTACTCACGTGGAAAATTAACTCAAAACCTCCTAAAGTTTATTATCACTCAGAACACAGCCAACAATGACATAGAGAGAAGGAAAATAAGTTACCTGTTTTCTTTGCTCAGCCAAGGAAAAACAGACCTCATAGAGCTGCAGTTAAGTCACCTTACTTTACAAATAAGTCAGACAGCTGTATTGGCCAAAACTGACATTTTCATTTTTTCCTGTGTTTCTTATGTCAGGGACGAACTAGCACTTCAGACAGAGCACAGTACTTTCTATAACATGGCACGCCTTTGTTTCCTCATGGTTTTGGACTATTTTTTTAAAATCGCCATTTAGTCTCACTTTTCCTTCCTAGCACATAGAAACATACCAAAAACTGACTGGGCTGGCAGATCTTGTCAATCATAAACTTCGTTAGGGAAGCCAGTAAGAAAAAGGCTTATTCAGCTTGGATAACTATCACATGTAAAATTGTAACATGGTTGTTAAATCACCGAAGTGATATGCAAAGTATTAAAGTGACT